>NC_069086.1:18553723-19211223 GCF_947172395.1 Bicyclus anynana | reverse complement strand
ATCTATAGTATTATATTTATTGTTCTAAGAATACATATATTTACTTGGATAAAAATTCGTTTGTATATAATATAGTAAAAATAATAGCAACACAAACTAAATAAAAGACAACAACGCACAACAGTAAAAAATACCTCCGATACATGTCGGAGAGAAAGCTGACGTCCCTACAAAAAAGGGGATTAAAAAAAAAAAAAAAAAAAAAAAAAAAACCTAACCTAACCTAACCTAACCTAACCTAACCTAACCTAACCTAACCTAACCTAACCTAACCTAACCTAACCTAACCTAACCTAACCTAACCTAACCTAACCTAACCTAACCTAACCTAACCTAACCTAACCTAACCTAACCTAACCTAACCTAACCTAACCTAACCTAACCTAACCTAACCTAACCTAACCTAACCTAACCTAACCTAACCTAACCTAACCTAACCTAACCCTTTTTTTTTTGATAGATTCTATCAATATTTTTCGAAAATTTAAAGTCAGCGTTGGTCCTTAATTGTCAATTTGCAGTCCGGGTGACGTTTTCAGGCCTCCTGCGTCTCCCTGTAACATAAAAAACAAAAATTATTAATATTCATTTTTTTTCAAAATTTTCATAGTTTTCGTAAATTCACTAAAATTTTCCAAATTTTCAGCAAATTTGACACGGTCTTGCTCCCTGTGCGACCGCGAGTGCGCGCGGGAACCGGATCCGTGCTCAAATTTGCGTTTCTGTCTCACCTGCATTCGACTTATATGTAACCGAGGTTACCTAAGCGATACGAAATCTCCATACAATTTGATAGATTCTATCAATATTTTTCGAAAATTTAAAGTCAGCGTTGGTCCTTAATTGTCAATTTGCAGTCCGGGTGACGTTTTCAGGCCTCCTGCGTCTCCCTGTAACATAAAAAACAAAAATTATTAATATTCATTTTTTTTCAAAATTTTCATAGTTTTCGTAAATTCACTAAAATTTTCCAAATTTTCAGCAAATTTGACACGGTCTTGCTCCCTGTGCGACCGCGAGTGCGCGCGGGAACCGGATCCGTGCTCAAATTTGCGTTTCTGTCTCACCTGCATTCGACTTATATGTAACCGAGGTTACCTAAGCGATACGAAATCTCCATACAATTTGATAGATTCTATCAATATTTTTCGAAAATTTAAAGTCAGCGTTGGTCCTTAATTGTCAATTTGCAGTCCGGGTGACGTTTTCAGGCCTCCTGCGTCTCCCTGTAACATAAAAAACAAAAATTATTAATATTCATTTTTTTTCAAAATTTTCATAGTTTTCGTAAATTCACTAAAATTTTCCAAATTTTCAGCAAATTTGACACGGTCTTGCTCCCTGTGCGACCGCGAGTGCGCGCGGGAACCGGATCCGTGCTCAAATTTGCATTCCTGGCCCACCCGCCCCCCTATTGCGTTGACTGGAGGTGCAAGACTCCAGCAATACCATAGGGAGAGCCAAAAATTTTTTACTGTCGTTTCGGATTCACCAACTCGTTAGGATCCGAAACGTACACTTGAAGTGGGACTTGCAAGTTCTTGGACCAAAAATACAAACAGATTAGTGTAACTGCACATTAACTCGAGTAACAATTGATGTTTGGGAGGCAATTTATACCTCCCAAATACTTATTTATCTGACTCTATTTAGAAAATTAAGAATTTGACCTTTGGGAGGCAATTTACACCTCCCAAAGTAAATTTACTATTTACGAAAAATTTTATTGACCCAGGAGGCATTTTACACCTCTAGAATAATTAGTTAAGAAATATTTTAAGATAACTTATTTATTGGGGTAATTTTATAATATAATTGACGTTGGGAGTTTTTACACCTCCTGACAAATTAGATTTAAGTTATCAATTTACTAAACCGACAATTTTAACTTGTCTAGAACTACATTGACTTTATTTTGACTTAGGAGGCATTATACACCTCCAAAGTATTAATATTTAGCTAGGTTAGTTTTTATTAAATTGTTATTACATCTGACAAGGGAAGCACTCTACACTTCCAACATGTTTGGTTGCGGCTACAGGACTCCAATAAAACAACACGAAACCGATGGAGTCACGCCACCATCCTCTGAGGGACGAGCGACAAGTGAGCCGACTCTCACGCAAACTCAGACAGAAGAGGAACAGCCTGACCTGAATTTAGAGCACGCACCCCCTCTACAAAAAGACCCACGGACTATCCTCAAGACTAAGACTAAGACCGCGTCTTCTCAAGGAGGTACTGTTCGTAGGAAAGGAGTACAATCTGAGACACCTATTTCCCCGCTTCAAGATATAGTCAAGCCCATGAGCAGGATGGCAGAAGCCAAATCGTGCTTAATTAAGGCAAAACTTCAGATTAACAATTCACGGAATTTGAAAACAGAAATTAAAGTGGAAGTCATTCAAGCTGTTGAAAGGCTGTACCAACTGGTGAAGGAGGCTGAGTCCGTAAAAATTCAAACCCCTTCTTCAGTGAGTACTGAGGAAGAAATAAAGAAAGGAAAGGTACTAGAGAAAAAAGAAAACACTGTATTGCTTGACTTAACGAAAGAATTAGAAGATCACAGAAGACTTATTTTGGAGAATACGGAAGAAATGACAAAAGTTAGAGAGCACCTTAAAACAGCTTTTGCTGCGACGCCAGCCGCATCAACACTTAGAGAGGAGTTTATACGAGAACTTCATCAACAAAGACACCAGATAGAAAAAATAGTAGACAAATGTAAAGCATCTGAGGGTACAACATATGCGGCGGTCGCCGCGACATCTAAAGCAAAAGTAACTCATACATCTCAACCTGTTCACTCTATAGTTGTCTCGTCGATAGAAAACGATGATACTAGTGAAGACGTCATTGTTAAAATCCGCAATGCAGTGAATGCAAAGGCGTCTGGAATTAGGGTAGACAGGTTGCGAAAAGCAAAAGAGGGAAAAGTTGTGCTGGGTTGCCAGTCGAAGGATGAGTTGGCCAAATTAGCAGAAAAACTGAGGTCTGAGCAACCCACACTGAAACTAGAAGAGAAAACAAACAAAGACCCACTTATCATCATGAGAAACGTGTTGAATATCAATACAGATGAAGACATTACAGGTGCCCTTCGCAGACAAAACGCGCATATTCTGGGGGAAATACCAGAGGGGGATTACAGGGCAGAAGTGCGATACCGAAGGAAAGCGAGGAATCCGCACGAATGTCATGTGGTCCTCCAAGTGTCGCCACAGGTGTGGCAAAAACTAACGCATTCAGGTAAAGTCCATATAGACCTACAAAGAGTACAAGTTAGTGACCAGTCACCCCTAATCCAATGCTCAAGATGCCTTGTATACGGACATGGACGGAAATCGTGCAATGAAGCGGAAGACCTGTGCAGTCACTGCACGGGGCCGCACTTGCGCAAAAACTGTCCAGAATGGAAAGGGGGGAACAAACCTGTCTGTCGCAACTGTGTAGCTTCCAAACTAGAAAATGTAGATCATAATAGCTTCGACAGTGAATGCCCAGTAAGGAGAAAATGGGATAGGCTTGTTCGACAAAATGTAGCCTATTGCTAAAGTTGTTCCGGAAGTCCCTCAAGTATACAAATGTAAGGTAGTCCAAGCAAACCTGCGAAAAAGCAAGCTGGCCAGCCAAGAACTCCACATTGAAGCTGTTAAAAATGGATTTGGGTTTGCCCTTATTCAGGAACCGTATGTTGGAGCGAGAGGAGAAATAATGCAAAAAGAAGGATATAGAATTGTTCAACGCACACAAAACCGAAAAAAACCAGTGAAGGCGGCAATTGTTGTATTTAATAATGATATACAGATTATTGAACAACCTACGGCCACTACAGAAAATATAGTCGTTGCAGTACTCAAAACTAGAGCATGGGAAATGGGAGTGATCTCCGCATACTTTGAGGATAGCCTCCCCGTGGACCCATATTTAACACAATTGAAAATTTTAGTTGAAAAGTTGCAAACAAAATATATTCTAATTGGGGGGGATTTTAATTCATGGAGTCCATGGTGGGGCAGTAATGAGGAAGATCACAGAGGGAAAGAAGTTCACGGGTTACTTACAGAACTAAACATGCACGTCTTAAACGAGGGTACTACTCCCACATTCTTTACAATAAGAAACGGCCGGGAATATAAAAGCAGGGTGGATGTAACAGCATGCAACCAAGAGCTACTGGGACTTATAGAGGATTGGAAAGTTGACGAAGAGATGACAAGTTCGGATCATAATTCGATAACTCTCACCATAAACCTCAAAAAGTCCTCAGTGAAAAGATTAAGGAAAACTACAAGAATATTTAACACAAGAAAAGCAGACTGGGAAAAATTTAAGCTAGAATTGATCAAAGAACTAAACATGCAAAACATAACAGAACAAGCAGTAATAAATATAAATGGAAAAGAAAGTCTGGATGGGTTAGTAAATAAA
Source organism: Bicyclus anynana (assembly GCF_947172395.1). Classification (NCBI taxonomy): domain Eukaryota; kingdom Metazoa; phylum Arthropoda; class Insecta; order Lepidoptera; family Nymphalidae; genus Bicyclus; species Bicyclus anynana. The sequence continues at coordinate 19,206,792 of NC_069086.1, read as the reverse complement.
TATATAGAAAGCGTTACAGTAGCATGCAATCAAGCAATACCAGAAATAAAAAATAAAAAAAAGGAATACTTACCTTGGTGGAACGGCGAACTGCAGAAGCTGAAAAGAGACATGATGACCAAGAAGTGTAGAATCCGCTGCGCTGCTCCCCGACGTAGACCACGGGTCGTAGAAGAATATCTAAAATCAAAAGAAACATATGAAAAAGAATCGATTAAAGCACAAATAAATAGTTGGAAAAAATTTTGTAGTACTCAAGATCGTGAAAGTCTATGGGATGGAATATACCGGGTGATCAGGACAACGTCGAATAGGTACGAAGATCAACCGCTGGTGAGAAATGGTGTCCCGTTAAGTCCTGAGAACTCGGTTAAACTCCTAGCAACTACATTCTTCCCGAAGGACCTGGAAACAGAAGATAACCCGGAACACACACAAATCAGGAACAAAGCTAAAATTACAGATTCACTTATGGAAAATGACAAACAAGATCCACCGTTTACCACAACAGAGCTCCTGAGTGTAACGAGCAGCTTTAATCCCAGGAAAGCACCAGGACCGGATAACCTTACTGCGGACATCTGCACCGAGGCCATACTGTCAAATACGGAGGTGTTTCTTGCAATAGTAAATAAGTGCCTAGAAATACATCATTTCCCAGCATTATGGAAGGAAGCAGTGATAGTAGTACTAAGGAAACCGGGAAAAGCCGATTATAACCAGGTCAAATCTTACCGCCCGATAGGTCTACTATCGATATTCGGAAAGATTCTGGAGAAACTGATGGTACGCAGAATTCGATGGCACTTATTACCTAAAGCGAACCCCAGACAGTATGGCTTCGTGCCCCAGCGTAGTACAGAGGACTCCCTCTATGATCTGGCGTCACACATACGCGGCAATTTGCTTAGCAAACTGATAAGCGTAGTTGTTTCGCTAGATATTGAGGGGGCCTTTGATAACGCGTGGTGGCCTGCCATAAAATGCAGACTGGCAGAGAAAAGATGCCCACAAAACATCCGGAAACTGGTTACTAGCTATCTAGAGGATAGACTGGTGAAAGTTCGTTATGCCGACCAGGAATATGTGACAGAAACATCGAAAGGTTGCGTACAAGGCTCCATAAGTGGACCCACGTTTTGGAATGTACTGTTGGATCCTCTGCTGGACGGAATAACAAAAAGGGGTATATATTGTCAGGCGTTCGCCGATGACGTTGTTTTGGTTTTTTCCGGACACTCGTCCACCATGATAGAAGACCAGGCTAATCGTGTTCTCAGCTATGTGTACGAGTGGGGTGTGCAAAATAAATTGAACTTCGCACCCCACAAGACAAATGCGATGGTGGTGACAAACAAAATTAAATACGACACCCCACGCGTACGCATGGCGGGGTCCACGATTGAGATGGTAGACGAAATAAAAATATTAGGACTAATTCTGGACAAGAAATTAACATTCAACAGTCATGTAAAGCATGTGTGCACGAAAGTTCTAAATATTTACAAACCGTTAGCCAGATCGGCCAAAATAAATTGGGGACTGAGGCCGGAAATAATTAAGACAATCTACGTCTCAGTAATCGAACCAATAGTTCTATATGGGGCAAGCATTTGGGCTCCCGCGGCTCAAAAGTTGACCATACAAAAACACCTCAACGCAATACAAAGAGGCTTTGCTTTAAAAATATTAAAAGCGTACAGAACTGTGTCACTCACTGCGGCTCTCGCACTAGCGGGACTTGTTCCTCTTGACTTGAGAGTTCAAGAAGCTGCAAGTTTATTTATAGCGAAACGCGGGAAGCCGCAGGGAGAGATAGCTGAACTTGCAGTCGAAAAGCAGAAACGCTTCTTTGATTTGCCTCATCCAGCGTGTGAGATAGAAATCAATTTTGACAAAGTCAACGACATGGACGACCTCGTGGCCAGAAGAAACACAACAGGAGAAATAGAAATGTATACAGATGGAAGCAAAATCGGTGGTAAGGTCGGCGCAGCCCTGACATACTGGAAAAACGACAAAGAAATAGGAAAGAAAAAGTTTCTCCTAGCCACGCAATGTACAGTATACCAGGCTGAACTCTATGCGCTGTACCAAGCCACTGAAATTGCTGCAAAACTAAAGGATACAGTAATAAATATATACAGTGATTCAAGATCCTCACTAGAAACAATAAGTAACATTCACACTTACCATCCACTAGCATTCGAAATTAGGAAAACCCTGACTAAATTAAAACTGAATAATAAAATTGTTAAACTCTTCTGGATCAAGGCACACGTTGGAGTTGAGGGCAATGAGCGAGCAGACCAACTAGCAAAAGAAGCTGCACTCACAAAAAAGACAGCCCCCGATTACGACGCGTGCCCTGTATCTTTTATCAAAAGAAGCATAAGAAAAAATTCTATTAGACTCTGGAAAGATAGATATACAAAAAGTGATAAAGCTGCAGTCACGAAGTTGTTCTTCCCATGCTTAGAAAGCGCACATGCTATTTTGCGAAAAATAACGTTAACCCCAACATTAGTCCAGATATATACCGGCCATGGAGGATTCAGCCAATATTTACACCGCTTTAAGCTACGAGAAAGCCCTGCTTGTGAATGCGATCCGCAGAACATACAAACCGTGGTCCATATCTTGACAGAATGCCCGATATTCTGTAAACAAAGATTTGAATTAACACAAAACATAGATCAGACGCTAGAAATAAACACATTGCACACAATTATGGTAAATAATAAATCAAGAAACATATTTTTAGGATATTGTGAAAAAATAGTTAAGGTAATCATAAATAGAAACAAAGACTAACATTAGAAATACAAAAATATATAAATTGTTACTATGTCATACTTTGGTAATAGAGATTCACTGTATTTCATATATTATTAGAATATATAAATTTACATGGATATACATTACACGGGGTATCACAGAGTAGGAATAATATAAAATGCAAATGTAAAAGAACCATAAAAGTAATACCAAGGTCTCCAACATACGTCGGAGGAGTGCAGCTATCCCCACCCAAAACGGGGATAAAAAAAAAAAAAAAAAAAAAAAAAACCTAACCTAACCTAACCTAACCTAACCTAACCTAACCTAACCTAACCTAACCTAACCTAACCTAACCTAACCTAACCTAACCTAACCTAACCTAACCTAACCTAACCTAACCTAACCTAACCTAACCTAACCTAACCTAACCTAACCTAACCTAACCTAACCTAACCTAACCTATCGCACTGTGTCACTGAACGCAGCCCTTCTACTAGCTGACCTAATACCGCTGGACCTAAGAATACAGGAGGCAGCCCAACTGTACGAAGCCAAGAGAGGACGTCCGCAAGAAATTTTGTGTGGCAGAGAGGTAGAAAGGAGAGTCAGTTTTCTCGATGCCCGGCACCCCTCAGAGGAGTTTGCCGTGGAGTTTCGGTGCTTAGAGGACAAAAAGTCGGAAAGCGAAGCAAAACAAGCGATGACCGGACTAAGAATATTCACAGATGGCAGTAAAATGGAGGGTGGAGTGGGTGCAGCCCTGACGTGCTGGAAGGATGGAGAGGAAACTTTAATTAAAAAGTTTCGTCTCGAATCCTTCTGCACAGTGTACCAGGCGGAGATGTACGCACTCTACCAGGCGACAAAAGTCGCAATAAAAACCAAGGAACCATCTGTGAATATCCTTAGCGACTCAAGGTCAGCGTTGGAAACGCTAGGCGGTGCCGAAACATTCCATCCTCTAGCTTTTGCCGTCAAGAAAAATGTATCTCTCTTAAAGGCAAAAGGCAAAGAAATAAACTTCTTCTGGGTTCGAGCTCATATAGGAATAGAGGGGAACGAGAGAGCTGACGTTTTGGCAAAGGAGGCTGTCGAAAAATTAAAAACGAGGCCCAATTACGATGGTTGTCCTGTGTCATATATAAAAAGAAACATCAGAAGAGACACCATCGTGAAGTGGGCCGAACGCTACAAAACTGGACATACAGCCTCCGTAACAAAGACCTTTCTGCCGACGGTCGAAGCTGCACACAAATTTTTAAAGAAAACTACAATGACGCCTCTCTTGACACAAGTGTTCACAGGACACGGTGGTTTTGCTGAGTACCTACACAGATTCAAGTGCAAAGATAGTCCAAGCTGTGTCTGCGACGAAAGCCAGGAAGAAAATATATTGCATCTTATATTTGATTGCCCGCAGCACAGCCGAAAACGTTTGGACCTCCAAATCAAAATATGCATGAATCTGTGTAGAGACTCCATCCCTGATATTCTTAACGAAGATCGACAAACATTTTTGGACTTCTGCTGTAAAGTAGCACAGACTGCAATAAATAGAAACAAGACATGACAATAAAGATGCAATGTATAATTTATATTATTGAATATAAAGAGTTACATGTATATAAATTGCTCGTGTCTTGTTTCTATAAGCAACAAATATTGCAAATAAAAATTACAATTATTATATATATTATGTGAGAAAAACCTAATTTTGTAAATACGGAGCACAGATAACAAAGGTCTCCGACCACCACATCGGAGGAAGCGGTATTATTAAAAAAAAAAAAAAAAAAAAAAAAAAAAAACCTAACCTAACCTAACCTAACCTAACCTAACCTAACCTAACCTAACCTAACCTAACCTAACCTAACCTAACCTAACCCCTGGACCACCCGCCCTCCCTATTGAGTTGACTGGAGGTGCAAGACTCCAGCAATACCATAGGGAGAGCCAAAAATTTTTTATTGCTGTTTCGGATTCTCCAACTCGTGAGGATCCGAAACCTACACTTGAAGTGGGACTTCCAAGTTCTTGGACCAAAAACACAAACAACACTCGACTAAAAACTGACATTTGGGAGGCAATTTACACCTCCCAAATAATTATTTGTCTGACTTTATTTAGATAATTAAGAAATTGACCTTTAGGAGGCAATTTACACCTCCCAAAGTAATATTAATATGAACAAAATAATTTTATTGACCTAGGAGGCATTCTACACCTCTAGAATAATTAGTTAAGAATTATTTTAATACAACCTATTTATTGGGGTAATTTTATAATAAAATTGACGTTGGGAGTCTTTACACCTCCTGACAAATAAGTCCTTGTAAGTTAGGTTAGGTTTAAATACTGACTGTAGGAGGAATCTTACACCGCCTACATTCATACACTTCCCAAAATATTACATAGAAATTAAAACAACATTTTAATCCCACAGCTCTTAAGATGCTAGCAAAAGCTAAACCTGAAACGACAAAACCGAACCATGTATCAAATACAAGCACCAAACATTCAGAAACGGATGCTCCTCGTAAGAGACTTACCGTTAAAAACAAGGAGAACACATCCTTTGCGATGATGGCGTCAGAGTGTTGCCCGGAGGAGCTGGCAAGCGTAGCAAACAAACTCTTCCAAGAAGCGAAGCTGCAGCTGGAGCAATCTGGAAATATAAAATCAATAATTAAAGAAACAGTAATAGATTGTCTTAGTGGTCTCTACACAGTAGCTCTAAGGCTCAGTCAAGGACCGCAGCCCACAAATACCCATATAAACTCTGACTGTAATCTTTCCAAGGATGTGCTTAAGGAAGTAAAAGAACAAAAAGACTTAATGGTAGCGACTCAACAAGATATGGACGCCATCAAGAAACAGATAGACAAACTACATGACAGTATTAATCGTAACAAAGTGACTGATGGCATCACATATGCAGCAATAGCCGCAGCCAATGCTACAACAAAAAGCGGAATACTGCAATCTCCGCCTGTTCACTCTGTGCTGGTGTCTTCAGTAGACGCTCATGATACCAGCGAAGACGTAATCAGTAAAATACGTACAGCCGTAAGCGCAAAGACATCGGGTATCAGAGTGGATAGGCTAAGAAAAGCTAAGGAGGGTAAAGTAGTGCTGGGCTGCCAATCACGAGAAGAACTAGCCAAAGTGGCAGAACGGCTCAGGACTGGCAACCCAACGCTACTCATAGAAGAAAAGGAAAATAAAGATCCGCTGGTAATTTTAACAAATGTTCTAAACTTCAATACTGATGAAGATATAATGGGGGCTCTTGAAAAACAAAATGAGCATTTATTGGGGGGGATACCGAAGGATGAATATAGGATAAGCGTGCGATATCGTAGAAAAGCAAGAAACCCACTAGAAAACCATGTGGTCCTTCAAGTATCGCCCCTAGTGTGGAAGAACCTTACGACAGCAGGCAGAGTGCATATTGATTTGCAAAGGGTAAAGGTTGAAGACCAATCCCCACTGATGACCTGCTCCAGGTGTCTTGGTTACGGGCACGGACGTAGAAATTGCACAGAAACAGTCGACACCTGTAGCCACTGCGCAGGTCCACACTTGCGCAGTGAGTGTCCTGCATGGCGGGCTGGAGACCGTCCCGTATGTCGCAATTGTCAGAGTAGCCAACTCGACCGGACCGATCACAATAGTTTTGATAAAAATTGCCCGGTCCGAAAAAAGTGGGATGCTCTGGCAAGAGCGAAAGTAGCATATTGCTAAGGGCGCCCCAAGCGATATTCAAGATAGCACACAAACTGGAAATAAGAATAATCGGCTGTACAAAGTCATTCAAGCAAATATACAGCGAAAGAAATTGGCTTTATCAGAGTTGCTAAATGAATCCCAGAACAGAAAGATCGCAATTGCTATTATACAGGAACCGTACGTGGGAGCTGAAAACGAGGTAACCCAATCCGTGGGATTCCGAGTAATTCAAAAAAACAATAACAGATCAAAACGCATCAAATCTGCCATAATCGTGTTGGATAATCAAATCACAATCACCGAACATCCCAACCTTACCACTGAAAACATAGCCGTAGCAACACTGGAGACAAATACCTGGAAGATTGGGGTTATATCAGCTTACTTAGAAGATTATCTACCTATGGAACCGTACCTAATACAAATAAAGAAGGCCATGGAAACACTGGATACCAATAAAATAATTTTGGGAGGTGACATGAATGCTTGGAGCCCCTGGTGGGGCAGTATAAGCGAAGACCATAGGGGAGAAGAATTCTCTGGGTTCATAGAAGAAATGAATATGCACATACTGAACGAAGGCACTACTCCGACATTCTATACCATTCGGAACAATAAAGAATACAAGAGCAGAGTCGACATCACAGCTTGTACACATAATATGATGGGAATAGTATGTGATTGGGAAGTCGATGTGGGGGTCACAACGTCAGACCACAACGCAGTCACCTTTTCCTTAGTGCTTCAATCACCAACTGAAAATAGACCAATAAAATCGACAAGAAAATATAAAACAAATAAAGTAAACTGGGACAACTTCAAAGAACAATTTCAACTGGAACTTAATAATAGGAAAATAAACAAAACAAAAATTGTAAATATAAAAACAGAATGTGAATTAGAACAGACAATAGAACAGTTTACAGAATGTTTAAAAGGAACATGTGACAACATAATACCGATGATAAAATGGAACCCAAAACTAAAACTTCCGTGGTTAACAAAGCACATCGAAGCACTAAGGAAACAGATGATCACCAAAAAACGTAGGATCTCTTATGCAGCACAAAGAAGAAAACAACATGTGATTGAGGAGTACTTGAGCGCTAAACAAAATTATGAAATTGAAGCAGCTAAAGCTCAAACAACTAGTTGGAAGCAATATTGTAAAGCCCAGACAAGAGAAAGTTTTTGGGATGGCATCTACCGAGTAATCCGTGCGTCAAGCAAAAGATACGAGGATCTCCCACTTATCCACGATGGCAAAGTCCTAAGCGCAGAAGAATCTGTTATACTGCTGGCTAAAACCTTCTTTCCTGAGGATACAGAGTCAGTTGATAACGCAGAACACCAAGAAATTAGACTCCGTGCCAGAAGTAGTGATAATAATATTGAAGGAGATAAACAGGACAGACCGTTCACTGGCGAAGAACTAGAGCTAGTTATAGATTCTTTTAGTCCAAAAAAAGCGCCGGGGAGCGATGGCTTTACAGCTGACATCTGTGCTGAAGCCATCCGGGCAAGTGGAGCCGTGTTTCTGGAGGTCATGAATAAATGTCTAGAACTATCATATTTCCCGAGAATATGGAAGCAAGCAACTGTCATAGTTTTGCGTAAGCCACAAAAAACAGATTACAGCCAAGCAAAATCATACAGGCCGATTGGATTGCTTCCAATTCTCGGAAAAATACTAGAAAAATTAATGGTCAGAAGGACAAGGTGGCATATAATGCATAAATCGAACCCCAGGCAATACGGCTTCACTCCCCAACGTAGCACCGAAGACTCCCTCTATGATCTCATACAACATATAAAGCATAACAACAATAAAAAGCTAATAAACATAGTGGTATCACTAGACATAGAGGGAGCCTTCGACAGTGCTTGGTGGCCTGCCATAAGATGTCAGCTCATGGATAAAAAGTGCCCCCAAAACTTAAGGAAGCTCGTGTCCAGCTATCTGAAAGATAGAAAGGTGTTAGTTCGATACGCTGACAGGGAATTCATAACAAATACCACCAAGGGATGTATACAGGGTTCAATAGCTGGACCTACCTTCTGGAATGTCTTACTAGATCCGCTTTTAGATGAAGTGGAGAAACTCGGCATTCACTGCCAAGCATTCGCGGATGATATTGTTCTGGTGTTCTCTGGAAAATCTGTAGAAAAATTAGAAACACAGGCTGCACTGGTGCTCAACCATGTGTACGAGTGGGGCGTGAGGAACAAACTAAAGTTTGCGCCTCATAAGACGCAAGCAATGATAATAACAAATAAACTAAAATACGACACCCCACACGTACGCATGGAGAGCACCACGATTAAACTAGTAGATGAAATTAAAATTCTGGGGTTAATAATAGATAAAAAACTTACCTTTAATAGTCACATAAAACACATCTGCCGGAAAGCTCTAAATATATACAAACCTTTGGCACGCTCAGCAAAAATTAAATGGGGACTAAATGCAGAGATCATCAGAACAATATACGTATCAGTCATTGAACCAATTATCCTGTATGCATCCAGTGTCTGGGCACCAGCTGCTGAGAAAATCATGTCGCGGAAATCATTGGACTCCGTTCAACGAGGCTTTGCACAAAAAATATGCAAAACATATAGGACAGTCTCTCTTAACGCAGCATTAACCCTGTCAGGACTAATACCACTGGACCTACGAGTAAATGAAAACGCGCGCTTATATGAAGCAAAACGTGGGAAGCCTCAAGACTTCATTAGAGAAGATAGAAATATAGAAAATAAAATATGTTACCTTAATGCTCCACATCCCGCGGAAGAAGAGACCTTTAAGTTTGAATGTCTTGAAAATCAGCAGCAAGATTACAACCTGAAAAATAAAGCAGATGCGCTGGAGATGTTTACTGATGGAAGTAAAATAAATGGCAAAGTAGGCGCCGCCTTGACGGTGTGGAAGGATGGAGTCGAAACTTTTTATAAAAAGTTTAGACTCGAATCTTACTGCACAGTCTTCCAGGCTGAAATGTATGCGCTCTACCGTGCCTCTGATATTGCCATGAAAAACGTAGAAACATCAGTAAACATCTACAGCGACTCAAAATCCTCTTTAGAACTCATAATAAGACCGAATACTTACCACCCACTTGCTTTCGCCATACGGCAGAACCTAAGAGAACTAAAGCTGGAAGGAAAGGATGTCCGCTTATTCTGGATAAGGGCACATGTCGGAACAGCTGGTAATGAAAGGGCCGACTTGTTGGCGAAAGCAGCCGCAATGACCAAAAAGTCGGCACCAGATTACGACAAGTGCCCCATATCATTCGTTAAGCGAAGCATGAGGGAGGATTCGGTCAGGGTATGGGGAAAAAGGTATAAAGAAAACACAAATGGTGCAGTAACAAAATTATTTTTTCCAGACATAATAAAAGCATTCAAAATTTTAAAGAAAATAGAACTAACTCCGTTATTGGTACAGATATTTACAGGTCATGGTGGCTTCAGTCAATACTTACATCGTTTTAAATGTAAAGATAGTCCTGTTTGTGACTGCGACGATCAGACGGAACAAACTGTTTCGCATATTTTAACACAATGCCCTATTTATTGTAAAAGTAGGTACGACACTGAACAATATATAGGTAAACAAATAAGCATCGATAAAATATGCGAAATAGTAGGTAACAGAGACACCAGAGACCCATTTTTAGAATATTGCGCCAAAATTGCTAAATCTGTAATAAACAAAAACAAAACGACTGAATAAAGGAACGGTCTAATAAAATAACAGTATTCAATTATAAAATACATAACACAAAGATTGGCTAATAAAGATTTATGTTTACTTTATATTATAAGAATATAAGAACTAACATAGGTAAAAATTAGTCAACAACATAAAGAATTAAATTTACTACATTAGGCAGAATGACCAAATCAAATAAAAAAGGTCTCCGACCACCGCATCGGAGGTGTGCAGATGATTATAAAAAAAAAAAAAAAAAAAACCTAACCTAACCTAACCTAACCTAACCTAACCTAACCTAACCTAACCTAACCTAACCTAACCTAACCTAACCTAACCTAACCTAACCTAACCTAACCTAACCTAACCTAACCTAACCTAACCTAACCTAACACTATATTCAAAGACTCTTTTCGCTTCAGGTGAGTTCGATATTTTTTCGATACTAAGTCGAAGTAGCTCAAAAGTCGAAAATTATGAAATTCAAACTGGCGTGTTCTGAGAGCACGATTATACGTAACGTCCAATGCTTAACCATATTCAAAGACTCTTTTCGCTTCAGGTGAGTTCGATATTTTTTCGATACTAAGTCGAAGTAGCTCAAAAGTCGAAAATTATGAAATTCAAACTAGCGTGTTCGGAGAGCGCGATTATACGTAACTTTCAATGCTTAACCATATTCAAAGACTCTTTTCGCTTGAGGTGAGTTCGATATTTTTTCGATACTAAGTCGAAGTAGCTCAAAAGTCGAAAATTATGAAATTCAAACTAGCGTGTTCTGAGAGCGCGATTATACGTAACTTTCAATGCTTAACCATATTCAAAGACTCTTTTCGCTTCAGGTGAGTTCGATATTTTTTCGATACTAAGTCGAAGTAGCTCAAAAGTCGAAAATTATGAAATTCAAACTAGCGTGTTCGGAGAGCGCGATTATACGTAACTTTCAATGCTTAACCATATTCAAAGACTCTTTTCGCTTGAGGTGAGTTCGATATTTTTTCGATACTAAGTCGAAGTAGCTCAAAAGTCGAAAATTATGAAATTCAAACTGGCGTGTTCTGAGAGCACGATTATACGTAACGTCCAATGCTTAACCATATTCAAAGACTCTTTTCGCTTGAGGTGAGTTCGATATTTTTTCGATACTAAGTCGAAGTAGCTCAAAAGTCGAAAATTATGAAATTCAAACTAGCGTGTTTTGAGAGCGCGATTATACGTAACTTTCAATGCTTAACTATATTCAAAGACTCTTTTCGCTTCAGGTGAGTTCGATATTTTTTCGATACTAAGTCGAAGTAGCTCAAAAGTCGAAAATTATGAAATTCAAACTGGCGTGTTCTGAGAGCACGATTATACGTAACGTCCAATGCTTAACCATATTCAAAGACTCTTTTCGCTTCAGGTGAGTTCGATATTTTTTCGATACTAAGTCGAAGTAGCTCAAAAGTCGAAAATTATGAAATTCAAACTAGCGTGTTCGGAGAGCGCGATTATACGTAACTTTCAATGCTTAACCATATTCAAAGACTCTTTTCGCTTGAGGTGAGTTCGATATTTTTTCGATACTAAGTCGAAGTAGCTCAAAAGTCGAAAATTATGAAATTCAAACTGGCGTGTTCTGAGAGTGCGATTATACGTAACTTTCAATGCTTAACTATATTCAAAGACTCTTTTCGCTTCAGGTGAGTTCGATATTTTTTCGATACTAAGTCGAAGTAGCTCAAAAGTCGAAAATTATGAAATTCAAACTAGCGTGTTCTGAGAGCGCGGTTATTCGTAACTTTCAATGCTTAACCATGTTCAAAGACTCTTTTCGCTTCAGGTGAGTTCGATATTTTTTCGATACTAAGTTGAAGTAGCTCAAAAGTCAAAAATTATGAAATTCAAACTAGCGTGTTCGGAGAGCGCGATTATACGTAACTTTCAATGCTTAACCATATTCAAAGACTCTTTTCGCTTGAGGTGAGTTCGATATTTTTTCGATACTAAGTCGAAGTAGCTCAAAAGTCGAAAATTATGAAATTCAAACTGGCGTGTTCTGAGAGCACGATTATACGTAACGTCCAATGCTTAACCATATTCAAAGACTCTTTTCGCTTGAAGTGAGTTCGATATTTTTTCGATACTAAGTCGAAGTAGCTCAAAAGTCGAAAATTATGAAATTCAAACTAGCGTGTTCGGAGAGCGCGATTATACGTAACTTTCAATGCTTAACCATATTCAAAGACTCTTTTCGCTTGAGGTGAGTTCGATATTTTTTCGATACTAAGTGGAAGTAGCTCAAAAGTCGAAAATTATGAAATTCAAACTGGCGTGTTCTGAGAGCGCGATTATACGTAACTTTCAATGCTTAACTATATTCAAAGACTCTTTTCGCTTCAGGTGAGTTCGATATTTTTTCGATACTAAGTCGAAGTAGCTCAAAAGTCGAAAATTATGAAATTCAAACTGGCGTGTTTTGAGAGCACGATTATACGTAACGTCCAATGCTTAACCATATTCAAAGACTCTTTTCGCTTCAGGTGAGTTCGATATTTTTTCGATACTAAGTCGAAGTAGCTCAAAAGTCGAAAATTATGAAATTCAAACTAGCGTCTTCTGAGAGCGCGATTATACGTAACTTTCAATGCTTAACCATATTCAAAAACTCTTTTCGCTTGAGGTGAGTTCGATATTTTTTCGATACTAAGTGGAAGTAGCTCAAAAGTCGAAAATTATGAAATTCAAACTAGCGTGTTCTGAGAGCGCGATTATACGTAACTTTCAATGCTTAACCATATTCAAAGACTCTTTTCGCTTCAGGTGAGTTCGATATTTTTTCGATACTAAGTCGAAGTAGCTCAAAAGTCGAAAATTATGAAATTCAAACTAGCGTGTTCTGAGAGCGCGATTATACGTAACTTTCAATGCTTAACCATATTCAAAGACTCTTTTCGCTTCAGGTGAGTTCGATATTTTTTCGATACTAAGTCGAAGTAGCTCAAAAGTCGAAAATTATGAAATTCAAACTAGCGTGTTCTGAGAGCGCGATTATACGTAACTTTCAATGCTTAACCATATTCATAGACTCTTTTAGCTTCAGGTGAGTTCGATATTTTTCCGGTACTAAGTCGAAGTAGCTCAAAAGTCAAATCAAATCAAATCAAATCAAAATTCATTTATTTCAAGTAGGCTCAATTTACAAGCACTTTTGACACGTCAGTTGACTATTTGTAAAGATTCTACCACCGGTTCGGAAGGCAGGTTCTGCTGAGAAGATACCGGCAAGAAACTCAACAGTTGCTCTTTTGAAATGAAAAAGTCATACAGTATTATAATTTACAATTGATAACAATTACAATTTCTTATAGTTTTATTTCCTGTGTGAAGGTGGAAGCTGATCCAATGGCCTCCAAGCACTTTTAACGTTAAGGAACTCATCAATAGTGTAGTAACTTCGACTAAGTAAATGTTTTTTAACACATTGCTTAAAGTTGTGCATTGGCAAGTCCATCACAGTCTTGGGGATCTTGTTATAGAAGAGTACACCCAAACCTATAAAAGATTTTTTAACTCTTTGGAGACGATACGCAGAAATAACTAATTTATGCCCGTGTCTAGTAAGACGTGGGTTTAAATCTCCTTTTCGTTTGTACAAATTAATATTTTGTCTTACATAGACAATACTGCTAAATATATACTGACAGGCTACTGTTAATATGCCTATTTCTTTAAACTTTTGACGAAGGGACTCGCGTGATTTTAGTTGATATATTGCTCGAATTGCTCTTTTTGTAGTACAAATATAGAATGTATATCAGCAGCCTAGCCCCACAACAAAATACCGTAAGACATTACGCTGTGGAAGTACGCAAAATAAAATATGAAATTCAAACTAGCGTGTTCTGCGAGCGTGGTTATACGTAACTTTCAATGCTTAACCATATTCAAAGACTCTTTTCGCTTGAGGTGAGTTCGATATTTTTCCGGTACTAAGTCGAAGTAGCTCAAAAGTCGAAAATTATGAAATTCAAACTAGCGTGTTCTGAGAGCGCGATTATACGTAACTTTTAATGCTTAACCATATTCAAAGACTCTTTTCGCTTGAGCAAAATTTGAATTTCATAGTTTTTGACTTTTTAACTACTTCAACTTAGTTTCAAAAAAAATCAAACTCACCTCAAGCGAAAAGAGTCTTTGAATATGGTTTCATACTTTTTACCATGGAACAACTGAATTGCGGGAATTGGTGTATTTTACAATTGTTTATTTTGACAGCATTTATATTTTACTGTATTTAGTCACATACTCGTATTTATCTAAATATGTGTCTCAATACTTATGTATTATTTGTTTATCACTATTTAAGATTATGATACTCGCATAGTACTAATAGATAAACTTATTGAGCAAACTGTTTGTTCAAATTGTTCAACTATTTGCTGAGAGCAAGCGCCCCGAGGCTGTCCTGCCCCTGTCGCCAAGTGGCGCGTCGATTCTCTTTCTACGGTCGACACTTTCTATCGATAGCTCACGTGATCAAGATCAGTCATTTAAATACATTTTTTAGTTTTCGAAGCGTTTCGTTCGAAGTTTCTACGATCGCAATCGTAGAAAGAGAATCGACGTGCCACTTGGCTACATGGGATGCGTAGCTACTCGTTCATAGCTACAGAGCGATAGCGCGGCTACAACAAGTCGAGGAATGGCTCTACAATAATATTACCCGGCGCAGTAATAATTGCGCCGGTAGCGCAGGTACAGAACAATCATATTGCGATAGAAAGTAAAATTGTAGTTTATAACTATTAAAGCGACATAATTATATTTTACCTCTTCCAATCTTTTGGTGTTTGGTCAAAGTTTTTTCTGTTTTTTGTAATAATATATGGGTAATATATCATATTATTTTCCTTTTAATAACACAGTGCAGACGGTCGGTGAATAGCTACGAGTACCGCGCGAGGGCGAGACGCTGACGGATGGTTTACCTTCTGACGATCGTATTCCATGAAATACATTCAAATAAATGCCATGTATCATCATTCTGTGAAAGTCAAAACTGTATGAGCATAGAACATACTAAATAAACTGGCTTCACTTATAATTCTTAGAAAGCGTTCATGCCGACTAAGTTGCAAAATGTTTAAAAACATTGTTAGGAACCAATTACTTACTTCGTTTTGAAAATCGGTAAAGGGTAAAGTACAGTGTAAGCTATGTTTTCAATATTATAATATGAGGTACTAAAGTATACTTTCCTGAAACACAGTCGTACGATCCTCCACCGCGGCGCGGCGCCCGGCGCCCGGCCGAGCGCTGACCACTTCAAGAGCTTTATACGATCCCATTGTCGGGAGATTATCGCCGACCTCGCGCCTGAGAGCATCGCGTGAGTGTGCGACTGTGCAGCGGGGGAG
Organism: Bicyclus anynana; assembly: GCF_947172395.1. NCBI lineage: Eukaryota > Metazoa > Arthropoda > Insecta > Lepidoptera > Nymphalidae > Bicyclus > Bicyclus anynana. Next base: position 19,191,162 of record NC_069086.1, on the reverse strand, counting down.
GGGGGAGCCATCACATGTGTGATCTAATTCACTGTGAAGTGAAGTGAGGGCGACCTCGTGCGACTTTACGGCTCTTCTCTAGTGCGGCCATTCACACTAATGTGGAAGTTTGTAAACTTCATGCGGGTGATAGTGCCTCGCTCACTGTAGATTACGCGCCGCCGGCTGAATGGATTTTAACAGAAATCGGTACATACCGTACATGTTCTGAAGGAAATCCGTCCGACATGTTATCCTGGGTATAATATATCTTCATTTTAAATTTCAGCCTAATCAGTTTAAAAGTTGCGGCGTTAAAGAGTAACTAACATCCAAACAAACTTTCGCGTTTATAATATTAGTAGCATTGAATCCTAGTAGCAGTATGCCTGTCCGCAGCAGCTACGAGTGTAGGCGCCGCTCACTGTACGCCGCTCACTGTACGCCGCTCACTGTACGCCGCTCACTGTACGCCGCGCACTGTAGGTGACCTGACTATCCGCGGCAGCTACGAGTGTAGGCGCCGCTCACTGTACGCCGCACACTGTACGCCGCGCACTGTAGGTGACCTGACTATCCGCGGCAGCTACGAGTGTAGGCGCCGCTCACTGTACGCCGCACACTGTACGCCGCGCACTGTAGGTGACCTGACTATCCGCGGCAGCTACGAGTGTAGACGCCGCTCACTGTACGCCGCGCACTGTAGGTGACCTGACTATCCGCGGCAGCTACGAGTGTAGGCGCCGCTCACTGTACGCCGATCACGGTCCGAGTGTCATGTAAACAAACCACCCACCCACTGTATACGAGTATATAAATATGTGTTGCGCTGCGAGTAAAGTGGAAGATTGCGAGATTTTCATTTATTCACTAGCAGATATTTAAATAAGTACCTACCTAATAATTTCAAGAAATCTCTAACTTGGTTAATATAAATATATCCTCAAGTCGAATGACTTAAGGGTCTTACCGTCGCGTCTCCATTTGAAAGAAGATTAACTCTCTCGGGGACAATTCGGCGAAGTTGTCGCCGGTCGCCGTCGCCGCTGAACTGGCGACCTTTCGTCGCTCGCCCGCAAACTTTTATCCGACGTATATCTGCTACTTTGATCTAGGCGCTAGCTCTGATTTAGTAACGAGATTAGAAACCTTTTAGGATTATTTATACGTTCTTAGTTTTCCAGTTTTAATCCTAAGACGTTTCTCTATCGGACGGAACGGGCAGTCGATCACAAAGCGGTACATCCTACTAATAATATAAACGCGAAAGTTTGTACGAATGTATGTTTGTTACTCTTTAACGACGCTACGACTAAAGCGATTTGGCTGAAATTTGGAATAGAAATAGATTTTACTCTGGATTAACACATAGGCCTTTTTATGCCGGTAAATCCGAGGGATTTGTGAAAAACTACGGACGCGGACGAAGTCGTGGGCGTCCGCTGGTTATAAATATAGGAAATGTGAGCTTTTTAATGTATAAATAAATTACACGATGCGATGTCCCCGTAACAAAGCGATGGTCCACGAGCGATTAGCGTTGAGCTGAACCGCGCGCTCCTTGCGCCGGTACAGGAGCCGCACGGTCCGTCCGCGAGCCTTGAAATATTTTAGTTAATTAAATACCGGCCTAAATCTTTATTTAAATCAGAACTGGAACGTTTCTAAATATTGATGTACTTGTGTTTACTCTATACCCCTAGGAAAATAATACTGTAATATTTTCGATCACGCCGTGGTTCGATTTAATCAATGTTACCTTACTTTATTGCTAATATTATAATGTGTGTGAGCTAACCGTAACCTTCCTGTGTAAGGTGAAGGCACCCGCCACGTGAGGCGCGCAGTAATTGGTGTCAGGTGTGGAGCGCGTAACATCAGTGCGCCAATATACACGAGTGACATTCAGTTTCGTCGGCCGCGCCCGCCCCCGCCTCCGGCGCCGCGCCCGCCTCCGCGCCGCGCCCGCACCCCTCTGTCAGCGAAGTAATCAGTTATTTTTCGTCGAGTCATAATCACCACTCATCATCTCACTTACCATATTACAGCGGCGAACATTATAAATATTGAACTGAAACGGCTAGTTGACGCAGGTCCGGTTAAAACGAGTCGGAAAAACGAGAAAATACACTCGAAGAATGTTAAGCAGGTAGTGATGTGGACCCGGGACGTAAATTTATCAACATACATTACATGGGTACATTTGGTATGGGACCCCGGGGTACAGGGCCCGTATCTTGTACATATTTTATCTTCTTGTTCTTGTAAACATTTGTATTCGTAAAACTATACCTATAATATAAATATATAAACTATACCTATAATATAAATATATAAACTATACCTATAATTCAAGAGAACAACTAGTGAACAACACCGCAGACGCTAAAGTTTGCAACACCACACCTCGGCAACTGAGCGTCCGCCAGAAGTGACTGCTGCGGGTGGGGACGGAATGACGAACAGTTCGGTAAGCGTATGGTTATTATATTTTGTTTAGATTTAAATGGTTATAGGTATTTTAAAAAATACCTCCTTTTGTTAATATCTGTGTGCGGCTGGGTATCCGCTGGGCGTGGATCTAACCCTTTCCTAGAAACAGACTACAGGTGGTATCCGCTGGGCGTGGATCTAACCCTTTCCTAGAAACAGACTAAAGGTGGTATCCGCTGGGGGTGGATCTAATCCTTTCCTAGAGACAGACTACAGGTGGTATCCGCTGGGGGTGGATCTTATCCTTTCCTAGAGACAGACTACAAGTGGTATCCGCTGGGGGTGGATCTAACCCTTTCCTAGAAACAGACTACAGGTGGTATCCGCTGGGCGTGGATCTAACCCTTTCCTAGAAACAGACTACAGGTGGTATCCGCTGGGCGTGGATCTAACCCTTTCCTAGAAACAGACTAAAGGTGGTATCCGCTGGGGGTGGATCTAATCCTTTCCTAGAGACAGACTACAGGTGGTATCCGCTGGGGGTGGATCTTATCCTTTCCTAGAGACAGACTACAAGTGGTATCCGCTGGGGGTGGATCTAACCCTTTCCTAGAAACAGACTACAGGTGGTATCCGCTGGGCGTGGATCTAACCCTTTCCTAGAAACAGACTACAGGTGGTATCCGCTGGGCGTGGATCTAACCCTTTCCTAGAAACAGACTACAGGTGGTATCCGCTGGGCGTGGATCTAACCCTTTCCTAGAAACAGACTACAGGTGGTATCCGCTGGGCGTGGATCTAACCCTTTCCTAGAAACAGACTACAGGTGGTATCCGCTGGGCGTGGATCTAACCCTTTCCTAGAAACAGACTACAGGTGGTATCCGCTGGGCGTGGATCTAACCCTTTCCTAGAAACAGACTACAGGTGGTATCCGCTGGGCGTGGATCTAACCCTTTCCTAGAAACAGACTACAGGTGGTATCCGCTGGGCGTGGATCTAACCCTTTCCTAGAAACAGACTACAGGTGGTATCCGCTGGGCGTGGATCTAACCCTTTCCTAGAAACAGACTAAAGGTGGTATCCGCTGGGGGTGGATCTAATCCTTTCCTAGAGACAGACTACAGGTGGTATCCGCTGGGGGTGGATCTTATCCTTTCCTAGAGACAGACTACAAGTGGTATCCGCTGGGGGTGGATCTAACCCTTTCCTAGAGACAGACTACAGGTGGTATCCGCTGGGGGTGGATCTTATCCTTTCCTAGAGACAGACTACAGGTGGTATCCGCTGGGGGTGGATCTAATCCTTTCAAATCAAAAAAAAATCATTTATTTCAAGTAGGCTCAGTTTACAAGCACTTTTGACACGTCAGTTGACTATTTGTAAAGATTCTACCACCGGTTCGGAAGGCAGGTTCTAGAAGTTCAGGTCCGAGAAGATACCGGCAAGAAACTCAACAGTTGCTCTTTTGAAAAAGTCATACAGTATTATAATTTACAATTAATAACAATTACTGTTTACATTTCTTATAGTTTTACTTTCTGTGTGAAGGTGGAAGCTGATCCAACGGCCTCCAAGCATCTTTATCATTAAGGAACTCATCAATGTTGTAGTACCCTCGACTAAGTAAATGTTTTTTAACACATTGCTTAAAGCTATGCATTAGCAGGTCCATCACAGTCTTGGGGATCTTATTATAGAAGAGTACACCCAAACCTACAAAAGATTTTTTTACTCTTTGGAGACGATATGCAGAAATAACTAACTTATGCCCGTGTCTAGTAAGACGTGGGCTTAAATCTCCTTTTCGTTTGTACAAATTAATATTTTGTCTTACATATACTATACTGTTATATATATATTGACAGGCTACTGTTAGTATACCTAGTTCTTTAAACTTTTGACGAAGGGACTCGCGTGATTTTAATTGATATATTGCTCGAATTGCTCTTTTTTGATAGATTAGATATAGATTGTATATCGGCAGCCTTGCCCCACAATAAAATACCGTAAGACATTACGCTGTGAAAGTACGCAAAATAAACAAGCCTAGCTGTATCAACATCAGTCAACTGTCTTATTTTTCTCACGGCAAATGCCGCTGAGCTAAGTTTACCAGACAGTTTTTCTATATGAGCACCCCACTGAAGTTTACAATCCAAGGTCACTCCCAGGAAAACTGTGGAACTCTCCATTTCCAGTGTTTCACCATCGATCATTATAGACTTATCTAATTTTTTAACATTTGGCAATGAAAACTCAATACATTTAGTTTTCTTGGCATTCAAAAGTAGATTATTTGCAGTGAACCAATGCGACACATGCGATATGGCACGGTTTACGTCGTCAGAGTTATCTTTATTTCTGTCGGACTTAAAAATTAAGGATGTGTCATCAGCAAACAGTACAATCTCACATATGCCGCTGACATGGTATGGTAAATCGTTTATGTACACTAAAAATAGAAAAGGACCCAGAATTGAACCCTGTGGGACGCCCATTATGGTAGTGGAACCGTGCGACTTTATATCATTTATGCATACCTTCTGCGTTCTATCACTGAGATAAGAGGCAATGAGATCGAGTGCAACACTTTTGATGCCATAGTGGCTTAACTTGAGTAGAAGGGTGTTATGGTCAACACAATCGAACGCCTTGGACAGAACCTTCCCATGCTTCATAAATATGTTTTAAAAGTTTAGCCCCTGCATCAGTTGTATTGCGACCTTTTGTAAAACCATACTGTTCAGGATGAAACAAGTTATTTAAATTAAAATGGCATAAAAGTTGATTTAATATGATTTTTTCAAAGACCTTGCTAAGTGTTGGCAATATTGTAATCGGTCTATAATTATTAAGATCTGACTTGTCTCCTGATTTAAAAAGTGGTATCAATTTGCCATGCTTCATTAGGTTCGGAAAAATACCTAAGTCCACACATTCATTAAAAATAATGGCTAAGTGGGGAGCAATGACATCAATTATATTAGATATTACTTTCACTGACATGCCCCACAGATCTCCGGTTCTTTTTAATTTTAACAAATTGAAAGATTTTTAATGTCTGATACAGTTATGTGGTGAAATTCAAAAAGAACGTTGCACTCTTTAACATTGCCTCTTAATAGTCTCTGGGCTTCCGTAGCAGACGAATCTAGTGAATCAGTTAACAAGATAGGAACATTCTGGAAAAAATCTTCAAAGGCATTAACAACCTCGATATCAGTGTTTACCTTTTTGTCATTGACAATTAATTCAAAACTGATATCCCGCGGTTTGATTTTTCCTGATTCTCTATTAATTATATTCCAGGTGGTTTGTATCTTGTTCTCAGACTCAATTATTTCCTAGAAATAATTGAGTCTGAGTCTTATATTTCCTAGAAATAGACCGTTTTGTAATTCCAGCATATTTCTTTTTAATTGTCACAACTCATACGTGTATTTTGATTACGTATTTCCCACCAAATTAATATTTCGATTCATCTCAGAATACAAATTACTGATCATACAACAACATCATCGTCTCCGCAGAGGGTCGCCTAAATATATTATTTACATAGAACACGTTTTATTAGGAAAATAAAATCTTCGGGCGAGCCTTACATTTGAATGCAGCATAAAATGTTAATAAAGTCCAAATGAAGTGTTTCCAAACAATAAACGATTATCGGATCGCGGCGCACAAACAGACGGCTCCAGCGACGCGGCCGGGTATGTTGTAGGGCGGGGGCGGCGGGGGCGGCGGGGGCGGGCGGAGTGCTTCGGAGATGTTTTAATGGCGCTTATAAAGCTATCATTGCTATTTAATGCTCCCTAAAAATGCCGCCAAATCTTAAAATTTCGATTTGGAAAAAGTGTTAGCAATAAAAAGCGACAAAGTTTTTTTTTTATTTGTCAGTCTACGTTATGTATTCTGAAACATATTTTTTAAGTTAGGTAGTAGATTTTTGTAGTTTTTAAAGATGATAAAATAAGAATTGTCTAAAATTAAACTCGATTGAGCATATAAATGGGACAGGTAGGTATGCAATGTACGTACTCGTAATTTTAGATGTTAATGTTATTGTTATGTATAATTTTTAGTGGTGTTTAATTTTAGTTTTGTCCTATTACTCGTATGTGACATTTATTTTTAATTTGGTTTTGCTTTAAGTTTAGTTTTATGTTGTTATGTGGCTATTCATATCCGTGGTGTCACCTGGTTCAAGATAATCAGCTGAAAATCAGCGCTGTTTGTTTTATATATTCTTGGTACAGCACAATGCTGAGCTGGTACATTTTTCAAGGTTCTGCCAAACACGACAGTGCGGTGATCTGATGCTCATACTACTTGTGGTTGCTACTTTCCCAAGTTAAGTTAATTTAAAAAAAAAAATTTTCATTCTTTCTATTTATATGTATTACTCTTAATGCATATTAATTACATTATTTTATTCCTATATATATGTAAACAACGTTGGCTTAATAGTATCACTGTCTTTCTGATGCCTGTGGATCTAAATTTATTCTGAAAGTAATTGAAATCGTAACAGCAGAAAGTGGTCCCCAAACGTAGTAGTAATTAGTGTAACCACTTGTTCTAGTAAGACGTTTCAATTCGATTTTTAAATGTAATTGCATTAATTTGTTCTACATCAAGAGCATCTAAAGAAAAGTTATTTGTCACTTTATATGTGGAGACTCTGATTTATTTAATTCGGCATTCGCAGAATACATTCAATGGTGACAAGTGTCGAACATTATTATCACCGAGCAGGCGCAGCCCACAGGGAGAGCACTCGGGGACTTCATGGAACTCGTAGAGTGCGGAGTTAGCTCGAGAGATTGCGAAACTTTCAGATTTGAAATATTTCGAGCTTCTTACAAAAACTTAAAGAATGTCTATTAAAAAGCTTATTAAACTCCAGGAATGCGACTAACACATTTGTATGATTGCGACCGAGTTACGAGTTGTAGAGAAACCACATCCCGAGTGTATGGAGGCCGGCAGTCAGCGCGCCGCAGGGCTCGTGCGACTCGGGCGATGTGTTTGTATTGTATTTATCCGGAATGAGCATTTACTCCTAGAACGCAGAACTTGAGCTAATTGCGATCAATATGTTTAAGCTTGGTGTCGATGGTGAAGGTGAACATGAACGTGACGGTGCGAGTGGGAACGTCGCGGCGGTGGGAAGGTGGCAGCGCGGCGCTCGACACGGGCCACTTACCGTGTAACGTGTTACAACTTCAAACCGATTACATATGGACTTGTATCGCACCCATATTCACCAACAAAATTGTCTGTCATTTTTTGAAAGGGATGAGGTAACGAGGTCAACAGTACTCAGTACTCACACGAAATATTTAACACCAATAATAATATTCTGTGTCCTTACACTACACACTACTATTTCGGTACGCAATACACATACGTGTACACGTGTGTGAAGAATCGATTCTTTTTAGATATTGTTTTTATAACAAATTTGATACAATTAACGTAGCAATACTTACAAATGAAACCTTACTCAATCTTTTAGTTCAAGTTTTCCGTTTTCTATACCATTTAACTACACAAATTGGCATTTTGAGGGAGGTTTTTACACGACGAAAACATTGACAACAACAATGAAACGTCGATTCTATAGAAACAGTTTTTATAAACGTGTTATATCATTGATCCTTGATCATTGTAATCTTTGGCAGAGGGGTGAGATCTAGCGAGGCAGGTTCCTTTGGAATTCGTCTGAGGTTACCTACATACTTTTTCCAACACTATATTATTGTCAACTCGTCCTCTCTCGTCGGAAGGAGGTATTGTGATACCTCATCTGGAATCAAATATCAACAAGACATCTGTACAGGTGCTCGTAATTGATATTTGATCCGTCCGCCGTCCGCCGCTGAGAATCAATTTACTAGATAATAAAACTATTAAACTTGGGCTAATAACAGCGGCATTACTGTGAGCGTTTCATTTGTGTGAATACAGTCGGAACAATACTACGAGTATAGTGCGATGTCATTTGTATCGGCACGGCGTCGGACAGTAGCCGGACGACGCCGGTCCAGGCCGGGCCGGGTAGGACATTACTAGAATGTTTAGTTTATTGAGGACTTGCAGCAGCATTGCGCACTATAGCGCTAATGGCGTATCGCCACCATAGTCTCTTTCAAATTGTTAATATCGAATATCTGAACCCATTTCATTCAAATTTCTACTTAGCGCATTAACATTCAATCACAAAATCCTCTTCACTTTCAACCTCTATTCCCACCCCTTTCTATTAATGTTTTCGCATGTTATATAAATATATAATAGTCCATTTGTTCCGTACTGGAACACCCTTGAACCTACCTTGAGGAAGTTTTAAATGTATTTTTTATAATTTCTAAAAAGACTAATTGCTGTGGGCACGAACTATAGTAAAGGAAGCGTTCCATTGAACAATATATTCAGTTACCTACAACCAGTCGCACGACTATCACCGCATTCCCGTTAAAAAAGACTATATCGCAATAAAATGACATACCAGTACTAATCTTCGTTGTGCTATCTAATTATCAATTGTGTGGTGCCATAACGTGAAGTGAAACCGACGGGACACGGGACACTCCACTCGATTCAGGTTAGTGTCTGCAGCAGAGTATTTTACGGAACACCATTAATTATTATAAAAAATATAATTCGAAACATGAACGATTTATTTTAAAAATATTTCAACCTTATTTTAAACCCTTTAGGGGTAGAACATTGAAAAATCTTGAGTGAATTAGCCACTAGCAAGTCGCGAAGTTCAATGCCTTTCGAAAGAGTCCACACTGTAAAGGTTTTGGGAAATGTCCCTATAAAATTTCTTTAACTCGTAGTGGACGTCAGTGGGCTGATGTAATGATGGCTGGACGCGGTGCGGGGAGTCGTTCATGCCCTTCCGACGTCAGACTGATGATTTTCACTCTACAAATATGCAGAGTTGTACAAAAGATCAACAATAAATAAGTGTCGGACAGTCGGCGCGCGCCGGCCGGTGCAGTAGGCCGCGTGTATTTATACCGCCGCAGCCGTCGCCAAGTAGACACTGGCAGTGATGGCGAGTCACAGCGGCCCTGACACCCTGACACCCTGACACCGCGACACCCTGACGCCTTGACACCCTGGCACCCTACACCGCGACACGGGTGCTGCTGAAGACGTAGGGTGCTCTGTTTACCAAACTCCTTTTTATCTTTCTCTCACTAAAAGCCTCAAGAGCTCCACGTATAAGGTTGAAAGCCAGATTTAAGGATAAAAGGTTCATGTTCAAATTTCGTTGCCCGGAATTTTGACTATTGTAGTATTGACTCCTAACAAAGGCTTTCTATTGCGCCTATTTAAAGAATATGATATTGTTCAAATTTAAAAATAAAGTAGTAAAAATCAGTTTCTGAACTGTTCTGAACTGCAGCTGCCCAGCTGGCCTGTTCATTAACTTTGAGTCGTTTTAGTTGATATGACACGAAATTTCAAACTAGCTCTTTTTGGTAATTTTCAAGTCACGTTATTTCGTATTCACTACTTATTTAATTCTATTTAATTATTTTTTATTAAGTGACAAATTACCCTTTGACTATACTTTTAGATGATTGATTACATTTTACCCATACATCTAAGGGCGAAAACACAACACTGCGATGCGTCGTCGCATTGCTAAAGTCTGCGATGTCGCACAACGCACCGTGCACACTTGCGACGTGCTGACGTGTTACCGTTCAGTGGGTGCGCGCACTTTGCGTGCGATATTGGTAAGTGTTCTTCCAAACTTCTAAAAACAAGAATTCTAAAATAGTCGAAAAATTTTACTTATCTATTTTCAACGCCTCATAAATTCTCTTGAAATGATTCATATCGTTCATAATAGTTAAAAATGGATGCACCCAGTACTTCCTTCTCAGTTTTTGTACCCAGTACTTTCTTTTCAAACCGTGACAGCCTAGTAGAAATGCCTTCCTTCGATTCGGAGGGCGCAGGTTCGAATCCGGTCCGAGGCATGCACGTCCAACTTTCAGTTGCGTGCATTTTAAGAAATTAAATATCACGTGTCTCAATCGGTGAAAGAAAAAAAGAAGCCTGCATACCTGATTCTTTCTAAATTGTTCTCGTATGTGAAGTCTACCAATCCGCATTGGGCTATCCGTGGTGGACTATTAGCCTAACCGCTCTCAAACTGAGAGGAGACACGTACTCCACAGTGAGCCGAATATGGATTGTCAATGATGATTATGAGTTTCATTTCAGTTTTGTTCTTGATGCGTCTTAATGCAAAAAGAAGTGGAATACATGACAAAGGCCAAGGTGACACAACAAACGTACATAACAATATAATAGAATTGAACATTTAACAAGGCTTAGCAAATTAGTGCAAGTGCTCCTCTAAGACATTCACCGAAATTAATTGAAGTACTAGCGGAGTGCGCAGACAAAGGATACCACCTCCGCCGATAATTGAATTTATTAGGTACATCGGTAGGAATTGATCCCACTACAAATTAACGAAATTTTCAATATCTAACTGACTGGATTGAAAGAACCTCATTAATCTAAACTGACGAAATGAGGAGCTCATTTAAATTTTCTATATAAGCTCTTCATTTCTGTGCTATGCTTTTAAATCATCGTTACTTCAATTTGAATTAATAAATTAAGCGACTATCCTAATCCCTACCCTGGCTAAACCGAGCAATAATATGGACCTGATTGTGGAAGAGAAAGCTCGCTCTTGGATTCTTGGCTCTCTATAAGTTTTTTCATAGCTCCGTACCGGAGAGGAAAAACGGATCCCACAACTCGGTCACCTATCGTTCCGTCGGTACTTTCCGTTACCTGCAGCCCCTTTTACAAATTCCATGACCCGTTGTTGCGTGACATTGCGAATAGCCCCATTCCGCAGCTAGAGCTCGTCACACACCACAGAGAGTACAGTACACTCGCCGTCACGTCAGCGTGCGAGTGGTCACGCCGCGCCGCAAATAGCCCGCCGCCAGTAATGAGTCGCACGCGCACTATTTATACGCGGCCGCGACGGAGCTGGCTGCAGGCGAGACACAGTTTCGGCCAATAATACCACAACACTATACCGAAATAAATCATCGTCAGCGTGCTCCGCCTCAGCGCAACTGCACCTCGCTAACTTATCACAAGTACAATACTTCACGATAGTCAGTTGGAAAGTATTTTGTTTGTGATCGCTCTCGCGATGTTCTCAAACTTGTGTAGACGGCGCGTGTCGAATGCTAAAGTGACATTAATTAATGTAGTATCAAAAAAATAAACTCATACCAAAAACTCAACTCAACTTCCACTCAATGTTACTCGTAGCTCACTTTTAATCCGAAGACCACAACGAGTGCGTGGGGTGCAGTTGCTGATGCGATCGCTGGCTGCCGTCGCCCGTCACATATACAATGCAGCAGCACCCGGCGCCGCGCAGTGCGACGCACATCCCAAAGTGCACAACTCCGCTAAAGAAGTTTAAAATATACTCATCGAGCGGAGAGGTTCACTCTCCGTTTTTTCGTCAGTTTATCAACTGATACTAATTTTCTCTATGTAACGGTTCATTAATCAAACCTGGGCCCAGCGATGTATGAATATGGTCTTCCTTTGATTCCCCGACGCTGTCAAGTGGCGCTACTCTTTTCAATTTAAATTTGGTTTCCACCTCTCGGCGCATAAATCTCGCACACGACTGTTATCTCGTCTATTAATCGAGATTTCTTTCACCGCCCTCTTGTTAAGCCTCCTCTTAACGATAAATTTTACATTTTCATTTTACAAACATTTCCATTAAAATGTTCACAGTTTTGTTAAAATGTATTGTGAATAGGATAAAGAGTTTTAGACATAAAAGCCGAACGTCCTCAACCGAAATCCTCTGGTTAACTACAAATTAGCTACTCGTAGTTAGATGTCGTTGAGCCGCCCGCGACGCACATGTCGCGTGCTGCCGGTCACGGAGCGCAAACGGGCGCAGAATACAGATGGAGGGCGGAATGTAATTTGGCGGAGCCTTAAAGGTTTTACACGCGGATACAAACAAAAGTGATCAGCTCCGAACACAATTACAGCGAGCGTCCGCCCCCGCGCGTGTGGACCCACTCACTCGTAAATATTATATGGGATTTGCCTAAATCCCACATTTTCGGTTTGTGATTGATTGAAATGGGTAACGTTCATTCTAATTATGTCATTCAAAGGTGCCTCTTTATCCACGATAATAGGTACTCATCGAATACACTCATTGATTTTGTTTTGCTGATTAGGTATAAGGAGATATACTCTCTTTCTTTCTTTAATTCCACAATTCCCGAGGTTATAAATATATGCATCGGCTAATCTATCATACGTGTTAAATAAATGTGCAAATTCATCTGGAAACACACTTTACATCTCATTTTATATTTATAATAACAATTTTATGGTACGTTTTTGCAGACGTTAGCGAGGTGCGAGGAACCGGTCGCGCGATATAAAAATGTTTTATTCGACGAACTTTTTATGCGTATTCGTACAATTTATTGCAAACATACGAGTACATACATACCACACCGTGTATAGAACACGCGCGTCGGGCATTGAATTATGCACTGTATGCTTAGTGATGATAACAGCTAAGAATCTACTACTACGAGTAACTTACCAAGTTTCATAAAGCTTTGAGAACGAAATACAAAAATTCGACACCCAAAAGGCAAGCTACGGTAATCGTATTGTTGTTGTGAACTTTGATTTTAGAAGTTTTGTTGTAAGTGTTCAAAGCCAACGTGGCTGAACTTTGAAATAACAACTAACATAACACATGTAACAATCAGCGGTGAAGGATTAAAACAATCGAGTTAGATTGTATAATCCTACAGTCACTGGAGTCGTGAGCCCGGGTGTTAGTAAAGCTCTTGCGATTCCGAAGTATGTATACACGTGCCAGCTGCATGCCGGGCCGACTGGTGGCAGGCGCGATACGTCGCTGACAGCGAGAGCTTGCGATGGCCTGATCGTAGTCATTTAGGAAAAACAGAGAGTTTTCATCCCAAGCTCGTACCGTAGATATGAACGCCAGATATTCTGGGCGCTAGGCAATTGATAGAGTTCAGATCATCGTAGCTTTGGAAGGCAGCAGTGACAGAGGAGCGTCTGAGCCTTTTATATCTGAGCGAGCATTGAACAACCGTAGTGGATGGATGCCTTTACCTACAGGAGTATTAGTTGTAAAATCAGCTTTGATAAAATGACAAACGTCTGACCATCACAGGCTCTAAGAGTAAAGTGTTCTCAGTCGCGATAAAGTTGCTCCTAAACCTGAAGTGTCATTGCGAAAGTTCCGGCGGCGTCGCGTCGCTACTCTCGTATCTAAACGGTGGGATACCGCCACTTCGGCACTTCGGGCGCCTGCCCCCGGGCGGGACTATTAGAGCATGTTCCCGACGCTTGCTAATTTTTAATTGACGATTGCTTTGATTGTTAGTATGATGTCCTTTGTAGTATGTGACTTTTAGAGATATCCGTGCTTTGCGTTTTCTTATACGGTGTATCTCTCTTAGTTGAGGCTTTGTTTGATTTTTTCCTGACGTGTTTCCAAAAATAATTCTTTAACGAAAATCCTACTGTTTTGCATTTTGCGTGCCGACGAGTCAGTGAGTACACTTCAGTATCTCTGTATCTCTTCGGAGTGACGACCGGCTACTAATTCTTTCAGACCGAAACACAGCCGAGCTGCTCAGCGGCAGGATTAACGGTAATCATGGCTAACTTGTACGAACGAGCCCTCGCACAAAGATCCGTCCTGCTAAACTAAGTAAACTGTTGCTCAGATGCTGCAGCTAGGGTTACCAACTGTACCATAATAATAGTATTGTACTATATTTCGGGGCTGCGTACTATACATATACAGTTGAAGAAATATATAGTACCTACGGAAAAGTACTATATTTTCATCAAGATTGCAATATATCAATCATTTTTTTATTTTAAATTTAAAACTTTATTTATTTGCTTATCCGAGTTTGTCTAACTTATTGAGTTCCAAACTTTGAACGAAATTAAAAACATATCTTTTGCTTTTCAAAATGGAATAATTAAATATACATACACACTCTTATTTTTGACAAATAAATCTCGAAAAATGCAACGTGATGCATTTTTTTTTTTGTAAATAAATGTAGTTTTTTTAAAATTAATTTAGATTTTTTGCTTATTTTATAAAATAGTATATTTTATTGAAGCGTACCTACCTACTATATTTTTTAATGTAAATCTGAAAAATACTATATTTATCTGAAAAAATGTGCTCTTGTGGCGGCAGACTATGCACATACTCGTCAAATTTTACAAGCATTTTGAGCAAAACTTAAAAGTTATGGAAACCGGGCGATTTCCCCGCACCCTGTTCTCTACGACTGCCGGGCCCCGTGTTGTCACATCCTCGTCCCTCTTTACAGCAAAACCTATGCGATAGTTGTTTATTCTTTTAATTTAATCGAACATTTTTATTAATCTAACAGAGTTGGGTCACGCAAGGAGCACCGCCGGTAACAAACAACTTTTTTATACCTTTTATATTATTGCGATAATGACAGCGTGGGAGCGCCCAGCTGACAATCACTGTCAAGTGTCAACAAATCACGCGACTTTGTCGTAAGCAAGTCGTAAGCGACTAGTTTACACTGCGATATCAGGCACTGTCTGGTGTACTTTTTATTACATTTTTGATATACTTATTTGTGAAATAATGATTATTATGATACCTAACGCAAGTACTTACTAATGAGTTTTCTGAGATAGCTAACACCTAATTATTATTAATAGTCGTTAATATGTCAGTTTGTTCTCCATAACGTCTGTGGAGGGTAAGTGGTCGAAGATTTCAATCAACAAGTACAAGCTCTTTACAAAGTCTGTAAAGTACTACATGTTCTCAGTAAGAAGCACTTGTATTCAGAAACACCACGCATCGCACAAGTCTCATAATGACCGTTGGTTAAAATCCTGCAAAGCTACGTTAAAATCGTGACTTTCAAAACTTGCCATTTCCCAATACAAGTTTGCCAGTAACATGCCAAAAAAGTACTACTTCGTTAGCAACTTATTTCAGCTGTTCACTAAAGGTTCCATGCTGTAAATGCAGAAAAATTAACAAATTTTCTTCGCACGATTGTTGTGTGTACTTTATAAACATAAAACCCACACCGAACATTACCGGGAAACTTTATAAATTTCCCGGTAATTTATGGAACGCTACTGGTGTGTTACAGCGGCAGGTGGTGCGGCGACGCACCGTCGGCGGGCACCGGTCGGGCAAGTTTGAGCCGCTCGGATGCGCCACTGCGTGTCCTGCCCTTCTGTGCAGGGTTGTCAGCTAAAATTTTTATTTTTGTCAAAATTTGACTTTTTGCAGGAATTTGGGCTGCAATTACACTTCTCTATATTTTAGCAAATAAAATCACACTAATTATAAAGGCGATTGCTTGTCTGTGTGTGTGTGAGTGTGTATGTTTGTTCTTCCTTTGCATGCGGCGGAATGGAAATAGATTTTACTCTGAATTAATATTATTTTTATTAATTAATATATTGATATTTTTAATTACAATTGTACTTTCATACCGGAAAAATTCATGGTTCCTGCGGGATTTTTGAAAAACTGAATTTCACGCGGACGATGACGCGAGCATCCGCTACTAGATTACAAATAACAAATCGTAGTATTCTGAATATTAAAGTACTTATTTTCGATATGCTCGCTGCATTATCGTTAATTTGATACTTCAATATTATTATTAAAACAACTTGTTTTAATAATAATGAAATATCTGAATTTCCGCTTATATTCTTTTTCAAGTTCCTGATCGACGTGGTCGTAAATTTCAACCAATTTCAATCCCAATCCTCCGTCACGAGGGTGTTATGACAATAGACGCACTTGCAAACCCCATTACGTCTATCTTCACACACACCAATTCCCTCCGTCCTTCTTCGACTTTTCGTATTTACTATTAACAAAAAAATGAAGTGAAATATCACTTTCATTTAATTCAGTGTTAGTCTCACTGACTCCATACTCCACTGAGTGAGGCGCTCAGCGAGAGCGGCGCGCGCCAGCCCTGCGTGCGGGTGAACCTCACATAAAATAACGTAACTTTTTATTAAAACAAACTTCCTGCTTTATGACTCGCGTCGTTGCCAACACGTGACACGTGAGTCCAATGTTTCACGTCTATACACAATTTAATGTATCTCAATATTTTAATTTTGCAGAAAAACAAAATCAGCGTCATGATGTTTTGTCCGCCGCGTGACGTGAGAGCGCCCACGCTTAGCTTCTGTGAAGAGTTACTTTTCCGAGGAAATACAGAACCAATTCATACTCCGACACAAAAAACCTTTTGTACGCGACAACTAAACACGGAGCTCACAGCTTCTTTACGCTGCTTTAAATACAACTGAAGCCAATAAAGCTTATTTATTTAAAGTTGGCTCCTAACTAGAAGTTGTATCGGAATGTGTTCAGTGAGTTGAACGCGATGTTTCGTGCTGACAGCTGGTGTACTGATGCCGCTCTACTGGACATTGTTTTGTGTTCATGTTAATAATTAATCCATCCAGATTAGTTCAGCTTTATTAAGTTTGAAGAGGAAATTGTTTTTATTCAAATTGTTGTTTGTTTGTTTAGGTAGTTAATTTAGTTAGTTTTAGATTGTGGACTTGCCTCGCTGTCAGTGGTCAGCAGTTTCGGCACCGTAAGTCACAACAATCATCACGGATATAAATAGAATAAATGCAGTATGGTCTGTAGATCAAACACTTAGGTACATCTTTAGACACTGTGGTAGATTTGAGTATGAATGAGTGAAAGACGCCAATTACGTACAACGCAGTGTATATGCTTATGCTCCCGTGCTCGCGTATGTAACATATGTTAGGAAGCGCGTCACGTTGACAATTTCGCATGCGCTCTGAATATTATATTTTGTAATAAAAAAAAAATAATAATATTACAAGCTTTCATTAATTTATCTAATAGCAAATGAATATTTTATATGTGTATGTCGCATTCATCGAGCTAGCTAGCTGATCGGACGTCTAGACCGTTAAAAAGCCGGCATTTAATGAAATGGCTAGACCGATAGTTAGTCGAACAACAATCACTCATCGCGTTATATCCTGGCTTGTTGAAAGTCAGCCGTCTGAAGATCGGCACACTATAAGCGTGCTAAGTTCGTGTAAAGTCATCTCGAACGTCTTCAAGTTAAATGAATACAGAAACCTGTAGGTTGTATGAGCTCATTTTGAGAATATTCTATGGTAAAAAATAATTTGAAGTCTCCTGGCGTTGGTTGTAGGGCGTGCCAAATACCTAATGCGAAACGAACAACACTCGTTCGGCAAACATATAAAATATAAATAACAGTCGTAAAGTCAATAAACGCCGAATGATACGCAGAACGATCCGAGTTCATCAGCCAGATAAAGACTTGGATATTGAACGAATTAGAGGAGAATAAAGAGTTTTCATACATCAGCTCGCTCGCGTCATTGCAGCGTGACGTCACACAGCGACCACTCACCGCTGGCAGGACTCGTGCCAAAACATTCGCCGACTCGACCGCTTGATGGATCCCGCACAATGGACTTTTATGATTATTGTGTATTACAACTGACAGCCTGTAGGTATACCTTTGAGCGATCCTACTAATGAATACTAAGCACAGATACTGCTAAAATTATCTTTCTAAATTACTTTAAAATGTACGCATTAAACTAAAAAGCGTAAAATAACATTAATAATATTATTACATTCTACCAGCTGATCAGTTTGAAGGCGGTGCTAAGCCGGTGTTCTTTTAATTTAAGCGCTTTCTGGAAGAACCAGATGAAAGAGCACTTTTACTCTCCCCGTGCTTTTCTCGAAACACTCATTACGAGTATTTCAGAAAACTGAAGTTTTAAAATCGGACCCAATCATTAACGCACGTAATTTGTAACTATAATGATTTAGCTGTTTAACTTCGTATAATTAATACAATATATTAACGTCATGTGACAAGTATAGTGTACACTATGTACATGTAGGTGTCACGTGTGTCGTGACGCAGTGTCCGCCGCACACTAGTCGTCTGCCGACGCCGGCTGTGGCTACCGGCGATAGCGCCAATCGCCTCGCATTAGCGGTCAAACAAAGATTCTTCCGCCACCGCAATCCATATCAATTACTTGTTAGTTTAAAGTAAAGTAAAGTCTCGATAATTTCAGCTATGCTCGCATGTAGAACTCGCACAACAGTTGCGAATGACGGGCGATGTACAGAACTACACTTAGGAAGCGGACATACTTTTGTTAGTTCAGTTTTTGTATTGTGTGTACGTCACCGCCGGCACGTGTGGGCTCTACACAATTATTGCGCTCAATGAAAAGCTAATTTCGCTCATGGAAAGGAACCATTAATTTTCATTTTGAGCGCAGCAATAAAGAAGTGTTGTGTTTGTGTTGTTGCGGCGGGGGGAGGGGCGGGGGGGAGAGGATCACTCTTTTATATCAAACGCTGTGACGTACGCTTTATATCAGTCCCGAGATAAATCTGAACAATGCGCAGAATTGCCGTCGCGTTATATCACTAAGCTCTCCAGTTAACCCTCCTTTGAATGGTTTCTCTTGTAAAAGATCTCAAGAAAGCTGACCGAGTAGGTACCTACCTATCAACCGCTGGCACCTCTAGGAATTAAGATATGACCTTCGCCCAGCGGCGAAGAGTCCACACAGGCCTATTCCTGCCGGGTTACCTTTTAAAAATCCATACATACATATTAATCATTGTAATGTAATTGTAATGAATATACATGTATATTATGTAATATATGTTTGTTGTTTCAAGCGGTATTAATTTCCTTTTCTTTGGAACGGCTTACCTTCGTCAAAATTTCATCCTTCGCCGTGTTTAAACGGACTTGTTCTATAAAATTTCACGTTCATTATTTGAAAATTCCTCTTATGTAAATTTATTACGTTAAATTTATTAAATCTATTACGTATATGTATATTTTTAATTCGACACTTTCTACATGAAAATTTGAAAGCCTATCAAGTCATATCGTTGTAAATGAACGAATCGAATGCAACTGGAAAATTGACAATAACGTGTTTGTATTCCGTATCGAAGCTCTCATATCGAGGGCTTCACTATGCACGATCGTAATTTAAACATGTGTTATCCGGCGACCTTCCCCGCAGGCCAGGCCGAGTGCGGGGAGGGGGGACGTGACAGATGGCAATTAACTTTAGCAATTTATTATTTGTCACCGAAGTTTAATCATCCGCGAGCGGCCGAGCGAGATATTGCTGTTCGTGTTGAGCAAAGTCTTTGCTGTTGTAAGAAATTAGCGACCGGCTTAATGAAATTCATCATCTCCACTTAATTACGAGCAGCGAGTCCGCCGCCAGACACGCCGCGACAGTCGCAATATTACCAAGTGAGGAGCTTTCGGCGACAGGCGGACGAGCTCTGCTGGCGACAGACAGTAAGAAAATATAACATCCTCAGATAAAATGTCGTGACTGACCACAAATTCCTAGAGTGGACATTTCAGCGCTTCCACCGCTAAAGCACTTTACCAGAAGCATATCAGGATACATTGTTGGCACAACCAGCGACAGCTCCGGCTCGGCAGTCGCGCGCTCCTTGGCTCGAACTTGACAAAGCAGCGCTGTTTGTATTTGTTGTGCACATACAAGTGAACAGATATAAATATAGATAAATATAATATACATTTTAAAATTGATGCAATCAGTCCTATTTTACTTATATTCATTTCATAAATGCTCCTAGCGTAGCACACATGAGTAGCCTTTCACTCGTTGATGTTCGCGGCTTTACTATTTTACTACTGGAGTTGTACATACTTTTTCTGTGACTTTACTACTAATCCGATTTTGCTGTCATTTTGAGACTAAATAAGTGTCGGGGCGTACCTATTCCTATACACGAAAAAAGAAACGCAGTGGTGCTCGGCTGCTCATATATTATTTACATTTAACATCTATACATTAATTTAAGGCAATTAAAAGTATATTAATGTTATATCACTGTTTATCTGAAAATGAAATATAAATAATAGAGTGGAATTTTCCACCACAACATCACGTGGGCTCGCGGACTTTCCATCACAAAACTAAACTAATTTGAAACAATTGAAATCGACAACATGTTTCGGGTACAAGGTAGGGCGGCCGCCCTGTACTGTACCACAACCTTATACACACAGTCACTGAATCAACTTAGAGAGATACATATCATGATTTTTTATTTTATTTAGAGTCTACGTCAGCAATAGCAAAGTAAGTATTTCAAACTGTGTACATGTTCGTCATACAGGTAAAGCTGGCCTATTCACTGATTAGTCTTTGTTAACAACCTATTAAAATAAACATTGAGAAATGTCATATACTGTATGATATCCAAGAAGGGTTGTCAGTAGGCACCGGATAACATGACATGATGTCAACTAGCTTACATCAAAAGTAGTGAATTGGCCTGCAGCTCAGCACATCACATGATGTATTGTTTACATTTCGTTGATGTCAACTGAGACCCGGATGAATAAATAGTCAAATACTATATAGAAGAATATTCTTGACTGTATTGCAGCTCTACGACATACTCCAAATCAAATCGATCAAATCTATTCTATCACCACAAAATTTATAAATATCGACCCAGCAGCACCGGACATACACTTCGGCAATTGGGTTATTATATTTAAAATAGTGCTTCACTGGTCAATAGGATTGACGGAATGCAATAAGCTTTTACCAAGAACGAAACAACGTGTGGCGGGTCGCCGGAGCCGGAGCCGGAGCCGGAGCCGGTGACGGTGACGGTGCAAAAGTCCCGCAGGTTTTTGCCGAGCTGGAGTTGAGTGCACAAAACAACTGCCGGCCATTAGTTTAGACTGACATTGCATCGCAATAACTAGTAGTTATGTATATTGAAACTTGAAAGTGCACTTTATCCGCTAACTTTTTTAGCTCCTTAACCGGACGACGGTCGATAAGTATCTAACACCATAATAATGTTGTAAATGTTAATGTTTGTGTTAGATGTTTACCATTTAGTTGACTAAAATGGAAATAGGCAAATATAACTCATGACTATAATTGTAACTTCAACATTGGATACTAGCTTTGAGGCTTACAGACAGCGCTGCTGCTATTTTGTTTTATACAACGTTGACGCTTGACGTTACAACCAAGAGCAGCAAAGTTACAGATTTTCGTGGCAAAATTTTCCAGAATTTGGCTTCCGGACAAATGACATTAAACATAAAACCGACTGAATGACATTACTGGCACAGAACGCATAATAATCGTAGTAGGTACATGTAGAGACGCTTTAAATTGTTTTTATAAATTAATTAATAAATGACAAAATCAAAAACTTACTTAAAATATAAAGTTTCCCTAGAGTTATAATCTATCCACGCTCTGGTATGCTATTCGATTGTGTTAGGTCCAGTGACATATTATATATACTGTATAAACTGTTTCTTAAAAACGTAGCACAAAAGTTGATCCATTGGATGTTAAACGGGGAGAAAATAAAAACTATTTGACAACTTCATTTCCGTGCGCGATTATATTTTCAAAGAAAAGTCCAATAATGTAACCCAAGGTCTAAAAATTTTACCTACAATATTATTTACATCGCGTGCGTTGCAAAAACTATTGATGTAATAATAAAATAATGTACAACAACTTCGCAGAACACATCATTTTCAACAAAAAATGTTGCGACAGCGTATAGCGAGACAATAAGTGTTCTTTAAAAAAAAATAGTAATGAAAATGCCGTCGTTAGAAAAAGCTCATTTTTTATATATTAGTATGAATAGGATAAGTGTAGGATATGGGTATGGTACGTGTAGAGTAGGTGTAGTGTAGGGGTAGGTTAGAGGTAGGGTAGGTTAGGGGTAGGGCTGGGACCCCTTCCCAGCCCTACCCCTAACCTACCCTAGCTTGAATAGGGTCGGTCTAGGCTGGGAGTAGAGTAGGGATTGAGTTGGGGTAGGGAAGGGGGTAGAGTAGGGTAAGGGTATTTGTAATGTGGGAGTATGATAGTGGTAGGGAATGATAATCTATACTTATAAAACTGTTACTGTTAAAAAAATGCTTTAGAATAATACAAAAAATAATGTTATTCAAGATTTTTCAAATAACCCACCTAAAGGGTTAAAAAGTAGTTGAATTTGTTTTTAATAATTCGTTCAAATTTCAATTTTTTTTTGTTAAATGTAATGGACTGTTTATTATACCACATTGTAGTAATTTAAAGAGATTTTAACACCAAATGAGATGGTTGAAATGAAACAGAGTGCGCGACGTGCGGCGGGCTCGGGCCGCGCGCCGCACGTCGCCGCCGCCGGCGCCAGTAGAGCGCGCGGGCCCACGCCGCGCTGTCGCACCGCCGCACTCCGTCCGCGCCGCCCGTTCTCCGCGACCACTAACTTTTGCCGCTCGCCGCTGCGGCCGACTCACTGATACCGGAGCTCAATATATTTTTATTCTGTTCTAAAACTAATAATTAAATAATTGAGTTATTTAAACAGTCGAATAGTGTTATTGTCGAATGGTGGTGGAGTGCGCTGTGCGCGTAACGCGTATTTTTATTTTGAAAACGCTCATAACGATGTGCCAGTGAATTGATGATTAATTAATTATTTAATGAAGAGGATTCGTATTGTCATTGAGTGTTTCGATTGCCGAATACGTAAGTGACCGTTTACTATATTCATTTGCATACGTGTACTAGCAATAGTGTAGTTATTTTTTTTCAAATTGTATAGGTATGTAACTAATAAATTTAAAGAATAATTGTAATAACAAAATAAGTACGTATTGGTAACACTCTACTTCTGATACAATGTTGAAGAAATAAATGTCTTGTCTGTCCGATGATACTGCAAAAATGGTAATGATTACTATTATCAGAAATGGGATCGATCGATTAAATGGATTCAACACAAAATTTAATTATTTCAGTATGAAATTAATAGCACTAAAATATACACGGAATTTAAAAAATTGTCCTTTGATTATTTGCTGGGAAAATATGAATGATTACCGATATAGAATTAACTAGATTGGATTCAATACAAAATAGAATATTGTAATTGGAAAATATTTTTTCAACCGTTTAATAAAATTTGATTTTCATAACAATGCTTATCGATTAAAATATGTCGTGAGCTCGGCACAGCTACGGCACAGCTGCGGCACAGCCTGGCACAGGTGCGGCACAGCTGCGGCACAGCCTGGCACAGATCCAACCGCACCATCTTAAAAAGGATGAAATACTCGTACCTATCTACATTTAATTAGTGACGAGAAATCGCGATCGCTCCTACGGATTTTTTTTATCACTCCGATACATTATTCATAAGTTTTATTGATATTCGTGCATTTTTAGCAATACAAATAAACTATGATACAATAAAACCAGTTTTGCTTAATGTAAATATTTTATATTTATAATCCAGATAAAAAATATATATATTAGACGATCGAATTTAGATCGTAATATTAAAAATATATTAATGTTAAGATGATGAAAATAATATAACTTTTGGTTTGGAATTACCTTTATCGTAATGGTGCCGATTCAATTAGGATTATTTTATACTTGTTAATTTGTTCACTATTTATGTGAAAATGTTTAGGTATTATGGACGATTGTAGAAAGTGTAACTTTCACAGAAAGATAAGTAATTCGAAATAATTTTCAAAACGATGGGCGTTGGGGTCCCAAGATAAATGGCGATCCTGCACTAGAAACCGCAGTGTTGGTCGACCAGGTAGACTGACGACATCATGCAAGTCGCAGGGATTCGCTGGATGCAGGCGGCTCAGGATCGTGTTGTTCGAAAGTCCCTACAAAAGGCCTTTGTCCTGCAGCGGTACCACATCGGCTGGCTGTCTTTTGGTAAAAAATATATTAGTGTGGATCGTCTTGTTTAAAGATTGTTCAGTAAGGATATTGGAATAGTGTTTTTATTATTTTATTTTGAGCAGTTTGTAGTTGAGTTAACCTCGCTTTGGAAGCGCTTCCCCGTACCTCAAGTATTTTTCGATTTGTTTTTGTTCTAACGGAATATTGTCAATGACAAGAAGTCGATATGGTTTAGTTAATTTATTTTTAGCTTGAAAGATTATGTAAAATGTTTTTGAAATATCAATCCTTAGTAGATTATGTTTAAAACCACACCGACAAAGTATTTAAATCTTCTTGTGCTTCACTTATGAGAGTTCCAATAGATGTCCCAAAATATAATTATTTTAAATTTTGGGCCTATCGGCCTTATCATCTGCATAGAGTGTTAAATGACCGTGTAATCCTAATTCTTGGATGTTGTTTATGGAAAAGTAACGGACCTAAAATAGACCCTTGTGGAACGCCACACGTTACTGGTAAAGCCTTGCTCTGATATTCGCCTAATTTAACAATTTGTGTTCTATTGGTTACATATGAAACATTTTCAGGGCAATGCCATTTATTCCGATTGTTTCGAGCTTTTTTAACAGCAATGTAGGGCTCACAGTAACGAAGGCCTTTTTTAAATTAATAAAAACACCAAACACTATATTTTTGCCATCAATACTATGTTTAATTTTTATGACAAGGTCAATTGTTGCAGTAAGAGTACTACTTTTTGGTCTAAAGCCATATTGTCGCGAAGATAAAATTGATTGATTCAAGATATTGTTGTAGCCTACTGTACAATATTCTTTGTAGAACTTTCGATAGAAAACTGATTTGAAAATTGTCGTAACTTTTGCAAGTTTTAGTGTATCTGGAAATATTCCATAAATACCAGTAGGTAGTTAAAGCAGCCATTTAAAAGTTTTGCTATTTTCTTCAGTAAGCATTTGATTACGTGGGTACTTAGACCATCTATTCCAACACTGCATTTATTATAAAGGCTGGATATGATTTTAGTAATTTCCTTAATTGTACATGTTTTAAAAGAAGACAGTTCATCGCCAGGTTGGTGAGAATTTCGAGGTAGGGTATGAGCAAAATTATCATGGTAGCACTTAAGAATATTATTTGCAATAATAGGTCCAATAGATGAAAAATATTGATTAAATGATTCACAAATTTCGTAAGGATCAGTCTTACTATCTTTTATTAGTTTAGGAGGTGCAAAGGTCTGTTTTATTTTGTTTTTGCTAGATAATTCATCAAATTCCACATTGTCATATGTCTAATTAAAAATGTCGGTAATGTACATCGCTGCAAGTGTAAGCAGCAGTGCACCAACTGTCAAACTAATCCGCGCGCTCCCGAGCGACAAGCGGCCGGGCTCGGCGGCGCCTGCTCGGGGAACTGTTTGTACTGTAGAGCATTCCACTAGGAAACAAACCTCATCTATTTTTCTATACTAATATATTAAAGAGGAAAGATTTGATAGTTTGCTTGTTTTATTTTCTAGGCTCTGAAACTATTAAAGCGATTATAAAAATTTTTTCACTGTTGGGAAGCTACACTTTCCCCGAGTGTTATATTTTATCCCGAGAGTTATATTTTATCCCCGTATTCCTAGGAGAAGCACTCGGGAGAAGCCACGCGGCCTCTGATATAGTTTACGAATATTTTTGAAAGCTTTTCCGGGTTCTATATTTTTTTTTTAGAAAAGCTAGAAAGAAAGTCAGTCGCCGCCGTTTTAAATGTCTAAAATGTGGGTCGTGAACAAAAATAAGTGTTTACAATACTAAAGATATAATTGAATCTGTCATCGACGGGATTGGGATTCAGGGCCTAGTGTAACCTGCACATATCTCTATAATGCACATATCTCTATAATACTAAACAATGTAATCATCATCTGTACATTGTAATGAACTCGTAGTGCTATATTTTGACACTTATCTATTGATACAGTGACTCAATAATTGTGTTTTAGAGGAGCACCTGTTTGGTTCACAGCTAGCAGAATATCTCATTTCGGCATTATCGTTTCTCATGATAACGTTGGTTTAATTTCTTTTTTTTATTCTTCTTTTTATTAATATTAGAGAGGGTTCGAAAGCCTCCGTTGTTGGGCTGCGCCGCCGCGGCGACGTCGCTCACCGCAGAGAGTGCACGCAAATGGTCCCACGGTACAGTGGTAGTTGGTACAGTGGTAGTTGGTACAGTGGTACAGTGGTAGTTGGTACAGTGGATAGGTCGTAAAACGCTACTTCTGCTAGTATCGCACATTTTATTAATTTTATGATTCCGCCGACGATCGCGATAACCGTCTCGTACGACGCTATAAGGTAACGTTGTCAAACTGGTTTAATTACGTTTTTATGCTCATTAGAATATAGCGGACATTTGTAATCTTGGCATTTGTATATGTTTAAGTTTGGAACATTTAGCAATAGTATCATACAGACAAAAAATTAACCGGCACCGATTTGTTTTATTAATATTAGTAACTAACTATGCTACAAAAAATGAGTACTCGGTAAGTTATTGTTAAATGTTATGTGCTGTGGTCTGTGATTCCTAATCGCCATGTGACTTCTTTTCCAAAACAAAGTATCCTTTCAATGAACGTATGAACGTATGTTTGAGATCAACGGTTTTGGCACGAGTAACTTACAAGGAAAGTAATGATAATTTTTGTGTTTAAGTTACAGATACATGTCATTTATTGTCAAAATTATTAAAATATTTATAATATTTTATAACGCATTTGCTCGTAAAGTATCTCTTATTTCACCAATTTCAATATCATAATATATCTAATTACGCACATGTGCCATAATGTAATGTAAAATACACATGTGTAATGTAATATAAAACCTTTATTGTCCTTCTAAAAACGTACTTTTTAAAATCTTAGCAAAGAATTTCTTTATCAGAAAAGTGCTCGACATTTTATTATGAATAAAACCAGAAAGTGGTAACAAATTAAAATAAATAAAATTTAAAACCCCTCGAAGGTCAAGAAAGTAACTGCAATAAAGACTTTTATGTCAGAAAATCTTTATAAGCTTTCACATGAAAAACCAACATTGAAGTCTGTCCATCCGTTTGAGAGCGACGATACCACAGACAGACATCGACGTCCAACTGTTTTGCGTCTTTCAGTCGTGTCATAGACTACATGTACTCGTAGCAAGCAAAAAAAAATATAAGTTAGTTTAAACCTGGTGTCAGCTTTATGGACGTCAATATCCGGAGATCATACCGTACAACATTCCCGAAACTAACTACACTTGTCACTCGGTAAAATATGTCGCTTTGTTGACAAACTTTATAAGAAACGCTCCCAGTTGTGACAACTGCCTCTGAAGGAGGGGGAGGGGAGAGGTGGGCAGAGAGATCACTTTCGGTGGAACTTTTCGACTTCCTACTGGCTGATGTATAGTACAAGC
Source organism: Bicyclus anynana (assembly GCF_947172395.1). Lineage (NCBI taxonomy): Eukaryota > Metazoa > Arthropoda > Insecta > Lepidoptera > Nymphalidae > Bicyclus > Bicyclus anynana. The sequence continues at coordinate 19,163,330 of NC_069086.1, read as the reverse complement.
TCCCTTTTATACTCATTAACACATTTCCTTATGATTTATCTGCTAACTGGAGAATGATGTGAAGTTACCCTGAAGTTTATTATATTCATCGAATAACAAACTTGTAGTTTGCTTGTGTTGTCATTTGAAACAGAACTTAATTAAACTAAACTTAACTCATTGACATGAACATTAGTCAACAAACAATAATTTACAACTATCTAACTCTTGCGGGGATAAAATATACGCGGGGAAAGTGTAGCTTCCCAACAGTGAAAGATTTTTTCAAATTGATGCAGAAGTTTCAAAGCCTATTCAATGCAAACAAACATACAATCAAATCTTTCTTCTTTAAATTATTAGTTAAAATTAAGGTATTAAAATCACCTAATTAGGAATGAGTCAATTCATCAAGAAGAAGTGTGTCCTGTGGTTAGCCTATGTCTTCGGATCACGAGGCTATGAAATATTGAGCTTTTCTTTTTTCTAAGAAATTGACAGTAAAAATTCTCAACCAGATAGACATTAGGTAGGGATCAGAATGACAATAATGACATTAGCTTATTTTTCCTGTCGGCTGTTGGTTTTCCAATATTATTTAAAGTCTAAGATTCCAATGGACTAATCTAGATCTAGTCTAAAAAACACAGATTAAGCCTGGGCCTGCAGTGGGCCTGCAGATAATGATTATGATGATGGTTATACAGAACAGGTGTACCTACTCTGTTTTTAGCTGAAAAGTGCAGACTTTTTTTTCATGAATCAATTCAATTTACGCTAATTTATTTTTATTCTGTGGATTGTTATGCATTGTTATGTATGTCAAAACCAGAACACCGTAATAATGGTTTAAACTGTCGCAATTAAAAGGGTCATAAATTGTTTTCTGTAATTGAAATTGCGAATATGTCACTGTAGTCGTATATTTCAGAGGTGGTTAATGTATGCAGCTCGCTGACGGCGCGTAACTGTACGAACGAGTGTGCGGCGCGCACTGTGGCGGACACACACTCACATACCACGTCGCACCACACACACGTTTTATTGCCCTACAAGGAAGCCCGCATGGCGCACCACATACACAGCCCAGGAACAAAAAACTATTTCCTCTCTTCGTAACTCAATAAAGAGGAAACGTAAGAATGTTAAAAAGTGACTTAGGGCGCGCTTTCATTTGTCAGAATTGTGTTCAAAACGTCCAGTTCTCCTGATACATACCTATTACATTGAAATTAATGCAGTCAACGACGTCCAATAAGAAAGAAGAAAGAAAGTACATTTGTTCACTTCAGTGTCACAAACAGTACCTATTTTACATAATATACAACTGTCTGTGACACCAAACAGCTCAGTATTAATGCTATGAATAGCAAAACATGCAATACGTGGCGCTGGTTATAAGCTGAGACCCGAGTGACGTCACACTCAGTTATAAAAATTAAGTAAAAACAGAAAAATTAAAAATTCCTTGTTGAAAACCTAATCGCAACAGCAATATTATCAATTAAAATTGATTAGTAATATGGAAATAATAATATATCAATAGACTAAACTAAATGTTAACGGCAATCGATACATCAAACCGCAAACTTATAAATCATACACGAGATCTACGGAAGACTAGAGTTGAATTACCACTTAACTAAAAAACTTCACAAAAAACTAAAATATAATTACATTAAAGTTAATTTAATATACTCGTGTATTAAATTAAAATAAATCTAATTTCCACCGGCACTACGATAGACTGTAATCAATATTAAGTTTTTTTGACAGAGTCGTAACATGTACTTTTAAAAATAATTCTAAGGAAATTTTATATATAATGTTGTTTTAAAAACTACGTCCGGGCGCAATAAATTCTTCGTCCCGCATAATTCGTTGTAAATGTTGTAAAGTATGTTTGTGTTGTGATCGATCATATTTAAACTAAATTTGATGCAGAGATTTTAGAGGCGAGCATGTCGATGAGAATTGCTAAATTATTTTTATAAATTCAATATTTCGTGTCAGTGTTAAAATCGGCGCGAAGTGGCTGTAGGTAATTCATGTTTGTTACCTATGAAGTAAAAACTACTGAAAAAGTAATATAAGCTTTATGTATTAGAAGATCAGAATCATCAACCACTCGGACTATGCTCCTAGTTTACATACTCTGCTGTATATTCGGCTGTAGCCGCAGACAGATTTTTAGTATAATATTATAAAAGTGGAAATATGTATTGAAAATGATATCTTAAATAAGTATATGATCAAGGTACGAAGTCGCGAGCAGGCGCAATGCTGCAGCAAACGCAATGTGACACTGACATGGCAACATTACCAAGTTGGGCCCGCGCGGGCGTCGCGCGAGGCGGTCCGGCGGGGCCGCCACTGAACCTGTTACTTTTTAATTATTCAAATGTATACAAATTCATACATCTCATTATCGTAAAGTATAAACGTTGTACACTACACTCGTTATGTCATCTCGCGTGCCGGCGTCTCAGGAATGTGGAAGTGAATGACATTCATTAATTAATACACACTTACGTATAATATAAGATATAGGCTTTAAACTAAATACCAGCTAGATTCCAAAATTTTGTAATCCAAACCTCTCGTTGAATACGCTGATATTGCTTACAATATATTTAATTGTCTCTTATAAGAAAAAAATACTATAAGATTATGATAATTTGCAAAATTACCAAAAATTAGTTGAAGTTAATTAAAAATGTGTATTTAATTTAGTTTTAATTTAATTTTTATCATGTGTTTTGAATCTCTGAGGCAGACTCTTAACATAAATTGTCTGTTCAAACATCGGTTCAATTTGTGAGTTCAATTATCATAATTTATTAGCAACTTATAATTTACGATCCCGCAGTGTTTATGTTAATTCGTTCTGGGAAGTACCGTTTTTTCCTCTCATGGTAATATGTGTAAAATATAGTGGTGATAAGCATTTAGTTTTTTGCACGGTAGTTGATTTTTTTATAATGATGTAGTAAACGTCTCGCTGAACGTCAGGTCGAGGAGGTGTAGCGAGAGACTAGCCGGTTTCTGGGCTTACTTGCGCCGAATTTGTTTAATTGCTACCTGAAGTTTTTTAAATTAGAGACACACTACATAATACTATACTATATGTTAATGTACAAACAACATAGTATAATAAGCCTCGACAGCTCAACGCTACAGCAGTCGGACTCATCACCGAGAGGTGGCGGTTCAATCCCCGCCCGCCCGACCCCCGTACCCCCTCCTAACACAGTCACAGTCACTCACAGTCCCACTAGTCGGAGAAGAATGGAAATAATGGTCATATTTGAAGATACGGCAAAAATTCTTTATTAAAAAAAACCGGCCAGATGTGTGTCGGGCCACGCGCAGTATAAGGTTCCGTAGATTCTATTAGCACTTTAAATACAACTTACAATGCACAAAAACACCAATAGCGATATAACTATATGGAATAGACGAACAAAAAATCATCCTCACTTTACATGTAGTAAAAAGTACACCAGCTAAACAGCGGACAGACAGGCAGACGGACGGAAATGGCGATACTATAAGGGATTTCTTGTAGATTACGGAACCAAAAAACGCAAGTTTCGTATACGAGTACCTACTCATGTCCACATTAACAAGTATAGGCGAGAAAATAGGGAAAGAACACAACGTTGCATTTCTACAAAAACACTTTTATGAATATTTTTGTTTTCATCTCGAAACTTTTTCTGAGAGGGTGTTGCAGAGAAAATGCCAAGCAAATACCTACTTTGAAGTTCTTCAAATTCCGTCACCCGTCTAGCAACAGATTTGGACATTACATCTGACCGAGCACCTGCGGACATGCTCGCGTTACACACACACAAGCTACTTAACAATGTGTTTTTGTCAGTTTGTACAGCCGTGCTGTGCCGGTATCGGTTTCAGATAATTCAACGACGAACAAACAGATGCGAGCACACGAGCCGACCCCTCGCCCCCCGCTACTCCGCGCCGGACCTACCCCCGCTACAATAATATTGATATCAGCTGTTTCCACCCTTTCCCGGATTTACCAAATACCAGGCTTTATCGATGCCGACGTAATATTCTCTTCCTCTTCCCAAAACTGTCAAATGAATTTCTGCTACTAACTCGATATACTAAAACCTACCCATAGATTAGACTAGCTGACGCCGCGCGGTATCACCCGCGCGGTTCCCGTTCCCGTATGAATATGGGGATAATATATAGCCTTCCTAGATAAATGGACTATCTAACACCTAAAGAATTAAAATCGGACCAGTAGTTCCTGAGATTAGAGCGTTTAAACAAACAGACAAAAAAAAGCTTTATAATATTAGTATAGATATACCTACATTTCAATTATTTATAAATTTTCCAGATTCATAACAGTGAAGTAAATTTTAAGTAAGTGTGTCCATGCCCGGAAGCCATTAAACGTGTCCTCATACGGGAACAATAGGCTGGTCGTGCGGACGCTGCTCGTGGCCGCTATCGACACATCAACAGCTGCTCAAACATTGTACTTGTCGTTTTGAATGTCGTTTATCTTAAAAAGCGAAGCTAATCTAATAGTTCTGTTGTATCGCCCGATCTGCTAGCTCGTGGCCCGGCGGCTACGGTTCGTACGCACCGGTGGTGTGCGGCCGAGTCGTGGCCAAACGTTTACTTTTCTCACGAAGGAGTTTACGTGGAAAATTTTTGAATGCCACATAAGCCTATTACCAAAAACGAAACTCTCGTGCATGTTTGGAGTTTATGTCATTCTTTAAATGGAAACGTTGTTTTATTCATATTTTATTTGTACAAATATGTACTTCGTAATTGTATCACTTTCAGTACTAGATGAGATCTATCGCACCTTTGTATTTTTTATTATGATATTAAAGGTACAGTTGGCAACACGTACCTGTTCCCTAAATTTGGTAATCATTTGATATTAACTCGTAGGTGTTCTAGGAAGTAGATATGAGCTTATGTTTATTTATTTATTTATTAGGTTTATTTACAATCACTTACACTAACTAAAATAATAAATCACTATAAGTGTAGTGATTACTTACAAATAAACACAGCATCAAATAAAGAAGAACAGTAAATAAAAGACAACTTAAAAATAAAGAACATAAACTCTAGTAATCTTTGATCTGCCGGTGATCTCTGGTGTGCTCCCCGAGAAGCAGTGAAGATATTAATGACAATTCTGATATCTAAGGCTTCGATGTAACTGCACCAGTTCACGAGCAGGTGCTATTCATTCGTTTAACTTTAAAATCGTTCATATCAAGGAGGCACAGTGACTCTACCGTCGGCTAGGAAGGCAGAATCCATTGAACAGCACCTGTAAAGGACTCTACCTGTGTACCTGTCTCCCTCATCTACTACCTCTGGTTATTTTACATAATTTTCTACATCTCGTATGAAATTGAAAAACGATGCGATTGCTTCCAAGCGTCTTTGTCATTAAATCAACTTTACCGTTATGATGTTAGTGTATAAAAATAGTAGCACATTCTTTCGTTCCCTTATGTCTCGAAACAAATTGAACGTTGCCGGTTAGTGAGTCGCTCACTCCGGCATCAGGCGGCGCTCCTGACGTCGCGTCCGCGGGTGCGTCGTCATTATTTTGCACAACAATAAGCAAATTCACAAGGTGTAGTTGTCGCGGAGATGTTGGAGATGTCAACAGCATTCGTTAACACTAACGATGTATCCGCTCCTGCTCCTTATACAACGAGTCTAACTTCAACGCGCTATAAGAAGACACTTCGAGCTTTATTTCTCTATGTACGTTGTCGTTACGCAACAATTACAGAAACTTTTGACATTCTGTCTGGTGCAGTGCACTGTCCTAGGTTCTACTTACCTGGACTAAACAATTTAAGTTTTCACAACAATTTGAAATTTTAGGCTGGAACTGGTGAGTGGTACTAATGTGCCTGTCTGACTGAGAGCTACATATTTGTTTCTTTTGCCGTGGAGACCCTTGGCCCATAAATTCGCAGGGCCAAAAAGTTTCTCCGAACTCTGCGACTGCGGTGACAGAGGCGCAGGCTCATCTTTCGCGCAAAGGACCAGCCTGTCTGTCCAACGCGGAAATGCAACCAGTAGTTCTTGCCGACATTACACGTGGGCAAGATTTGTATAGTTATTAGGATAAGTTACTTTAAGTTTCCTATTTTTAACTGACTTCAAAAAAAGGAGGAGGTTTTTCAATTCGACCATAGGTATATTTTTTTATTCTTTCTTCTCATTAAAAAATAAATAAAATTGGCTGTAATCTGGTCGTAATACAAATTACAAATTGTATCACTCAAATACGTAATTGTGAATTACGGTTTTTAAATATTTCTTTTACTAAGTCCAAGAAAGAAAGTCCTAGGTTCCGTAGTCCACAAGAGACTAGAAAGCTGTAATGTAGCATGAGCATTAACATTAAAAATGTCGACAAAATATTTTTAGAGTACATCCACAACATGTGAAGTGAAGACGATTTTTCTTTCACTGGTTTATCGCATAATGTGGGGTATCGTTGGATAGGTCTTTTAAAGATATGATAGGTTCTAAACTGATTGTACTCGCAAACGGTTGTTCACTACACGAACTCCTAGAGGTACGCGAAATAAGCAATCTTAAAAACTATTGATAAGCATCGTAGAAGGTAAAGCGAATCGATACAAACCATGCTGATATAGAACTCAACAGTTATTCTGATATAGAACCCAACAGTGCATTTTAAATTGGTAAATATACGTATCTATATTTATATTTATTTTATATAACCTCTGCGCTTGCTGCCGCACTCCCGGCACCGCTCGCAATTTACCGGCTAATTACACGACAAAGGGCGCGCGCTGTGCCTGTTTCAGCTCTCCTTTATAGAGTGCCGGTGCTATCAATAGGTGCCAATTCAATTGTCACCTAATTACACCCATACACGTGTGACATTTGGGAGCAAAATACGCCTCACTGCTGCATGATACGAGGCATACGTCTGATAGACCCAGCCACGCATAACTAACTACCTCAAAACTACTTGCTATATATTTCAATGTCTTTTATAGGAAAGGGATTTGGTATCTCACGCTGCACCCGTGCGGGTTGGCGAGTCATAATGTCAATTAATAAGCTACTAAGAAGCAGTTACATTGAAACATTACTGACGACTACGAGTGTAGCTCCAGTTGCTCAGCGCTTCACGCGATGGACTGAAAGGCCAGCACTACTGGGTTCAGTACATGAGTGTTGAGCACTCGCCGCGCGTCGCATTCGCAGTTATCTAGACGGAAAGCTGGAGCTAGTGGATGAGGAGAGTATTAGATAGAGTATTAGAGCTATATCTTATATGCTTATATCACTTCTAGTTATTTTTTTTCTTTTATACAGGAAGAAAATTTTTTTAGTGCGGATATTTTTATATTTTGTACATAAACAAAATTTAATGATCACGTATTTTTTCTTTTTTTTTTAACTCAAAAATAACAAAATTATCGTTAGCTAAAGTTATTTACTTTTGAACAGAATTTTAGGGTCACCCTATTGTGCGTTTATTTTATTTTCGTTTGATACCTAAAGGACGTCACCAGATCACTTTTAAGCTGAATATATCTTGTTTAGTAATAATATGTACATTATTTTGTTATTTTAGAGACATAAATTAAAAAAAAAAATACATAAAATGTATCGAACTGTTTGTAGATTTATATTCTATTAATGATACAGAACCACGAAAAAAAATATCCGCACTAAAGACCGAGTCACCCTGTATAATACAGTCAAAAGTAAAAATGCGTCAACATTGAAGCAGTATATTATACGATAACAAAATACTAGTAACAAAACGAGCCGGCCAAAATGATATGAAATATTTGCGGAGAAAAAATGCTGTTGTTGTTACAGTAATTTTGTTTCCGACGGCACATATATCGACAAAGCTAAATTCGGCCGAATATTTCTCTGGTGTATTAATTCGCATTCCGTATCAGCTTTACATAGCCGCTGTTCATTTGTTCTCACAGAAACGAGTAAGCGATACGCTTTGCTCGATAACGAGAAAAAATCAAAGAAAAATCGGGGAGAAGCGGAACTTCACGTGATTTATTATAACAAATTCTCATAATGGATAGTAATTCATAAAACTGTCTGCCGACATTCGACTCTTCCGTTGAGTAGGAATAAAACGAGAACGAAAGAAAAGTATTCCAATATACCTACCGCGAACAGAAACGCGAGTTTCTGTCGAATTGTGTTTATTGTGTAGTGTGAATTTGTGAGCCGCCACGGGGAGGTTCGCGAGCGACCGGTCACTTACACACGTAGTGTAGCATTAGCCGACCGATTGCAGCAGCTACTGTTCCTGTGTACTGTATGTGTTATATCAGATGTGAGAAGAAAATGATATACACAATACGCAGGTATTCTTTGGATTCAAAATAATCAAAGTGTTGCATCATATTCCTCGAAACAGTAACATAATGTGCGATCAATGATTAATTCCACTACCTATCATTATCTAACTCAGTTAATAAAAGTATCAGTTACGAGTACCACCGTCAGTTGAGGAGTCATAATATCTTTGAGTACGTATGACGTGGTGGTGTACCGAACCACCGCATTACCAAACTGAAGGAGACGCTGTAGCTTTTTGCAAAACAATATTGATGAGCGCTCACTGGGGATGGAACTGGTGTGCGCGGCAAATGAGGTAATAGCGAAACCAACCTGATGGTCGTCCCTATGCATTCCTTTCCACTGTCGCGAGCTGTACGTCCTCGACACAGTGTGTACTGGCTGCGAGTTGACATACGCGCGGTCAGTACAGTGTAGTAGCCAGTAGTATAAATAGCTGCGCCGCACGTGGCGCTGGCGCGGGTACACTCACCGGTTGGCGCGCACGCTACGTGGCACTGTCACTATTTGACGGCTGACGCGCTGCACAACCATTACAACTGCTGTCGGTGCCGGCACACAGCATACGGCTGTATGTCTTGAATCAATGAACAAAGTAGCAGAAATAAAACGGTGTAGATACAACTTTAGTGACGAAAAATGTATCGTACTAAATAAAAAAGTGTGTTTGAGTGAGTGAGTGAGGCGGAGAGAATGTATAAAAAACGTAACACTAACATGTAGTGCCGATGTCGCAGTCACAACTCCGCCCGCGTCTTCACAATCGGTAGCTTTATTTGTATCAAGTCTCTGCGAGCGACTTGCTCTGGCGCGAGTATTAGCTATGAGTTGTTCTATCATCGCAAGGTCCTAGATTCGATAAAAATAATTATTCTTGGATCACATCAGTCCGGTAGTTCATGTACAGATTTTCACAAATAAAACTTGGAAAATGAAGAATTTAATTATTTTTTGCTACAAAAACCAACCTCTGCTCTGTACCAAGATCTTATTTAAATATTAATAAATTCATGACATGACAGTTAACAGACCGACAGATAAAGTTACTGTTGCGCAGTATAGATTTACCGTGTGATAGTGATAATTATTAATTAACTATTTAATTATAATATCTGGTAGTAATTATAATCCCGCAGTTAATGTCGACGTAATCGATTAAATTATAATTTGCTCAGCGCAAGTTGTATAATTGCCATCCGTTCGAGTGTAATCCCAGCTATCAGCGCGACAAGCCTCCGCCGCCGCCTTCCATAACACAACACAACATAACACAACACAACACAACATAACACAACGCAACACAACATAACACAACGCAACACTACACTACACAACACAACACAACACAACACAACACAGCACTGTGTCAATTTATTGAATGGTATTTCATCCATGTCGACAACAGCACGGACACTGTGTGTAAAGAACAAAGTAGCTTTAGCATAATTACTTACCGTGATCTTATCGCCCTCACATCATCTAGACTATAATATAATTATAGAGGCGATTGGAGGCATCAAGACGTAGATAATAACGTCCCTTAGTATTTGAGCATTGGATACTCTTAGGGAGGCTTTAAATCAGGGGATTCATCTCATCCTCTGTTTTGACCACATGTGACGTGGCTAAAATAAATAATAGCTTAAAATAACTCTCTAGATAGTTTTAATCCATGTGTAAAATTTACATAATAATATTTAGACAGTGAATTGCATATAAAAAATATTACTTAACCTTTGGTTCGAAATATTTTTTTAAAAAAGTTATCATTTAGAAATATTAAGGAAAGGCGGCGGGCACACTATTATTGAGAACCTAGATCTAGACGAACTCTCAGAGAGGCGCGAGCTGACTACATCAAACGGATTGAGTTTGTCCTGACGTGTATAAATTGTCGTTGGCTGAGCACGCAACGCAGATCTTATCTCCTCTGAATAATAAAAGCCGTAGAAAACTTAATTTCGCGTCTACTTTTTGTCCAAGATTTTCTTTTGTTTCGACTAAGCGTAATCTTATTTGGTAATCATAATATTTTGTTAACATCTGGTACTAATGAGTTTCACTTTTTTTTATTTAATTTTAATTAAATTTACTAGAACCTAATTATATACCTAGTCAATGTCCGAGCACGCTGTCAGATGCCACGCTCTGCTCACTCACTGGTATTCTTGAACGCTTAAATTGTTCTTACACTTGATTTACAAGCGGAAATTGTTAATCTATACATTCGAGTACATATACAACTAAACATGATTCCCTATTTTCCTTGTTCACGGAATCACGCGTGAACGACTGGACCAATTTCGCCAATACTTTATTTGTTCTGTTTGTTATTGTCAGGAGAAGATTATTTTGAAAGAAAAAATAAAATCAGTTTCGACATTATACAACATAATTAGAAAATCTGTTTTTTATGTTTTATAATATATATCTAATTTGGAACTATACTGATAATAGTAGGGGAGCCCGCGATGTTAAATTTGTAGTTACTCGAGCGTCATGGGGACTGATTGCATTTGGTAGATTAAATTATAGGAAGAATAAATGGTTATTTTCTTTTTTCGCTTTTAGCGGTGTTTTAAAAGTAAAACAGACAGACACAGATTTTAAAAGTAATTTTTATTAGATTAATTGTCAGAAAATTTAGGAGTTATTTCCTTCAAAATGAGTAAAAAATTAATCGCGCTCGAAACTCGAGAACTAAATTATAAGGGTTTTATTTTGTAAATTTAAAACCCTTCCATTACGTCACGCTCAAATCGTCAGATTTGCAAATGTGCAGTTTTTAGCTACCAACTCACCTACCTTATCTAAATGTGACGTGCTGGTTGAGTATTTCCAAAGTTAGTTTTTTTTTTTTGGTTGCCCAAAACGTAACCAACAATATTAAGGGCTAATACTTATTGGAGGTACTCAACGACGTGCAAGGTATAGTCCCTTTTGTTTATCTGCCGTGCTCGAGTGACTGCAAACATCCCCTCTTCGGCTCCACTACTATAAATATAAATCCACAAGTATCACCTGCATAGAAACAATGCGTACTTAAATGTCTATTCTACAAATCGAACATCAAAGAAGACATACTGAAATGCTTTCTCATCGACGCTAGCTCAAGTCGTCAGATTCCAACAGTCACAGTATTACGAGTATGAAGACATCAGTAGCGCGAGACAAAGGCGCCCCAGCGATCTCGTGCGACGAGAGCCATCCGTCACCCGGAGCGCCGATAGCATCACAGACTCCGCGCGGATCAATGGATTCACTGCCGCTCCGGCTGAGGCGGCGACTGAAGTTACGAGCGACGTTACGACGACACTCCGACCGTTTGAATGCTAAGTTGGAGTTATTTGACTCGAACTAATTAAACTGATTTAATATACTGCTCTGTTATCCTCGACTGGTTGAAGTCGCGTCATAAAAGGAGGCTATAAATCTAGATGAACGATGAACGCTTTCAACTGTTGATAATACGAGTGGTGTACGATATATTACTGTGAAAGGCAAAGATTATTCCACTGTTGGTTGTTCTGTCGATATCCAATCTTTCGTATTTTCATCGTACTGACGACAATAAAAAAGTGTTACAACAAAATGTACCTAATGAATTTTAATACGTAGCCAGAGTTATTCTTTAACGGACTTTTAAAAGTACTAAACTAAACTAACCGTTCTTATTCACGAATGATATCAGCTTATTATATGGGCATAAATAATATTATCAAAGCACCCAAACCCAATGACGAGCTCGTATGCATTGTAACGCGAAGACCTGGGTTTGAATTGAAATTCAAGTCAATCTAATAGTATTTTCTCATTTGGTACAAGCCAATTCATTTAACTTTTTGGCACGATGCCGCTCATTGTCACAAATAAGTATGAGTTAAATAAATCGCACCCTTTAGAAAAAATGACTAGGAATTAATTTTAACCTGAAAAATGAACGTTTTACCCGAGAAAAATCGTCTCGCAAGTCTCAGTAAGTGCGATCATTAGAAGCGATATTTTTCACATAACTCGATATCGCGTGATTTACGAGCGCCTTATCGACGTACCGCCTGATACATGGCGCGTATACGTCTGTAGGCTGCAGGCAGGCCAGCTCCGCAGGCTCGTGAACGTCAAGTGTGTCCGTTTGTATTGATTTCGGTTCAGAGCCAAGAGCCAACTTGATTGATTGACTCGTTACAGCCGGCCGAAGTGGATGTTGTACAGCACCCACGCACGCCGGGCGGACGGCTGGTGCTGTGTCGGTGCTGTGTCGGCCGGTACAGTACACGAGTACATTGCGCACATTAACTGTAGGGCATTTATGCGCTCTAAAATAAATCCTGTTTTGATATCATAACGAGCACCGCTTCGTTACACAGTGTACATTACTTAACACTACAGAAACACATACGACCTAGACTTTTTTTTTTATTCTTTACAAGTTAGCCCTTGACTACAATCTCACCTGATGGTAAGTGATGATGCAATCTAAGATGGAATCGGGCTAACTTGTTAAGAGGAGGATGAAATCCACACCCCTTTCGGTTTCTACACGACGTCGTACCGGAACGCTAAATCGCTTGGCGGTACGTCTTTGTCGGTAGGGTGGTAACTAGCCACGGCTAAAGGCTCCCACCAGCCAGACCTGGACCAATTAAGAAAACCTCAATGGTCCAGCCGGGGATCGAACCCAGGACCTCGTCTTGTAAGTCCACTGCGCATACCGTGTCGAGTAGACGAGTCTTGAGATGTTCCGGTGTAGGTTCTTTTCTCTGCCACCTTTAGCATCTAACCCAAGTGGTATACTAATAGCATTAACAACTGAGTCTTAGGGCCATAAATCATTTCTCTATATCTATCTCGCTTGCACTTATGGGTCTTATGGAGCCGTCTAGTGAAGGGTGTAACAATGAAAGACATATTATCGATAAGTAAAGTTTATTATCGTATCTTGTTCACAAAATTAAAAAAATTAACAATATTTGATTTAATATAATACATATTTCATATTATATAATTATTAACTAAATAAAATTAATCTTCATCTGAGTCTTCATCATCAGAATCTTCGTCTTCTGCCAAATTTATTATATATTAGTATCCATAGTGCGCAACGAGTAACACATGAATGTATTTATTTAATTGCAGTAAACACATTTATAGCAAAAAAAATACGCAATGCAATTACATTAGAAACCGACCAATCAGAATCGTCCAAATCATTATTGACTCATCATTAGCACGTGCGCAGGTAGCCGTTTATCGATAATTAGGGTGCGCAGGTAGGCGCGCTGCACATTCCTATCTTTTTTGACTTTTATGACCGGACGACTCAGATGATAATGCGCATACTATAGGTTCAGCGAAGTGTGACGTAGTGGAACAGTTAGGTATACGGGCTAAAACCTATCTCAACCTACAAATAGTCCGACTCATTGTAGTACCTAATCACCTACTCATTCAAGTTTGACGTCAAATAATTGAACTTTTAACCCGGTGACGTCACAGAGCCACTGCGGACGCAATTCCGATTTGACGGCGACGTTTCTTTGCATTCAATTAAAGCCCGGCATGAATATGAAGTTTATGGAAATACGCAGCTCACGCGTCACGTCCATTTTGCTGTTTTTGACATCAGCGCGACGAGATGATTGTCCACGTCGTTAATTAGCAACATATTGCGATTAAGATAAAGCGCCGAGATACGGCGGCGGCGGGACTCGGAGCGCTAGTTGAACCGACGCGGCCAGTTTTTGCTAGAACGTTATTTTTTGCGTGTTCGTTAACCGGACGTTTGGACGACGTGACTGTTTGGCAGTTTTACGAGATGATAATTAATTTTATAAAAATGTTGTTTAGATAATAATATGGACCTGACTGACCAGACGTTACCCCTCTATCGAAGATCTAACGCGTTTATAAAAAGTGTTTCTATATATTCGATGTTTCATTGTTGTAATCGTTTTCTAACCGTTTCGTAACCAGTATTTTTAGGGAGCTCTTTACATGACGTAAAGAACTCCCTAAAAATGCTGTTTTGTGTAGTTGAATGTTGTAAAAAATGGTCAACAACTTCTCGTTTACTAAAAGATTTACATTTCATTTGTAAATATTTCTAAATTTATTTATATCATTTTTGTAATGTAAGGACACAAAATAAGTACATATTCATTGATGTTAAATATTTTAGATGAGTGGCCTTATCGCGTCCTCCTCAAAAAACGAGGGGAATTTTGTTGGTGAATTTGGGTGCGATACAAGTCCATACCTAATTACTCTATGGTTTCTCATTGACTATTTGAAACGTTGCTTTGAACTCAAAAAGTTGATATTTATTATTACAAATAGTGAGGCAGATCCTAACTTAGATCAATATTGATTATTATTATTGGGGTTATGTCGAACAGAGAATTAAGTGTGACGACTGACAACATGATTTCTTTTGTATCTCTCAATATCCCCCTTGGACCAATCTCTATAATTATTGTACCTCCCAGTGTCACCTTGGACCAATCTCTATAATTGCCTACCGTACTTACATACGAGTATCACGGTCACAGAGGCTGTATCATTTTGTCATCGCTGCAAATTAAACCGACCAATGAAATAAACAAATTTTGAGGCGCACTTTGTTCTGGTGACGTCAGAGGTCCGTGGCACTTCCTCGACAATTCGCCAACGACACGTACAATTAAAGAGGCCATACAAACAAATCAGTGGGCCCTACAATATCGCTAATGGCCGCCCGCCGCCGGCGATCGCTCCGAGAGCCCACTCCGCGATATCAAAGGCTTCTCTCCGGTGGAAACAATCCTCGACAAAGCCGCCCCCGCCCCCGGCTCCGGCGTCGCTGTAAACCTCGTGCTTGACAAAAAGACCCACTCACCGACGAGCGCTAAGAACCTATTGTTCTGTGTTTCCGATTTAAAGGTGAAAGACTGGAGTTAATCGTTTTAACTGAGTACTCGTATTTTCCTACGACTTCGGGCGCATTCTCGTCATCTAAATTATTTCTCTATATCTAATTCTACTAACAAGTGACGAATAGCTCGAGTATGTAAATATTTGTGTGACCATCTCTTCGCATACAACCGACAGACCCACGCAAGGACGCCCCTCATGCGCCAAACCCCCTCTATGTGTATTTCATTCTGAAATCTGATCATCGTAAACCAGAGATGTTGAATCCTTAATGTTTATTAAAGCAATAGTTCACAATTGTAACGCATTTACGCCATAAAGATTCCATTCATTAAGTTATAAATGCTTTAAACCAGTGCACTACAAAGTTAAGAATATAATTTAAGTAATAAAACATTGTGTATTTAACTGAGACATTTATGTGACGAGTGTTGGTTAAATTTCCATTTTTATGATTATTATTTATTTTACTAACTTCGTTAATAAAGTATATTTCTTAATTAAAAATCTAATTAATATGACTCATAAACTAATGGATTTATTACGACGATGGGCTTATGAGCTTAATTATAGGTCGGACGAATAAAATGTAATATAGCCTGCTAATATATCCATTGAGCGGTATTTTAATAGCACAAGTCTTGTGTTTTGTCCAATTAATTATTATTAGCGTACAAATTAACATATTTTATTATTTCAACGTTAATTTTATAGATGGAACATTATATTATATACCGACGGAACCAAGACGAAACCAGCAAAAATGTATTGTATGTGTATTCAAGTTAATTTTTGTATGACTAACATAGTAATAACGGTTCCACAACAAAAAACAAAACCTATGAAATTAAAAGAATTTACTATAATTATTTTGATGGTTAGTTTTACAAACAAGTGAGAGGGACACCCATTTTGAACGAAACATACACAACACACGGACGACACGAGTATCCGCTGCTTATATATACGACATACGAGTATAGTACTGGAGCATTCAGGAATGAGCTCGTTATTGGCGTTTAGAATGTTTGGGTTTAAAAATATTTATTATTTCACTAAGAATTAACTCATTCACTTATGTGAAACTTACATTTCAGTTTGAGCGTACAAGAATAGTAATAATAGTAGTGCTAACAAATAAACTATAAACAATAATATAATAACAAATATACAATAAGAATTATAACGTCATAAATACAAATACATAATAATTCAATATTTCATTGAAATATTGAATTAGTCTAGTAGGTAGTCATTGAAATAAAATACGTGTACGTTAAATGTTCTACTAACTTAGCACTCATTTAGTTTTAAGGTATAGTTTCAAATGAAAGTTATAAGCCGCTTCGTATAACTTAACTTCAAGTTAGTATTTTGGTAGATATTCACTTAAAAGTTAAGAGCCTTTTGGCTTTACTACATTACTAGCATACATAAATAGAATTTTAGAACAGTTTCACTCAAAAGTTTTATAAAAATACTTTTAGTATAGCTTGACTTGAAAGTCACTAAAACTTTAAGAAGTTTAATTGTGGTTTGAATGTTACCTGCTAGGAGTATAGTGGTAACATCACATTGTGATTGTTACTTGAAACGATATTATATTGCTAATTAATTAAGCATATATAAGACTGGAACCTACTTTTATTATCATCGTGTTTATTTATTGATAGCATTTATGATTTACGATTATATTTGTTGGGGCTGCCAAATTATATTAAAAAAAATAATATTGTATGAATAGAGGTCTGTAAAATATTAACCAACATTTAAAGATTTTTTTTAAATTAACAGTAGCACTTTTTTTTAATAAATAAAGCACCTCTAGTGCGGCGCCCACCGTCTCTCGGCGCGCAGTGATGGATGGCTCCACTCGCGTAACTCGTCCGCGCGACTGTCGGAACACACACAGACACACATTAATACAGCTATCAATTCCATAATATTATCGGTCATCAGTTATTTATCACCGGAACGCCATAAATATGGTAATTAATAGGTACGGCTTCATGCAATATAGAATATTACTCATAAATTAGCTGTTATTATTCCACTACATTACATTTTTTATATCAATGAGACACCGAAGCGTATTTCTTGACATTGATATTTGGATGCGGATAGTGTGACACTGGGTCGAGTGGCGACTGGAACGAGCAACATTTACTGGCTGCGCAGGCGACGGGAATATGCTGTGTAGGACTGGAGGAAGAATATTGGAACCTACTCTAGCTCCAGTTTATTGTCAGTGGTATGGTTATATTTATAACTTCCGATGAGCACTCTGTCGACATCATTCAGTCACCAACACGCACGGCGTCCACCCCGCACCCCGCACCCCGCACCCCGGACAGTAAAAATTTAAATTTGATAAAAGAACTTTTTGATAAAAAAACTCACGTTTTGCTGTCGGAGTATGACCATTAAATAGGGGTATATAGAAATTACTATTTCTGTATCATGCCAAATACTCGAAGTTCAAAATATATAGGAAACGGACTTATTGGACCGCGGCTGCGGTGTCGCAAGTAGCTAACCCTAAACTGTACAAACTTATGTCACAATATATGTTGAACTGTAGATTTTTTACGGTATTTTCTTGTATGTTTTATTATTGCGTATTCACAATCAAAAGAGTGAAGAGCGATTTTATTACAAGTACATAAAATATTTTATTATCTGGCAAGTTTATGCGCACATCTGAGCGCAGCCGCCGTCACGCCGCAGAGTGGAACATTTCGTGGGGAATCATTTTCATTATTGCATATTATTATTATTAAGCGTCGACACTTGCATTCACTTTCGTACTACGACTAGCCGAAGCACCACGGTCCACCCGCACGCTTCCCGCTAGCTTCCTTCTAGTGGTAAAATAATTTTCAAAATAGGGTCAGTAAATCCATCCCTACAATACCACAAACACAATAGTATACTCGTAGATATAGATTATTAACGGAATGAGCAAATGTTGCGCCCAAGTTGTACATGGACCAACAGATATATATTGTATATATACAACGATGCTGTTTGCTGGGGAAACAAACGCGTTTATATAATATATACTGTTTATATATACGGATCTTAGACTATTAGATAGATTATTGTGATATTATAATATTAAAAACATCTCGTGTAAGACCTGGCATGAGAAGAGAACTGAATAATTATAGTTATCGGAATAGACAGATGGCCATTTGAAGAACACACGTACGAGCAGCACTTACATCTACATAGACTATATTCATATAGACTGGCTTCAGCAAATGCGGGCGGGGCGTGCTAAGAAAACGTTCGACAGTGTTTTATCTTCATCAATATGAAGCTATGTGCTAGCAGTAATGGATAGTTAGTGGTGGTCTCGGCCGCAAGAAGCCCCAAAGGACCGGCCGTCCCATTCTCAGCATCAAAGAAACGAAACTATTAAAAAAGTTGTACTTTACCTACTATTTCTTATAAGTATTCTCTCACTATTGTCACAAGTGACCGCCTAACATCTGACCGCTCTTGGCCCAGGCCTTTGACTATTGATTATTGTTTAAGTTACTAAGTTTTCCTCCGGAAGTGCTCCGTCACAAAAACCTAGTGTAACTATAGTACGATACGAACGAACGATAAGTATAGTCAATAAATTGACTATACTTATCGTGAAATAAATTTTACTTTAATGTGATTTAGCCCATGTTTACGTTATGTTTGACGATACTGCATGGTACCAGTCGCAAGGCGCCTGTGTGGAGCAGCTCTGAGCTAACGTCAAACACGGTTATAGTGCTGTGTGCTGGTCGCTTCGCTCGAGGAGCCATAAATCGCTTTTATGCTCGTCTTTTATCTGCGCGCGAATAATATCGGCCGTAAGCCGTCGTGTTGTGCGCCCATTGACGATACTTTACTCCATCAATTTTATTGCTTAGGGTGCGCGTACACCAGCGGATGATAAACCTTTCAGTGATCTTAAGCTTGTTTTATGTGAGTGTCTTATTTTCTTAAATAATATAATAAATCATTCCCGTTTTAGTTTTTGGAACAAATTCTCGTACTTCCACAAAGTTCAAAGAAGCAATTAATGAACCTGTCTCGTAGCGGGCGCGGCGTAGCGCTGCAGCTCGTAGCGTGTTGCTCGTAGCGCTACGAAGTGCAAGTGCATATCAATTACTAGCGCGGTCGAGTTTACCCGCTACGGGGATTGGTTGTTCCGTAGTGCACTTGCCGCGCTCCCGTCTAACGAAACTTGGAAGGTGGCGTGCGGCGAGCACCTACTGATGGACACGTTTGTCTGTGTGAAGAGAATTCGCTTTCATCGCGAAATATATTATTAGAATTCAAACAAATTAAATTAAAAGACTTTAACTCTAGATCATTATTTGGTTATAGTAATTACTTTTTCGTCCGACACACCCTCCATCTTTATGGACTTGACTTCGTCCGCCCTCAGACTTCTTTAATCGATCCCTGTCGCAAAATCCGTTGTTCGTGGACACCTACTAACTGTAAACTACCTCCCTGCCTTTGTACAACAATTTTTCGCATTTAAATATTAAGTTTGTGCATAATTCATGAAAAAAATTATATTATCGCTAACGATCACTCTATCGTTATCACTATCGACAATTTCCATACAAACCGTCAACACCTATTTCATCCCTTTCTCTTTTTATTTTAGGGATAAAAGGCCTATGTTCTACTCCAAGGTCCCAATTATCATAATACTAAAACACACTTTGATCGGTTCAGCCGTTTAGCCGTGAAAAGGTAACAGACAGACAGACTTACTTTCGCATTAGTATATATTGTAATATATTCCATTCCTCAAGAAGTAACAATAAAACCTATAAATTCACACCATAAAGTTAATTATAATACCGCTCTTTTTTCGTTGAGGACTAAAAGGAAACTTAATTTAATCTTCAACAATGGATATTCCAATATCTCCACGTCGTGCATTTTAGATGTAAATTATGCATCAAAAATGCACAATATATTCAACCGAGTATTCTACTGGTAAAGTAAGCAATATATCAGGCAACCACTCAAGATAAGACATGCGCAGAGAGAGCAGGAGATTCCTATTTTTTTTTATTCAGTTTCATCAAAATAAGTAGTTGAATATTGTCCACAGACCTCCCGCCGTCCGCACGTCTCGCCCCGCCCGCCCGCCCATGCCTGCGCGGCGAGGGAACACAACCTGAAGTAAGTGGTTTACTTTTATATTGAACTCTGACCCAATGGGCTTCACGACGATTAATTTGTGTAAAAATTATGATCAACCGTCGTGTTTTAATAATAAGCAGATAATAGTCTCTTTCGCGTTTCTGGATTGAGACTATCGGGGACGACAACGGAAGTTGATGATGAGCCACTGCGAAACGTGTTTACTTCTGGCAACTCCTGCTGTCGTTTGTTGATACGTATCAAAATAGTATGACAACTGTTTTCGAAACCACAAGTACATCAGTGTTCATTGATTTTAAAGTCGTTGACTTCAGTGTTATTTTAACGGTTGCATATTTGCCGCGCCTCGTCGGGTGCGCCGCCCGCGTCACGTGTCGTGTGTCGTGTGTCGTGCAAATGTATCTATCGAACGTAGCACAAACGAGCCGAAGCAGACACAACGGCACTCGTCGGAGCCAATCAAATATTTGCTATGCAACAATACGCGCCCGCCGGATGTGTATCCATGAGATTGGATTTCAGTATTCTATCGATACTCGTAACATTTAAAAAAAAATAAGCGTGCGAAGAAATTTTTGGCTACGTCGACGTTTTTTCTTTTATCTCCACCGTTTTGGATCGAATGAGATAAAACGGGCCAAGGAAAGCTTACCCGGCGCCGATGGCTTATGAGATTATTGTAGCTTATTGTTCCGACAGCGAGCCGCTCGACCTAACGAAGAGAAGATCTGGTTCACAAAAACACCGCCGACAACTACTAGTTTCATATACACAGGGCGTTTACTGTATTCTGAATATACAGTAATGGTGTATGACTTGTAACTCCGCCTGTGCCGCCGCTAATCCTTAGATCAGATCACAGTAACGTTATAATATTTTCGTACAGTACAAAATACCCGTTACCCAATAACCAGAGCGGGTCACAGATGTGCTGGATCGACCTCAAAAATACTGCTCTCAATGGTTCACTCCAAGAACGTGGTAGAAGAGCTCCGGGAGATCAACGGATCGTCGGTGCTCGCCATCGCCCCGGATGTGACCACGGACACGGACCATGAAGATGAAGACACACAAACAGTACCGGAGCACATCGCACAGAACAGAGTTAGTTTTCTTCCCAGTCAGAGTAGGGTTAGGATGAGAATATTTATGACTTAATGGTATTACGAGTATTCATATTCATATAAAGGTACCTTATTATTATTTTGAGATACCAATAATAAAAGTAATATAAGATTAATGGAAAATTTCTCCCACGCGGAGGTTCTAAATATGGTTAAATGTTAAAAGTTAGTGTTTATAATTTCCCGGCTTAGTAAGTTGTTTCGGCGTCTCGTCGGCCGGCGCGAGTGTTCGCGAGCTAATATTTACGCCGACCTGACGCTGGCGGCGCGAACAAAGGGATTTGTTAGCTCGTCTCCAGCGGCGGCTTTCTTAAGAAAATTCGGAAAATTAAAATTGACTTAGCCCTTACAGCGCCTTACAGATAATCACATCATTTGTGCTTACGTCATCGTCTCGGGAATATAAAGTTAAAACGAAACTACAATTACCTAAATTATACTCACACTTAATGTTACTTTAATGTTAGTATATTATGATATACGTGCGGCAAGTTGTTAATTACAGCCGATATTGCCAGCCCAAGCCGTAGGCGAGAGCTATAGTAAGGAAGCAGAGGTTGTAATTTTCAAAGCGCACGTATGTTATATAACACATTTTCGAGGAAACACACTTTGAACACACATTCTGAAAATGAATTTGCATCTTTGCCTGTTTTCCATATTATGATAAGATTTTGATACGCTTGTCAGTTTTGCACAGATAGCTTAGTGCGTGCGTTTTTTATTAGTCAAATGCGCCAAAAACAACCAGAATTACTTATAAAGTAAATAATTATTTTTGTGTGTACATTACGGCACATGTGCGTAATGAGATACATTACAATGAAATTGGTGAAATAAGAGACACTTTACGAGTAAATGTGTTATGAATGACTTGTAATGAATTTGTTAGTGTTTTTGTTAATTTAATCGTGGAATGAATGTTTAATTTAAGCCAAGAAGTCGAAAGTTAGTGACGACTTAGATTTGTTCTAACTAGTTTAATTATATTTCCTTGCATCCTTGTTCATATATGATAATTAAACAAAGGTAGTGTCCTTATTTGGTTGGTAACTATGCGCACTATTTTTAAAGAAAATTAAAATAGGAAGTCAAAAAAGTACTTCTTATTACTCGTAATGCCACCTCAGACCTCCATCTTGGATATCTCTCATTCCTTTTTTGTGCGCGGTAACTATCGCACGCGTCTTACAAAAAAAAAAAAAAAGAAAGAAGTTTTTTTCATTACTATAGTTTATTTTCATATGCCTTCAAAGGTAAAGTGTAAAATCAGTGATCAGTGAAGATTCGAAAAATATCGGAAGAGAAAATATCTTCGTTAGATTTTTTATAGTCCGACAAAGAAAGTTAGTGAAGTGTTTGTCGATGATATTTCAGTCCCAGTGAATAAAAATATAGTGAAGTGTTTCATTGCAGGAAATAATTGTAGATTAACGAATTAATCATAATATTTCACTTTTTTCATAATATTCCAAAATATCCGATGTATCCGGGTTGACTGCGAGTTTTCAAGGATAACGGATGGAATATTTGTTAACTGATATTAAGGAGGTATCCGGGTTGACTGCGAGTCTTCAAGGATAATGGTGGGCATACGGATTAACTGCGAGTTTCTAAGTTTGCCATAATACCTACTCCAAATCATAAAGAGATATTGGAAAATCTGCCAGTATTTAATGTTATTGTAATTAATTACAATTGACTGTGAGTTTGGGTATAATATTCTAAAATATAAGGAGATATCCGGGCTGACCGCGAATTTTCAATTATAGTGGTGGGCATTCGGATTAACTGCGAGTTTCTAAGTTTGCCATAATACCTACTCCAATTTACAAAGAGGCATTGGGCAAAACTGTCGGTATTTAAAGTTATTGCAATTCATTTCAATTGACTAGGAGTTTGGTTATAATATGCTAAAATATAATGACCGAGAGTCTTCAAGGATATTGGTGGGCCTTCGGATTAACTGCGAGTTAATAAGTTAGCCATAATACCTACTCCAAACTATAAAGAGATAGACAGGGGTTGACATTTTATTTATAAAATTTAACCAGGGATCTAGTTTTCAACCATAACCTAAGCAGAAAATACGTACAGTCTAAATTAGATGTAACGTTCATCTGCAATCACAAATAATTTTTATACCCGCAAAATTTTTGTTTTTTCGAAATAAAATAGCTTATTTAGATAAGATACCGTAGTAAACGTATACTGCCGTGATTCAACCTCGAAATCGTTTGTAGTTGTACCAGACAATATAAAACTGAGGCCTATATTGGCCGACAACCCTGAATAAAATAAGGACTTAACTGAGCCTAAACTTTCAAAGGCTCCCGCCTCAATTAAATCATCTGATTAAGACCCAGAAATAAAACAATTTCATAGAGACGGATACACGTCTCCATCCACGTTCGATGCACGGATATTAAGGTGAAAATTTATACAAATTGTTAAATCCGCAATTCTCAAAGCTGAATGCAGAAATTTCTGCTTCTGTACTGGACGTAATTATTAAAGCCTAATAAAATAAAGTATATTTCAGCACAACGGTGCATAGTCATCAATGCCATCAAAAAAGGCATGTAAACCTAAAATCATTACCCTTCCTTTTGGCTTCGCCGTAGTCGGGTAAAAAGGTCACGACAACGTTAAGGCCTCAAAAGCAATGTTTGCAACGCTTGCCGCTTGCTTTGTGACTCTCACCATAAATAATTTCAAAATAGAATGTAACTGCTAAGTCCTACTTTATATATATTTTTTTTCAATTAATATTAATGTGCCAGAAATGGGACATTTTTTGCTTATTGGTGATGATTAAGGCCAACTAGGCTATTGAGAAAAAGGTTTTCTTTAGAAATAACTCTGATGACCCTGACCTCGAGGGCCGACCTACCTACGACTTTCTACCAGGGAAACTGGCATGCGGCCACCTTGTTGTTAGGTGAGCAGGGCGCAAGGAGGATACAGGAGACAGACTATATACTTCGCTGCCCTTTTTTCAGCATCAGTGCTATCGCCATAACGAACTATCGCCTTGCATAAGATCTGTGCCCCGGCGCAGACTCACTATTAGCAGACATTACCTCGTACGGTTACGAGTTGGTTCCAATTTTTTTTACAGTAGTTGGTTAAAACAACTAACAAAAACGTACTACTGTATTCGATCAAACATGGCTACTTTGCGCCATTACGTAGTAAAATTATTCAGTCTTCAAAATACTTTTTTACTAACTGAAAGCAAAAAAAAAAAAAAAAATGCTTGAAATAATTTATAAATAATTGCCACATAGCCCATATTAAAGTGACAATGCACTTCCAAATAAATATGTAAATTAAAAATAATTTTACCATAATAATGAAAATTTTTACTTTATTTTCAAAATGAAAGATTAAAGAACAACTTGGGTAATACCACGTGATGGGTATCTGAGCGAATATATATCATAAGAACCGCATAATAGCCCTATGTGAAGTTTATCCGTATTTACATAGGATAAGCTATGGTATATAAAGAAACTCGCACCGTTAAGTTCCACTAAGAAATGGTTCAAAAAAAAAAAATGCATTTAAATAAATAAATATTTTTTTTAGTCATCAGGTTACTTAAACGACATCCTATGTTTTCGCAATACACATGATGCTTATTAATTTAACTTCAGTTTAAAATTGTGCTAAGAAGTTAACGAAACTTAGAAACTTAAGCTTCGCCGTCAAAAAAAAAAAAAAAGAGAAGATAAGCGAAAAGCATACCCCGTGTTATGGGTACTAGCTGATATATCATAATATACGAGTACATTTATATAATACGTATAAATACTTTTATAATGTGCATAATATACATCCAGACACTGGAAAACAACAAACTACGCCGCGACAAACGTCCTGTCATTTTTCAAGATTTATAAAATATGCTTCTAAAATCCTTTCAAAATCCATGCACTTATCTATCTTAAACTGCAGAATTCGTTAAAAAGTTCACTAAGCTACCAACATGTTCTATTCGCGAATTTGCTCAACTTCCAGTGCAGTACTCGTAGCTAAGTAGGTACTGGTGATGATCTATCATAATAAGTAGAAAAGTAAATAGAAATTACTTATTCATTCACTAATAATTAACTAATTGCGCAATAGTATTACGCATAGATTGCACAAATGCAATAATAAGTGTTTGTGGGCAAACAATATCCTCACCTCAATCCTGATTGTTTTGTAAATGGTTTGTGTGACAGTGTGCGTTCGCATTATATGCGAATACCAAATACAAACCTCGACGCTCATCTGCAATAGTTAATTCGGATATCGAATGATCCCTATTCAATAAGCTGTTTGTGAAGTCACAAAACACTTTCCCGGTCAACGGGATATTCACTAATTAGCATCATAATGTGATGCGAAATCCCATACCTAAACTTTAATGTTTGATATTAAAAGACTAGAAGAATCATTGAAATACATTCTACACCGAAATACTAGGGTTTCCATAGTGGCCTACACAACTCTGGTTTCCACTCCACCTTAATAGTTTCAGATATTTATTACTCAAATCCAGCATGAAAATTTTCTACTAACATATTTCGAAGATCATCTTCTCTTATGTAAGAGTTTTACTGGCTGGTTCATCCAGAATCTATCTGTTCTGTGTCTGTCCTGATACTGGGCATGCTGACAGAACAATAAAACAGTCTATCACATCGCTGAAGCTATGGCATATTGCTATATCAATACATAACACCCACGTTTTTGAACCCTTTAAGCTTGTTTATCCTTTAAGCATGCTTACCTTCCTAATTAGACAATTTATCAGTGGTTGTAGTTGTGTGACTACAGCAATCTCAATCCCTACCGGTCAGACTTGTCAGCCTTTAAAGGTGACATTATAAGTACTGTCGAATGGTTGAATGCTGATTCTTAGAAGGGCTTATAAACCAAAACCCCTAAATATTGTAACACTTGGGAACCTCAAGTTACCGATTATTCCTGGGAAGAATCCAAAGAATCTGGTAATTTTATTAGCACCTGTAGACAGGGTTCACACACTATGTTTAATAAAGTTAAATCTTAAATTGTTATATAATAACAGTGTCAAAATAATATCAACAAATATCATAAAATCTGCTGCTGCTCCAGGGACCGATCAGTCTGTTCTATTTTTGATATATCACACCAAACGTCGGATAATATCTGTTAAAAAAGATATTTAAGACCTTCGGGCACAGATTAGACTATTAATAACATACAAGTGATCCCATCAAGTGAAAGAATGCAAACTGGACAAGATCATCCCTCTATTTTGCCCGATCTTACTAAAACACTTCTTGGACAAAGCGGAATCCGCTAGATCCATATACATAAAATCTTAATATTGTTATATGGTAGATTGATAGTAATAAGAAATTTAGTTCTTGATTGTAACTCGAATAGAAATGAATGATAAAAATCATAATTATAACTAACTTATGATTTATTTCCAAACTTTCTCCCTTTCGCTCTTAACATCTACCTTTGTTTAATTATCATATATGAACAAGGATGCAAGGAAATATAATATATGATCAAACGAACTTCCAAGTGAAGTTCGATCATTATTATATGAGTTGCATCCTTGGAATATATGATCACCCACCCTCCCAGAAGCTCTCCCAAATAATACAGGAAAGTTTGTACAAGTTACAATACCTTCTCTTAAATAATGAGAGATATCCAAGATGGAGGTCTGAGGTGGCATTACGAGTAATAAGAAGTACTTTTTTGACTTCCTATTTTAATTTTCTTTAAAAATAGTGCGCATAGTTACCAACCAAATAAGGACACTACCTTTGTTTAATTATCATATATTCCAAGGATGCAACTCATATAATAATGATCGAACTTCACTTGGAAGTTCGTTTGATCATATATTGTAACGACTTAGCATAACACAAATCTGAACAGATATTTTAAGTTAACTAAAACATCAATTGCCAGCGACAGCTAGAAGTGGTGACGTCACAAGTCAGATGAGTCCCATTTTCACTCAAAGCGTTATGTAATGGGAGGCTCGCAACTAATTGTCGGTCATTCGTCCGGCTATCAGAGTCCAGAGTGTCGATGTGAATAGAGCAATTAATTCTCGTCTCGTGTCGTGTCGTGAGTGCAGCAGTGAGCAGTGAGCAGTGAGCAGTGACTGGATGACGAGGAGCAATCTCGCACCGCCTCCATTGTGTTCCGCCATTAGGCAAAGCTAACGTGTGCGCCTAGATTGCTACAGGACTCATTTGCGATGCTTTATTGATATTTTAATTGAATTTTAATTGCACTTGCATACCCCAGTGATGTTGTTAACCTCAACATCTTACAAATATTGTTAAGCCCAGGAAGTCATCAACATTAATTATAATCACTTTATAGCGCGTTATTTTAGAACTTACTCGTAGGAGACTTTAGTTGACTTTCTAAATTGATCCTAATCTGGTGATAGTTTCGGCCGTTACTACGTCGTTGTCAACCCATATTCGGCTCACTGCCGAGCTCGAGTCTCCTCTCACAATGAGAGGGGTTAGACCAATAGTCCACCACGCTGGCCCAGTAACCTCCGTAATCGGAGGCAGAGGATCCACTGGGCTATCACGGCTCACAAAAGTTCAAACCATGTTGAATACACCGGTTCTCGTCCGTTACTACTCGTACCCTACTGTCAAATTAATGTACTAGGTTTATCGCTTCGACAAGATATCGCATAGAAACAGTCGGATTGAATATTTGTCTCCCTTTCCAGTTAACAGTCTCAGATGGCATCAGATGATTAGTTAAAATGTAAATTGATTAGAAACAGATAAACTCGTCGTCTTTGTACAAGATCAACCATAGAGACGACAATAATGTGATTGATCGTTGTTTTACTATCAGCGTTCACACGCACTATGGGCCACAGACAACGAGGGGAAGGCCAATCGTGTATTATGTAGATTGTGTCTCAGAATGTGTGACACGGGCGCGGGCGGCGTCATTTGACCGAGTCCGTAGTCTCAGGCGGAGTCAATTGACCGGCGGCTCGCGGTTGATCATACGCTAGCGTAATACGCACTCTACAATTATTATACAACTCTTTATGGCATCAATTAGCAATAAATTGAGCTGGGAAATGGTTCCAGTCTACAGTCTCCGCACGTACTACTTTGATGGTTTTTTGATTTCTTCTGTGTAATTACAACATGGGAATTATCTAAAGAGCTATTATATACACAGACCTATAAAAGGACTGACTTTATATATTTAGAAGAACACACATACTAAGCATATTTGGCTGATGGGAGGCTTCGGCCGTGGCTAATTACCACCCTACCGATTCGATCAGCGTTCCGGTACGATGTCGTATAGAAACCGAAAAGGAGTGTAGATTTTCATCCTCCTCCTAACACGTTAGCCCGCTTCCATCTTAGACTACATCATCACTTACCATCAGGTGACAATGTAGTCAAGGGCTAACTTGTAAAGAATAAAAAAAAAATATTTCGACGCTTCACTATTAGTTAGTAGATATTCTTCTTTAAGTCCTTCAATATCTGGCGGTACATAGTGCCGAAACAAACGGACGTATCGTGGACTTCACTGTAGAGCGTTTTCCAGGGCAGACCGACAGCCTCAAGTCCGCCTCGACGGTGCGCTTCCATGTTGTCTTCCACCACGTCTTCTCTTGCCCCCTCTAGGATGCCACTGGAAGGACTTCTGTAGACGTTACCTTGCTTTTGTTCCTGCTGTTCGTTTGAAGTGTAAAAATACTAGATACATCTCAGTCACTGTTATCGTGTCGAGCACAGGTCGAGTCACGAGAGAACAGTGTAATACGTCAGTGCAGTAAGTATAAAGGCAAGAACACAATGTATTCAGTGCGACGGCACGCACCCGGCGCCCCGCACACTGAGCAATCAGCTGTCCGGGCGGGGGAGGGGATACAAACAGACCTTTTCAAACACGAATTGAAGTGCTTTTCCTCCTGAAATTCAAATTAGTTTCGACACTCATCGAGTAACGTATTATAGGTAATAGGTTCACGGTTCGAGTCCCCAGTCAGGCCAACAGAAACAATTTATTGATTTTCTCTTCCAAAAAAATTTTCGGAGGACAGACCCGAAAACACGGACGAAAAAACGGACGATGAAGCGAAGCCGTAGAGTCAAAAAAATTATGAGGTATTCATTTCAATTAATTACGAGTAAAAACGAAATTCTCAATAAATATTATTCGTGATAAAGTAGAATTCCAAAAGTTGTTAATCACATTTAAACGAGAAACGATAACGATATTTTATTTTTGGTAATAAATATAAATATGAAATTTGAAAACATACTGCTCGTTACAATCGACTCGCCCGACGATGATTAACAAAACTATGCGATTTTTATGATCGATCCGTATAGTTCATCGCTGACTTTTCTACAAATAAGACAGTTTACATCGTGTGTGAGACGGATCTCAAAGAGCCTCAACCCCTCCGAGTGAGGCAGCGTGCGAGCGCCACACGCCAGCGCGCGGGAGGGGGCGGGTAATGGGGTGCGACAACAGCAATAACTTACATTTTCCAGACATTAACCCCTTCCCGCTCGAGAGCGTCTTCAATTTGTTCGCGCTAAAACTTTTACAATTTGACCCGTTACCCGCCCGCCCACGGCGCCGCCCAGCGCCGGACCGTGCGCCGCACTAAATAGGATGAAACCCAGCTATGTATCTAGCTTTGCTAAAGTAATAGAATTGGTCAAGTATGTTTCTTTGTAAACTACTCAGATTTGTTATAGTGTTGTACTTACAGTTTGTGAAATTCATTATTTTATTAAATAGTCTTTAAGGATCCTGCTGAGTTTCTTACCGTCTCTTTTTAGTATAGGTTACTCTGTCTGATGTTAGAGTCGCTACTCATTAACATTGACACCAATAGTGGTTCTACTATAAGTAAATTGTAGACGATCTACTCAATTTCTTCTGAACTGCATACTTTGCTGAGTGGATCGTAATAAGCCTTTGAACATCATTCGGTTCCTCAACTAGTGAAATACTTTTAAATATATCGAGACCTAATGATCTGGATAGATTTTCAAGCACGGCACACCAAGTCATTCAACTCCTACACCATGCTACTAATGAGAATCACTGAAAGAGATATTCCAAAGACTTGTTGTAGTTGTTTGACACATCAGAGCTCTGAACGTCATGATGCCGTCAACCGGTCAAGGCAGCAACAGGCGCGATGTAAAGGCTCACGTGTCAGCGAGGACAGAGCGACAGTGCTGCTGCCCCCGCGCGCCGCCACACGTCGCTCGTGCTCCACATGCGCGCAAGTGTTATTTAATAGCACGTTCGAACATCCTCCGGCCGGCTCGTAAATATCGCTTTATTGCTCCACCTGATGGATGCGGCCGATACGCCGCGAGCTCCGACTGCTTTATGTCTTACCATGTTACAGTTTAATTGACTCCATTTGTTACCAAGTCTTACATCATAAAAACATTCTTATTACGTAGTCTATACAAAGTATTTAATTTTATCTATGAACGCTCGAACAAAATTAAAAATGAAGCAGTCGTTGTGAATATATTCGGCTCCCACGTGACGCGGTCGTCACGTTGCTGTCTCCGTGACACGTGTTTATTGATGTTATCTATGGACGGACACACATTCACATCCACGGATAAATATTTGGATACCAACATTACAAACGGATCAGATGCATCAGCTCAACAGAAATGGGACTCGTCATCGTGACCTTACTGTCATGTGACATTGACGTCACAACTGTGTATGTCACAGTGTCTTGTGTCTGACTGACGACGGGCAACAACGCTGTAGAATAGCTATCGCGCTTAGGAGAACGAGGCGACTTTTACTTACACAATCCATTTCTATGGTTTCGATTTCACTATGAACCTTGCCTAACTCGCATACGTTTTTATGGAGTTTCTTTCATGTGACACGGTACTGCTATTAAACTTAAACTGTACTCTGTAAGCTCACGAGCACAACCCACTCGTAGCGTTGTATACTGCTATCGTTCTCTACTGTTTCAGATGCGGCTCAACAAAACTAAATAATTACTATATTAATCATAATAAAATAATTAATTAGTAGTAATAAGTAATTTCAATAGTTCATAGATAAAGAATTACTATTAAATCCGAAAAATAAATCACTCTGTGGCGTACTGTGTTTAAAAACAGGAGTATGACTCATGTTCAAATCAAATCAAATCAAATCAAATCATTTATTTGCTAGAATGTGGTACATGTTTTGGTCTTAAAATTATTGAGTCACCTATACATTCAACCGATTACAGTATGCAAAATTTTTACAATTAAAATATTGATGTGAAAATTTACAATAAAAATTTCAACCTAAATTTAACATATATTTATTACAATTTTTATTATCAATTTTTATTATAATAAACCATAAATAAAATTTTGCCATTTACAGAACAAAACTTTAAATGAAAAAGAAAATGAAAAATAAATCGATGATGAAAATGAATAGATTAAATTGCTTATGTCATAATGTCATTATTTCATGAAATTGATAAATTCATTTATATTATAAAAACTCTTTTCGAGCAGCCATTTATTTAATTCTTTTCTAAAAGTTTGGAGAGGCATTGCTTGCAACTTACTGGGTAGCTTATTAAAGGCCGTTATAGCCATATAGTAAGCGTTGTTTTTGAATATAGTTAAGGTACATTTTGGCTGACATATTTTATGAGGGAATCCTTGGTTATTTCCGTCTTTATGCTTAAAGTAGTTAGGGTATTTCTTAACAATAATACAAATCTCTCTTACATACATACTAGGTAGCGGTAATATATTCAGCTGTTTAAATAGTGATCTACAACTTACAAGCGGTCCTACACCAAAAATAGCTCGAATGCACTTTTTTTGTGTCCTAAAAACTCTTTCAACATCAACAGAATTGCCCCAAATAGGAAGACCATAAGAGAGGACTGAAGATACATAGCCATGATAAGCAGTTATTGCAGCTTCCTTAGACACTGTCATTCTTAATCTCCTGAGTACATAAACGAATTTATTTAATTTACCGCACACAACATTGACATGTTGCTTCCAACTACAGTGCTTGTCATATATAATTCCTAAGAATTTACTCATATCAGTTTCGCTAATATTTATATTATCGTAGTGAACACTTAAAGGAGCCCTTTTTGAATGATAGGAGTGAAATTGCACAATTTTTGTTTTTCCTAAATTAACTTTTAAATAGTTTTGTCCCAACCATTCTATCACATTATTTAGTGCTTCATTTACAACCTGTTGATGATCAATGTTATTATTTTTTATTAATATTGTTGTATCATCTGCAAATAAAATGCAAGAATGATTTACACATTTTGGAAGATCGTTTATATAAATTAGAAATAAAAACGGACCCATTACACTGCCTTGTGGCACGCCTCTCTGAACTATTCTGAATTTAGATCTAAATTTGTTCTTAGCACTATTATTTATTTTACATATTTCAGTGCACTGCATTCTATCTTTTAGGTACGATTCAAGCCATTGATGAGCTTTACCTCTTATACCATATTTTTCTAGTTTTCTTAAAAGTAATTTATGATTTACATAGTCAAATGCCTTGGTCATATCTAGAAACATTGCAGTAATAGGTACCTTGTTATTCAAATTTTCTGTGATTAGTTTAATAAGATGAAAACATGCTAATGTAGTTGAACTTCCATCGCGAAAGCCAAATTGTTCTTTAATAATTATATTGTTTTTATCAAAAAAACATTTTAATCGTTTTAACATTACCTTCTCAAATATTTTAGCAAGAATGGGTATTAGAGTAATGGGTCGGTAATTGTTAATTTCTTTAGGATCATCCTTTTTGAACAATGGTTTCACTACTGATACTTTCAAACTAGTTGGGAAAATTCCTTGTTCAAATGATGTGTTTATTATATAAGACTATGGATCAATCAAGTAAATGGCACAGGATTTTAGTATGTCAGTGCGTATTTCGTCATATCCGACAGATTTAGTATTTTTTAGAGACTTTATTATTCCGAGTACCTCATATGGGTCTGTCGGGCTTAAGAATATGGTGTTATAATTACTAGTAATGTCATATGAATTAGGTGTACGTACAGAGTCTTTTATTTTATCGTCAAGTTCTATAAAATGATTATTAAATAATTCCGCTATTTTAATAGGATCATCAAAAGTCAAATTATCTTTACATATAATGTCAATATCTGAATTTCTTTTATCTGTACCAGTACTTTCTTGAATGATATCCCAAGCTGCTTTACATTTATTGTTATGATTTTTGATATATTTTAAATTTTGAAGTTGTTTAGATCTATAAATACATTTTTTTAGTAGCTGGTTATAATTTTTAAAGATTATTTTATTAGTATTTTTTAATTTGTGTGCCCCACACAATCTAAATCTTAAATATAGGCGCCGTTTATTAATGCAAGATTTTTTTATTCCCTGCGTTAACCATCGAAGTTTAGACTTTTTATTAGATATATTTATTTTATTTACTGGAAAACAAAGATTGTAAAAAAGCTTCAATGTCTTATGAAAGTAGTCAAATTTGTCGTCTACAGACCGTAAATCACGTAGTTCTTAGAAAGAAAGTCTGGACATACAATTTTTAAATTTAGTTATGTTCTCGCTATTGTAATCTCTTTTGTGTTCAACCCACAGTGTTCAGTGTTGTTGTTGTTTTTAAAAACTAAAATATATTGAGTGGGCTTATATGCTTTCTGATGCTTTGTGTTATCTGTCGATGTTACAACTCGTACTCGTGTGTGAGTGCTTTAATGCGGCTTTCAGATAACTTCCACACATGAAAGCGAGCCGGCGCGCTACCACGTGGCACGCAAACAACAGCCCGCCACGGGCGCGCTCGGCGGCAGATAGTAATTCAATCAATTGACGGCATGTTTACACGCTGCTAATTGGCCTGAATTGTGATGAGTCCAATAACATCTTGCTCAAAAGAAAGCAAAGCATGAGCATGAATTGTTGATAAGAATGAAGTATTTAGAGCAGTTCACTTCGTACATGCTGAAATGCACTAATTACGAGTAGAAGGCAGTGTTCATGAAGATTTTTGTGGTTTGTACAAAGTTTATGTGTAGTACCTCCTAGTTAAAAACGTCGTGCACCATTGGTGACCATTTAGAGCCATTGGTGACCATTTAGAGCGCCTCAGCTAAACATGCATGGTGTTAGTTACAATATGAAGTGTTCGTTTATCTCCGTGGAACAGACGAGAGACTGGAATGCGGACGCAGCTCGTAACACGGCGTAGAGAGACGAGCACGCACCGCAATCTGCCGCGACAAATGAGTCCTCTGCGCTGATGACAGGCGACGCCGCAGACGACTCGTCGGCGTATTTATAGCGGCGCAGGCCGGCGCGGGCGGCCATTGTGATCCAGTACATGACTAATTTTAATATAACACACCGGTGATTTAGGTCAGCGACCGCCAAATACTTCTGCGAAATTTTAATTTATACAATTTGGAGATTTTGTAACATTTATATACCACTAATGGATGCCCGCGACATCGTCCGCGTGGAATTCAGTTTCTTACAAATCCCGCGGGACCCACGGATTTTTACGGTATAAAACGTAGCCTATGTGTTAATCTAGAGTAAAATCTATATCCAATCCAAATTTCACCCACATCGCTTCGGTGAAATTTGATACAAAGTTTCATCCCCTATTTTATCCCCTTGGGGTTAGAATTGATCAAAATCTTTTCTTAGCGGATGTTTACGTCATAACATCTACTTGCATGCCAAATTTGAGCCCGATCCGTCCAGTGGTTTGGGCTGTGCCTTGATAGATCACTATGTCAGTCAGTCACCTTTGACTTGTATATATTTAGATTAAGACGTTTATTATTATCTTCATTTATCAGAACATAACCACGCGGAAGATAGCTGAGAACACGGGTAACAACTGTTCTGTTTTCCCAGGACATGTGCAAGATTTGTTTTCCCTGTTTGAGACGTGGTATTTAATTTCTCAAAATGCACATAACTGAATAGTTGAAGGCGCATGCCCCGGACCGGATTCAAACCTACACCCCTCAAATTAAAGCCAGAGGTCATATCCACTGAGCTATCACAGCTTCAAAAAAAAATTATCCTCACTTTAGGGGACGTAGGTAGTAGGTACCCTAAAAAAACTGTGTATTGTCGCCGCGTGACACGTGACACGTGACGCGTGAAACGTCACACGTGACGCGTGACGCGTGACACTATCAGAGTGACCCAGCGCGTCACTCCGCCCGCTCCAGAGGCACTCTACTGTGTACCGTAAACATCGACTTCGTCATATTACTTTTTACCTCAAGTTCAGGCGCAAACAAACAAATCGTATTACATAAAGTTCTAAACAATATGAATATCCCTATATACTCGTATATATTCCCCGAAACGCATTCGCACAGGATTTTAAAAATTGCTTCAGATTTACAGATAAAAATTGAAATTAAAATATTTTGCAATTTTTTTTCGTCGACCTTTACTTGTATTTTTTTGAACACAGAGAACAGTAAAGGAACTGTTCTCTGTGTTCCCTTTTGTATTTTAGGAACAATATTCTACTGACTATATTTCTATTACATCTTGTGTTCTACATTTGACCACAGACTACTAACTTTTTATCATCATCATCACACTACATACTTGTACTTATTTCTTTCGTGTGTTCTGTTTGGTTCGTTAAAATGAATACCACCAAAAATCATATAGATAGTCTATATAATTTTTGGTCGTATTCAGTAACACTAATTTATGAACAGCTTCTGAACATTGTACAATATTGCTCATAGCCTAGATTTACCGCAGTAACATATCAAGTTCGCGTCTTCATTCCTCCGCGAGCTGCCCGGGCGAATAAAACACACTACATTAGGAACCGACAAACCGGTAACCGCATATTGCGCGAGATATCAATATCAGAGTGTCGGGTGACGCGACTCAGTTGTGGAAAATAAAACGTCGGGACCTCTTCGGCGCGCTCCAGTGTCTCCTGAGAGTGACACACAGCACTATAACTGAGACATCCATCGCGAGGTAGGGGAAATAATAACTTCGAGATTTTTCATAAGAGTGATTATAATAATCGCTACGACGTCGCTCGATCTCGTGTTGGCTCGTGCCGACGCTAGATGCCGCGACTTGTTTCGGTAAAGAGTAGGGAGCTAGAGAGGGGTAGCGATCGGTTGGCGAGAACGAACTGCAATTTAAGGCGCTCGTCGTACGGTCGGCTTCAGTATGCTCGTAGCGTTCGAATCGTCCGTACTTGGGATAGGCGGGGAGAGTGACTTGAGTGGAAAAGGGGAGTGTTACTTACTGTCAAGGACGTCCTTAACCCTACACACAACGTTCACAAGTGCGTGACTCCACTTATTCTCTGCCATTCTAGGGTCTTATTTTGGTTACAGTTTGAATTGTTAATTAAGTTGTCCTGACAAATGTTGTCAATCATTATTTTTCTTCGATAATCCACATCTGAGTCTGCTAAAAATAGATTATCTGTAGGATTGTAGGTATCATTAAAATGTTTCATTGTTATTACTTTTTTTATCAACTCATTGTCCTGTCTTGTTTTATTTGTTTTCTTAATTTTAAATCGTTTCGCCATTTGAGGTATTTTTTTCGTTCGCTACAGAGAACAGTTTCTTGATTTTTGCAAAAAGGCAGCGTACAAATACGCATTGCAACGTCTCGGGAACAGTTAGATAGAATGAATACGAGCCGCGAACATAAAACATAACGCAGTTACCACAAACAGTCGGACTTCAACTAGCGACTTGATTACATCTCGCCGGAACAACCACCGCACCTGCAGCGCAGCTCGCCCGCTGGTAATTACCGCGATGTTCGCAGCTCGCACCGCGCCGCGCGTCGGGCGATTTATACGTTAGCATACATTTAAACTACGACCGACTGCATTATCAAACTAGAACAATATTTTGGAAGTGATAACTTCTTATGGGAGGGTAAATCGCGCGGTAACGTAACATGTTACCGCTGAAGTTGGCACATTTGACACTTGCACTTGACAGAGCCAACTTCGGACTGATTTTACGATCACAGATTATTTTAAAAGTTTCTATGTTGTTGCTGTCAAAATGTTCTTCACACCTCTCCGACAATTCATATATTTAATAATTAATTAGATTCAATTAATTAAAGCAATAGTTTAAGTTATCACTTCAGTCGAGCGTTCCGAGACGCACACGTTTTTTTTTGGTTTGAACATGTCGTTGGCTATACCTATGCGTACGAAATGATGAAACGTTTGTTTGAAAGCATGAACTTTTTTTGCAGCAGTTCTTTGATAATAAATTGTTTCCCTATATTAAAATGTTTCGAGTGGAAGACAGATCTACATAAATAGACAGAGTACATCAATGACAACAGGCGCATAAATCCCTCGAGAAGTGTCTCGTGACGAACGCAAGAAATCCGCCGCCGCCGATCTCACCCGGAGGCTGTATCAAGTGATACCCGTTTAATTGAACTGTGGAATTTCTTCTTTTGTTTTAAGTGATTAAATTTTTAATTAAAATACTTGCTATTCGTTATTTCTAATTCCCCAAGAATACTTCGCAGGGATGGCAAATGATTATTTTATTTTGTTTTCTCTTAAACTATTTATAAATCGAAATAGCGGCTTTAGTAAGAATCGACACATAACACATATGTCGATGTACCTACTCGTAGTGAGCACGAAACGCTGTTTCCGCCGCAAGCGGTCAGTACCGTGCCGTATCAAGTCAAACGGAATACGTTCAGCTTTAAGTTGTATAAATATTTTCTAAGAAGTCGAACGGAAGAGCGGAAGTTCAAGACATGGCTCGTCGACGGAGCTTATATTAAAACGTGAAAACGCTCGAAAGTGGAGCAAAGTGACACGTGTGTCGCTTCAGGTGACACCGTCTTACACTCCTACGTGTTCACCGCAAATTGAACGGATATTTATGTGAATGGATGTGTACTCGTTTTGTTGGAACTGATGAAAAATGATGACGCGGCGCCCATCGATCAACATTTGGCGCGAAGTGACGGACGAGCGACCTGATTGATTATTACTTTTACGTTCGCTATTGATATTCCACTGTTAGAACCTGAAGTATTCAGACTGTATTGAGCTGTACTTTGTCTGTTTTGCTTCGAGTTATCTGGCTGACGCAATTACAGTACGTAAGTACTTTACTAGTGTGAGTGAGTATCCGCCGATGGATGTTGTAGAGGCCTCATACAACTAAAACCTTGCAGAGGCCGTTTCGCGGTTAGGTATCACTGCAGTTAAAAGGAATCCTAACTGCAGTGATGTAAGTGACAAACAAAGTGAATGATTTCACCGAGATATCTCGACAGTGGAAAGTAGATGTCAGGTCGAGAGATAGTGTTAATTTTAGCGGACTAGGTAATGCTGAGAAGGAATATCCTAAAACAATTACAATAGATAAGCGAAAATAACGATGGTAGAATCTTTACAAATAGTCAACTGACGTGTCAAAAGGCTTGTAAACTGAGCCTACTTGAAATTAATGAATTTCAAATTTTGAATTCTGAGAAGAAATCTTAATTGAACTGGTTTAAATTTTTATAAAAAAAAAATAATCATAAATAAATATAATTTTTTTTAAATAAACTTTAACATGCTACTAAAAACAAGTGTATTTTCAAAATAAGGGCTAATTAAGAAAATACGAGTATATTTTCGTTTTCGTATTTCAATAACCTCAAAACAATACAAAAATATGAAATGAAAGGCACACAAAAAGTTAAATTTTGTAGACCAGTGTTATATTTGTCCTGTAATATCCTGGATCATATGGTTACAAGGAGAAAGTTTCACCACCGCATGTAACTAAGCATTTTCGTGTCCATTGTCGGGCACAGCAAGTGCGCGTCCGGTGCATGGCGCACGGCACACGTCACACGGCGCACGGTGCACGTTGCATGGCGCACGGCGCACGGCGCACGGCGCATGGCGCACGGCGTACGGCGCACAACGCTCCGCCGGCGGCGTGGCCTCGCTCAATTCATCGAGTTAGCAGCAATTGCTGTCATTCGCTTGTCCTCTTAATGCGAAGGCCACAAGGCGTCCGAGCTGTGACGTTTGCCACATTTGACAATACCCGTAATTGCCTCGCTGGTCCAATGGATAACTTGTTGGGCTGCGAACCGTGAGGCTCTGCATTCAATTCTGGGTCAAATTATATAATGATCGTTACATTGTCAGTCATTGTCGTGGAAAATTTAAGTAAGTAATATTCATGTACGTGACATAGAAGTTGGAGCTGTAGCTGTAGAGTGTTTCAGGCAGGCCAGTTTATATTCCTACAGTCGAACGCAGACGCCTCACACACCATCAATAATAATAGTTATACGGGTGGTATTTTTAGTAAATATGAAACATAATATAAAAGCTTCTCATTTATATGTATAATTAAAACACACTCAATTTTCATATAACATAAATTAGTATACTTTAAATTAATTTTAATCTAAACAAGTATAAAAAAGCTTTTGAAATTATTATTTCAATCCCTGTGTCTTTTTGGCTATTTTCCAGACGCGCCCTAAAGATATTAACAAGACTTTACCCACGGCTAATAGCTATTCATCTCACAAGATTGTAATTTAGTAACGAAGATCAACATAAAGCCTGCTCTTTAAGTTATTTCTTTAGCGAGAAGTTTTCCACAGGCACCCTGGCGAACACACGGTACTGTTTATGTTAATAACAGTAATGTGCAATGAGTAGTACCTAGTAATATGTATACTATGAGAATAAGTGAATAATAAGAGTACGTTAACTGTACGTATTGCTAAATATTATCAACTGAAACTAAAGAAGATATCTGAATAACACAGTAGGTACTTTTATTTGTGTCATACACATCCCGTAGGAATGGACTGAGGACGACGTCGGATCGGACGTATCAAGCAGAAGGCTAAACCACAGCCTACAACGTGCAGCCGATACAAAGCGCAGAATGTCTCTCTCTACCCGAGGCGTAGGCGTAAGCCACTGGCGACTGAGCCTGTCAAACCGGATTTCAGGGAGAAGTCTGTTCCTTGATGTTAGATGGCTCAGAGATTTTGATATGATAAGAGTCGTGAACTTGTACTCTTACAACTCAACGAGACAGCTGTTACATTCGTCGTGTAACACAGCATCGAACATGAAACGTGTCCTGCGGTGTCGCCGTGTCGGCCGACGGGTTAGTGTTCGCTTGTGTCGTGTGTCCTGTGTCGTGTAGATCAACAGAATCTCAGCTAATGCTGCCTCAACCGCGTCACGTATTGTGACTCGACGGGCAAGAGATTTAACTCAGTTATTAAAATCCATCATAATGATCCCACTAAATAATACGAGTATACCCTGATTGTGCCCACCATTCCAGCAAATAACAGTATTCTAACTCTTAGTTGCTTAATCGTCGACACACGCTTGCCTCTAGATGAAACGGCGGTCACGTTAGAAAGTCAATATTCAAAAAATATATGTAATATTCTGTATTTGTAGAATACTATTTATAAACCGATCGGATTTGTCCCAGAAAAGTTAAAAGAAAATCACAGCGAGAAAATATCTGAGTCGCGCAAAAACAAAAGCAAAATATCGTAACCAAAGACCGCACAGACCTAATACAACGTAACGAGTCGTCCCGGGGAGGAGCACCGCTTAGCACTTATCCTT
Organism: Bicyclus anynana; assembly: GCF_947172395.1. Classification (NCBI taxonomy): domain Eukaryota; kingdom Metazoa; phylum Arthropoda; class Insecta; order Lepidoptera; family Nymphalidae; genus Bicyclus; species Bicyclus anynana. The sequence continues at coordinate 19,122,021 of NC_069086.1, read as the reverse complement.
ATTAACGATAACAAGTTACGTCGATAAGGTTCACTCGATAGACCCTCCTCTTTGCACGCGGGGGTTAAATTCCTCTCTGTTTCAATTCCGCGTCCCGCGCCGCCACGCTGGCATACCATCGCCGTGGCTCAATGGAGCGGATCCCATTCCACTTTCAAGGTCGGCGCTGTTGTCTTTGCGGTGCCTAAAGTTTTAACCCAATTTGTTCCATCTACTTAGTGTTCAATGTGCGACTGTCGTGCGACAGAGTGTAGACATAAATCTATAGGTGTTTGCTAGGTTTTAACTTAAATTTACGTGAGTTCTTTTGACTCCACCTGTAAACGAAATATTGTTCTAAATAATTTCTCAATTATTATTGTCGTTCCCACTCTCAATACAGTCTCGACTAGTTTGAGAGAAATGAAAATATTGCTTATATTTAAAAGATTATGGCAAATATCTTTATAAAGAAAAAAAATTTAGGCACTTCTTCACTTCTGGTAAGACACACCAGTTTTGTTTTAATATGTTTTATTTTTGGAGCTTATCCGCCAGGGCCTTGGGCAACGAATGCCAGATACAATGGCAACCTACGATAAGAGATCGACTGCTCGTGCGGCCTTCCTGAGATCTACCACAATTTGCTGTAGCAACTTATTATCGTGTACTGCAGGCTGCATACATAAACAATATAATTCTCGATTAGTTAGCGAGTAGGAACTGTAGAGGGGCGCTTTAACTATTACCAACACTTCACAAAAACCGGATTTATATTTGTCGGACGTGTCGTGTTGTGACGCATCAGAATAGAATCATACATTTTGTATGCGACACATCAGAAGCCATCACGACATGTCACAACACATAAGTGTAAACGTTGCCATACAAAACGTATGATATCGATTCTGGTGTGATGCGTCTCGTCACATCACATCACGTACCGTCAGACAAATGTAAGTCCGCCTTAACGTACTCCAGTCACAACAGAAGCGGAGATATAACTTGCCGCTTCTATTTGCGTCATATCCGATAGGAAATTAAATTATTAAATTATTGTATGACATTTTTATGATTGCTAATTAAATGAAAGCTTATGCGGCCGTATTTCCCATGAAATTAGGTAAATATTTGAGAGTTATATTCAGCCCCCCCTCCCTACTCTGTCCGCCATCAATAAGCCGCGCGCCGCCATTAATCAGCCGCGCCGCCACATCGACACATCGACAGCGCCGCTGCGAGCCATTTTTGTGTCGAATGAAGTTTACTTGCCGACCATGATATTTTAGTTTTTATAGGCCTTATATTTTCTTTTATTACCCGCAGCAAAGAACGACCGTTAATCACTAACATGTGAGCAAGTACATTTCATATTATAACACCGACTCTACTAGGATAACGTGATCTGAATCTGAAGCCACATAAGCTGACCACTGTACCAACGAGACGGCTCAATTGTGTCTGAACACAGAATGTATGAACAAATAAAACCAAATGTGCTCTAAAATAACAATATCTTGGAGAAAAAGAGATTCCACTGTAGAACGTTAAAATAAAGTTATAGCAAAAGAAATAGTTATAAAAGTAATTCTGCGAAACAGAACTGTGATAAAGAACACAAAATAAGCATGGAGCGAGTGTAATGTGATGCGGCGAGGGCAATCGTTCCGTTTCATTCGTTTCATGTTTTTCTGAAACATTTGCCAAAGCACGGTTGTGTGGAAACAACGTTCAATTGAGTCGTACAAAGTGGCTCCATGTTGTTTTATTCGCAACTCCCGAGCCGGTGTAGCGGCGTCGGTAGCGGCGTCGGTAGCGGGGCAGGGACGTACGAATAGTTATTACTATACTCCACAAAACAAAGGATTACACGGAAAAAATACGAATTCGATTCAAACTCAAATTAAATTTTGTTTTGTTCCACTTTAAATCTACGTTATTTCAACTATTAGCACTGTTTTAATGAATCAAGTGTCGACAGATGTTACTACATTAAATAAAAACATTTTGCGAATAAAATATAAATAAATAAAACGTGGAGTTTTTACTGTAGGTACTCGAAATAATTCTCCCTTCGTGTACATTTATGCTGCTGTAAATCGAAATCATTATAATTGAGTAAAGAGACAGTTTTGTTGAATGAGCCTCCGATGAGGCACTAACTCTCCCCTGATTGAGTGAGAAACTCTGCTGATTGAAGCTTCACCGTCGTGGTTTAAATATCTGCACGGAACTTTTGAAATTGCTTTGAACTCGGCCAGAAGTTTGCGCCGCTCTCGGAACTAACGCGTACGCTCACAATAACTAGCATAAAGCTCTCGACTTTGCCCGCGTGCGGTATTGAACAAGTTATGAGACAATTTGCAGCAAATTTATTACTCACTTAATGCTTTTCAATTTCAATAACAACGAGTTATAAAATATCGTTCAAATGTAACAATTCGCACTGAAGCATCCTGTTACTTTCGAGCTCTATATCGCAGGAAACTTGACAAAGGGATATAGAGCTTGGAAATAGCGGAATGAATGTAATATGAAAATGGAGTCAATGTCGCATTCCCTCACATTGAATGCAAATATTGTATTTGTAGAACGAATCAATCGCAAACACCTCTCCACAGATCCTCGGCTGTGAAGCGAGCGTGGAGCGGTAGAGCGGTGGAGCGGTAGAGCGGTAACAAATATCAATATTGACGAGATGTACGTGACAATATTATTTGTTAGATGGCTGTAATGTCCACAGTGGGCAGTGGCGGGGGGAGGGAACTTTTTAAAATAGATTTACCATTTGTGGTAATGTTGTTTGCTAGTAAAATCCGAGCAACACGGAGCAAGAATTCAATTTGTTCTTTATTTTAATACGTTCAAATTAGAATTCTTCGCATCCTCACGCTTTTCCTATTGTCTAATATGAAACGAGTCAGGCTTTAGACTGGTACCCACGCCAACGACCTGAACCACAGAAAACATATGTACAAGTACGCCTGAACGATAATTCGCCGATGTGCCTGGAAACCATTTATTGCAAGTTTGTTCATTTTTACATTCACTTTCTTTAGTATCTTGAATATTTAATATACTAACTATTTAATTTTTTTTCTTTTTGAATGTTTTATTTTAATTTTAAAAATACCAGTTATAACTATTTACATTATCTAAAACTAACTAAATTAACTACCTAAACATGCAATATAAATAAAAAAAGGAAATATTATTATTTAAAATGTAATTATTCAAAACTAAAGAGTTAACTTTGTACCAATAATTGTAATCAGAGAACGTTTCAAATCAAACAGATAATTCGTTTCGGAACGAAATATCAAAGCATAATAAAAACAGCATTGTTTTTCACAAAAGTTAGTTTTGTCGTCAAAAACTAAATTTAGACTATTAAATTTTGTTTTGATTTAAACATAATTTAGATTATTAGCGTACCATTTAGATCTAGTTAATAATAGTCTAGAATTTGGTTTAAATCGCAGTAGTGAATACCTACTTGTAACTCACTTGTAGAGAATATTCGAAAATTAAAAGTATTGAATAATTACTATTATTTTTACTGGTGAAATAAATGTCGCAAAAAAGGCGATTGCATTCAATAATAACTGAAATTGTTCCATTTGCTTTTGCAATATTGTTTACATTCAATAATATGATCGTTTCGCTCCGTCGCAATGGAACGATAGTGTCGACCGGAACAACCATTCCAAGCACTCGTGCACTCCGCTATTGTATGTACGCGTCTGTTTTTAAGCACAAAAAATCGCCTCTATTATATTATTGAGTTGGTAGGTCTGCTCTCATCAAAAAGATCTGGGTTCTATTGCCAGTACGTGTGGTTTAGGTTTTTATAATTTCTGATGATAGGCATCGGCCATGGCTAGTCTGTCGGCGAGGGCGTACTGCCAAGCGATTTAGCGTTCCAGCACGATGCCGCGTAGAGACCATCAGTGGTATGGGTAGAATAAACTTCAAATTAAGCATTGCGCTATCATCTGCATCATTAATTGACAACAGGTGAGATCGCAGTCAAGGGCTAACTTGCCACTGAATAAGAAAAACTTCTTTCTGAGCGTCCCTGAAAGTGCCTGAGCTTGTCACTGATCATCTACTATTAGTGTTATCACTGAATAATTATTACATTAAATATACCTTCGCTCTTCGCAGCTCGTCGCAGAGCGTCAGCTCAGCAGATCGTTGAAGGGTGACAGATGAGACAAAGTTTCAGCTTCCTTTGCGAGCTGGCGGCGGGTCAGGAGCGTCCTATGTTAATAGAAAGCTCCTTTTTTATTTGTTTCTCGTTTGTTATTGAATTGCCGACAGGAAAGGGATCAGTTAAACTAACCGTGCGCACTCGTGAGTCTCTAAGTAACTTAATGTTTACAAAAGTTTTCCTCCTTACGGAGGAACTTTGAAAGGAACTTTTTTTTAAAAGGCATCGACTAGTATTCGGTAATATGAAGGAGGCTTACAGCTTTATGGAGAACGTTTCAGTGTGCCAATCCATCTGCTCTAATGCATCCAAAGAACAATAATAATTTAGATAAATGTAGAGTTTGAAGTCACTATATATTTGAAGTTAAGAAAACGTATACGCGACTGCACGAAATTAGCAATTGTAACACTCGGGGCAGTTGTGGCAATTGTAGCAATCGGCTTCGCCTCATTACACAAAAGTCACTCGTGCTACAGTGGCCCTCGTTGACATGGCTGTGGTACGTAACTACTGCAGGCGAACTTTTTTTTTCAAAGTAAGCCTACTCAAAGTGAATCAGTGTTTGATCAGTCCCGTGGCGCCAGGGAAACAAACTCTCCAATTGAATCACAGTTTCGGATTTCAGCCGGTTCCCTAAATTGATTTATTTTTACAAAAGTTATTTCTGGACAAATACCTAAATAAAAAGTTATTCAGGTACTCACGCTTAGTATTTCGTTTACTATGATTAAGACGATTTGGATTAAGAATTTGAACTCTTAGATTTCATTGTATTAAAGTTTATCAATTTATTTATACCTATTACACACTTTACAATAATGTAAAAAAGTATGTATTGTTGAAAATGACTTCAGAATGACTAACTTACTTAATCTCAGATTTTCGTTTAATCTACATCAATTTTAATATTGTGAAGAATGTTGAAGTTTCATTATTCAAACTTCTTTGCTTAAGTTATTTTGGCAGCAATAGGTCCGTCTTTATCTGACTGAACCCAAAGGCCCCAAGAAGTGCAGAATGTGGTGTAACAGTAGTCTTCGGGGCTGGAACTTAGCTGAACAAGCATTGAATATTCGGGAGACGTGGAATTAGTCAGCACACTAACACTGTATCGTGATGTCGGTATCGGAAATCCTTCGACGATAGTGGTGCACTATTGTGCAACATCATGGATATATCCGCAAGTCAATTTTTATCTTTAAAGCTTTTTGATTGAGCCACCGGCGATGTGTAATAGATGCTTAATGGAGCGTAGATTGAGCATAGGATCACAATAATAATAAGTGGGACCTAACCGCCGAAAAGCCGATTAATTAATATCAACCAGATAATCGGCCTTATGACAATGACAAGCATTGAATACAACCCTAATCGTTGGCAACGAGAACAATTCTTGCAAATAAATGATTTGAATTTAAATTTAAATTTGAACGTTCCAGCAGGCTGTGTTAGGTGTAGAGACCTGAACTGTGCCGGGCGGCGCCGGGCGGCGCTGGGCGGTGACGTGGCGCTGACTGATCGGATTTACGGATTACGGATAATGTAAACAAACAGCGACGGGAGAATGGTTATTCAAATAGTCCGGATGAAGCGAGATGTTTCAATTAATAGTTGACCGTAATCAGCTTCGCTACTCGCATGTGAGGTTGTAAGCGAGGATAGGCGAGTATTTACTAACTATTTCTGATAAACCTGGGCACTAACTATATTTATCTGTAAAATTTAAATCACACACGCGCGCTAAATCTGGCGCCAGTACCTTTGTACTTTTACTCCTCCGAGGTCTAGTTAAAATATTGGGTTCAGTAAAATTTGAGAATAGGGTTCTCCCTGTGTTTGAGCTATGCTGTGCATTCATTGTGAAATGGCTGATATGGGATAAGAAACCTTTTCTAGGTAAGGTAGGAAAAAAAGTAATTTCATGTTAATTAAATCGCAGGTCTAGTGGTTAAGCTATGTGGCTGCTGATCACGAAGTCCTGGGTCGGGGTATGAAATATTGAACTTTTCTTTCTTTCTAGAAAATTTCAATGCTGGAAAGTTGGTGATATCACACCCCCGTTCTTCGGAAAGCGTCATTGTCACTAAGTGCGCCACAGTAGCGTGGTGGGTTTTGGCTCCATATCTATTATAATGTAAAAAATAAGTTTTGTGGGTTAACTTCTAGATCTACTGAACCAATTTTGATAATTCTTTTACCACTAGAAAGCCACGTTACTTGTGAGAGTCATAGGCTATATTTCATCCCCGTATTCTTACGAGAACGATCCTCTATAAGGATGCCAAGTTAAAGTGATGATTGTCATTGCAATTAGTAATGTTCACGTCATTGCAATTAGTAATGTTCACGTCATTGCAATTAGTAATGTTCAAACGAACTAATTAGCACGTTGTAGTATAAATTGTAGTCGGCTAGTGGAAGCATAATGCGTAGCACGAGAAACGGTCGAGTTAACGAAATTCGTCGCTTATTTACATGGAACAACGAGACGACAGCCGGACGAGCGGCGGACGAGCGGCGGACGAGCGGCCGGACACGACAGTCGCTTGTAATTGATGATCAGCGGCGTCGTCTGCAGCCGCGCACAATAGGCCGACGATTTATCAACATTGAAGTCACAAGTGTTGAACTCTTCCATTTTGTTCTCGAATCAATCATTGTGTAGATAGCGCTCTTTTGTTTCGTAAGAAAATCTTCGTGTAATCTATAGAAGACTACAATAATCCCCAATAAGTCAATGAGTTGACACAAAACCAAAAGGTCAACGAAGTAACCTGTTTCATCGATGAGCTATCGCCGCCTATGCCAGTCCACTCAAGGTAATACTCTGGCAATCTAGGTTCTTATTTTGGTTACAGTTTGATTGGTTAATTAAGTAACCCTGACAAATATTGTAAATCAAAATTTTATTTATTTTTACTTATTTTTTAAATCCACTTTTGAAGCCTTCTGCTAAAAATATATTTTTTCATAACTTCGTGGTGAATGCGAATAATGATCAAGTTATCTATTTAGTGCCAAGAGTCGCTGAGTTAAATCGCTGACCGATGCCGAGTGAAGGACATACAATATTGTGGTTTTATTGCGGAACCGACGACGTGTTAGACGAGTGTTCGATAATTTTTCTTGTTGTACAGAATGTTATCCTTCGCAGCGTTAGTGAAACGCTTATGCTAGAAAAATCAACGACCAAAAATCCATCAAGTGAGAAAAGAACCCAAATAGTATCGGATTTGAAACCAATCCCTCGACCATGAAGCTACTAGATCGTCGTAGTTATACGTGCGTTTTTTCTTCATCAAATTCTAATCAATTCGTGCTGACGTCATCACGCAGAAGGCCTGTCGTTATCTTTCCGAGTTCTAAAATCCTTATCTTTAAGATTTCGCAGAAAATAGAACAATCAACGTCTAGAGATATACGAATATATTCAAGTAATTTTCATTTTATAATCTGAAGCCTACTTTAGAATTATCTCAACAAAAAATACGTAATAAAGTAAGATGAAAAGACGGGAGTAATATAATACTCGGAGTGATTTTAATTTATCATCATTCTCAGCTTGCAGGCAAAAGCTTTTCTCAGAAGTCTACACCTTAACCTGTAATTTGACGGTAATTGTCAAATAGCTGCCAACTTAACTACCACTTATGTTGGCGAATAATACTATACGCTATAATTTATTTCTTTATTAAAGTGATTACAAACCCACGACTTTGTCTACGTGAAATTCAGTATTTCACAAATCCCGAGGGGACCTTAGATTTTTTCGAGATAAAAGTAACTTATATGTTACTCGATAGCCTCCTCTATATTACACTAAAAGTTCCATTAAAATAGGTTCCATTCCAGAGATTAGACCGAACAAACAGACAGACAGATGAGCTTGATTATGTTTAGTATCGTGTAAATAGCTATAGGCACTTGAAAACTAGCTGTGATGCCCAGTGGAAAACTCTGCCTTCGATTCGGAAGGCGTAGATAGGCGTAGGTAGGCTTAGGTAGGCCGTAGGTAGGCGTAGGTTTGAATCCGGTCCGGGCATGCACCAACTTTTCAGTTGTGTGTATTTCAAGAAATTGAATATCACGTGTCTCAAAACGGTAAAAGAAAAACCTCGTGAGGAAACCTGCATACCTGAGAATGTTCTCAATTCTCTGCGTGTGTGAGTTCTGCCAATCCGCAGGGGTTCCATGCGTGTTGGACTATTAGTTTGACCTCTCTCATTCTGAGAGGAGACCTGTGCTTGATAGTGAGCCGAATGTGGTTTGTTAATGATGATGATGATGACTTGGAAATAACAGTTATTTGGAAATCACAGGCACTTCAATTTCATTCATATGTATTGACGAAGTATAGTTTTCTTATTTATGTTTATAGTAAGTACAATTGTATTGATTTAACTGCTATTTCGGCTTTTAATTGGAACGACGAATTGGCATCGGACGCGAGAAAATTCGCTTCATTGAATGAAATTAATTTAGCTAAAATATTTATATTGGAGTTATCTGTAACGTGAACCGTTGTGTTGTGATCTAGAGCGCGCCGAGTCACGCCCGCATTCAGTGGAAAGCATTAAAACTATACTCGTATGTTGATATGTCTGTACGAACCGTAACTGTATTTTGATGATTTAGACATTGACACAACATACATATTATACAGTGTAACGGTATTTATATAAAGAAACACAAATATTATCTTAGTACACAACTTTGATATCGCCAAAAATAGATTGAAGATGGAGATAATTATTTGCGGTTCGACAAATGAGAGCGAACGCCGCCGGCGACGCCGCGTAAGACATTTCAAGTAATTAAAGCAATTTCATTTAGCTAATTGAAACAGAACACTCCTGAATGTAACCAGTTACCTCAAAATTAGTCTCGTGAAAATTAATTCAAATTGTTAGTAAGTTGTTAGAGTTCTAACTGCCTTCGTGTACTCTCTGTTAGGCTTAAAATTGAATGTGTTGTTGTTTCTATGTCATCTATGAAACAAATATAATTATTTTAGAATTTAAACTATTGTGTCATTCATATTAATTGATTATGAAACATGGCTATGAAACTGCATGTCGCAGTTCGGATCGTGCCGCATTGCAAGAACCAGCTCATGACTAAAGGCCCCGTATGGGTTTGAAACTAGTTGGGCATACTCCGACGTTGTATCACGTGGGTTTTAGCCGTGTTTCATAATTGCAAACCGTGTGAAAATCGCAAACCGACAAACTGATAAAAGATATAGCATACGTCGTTCTCTCAGGTTTCTAAGGTGCAACAAAATGCACTAAAATTTTATCACAGTTTAGGTGTGAAAATATGTATAAACTTCAGTGAAGAAAATGCTATATTTTTTAAATTAAAATCACTTTTCACTGTGGCTGACAAAGTTGTTAATCGCTCGCCGTGCCGGCGACGACACTTGCAATGAAAACAGAACACAAAGCACTTACTACTACACATAGCACTCCTGAATATACCTAAATAATGCGCTTCAACTTTTGACAAAAAGCAACTATATGTAGTCGCGGAGCTATATATATATCTATAGTCGTATATACATTTGAACGCTGTATTTAAAAATGAGTGTAATTTGGCCTGCAGCGGACACCGGAAGTCAGTTATCTGAAGTTACAAACATCACAACTCCGACTGGAACACGTCAGGCCGGGACACGTCAGGCTCAGGCAGACAGGGAGTGCGGTAAAACTCTCTGTGACACTAACTTTTTACTGATAATGAAAAGGTTTACGCAACAAAGTTAGCAAAGTTTACAGCTGGAGTGGGTCCCGATGCCGGATAAGGTCAACACGCAATCTAATTCAAGTTTTCAAAGTCAAATTCGAAATTCCATTAACGCAAACTTGATTTAGTGGATTGCAGATTGTGTAGATATACGCGAGTATGTAAAGGTAATTGCCCGCGGTACGCAATTTAGGTCAAAGAAGAGATTAGATATTATAATTAATTTTACATTTACAAAATTAAATCGTTCTTAAATTAATGTTATCCATTTTCACAGTAGACGTTTATAAACAGCGTGAAAACAAATCTCAAGCTGATCATCAACACTAATAATTCAATGAACGGTAACGGTTATTTGATTAGTGATTCGTGAAGACGAAATAAAAGTAATTACATAAAGCGTTCATCTGCACAATTTAACGAAAGTATTCTGCACAAGGCTCCAAAAATCTATAACAACTTGCCACAACACCTGGCAGACAGCAGCTTCAGCAAACTTACACTTAAAGAAAATCTTAAAGAGTTAATGTTTAATCTCTCAATTTAATGTTTCTTGCAAATAAATTATTCTGATTCTGATTCTGAAAGTGTAACACTCAAAACAGTCATAAACAAGATACTATTTAACCAATAAACTTAGTATAATCAGTTTAACAGAGTTGGGAAAAATTAAAGCCAACTTTCACAGATAATCTTTTAATCTTTTCAAATCTCTAAAAGCTTTGAGAGTAGGTACTATGACAGTTACGAAAGTTTTAAGTTTGGGTCCTGAGATTATCTTAAAATCTCATCTTGTGACGTGGCGCTCTTTGTAATACACATGTCACACAGATTACTCGTTCGCGTCGGGTGAGCTATGTTGATCCTACAGCTCTACAGTAGATATTCGTACATATGTGGATCGATTAAATCCGAATCACTGCATATTGTAATCCAAACAGTTATAGTTTGCCCACTTTTGCCCGAAACATTTGGTGTATCATACCTAATCTCCTACATCCAAAACAAAACGGACTTATCGGAATAGTTTGTCTATTCACAACAACAACATTCAGGTTTTTAAACAGATGATTAGATTCGAAAACAAATTCAAAGAGTTCAAAAAACGTGCATCTGAACTTCGAGCATCTGTTACCGGTACACAAAACACGACACACTCAAAATATGAAACAAAAAATCGCAAAGTTGTATGATTGTGACGTCGGACGGCTGCCGTCACGGCGTGTATCAGTCACGCTCCCGATATTGAGTCCATGTGACATATTGCTGGGCGCCGGCAGCGAGGCAGGCGCAGCCAGCGAGCGCTCCGTGCCGGCTAATGGCTGCGCCGGCCGCTGGGAGGGCTATCCATCGAAATCTCTCACACTCGCGCGAGATTTTTATACCAGCCATTTTTATCGATACACTGTAAAGTAAAAATAAAGTGGACCCCATATATTTTGTTTTAAAACTCATTGATCGAGAATAACTTCCACTCCCGTACATGTTTCTAAAAGGGAGTTTTTTTTTAATATTTTACGGTTTTAAAAACTTAATGTTAATTTAATTAGACGGCCGCGTGGCAAAGTGGGTAGCGGCCCTGATTTCTGCATCACCGGACGTGGGTTCGATTCGATGGGCATGGGTGTTTGCAGTGTCTGGGTGTATTTATACATCATATATATATTTATATGGTATATAGAAATCTATAAAGATTTAATTATTTATTTTATTTATTTATTTATTATTCTACAAAAAACACATTTCATTTAAGCCTAACCATAGTGCAACAAACCACAGTTGTTTTTACTGTGCACTGGTTATTATTACATAATACAATATTTAAGAACAAAAATAATTAACAAACAGAAGAGAAGAAAAACTAAGAATAATCATTATCGGGTAGTTAAATTGGTTGTTTGCATTGAACAGGAACTCTGAAAATACTGAATCAATTTGAAAAAATATTTCACTGTTGGGAAACTAAACTATACCCGAGTGCTATAGACTATATAGGCACCAGAGAATTTTCTTAATTCTCTGCGTGTGTGAAGTCTGCCAATCCGCATTGGGCCAGCGTGGTGGACTATTGGCCTAACCTCTTTTATTCTGAGAGGAGACTCCAGCTCAGCAGTGAGCCGAATATGGGTTGATAATGATGATGATAGGCTATATTTTATCCCCGTATTCCCCGTATTGTTAGTTTAGTAGTCAGTTCAAACATTGTAATTTGTACCGCTAATCTTTGGCGAACTGCCCCGAGCGTGTCGCTTGCCCCGAGCGTGCGAGCGAGGTGGTGACACCTGCCGGTCCGCTTACAACGGCGAACGGGGACTTGTGACGTCACGATGTCACGGCTCCTAATGTTCATTATTATTGTAACGTTCTCACATTCGCGTCTTTGAAATTATTCAGTTTTCTAAACCCGTCTGAACCTTTTATACTCGTACTTATATTTTCTAGATAAGAATCATCTTCTTGTCGGCTTCAAACCATAAATATGTTTTAGGTTATGTTCTACCTTAACGTCCGAGTAATTACACAGCCATGTCGCGGTCTACTAATATATCTAGTACACCATATTAAAATGAAAATACTTTATAGCTACACTATTTATTTATCACACGTTAATAAAGTACAATCAAAAATACAGAACACTCTCTGTAGGACGAAATATGTCGCTCCTGCCTTGCGCCAAACATCCCGGCACCGTCTCCCGAGTGTCCATTGCACCGATGATGGATCGCTTCCGTCCATAAAAATACTCAACTTGCAAACAATACGCCTTGCTGCCTTGACTTACCGTTCACTTTGTAGGATCAGCCGCTCGGACCGCTCGCAGTGTCATTTCTGTTATTACTCGAGACTGTCTAATGAGACGAGTTCTGCTCAATTGTAGCACATTTTCACTAATTAATGAACTGGGTGAGAGGACTCCGTCGTGTTTTAAAAATGTTCCGAAGATTTTAGACGGGAATAAATGATATCATTATACTCATTCGGTGGCTTTTTGTTTGAAATTTGCCAATAAAAGTTACCACTTTTTTTACCCGACTGGCAAGACAATTTCGAGTGCAGCGTTCTCAACTATAACTGAGTGGAGCGATACATGAGCATTGCACATTATTTTCGTTTTGGCCATGTTCATTTTCAGGCCCACCTGTTGAAAAACAAAACTCTGCTGAGGTACGTATAATGTACGCTAAGTATCTTACTACTAATTTTACTTTTACTATGTAATGACTTCGTTTACTTAAAGACATCACAGAAACAATACTAATATAGCTATTCTCCGATAAAATGAATTCGGAAGCAATAATCGAGGCGTCCATCACGGTGCAATGTTTATCAAGTAGCGCGCAGGCCATTAGGAGATTATTTGCATCTTGATAGCCTCTCCCGTGCACTCACACACACACACACACGCACACGCACACAGCACTCTGCTCTCGAATGCTAATATCACCTTTTGTGTGTGAACTTTGTGAGCAGCTCTTTGTTTCATTTACATAAATATGACTTGTTTCGCGTACGACGCCGAACATGAGGCAGTCGTAGTCTGTATAAGTCGAGTGTAATTGAACCATAACGATATTCGTATTCAATTTTCTCCTGATAATATAGAACTCAATTTCATACGTTGACTTTGACAAGCTTGACGGCCTCCGTGGCACAGTGGTATGCGCGGTGGATTTACAAAACGGAGGTCCTGGGTTCGATCCCCGGCTGGGCAGATTGAGATTTTCTTAATTGGTCCAGGTCTGGCTGGTGGGAGGCTTCGGCCGTGGCTAGTTACCACCCTACCGGCAAGGACGTACCGCCAAGCGATTTAGCGTTCCGGTACGATGCCGTGTGTAGAAACCGAAAGGGGTGTGGATTTTCATCCTCCTCCTTACAAGTTAGCTCGCTTCCGTCTAAGACTACATCATCACTTACCATCAGGTGAGATTGTAGTCAAGGGCTAACTTGTAAAGAATAAAAAAAAGAAAAAAAAAAAAGCTTTACCTATGTCTTTGTCCGTGACAATACTATATAGTATAATCAAACGTTTAGCATGTACCTACAGTAGCGCCATAATGGCTGCTGTTATTTAGTAAACAATAGTAGGTCATTGCAAAAAGACACGACAAAATATACAAAAAAAAACTCTAGTTTTTTTAATCCCATAATTTTGACCAATGTTCCGGATAACCGAATAGTTTGTATTTGGAGTAAGATAGACGACATGAGTAGTCCAAGGGCCAAGAGTCTACTGAGGCTACTACTACTGAGGCTTTCGTTTGAGGTTCCTCGTTTTATGTTCAGTAAAACAGTTTAATGTGTGAGTGAGTTAGACCGATCTAAATTTTACCACAAAAAAAAGTTATCAATAGAATTTGTAAAATGAATTCCAAAACTACATTCAGCGCTGTTTTCCGTCCTACAAACCTAATAGCATTATCTCGACAGTACTATTTATTGTTCTAGATTCCTGCCCCTGCCGTAGACATCGACTTATCGTGTCATTTATTACCGTTATCTGTATCTGGACTCCTTCCTTTACTAGACTAGATTTGTTTACAGGTAACTGTGGAACATTTACACATCGCTGAGAGTGGGAGGTGACTGACATAATGGTCAACACATAGCTACTGTAAGTCGCGCGATGATTGTCGGACTGTAGCTTCAAACCCATACAGGACAGTGTCATTAAAATTCTTTCAAATATTTCGATATTTGAATTCTGCCTTTCGCTTATATCACCTTTTGTGCTTTTTGACATTTATATCTGCTTGGAAATGACAGTTAAAATGAACAAATTGTGGAACACTCAGTCAATCACGATAAAGAATAATTACAATTACATGGTATTCTTCACGCAACAAGTTAAATTTTTTAGCCTTTCTGCAGTTTCTTGGATAGTTATAATTGATTGTACACATCTTGTTGGATAATTATAATTGATTGTAGTAGGTACACCTTCAACTAGTACCAAAATAACGAGTTAATTTTGTTTTAAAATCGATAACTGGGTTCCGACATGGCCGAAATTGAGAGCCTTCGGATCCAATTACGGGCCGCGATCAATTAAACCGAACCGACAATTGAGTGCGCGCAGCAGCCTCGGCCGGCTCAGGGCTGCCGCCCGCCGCGCGCCGAGCTCGCAGTCGCAGCTCACGGAGCTGGGGACACTTGTGCTCCTTCTGACTAGTGTGCGATACGTCAACGCGTCGAGATATATGAAATCGAACAATCGATTACATTAATGGCAAAACAAATTTGTATTACTATTCCGCACACATTATGTCTATGTTGTGCGTATTTTTATTGCCCGTATCCTATTTGACTCACTACAGGGACAGGCGTCACTCCTTAAACGACGAAATATAATAATTTTGTTATGATGGTTTTGTTACATAAGTCTATACAAGCGACGTAATGCAAATTGTATTTTACTCCTAAATCGATGGGAGGCTTTTGTTTGCGTGGCACCAAATTGAATCTCTGCTCAACGTGCTCGGAAATGAGCCGCGCTGACTGTCGGAGGCTGTGATGAGGCTCAAACAATTTATAATATCAATTTACCTACTTAGGGAAAGTGCTTTTTGCGCTAACAGCCTGCTCGCGCGGCGCACGAACCTAATGAAAAATTGTCCTTTATGTGCAAATTGCCCATTTGGTGGTGCCTGCGATGGGGTTGCGACTTCGCAGAATATTTTGTATAGTGTTGTAGTTCCGAGGGTCCTTTTTGGCCTCTTAAAGAATAGAATACTTTCTACATAGATATTTATTGTATTTGTATGTCTGCATACGTTTACAATACGCTAACTAAGAACTCTTCAATGTTATGTGGACAAACAAATATCTATTGTCAAACTCAATATGTCGCAAAATTTTGCCTTAAGGGCGAATTTTTGCTATATAATGTCATCTTGCCTTCTAGCTGAGGAATTTAGATGAAATTTAATCGTAAACCTCTAGTTAGAAAGACGCATTACTCGGGGGACTTGAACTTGTCACATATTTTATTGATCGGGGAGCCGCCCCAAGTTTCGGGTTAGTTAAGATACGGGTCTTTTATTAAAATACTACCCCCGCGTTGAAGCAAATAATAGCGGACCCTTGAGCGGGTGCACACTGGACGCTTCACCGACGTTCACCGCTCATTGTGGCTTATACCGACCCAAGGATTAACTTGAGCACTAGAGACAAAAGAGATATTTTATTAACCTTTTCACCAACCTGTGGATATTAAGTGAAGTAAAAGACATTCCTCGAATCGTTCCCTACTTCGACATGATTTATCACGACATATCCTGTGCAAAAACATTACGTATTTACATGTTTTTTATATTTGGACAAATGATGTTTGTGCCGTAAAAACCTGCTACCTAGGCCACCCCGGTCGCCTGCGGAAACAAACTTTGAGTTTTTATATCATGAGGAAGGTGTGATCAGGCTGTGAGCTGTGAGAGCTACACGATCGAGTTACCGCCGCGCGGTCATAAGCCCGCGAGTGCGGGAGTCAATATTGAGATTCAATTTACTGTGAGCCGCTGGGGTCCCGCCGACTGAGCTATCTGTGAGTACTGAATCTAATAGACACTACTGTTTTATGTTTATTTATTTACCTGTTTCGTCGTTGTGACGATTCTGTCTATCTATCTATTGATAAATGAGCAGTTTTTAAATTTATAATTATGTACATTTTGGGCCTCACCAATTTACCATCACATTGTGATGATAATGATTCATGATGCAAAAACTTTGCTAATTGTATTTGGATAAAATGCGCCCATGATAATATAACTGAACTTTTACTGAGTAATAAAATAACAGTTAACCTGCTAGTGGAGCGAGCGAAACTATCGTCGGCACTGAACAAAGTTAGTAGTTGTTCCTCCGCTCACCCACAAGCGCCTAACTTGTGTTTCCGGTGGAACGCCACGATCACACACTTGGTGGTGAGTGATCCCGCCCGCCCACCGCGCCACTTCAGGGCAAGCCTTTATACGAGTACTAGCGTGGTTCCCGTTCCCATAAGAATACAAGATAAATTATTATAGCACTTGGGGATAGTGTTCCCAACAGTGAAACGATTTTTGAAATCAGTCTATTTAATGCAAACAAACAATCAAATCTTTCCTCTAGAAAATACAAATAGATGTTTCAAGCATTATTGATTCAAAAATGATCAGTAGATGACTTGAGTACAGTACTTTTGACTCTGATTCAGTGGAGTCAAAAACGTTTTCTTTCGGAACTCAGAGTGTGCCGTGACACGGCCGAGGGCGGCGCGCCGCTGCCTGAGAGCCGAATTGAGTTTCGTTTTATTTTGAAAGTAGCAGCGTCGCTTTGTTGCCCGGACGCCCGCTCGCCACTCTTCTTGTTTGTTCTCCACTTTTTACAGCTCTCTATTGCAGTGCGCTCAGTTGAAAATTACTCGGAGAATTGTTTATTTTAGTTGCAATAATTATTTCATATTCGTTGCTGAAGAGGAACATAAGTGCAATTATTTCGGTATACTCGTAACATGTCCTCGTATTTTTCGTGTAGTATTTAGTAGTACTAACGTACCTACTCATTTAAAAGTTAGTATTACTAACGCACCTATTTAGTAGATTAATTTACCGACACATAGAAGATCGTTTTAAACCAAATATTTGGGTCACTTGTAATAAATGTATGAATGTTAGAATATAGAAACTGTATTCTGAAGTATGAAACCTGTCACAGTTTACTAAGCAGTAGTAATTTATTCTAGGTAGGTACTTTCATTTGACAGAGCTCGTTTAGGGTACTTCCCCGTATGAGTTGCTCAAATGATTGTGTTTCCAAGCAGCATTGATGTGGCAAATGACCGCACGCAAGCATTCTGCGACGTGTCAACAGAGTGACCTTGTTCTGGAACTCGTAAAAAAGTTAATTTATCCAACTTGATTTGTCAACTGCATAAAACAGTAACAACTTGGAATATTAGTAGGACAAACAGTGGACTCTGTACGTAGTACAAAGGGCACTTTCTCCACACAACCAGCTAATTCACTGTAGCAAGGCTGTATCAGCACCTTTTAGAGTTGCAATTAGCTCTACTATTAAACGTGTTGGTAGTAATAGTATAGCGTTCAACGCGCCACAATGCGTTCACTAGCACTGCTCAATGGACCCCCGCCCCCGCCCCCGCCCCCGCCCCGCACACGCAAATTGCTGCCATTGTCTGCCAGCGCTTTGTGTCCTCCGCCACAACACAACATCCATCACATTGTGCTATAAGCCCGCGACGCGCTTTTACCGCGAAATTCGCTTCATATGAAAATTAATAACACCAATATTGACAGCCTTTGATAACGAAGCTTTGATAACTAAACTGAGCCCACGATCGAGGGGTCAGTTGTGCAAAGAGCGCTCTGCGTGGAACTACGAAAACGAACTTCAAAAATTTATCAAGGCGAACTACACGACTAATGTAAATTTATTTAGTTGGTAGATTAGGTTAAGTTAGTTATTTAGTACAATTAGCACTTTCACAGCTTATTAATGTAAAAACCAACTATTGTTATTCAATTTTACCGGCGGGCGGCGGGACGGTGTCACGCCCTACTTCGGAGCACATATTCCGAATGAAGCTCTTTATCCGAGGGAGTATAACTGCCGTTGCTTTTATTCTATTTTCAGTTCAGCGCAATAATAATAAAAATAAAGTATTATTGTAAGTTATTCTCCTGCGTTTAATAGCTAATTCAGTCGACTCGCACGTACTCGTAGCGGAGGTCGGACGTGCCCAGCGATTTATTACTCGGCACAAAGTAGGTGCATTGTGGCACGCAGCGGCACGGCACGGCACGCGGCACGCGGCGGGCCAACGGCACGCAGGCTGAAAGATTGTTCCACTTACTGAGCAACACTATTATTGTAAATGACTTTATTACACTTTAATACAGTGAAAGAAGATTGAAGTACTCGCAGCAAACTGCTATACGACTTTTAAATAATAATGTTGTTAGACATACCTACTTTTATGTTATTCAAGAGTATTACCACTGCATCGTATTGTTTTATGACATTTAATAATTATATTCCTTCTCAAAAGTTACTGCACCGTTAAATAGTTACGAGTCGCCAGACGCTAGTAATCAACATAGGAGCACATACCAACATACATATTGGCTTAGGTCTCTCACAGGTGTTCACAAGCGAGAAACAAACATGGCTATGCTTGTGTTTATTAATGGCAATATTGCACGAACTTGTCTTTTTAATTAAATATACTACAAATGGTAAAGAAATAAATCGTGCTATTTATAGTACTCAGCAGCTGCGCCTTAAACTCAATGTAGAGTTTGCTCCACGCACTCGGGCCGATAATGGCTCGTTTTCCACACAAGCGGCTACAAATTGCGGCCCGCGAGCGCCTCCGTCTCAATCCCGCGGCCGGGCCCATTTACAATTGTCTCTGGGCCCTTTTGTTTCTTTTCTCTTTTTCCACACACTCGGCCCGCCCCGCGGCTCTGCTGTTTCTGACGCGATCAAATTACATTCGCGCAAAAGAAAAATTGCTTTAAGCGCGGGAATATATTAATAAACTTTCGGTACAGTAAGACTTCGCAGCGTATTTTCAGAATCGAATTTTTTCACCGAGAAACGTTGTAGTAGCACTTTAAACGAGCGAAAATTTCTTAATATAATCACGAGACCGTGAGATTAAGAAATTTCAGAGCACTGGAGCCTGCGAGTACGTCTAGGGGACAGGCGAAGGATCACGATTCACGGCCCTCATGAAATTTAGATGAAACGTTAGCAATACTTTCAAATGTATCATTTCCTACCGATGAAAATGTTAATACGTCAAATAAAAAAACATCGAAGTTAAGCGAGTAAAATATATTTTACTTTAGAATTGGAATACTTGGATCCTGTCTTCGGCAAACAAGCGTTACAAATCTGTTAAGTAAATAGCATTATACGATTATTGCCTCGATCTGAATACCTCAAGCCGCCCCCGTTTCAAGAGCCTCGCTAATTTGTGCCAAATCTCACCAAACGGCCTCGTTCGATGTTACCATCGAATTAGAGCATTTCCTTGCAAACTTAACATCAAACAACCTTCGCTATCGCTATGATCTGAAATAATAACCAGATTAAAACTTACGTACGTATGTAGAGCCGAGGGCTGATTACAAACGTCTCTGAACAGTCTCGGCGAAGGGGTGCTTGCGCAGACACAGTCGGTACCTACTAGCTTTCAGTTTCAACACCGATGAGAGTAGTCCGAGAGAAGCTAACATTTCTAGTGTTACTACAAGCGCCAGCTTTATTCGATTATGAAGAAATGAACAACAGTCAAATCTTTCACTATTGTACAATTTTTTAAGATAATGCATATTTAAAAACTTTAATAATTAAAGCAACTGCTTCTGAAGGGATCGCGCCGGCTGCAATAATGCATAAGTGTTTGTAAAAATATTTTTAAATATTGAAATGAATTAAATAGGAAAAATTAACAATTGATTTATTTCTTCGTAACAAATAAACGAATTCTAGGGCCAGTGTCACATAGATCCGACGAAAAGAGTTAATAGCTTTTCCTGATCATCCATCTTTTATTCGTGATCATCATGAGCATCGAAGTGACACGAGCTCGTATGTAGAGATTATTAGTCAAATCTGGTTGGCACTGATGAACAAACGTTCAAAATCCCAAAAAAGCAAAAATTCAAATTCGTCAGTGTTTCTTGGAGATTTGGAAATAACATGAATTATTAATGAACTTTTTACAATGATTTCTTTTTTTATAACGTCCGTCTGTCTAATTCATTTTTCTCATTGTCTGCACCTCCCGTGCGAGACACATGAAAGTATACACATACGTAGAGTAGGTGAATAGACACATCATACGCTTCTACGAAACAATGAAAGTATACACATACGTAGAGTAGGTGAATAGACACATCATACGCTTCTACGAAACAATGAAAGTATACACATACGTAGAGTAGGTGAATAGACACATCATACGCTTCTACGAAACAATGAAAGTATACACATACGTAGAGTAGGTGAATAGACACATCATACGCTTCTACGAAACAATGAAAGTATACACATACGTAGAGTAGGTGAATAGACACATCATACGCTTCTACGAAACAATGAAAGTATACACATACGTAGAGTAGGTGAATAGACACATCATACGCTTCTACGAAACAATGAAAGTATACACATACGTAGAGTAGGTGAATAGACACATCATACGCTTCTACGAAACAATGAAAGTATACACATACGTAGAGTAGGTGAATAGACACATCATACGCTTCTACGAAACAATGAAAGTATACACATACGTAGAGTAGGTGAATAGACACATCATACGCTTCTACGAAACAATGAAAGTATACACATACGTAGAGTAGGTGAATAGACACATCATACGCTTCTACGAAACAATGAAAGTATACACATACGTAGAGTAGGTGAATAGACACATCATACGCTTCTACGAAACAATGAAAGTATACACATACGTAGAGTAGGTGAATAGACACATCATACGCTTCTACGAAACAATGAAAGTATACACATACGTAGAGTAGGTGAATAGACACATCATACGCTTCTACGAAACAATGAAAGTATACACATACGTAGAGTAGGTGAATAGACACATCATACGCTTCTACGAAACAATGAAAGTATACACATACGTAGAGTAGGTGAATAGACACATCATACGCTTCTACGAAACACATAAATAAAGTCTGTTCAAAAATAAGTAAATTTGCTTACGTCTTACACAGACTACGAAGAACGGTATCTGAAGCAGCAGCACTCTTAGCTTATCACGGATTCGTGTCTTCTGTCTTGCGTTATGGTCTAATATTATGGGGTAATTCTGTAGACATAATACGAGCTTTCAGAGCTCAAAAAAGCTGCCTTCGTGCTGTTTGTGGAGCTGATTTTATTGATAGCTGCAAACCACTATTCAAAAAAATGAAAATATTGCCATTGCCCGCACTTTATATTTTCGAGCTGTGCATATTTGTGAAAAAGAATATTACTCTATTTCCTAAGAAAAAAAGTGGTCGTAAAAGAAATAACATTGAGATACCTGTACAGAAACTATCTCTTTTTAAAAGAAATGTATACTGCATGGCTGTAAAAACGTATAATCACCTGTCAGAAAAAACAAAAGGAATGCCATTACAGAGTTTCAAAAAACATATTTTTAATGCCCTCAGCCAAAATAGTATTTACGAATTAAATGACTTTTTTAAATTAAAATCAATTTGACTAATTTATTATATTTCACAATTTGACATGAACTTTATTTAAATATTTTATTATTTTCATTACTTTAGAATTATTTCATTATTGGTATAATTGTAATTTTCCTGTATGTCACTTTATTTTCAATCAAATCAACATGTAACATATATTAATAATTTGAACAATTATATTGTATTACTAGATTTAAAAATTTGCACGCCTAATTTGTGGCAAAACATGTTTGGCCCATTAATAATTGTGAATTGTATTCATTGTATCTGTTATAACCCATGTTTTAGCAAATAAATTATTATTATTATTATTATTACGAAACAATGAAAGTATACACATACGTAGAGTAGGTGAATAGACACATCATACGCTTCTACGAAACAATGAAAGTATACACATACGTAGAGTAGGTGAATAGACACATCATACGCTTCTACGAAACAATGAAAGTATACACACGTAGAGTAGGTGAATAGACACATCATACGCTTCTACGAAACAATGAAAGGGATGCTACTCGTATATTAAACATCCATCTTCACGAAGTGTCGACGCCAAAGACGCTATTGCGCTGTCATCTTTATTCTCGTTGTCAAAACTGACACTTATTTGTTGCTTGTTCAGTTTAATTTGACAGACGCAGAACAACTCGCAGTGAATATTGAATTAATAATTTGAGCGACATATTTATTATCACTTGATAAATAAAATTATTGTGATAGCTTATTGAACTTATAGATCTTATAAAGTGTACAATGGATCGGATTCCGTGACTGGTTAACTAACAGGCCACACCGATACATTATTTACCAAGTTTTGTTTATTCTTATTTTTGTTACTCATGATCGGAGAAAAAAAATTGTATTAATTAATCATTGTAGCCCTCTTGCTGTCTATTGTGCAATGAGGCGAAGCTGAATATACATATAAAATTACTCGTGCTACATTGGCCCACATTACATGACAGTGGCACAAATAACTATCCTCGGAATCATATGAGAAATCATATCAGCCACACTAGCTTTGTGGCAACCCTAGGAACAATAACGTTAAGGATCAAACTCTGTGGGCGTGTGCCGTGTAGCGATGGATAGCTACAAAACTAAGTTAAGGAAGGACGGAACGGCTTAGTTTAAAACTCTCGCTCGGTTTTCCGATCATGTAATTGTTTCACATTTTACCATTACTTATTAATGCTGCTCAAATTACCAACTAGTAGTAAAAGTAGTTATCAGTAGTAAAGCTCTCTGTGACAACTTCGTCCTGGGAACTACTGAAGTTACCGCTGCAATTAGAGGCGCATGAGTATTACCTTACATTGGCAATGGGCAGTGCACATAGATGGAAGAGCGGATGGACGTTGGGGTGCCAGGGTCCTGGAATGGCAACCCCGCATCGGAAATCGCAGTGTTGGTCGACCCCTGGGTGGACTGAGGACATCGAGCGGGTTGCAGGGAGCCGCTGGATGCTGGCGGCTGGAGACCGTTTTGTTTGGAAGAGGCCTATGTCCAGCATGTCCAGCAGTGGACGTCCATCGACTATTAATAATGATAATGATGATGATGATGACGACTCTTACCAGGCTTCGAGTAGACAGCCGGCAAGCAACATGTATTAGGCAAGTTCCTAGCGAGCGTGCCCTGTGAAGTGTTGCTGTTGCTATGGGCGACGGTATTCCACTAAATCAGACCATCTCCATATTTTGACATTTCACTATTCAAATTCATGTTAGGATCACACACTGCGGTATGCGATGAAATGCACTTACACATCACTCGTGTGTTCTGCAAATAATGAAATAAATGTAATTAAAATACATTAATGCACGTCCCGGAAGCGCCACACGAAATGAAGTTGTTATAGTTGTGATGATTGCTTAGCAAATGAGATTTGTGCAGCATTCAACTTCGCCACGTCTGTTTACGGACCTTAGCGAACTAGTTTTATGAGAAAATAATTACATTTTATGAATACGCTCGGAGAATTTAAGAATCTAGAACTGAGCTGCTAGATTATCATTTTATCTATGTTATTATTCGCTTACACCAAAAATTTACACAAAACGCTCAAAACTCAAATTACACAAACCCAAATACATAAAACGTACCAAAAAAGGAAATATACATTTAATTAAATTATGAAACGTTTTATGTATTCAACATTTCCCAGGCGTTTCTATTATTTGTAACGGACCTATTCCGTCCGTTGCAGGTATAGGTACGAGTGGGTCTGCCTCGTGGAACATTTGAAATCGGTGGGATCTGGTGTTTTATTTTTATGTTCATAGAGTGGGTAAATGTACCGTCGATGTTTCAGTGCTCAGTTTATGATGCGTGTAATCACGAGGTCCTGTTTCGAGTCCTGTTCGGGCTATGACATACTGTACTAAGCTTTTCTTTGTTCCGAGAAATTCTCAGCACAAATTGTCAGCGTGGAGTCGAGTCGGAGACCAGTTTAGGCTGTCGGTTTGGATCATTGTCGTCAATATCAGCTAGTGATGATTGTTAAAAAAGTGGTAAAACATTCACCGTCAGCTTGCTAACCGACATTGGAGCAGCGTGATGGGTCTAGGCTCCATATCCATAATCTTCTATAAGCAGGGGCGCCCATTCTATAAGCAGGGGGGCACAATGAATGTTAATTTATTTTATCTAAAGCAGCTGTTCAGTTATCGACAATATATAAAAGTTTGTACAGTTTAGCGATCTTTGCTGGAAATAACCTTTTACAGGCACGCCTAGCGCAGATATTGCGCTCCCTCGGGGATCTATCGCTCGAAATTCCTCTCCGTTGTGCTCGGAAATAAATAACACGCCGATTCTTCCAACTTTCATTTGATACCCTCACCGCAGTTTATTGAAAGTATTAAAGTGATTCACTCACGGCACAGACAGTTTCGTCTTGAAACTGAAGTACCTACTTAGTCTTTCTACTTTATTTCGGTCAAAATGAATACAAAACATTTTAAAATGATTGTTCATTTGTGTTATAATTGTCATATAAACTAAAATTTACGCAAATTTATCGGAATATGTCCAATTAGTTTAGAAAACTTCCATAAAATGTAGAAAACTTACGTTATGCTATGTTCATTGTAATGAGGCAAGCCTGACCCGCCAAGCTGCACCAGAGTAACGCGGTGGCTCTGAGCCGCATATCTCCTCTCCTGTACGGAGATAGACCTGGCCCTGTAGTGGGCCGTAAAAAAATAATTAATAAGCTAAAACATATGAACTATCAAAATTAAAATCACAAAAAAAATATGTTTAGATTAACGCCTTACACATATTCCCAACAGTAACGAAATAAAGCTGCAAAGATTAAAAGCATTTCGCATATTTACCGCCACAACTTGAGTATGAGTCACTGTCGGGTTAGAAGCAGACCAGCTGTGCCAGCTCTTGATAAATTGATTAAGATAAACTTATCTTGTAAAAATAATGCTTACGATGCGCTATTCGTTAAAGACTGTTATATCCGCCCCAGTACCCGCTACTAAGGGCGGGCGAGGGCGGGCGGAGATTGATAACTGAGGCCGAGGACAGGCCAAATATTTAATTAACGGCTAACGGCTGTTTAATTGACTCCTTATCGGTTCGCTTGACGCGAGTTATTCCTCCGTTTCCTATCAAAATACCCCGCGGCGACCTTCGGCAGTTTTATTAGTTTTCCGGATCGAGTCTCGACATCATGCTTTGTATAATTTAGTAAATTATATTTATGTAGCTTAATAAATTTATAATCTGTGTCGATTATTTAACGATTAATTGATAAAACATGCAAATAGGTAGCCCACAAGTAAAATGGAGTAGAACAACACACAGGGCTACATGCCCTGTGAGAAACTCGCCCGACCTTCGCCCGCCGTGCGTCAACCCGAGGGAGAAGTGCCATGTCATGCTAAGCCCATGTGCCTGACATTTGACCGGTAACCCTTCCGCCAACAGTGCATAGACCGCTAAAGCTAACTTCAGACCGACTCTCATAGAACTCAACTAGTTCCTACTGAATCCTTCCATTATGCTGTCTAAACAGAAAACAATCTTATATAAAATATTTTCATAATTTGGTAGGTGGTCGGGTGGTGTGCTCGCTCGAAGTCTCCAAAGCTGCGAACAGCTCACAATCACAAAAGCTTGTTGTTTGAACAATCGACCGACGCGTTGTTTTATGAAGCTTAATTATTAATGCATGAATTTTAATTATGCACAAAGGAAAAGTAATAAACACGTGAAAGCCATTGAAAGCTTAGATTAAAAATTCTGATTTTTATCGCTATTTTAATGGAAGTCTATACAAAGAACACTTTTATTTTATTTTTGTTTCATGTGTTTTCTCTCACCAAGCTAAAATGAAAGAAATACAAAAAAACTTAACTTTTTCTCAAATTAATTTGAATGATTGCGGCACACTTTTGATTGAGTTTGTGGTTCAATACAGAACTTGTACCCTGTGTAAGTAGATTTATTTATATAAAAACTTAACCACCAAATACTACTACAGTACTCGTATGAATTCTTTGAATTCTTTGAGTGCACACAAGCCCACATATTATACTCGTAGCAGCGCTACGGCTCCGTAGGCCGCGGGGAAGCTACGCAGATAATGCTACGGTAACACCGCGTAGCCCGTGCCGTGAGCGGTACTATCAATTGATTATTGATTTAAAAACTATCAATTTGTACTATTTTTCAAATTCAAACATTGGTTTGTTTGATTTAATAAATGGCACAAATTCAGTTGAAAGTATATTTTAATAAAAATGGTCTTTCCATTTAAAAAAATTAGGGACAGTACCTAAGCTGTTGCGAATTAAGCTTACTATTGATACCTCTTCTTAACAGCAGTTGGTGGTGTTTTAATTATGAAGTGTTTGTCTAGGAGAAATAGCTTTCGTTCAGAAAAGCTTACAGTTTAAGTGAATACTTATGCATATATACTACAACCAACACTTACAAGTGGTTTCCAATTTATCTGGCTCCCGGACACTATCGCGAAGGACATTCGATAATATCGCCATTACCTTTCTGCGCTCCTTCCGAGCTGACACTACACACCGGCTTTATTGTGGGCTTATCGGAACTGAGCGTTTGGAATATTCGTAGCTTTAATCTTATACTGCATTATAAATATCAAAATAGTACCGAGCTGAAACTCAAACTTTGTTATTAAACATTATTGACCTGACCTTGTCTTAAAATTAATGTTTTAAAACAAGAACGGTAATGTTAGGGCTATAAATTCCTCGTATCCATGACATCGGCGTAACACAGAGCGGCCGCCGCTATCAGCCGCATC
Organism: Bicyclus anynana; assembly: GCF_947172395.1. Classification (NCBI taxonomy): domain Eukaryota; kingdom Metazoa; phylum Arthropoda; class Insecta; order Lepidoptera; family Nymphalidae; genus Bicyclus; species Bicyclus anynana. The sequence goes on along the minus strand of NC_069086.1, from coordinate 19,094,543 downwards.
ACTCGCGCGTAATTAGACAATTAGCATTTTATTGGTGCTCCCGGCCTTCGCCCCACCAAGCGCCGAAACGTAACGCTAATTCTGCATTATTGTCTCTATTACTGTAGCGTCGTAAAACGAATAGCGAGTTCAGTGAAACCTCGACAAATTTAGTTTAATAGGTAAGTTAGGCACTACCTAAACTACCTACTAAACTAAGCGTATTTTTAGATGCCTCCGTGAGATGCCTTTTTTTAAACGTAAATGAAAGTCTATTTCAGCTAGAAACTCTACTGACACATGTGCATGATGTAGTTCTAGTTCTGAATACTATGCAAGTTATAATTTCGCACAAAAAGCATTTCGCTATACCCTAATATTAATTGATTCCAAAAATATTTTAATTATACATAATCCCGGGCATCTCCGTAACGCGCAGAGCCCTCTACCGCTCACACTCAGGGATAACGAGCGCCGACTCCTCGGGTAACAATTATCGTTTTAATTGGTCGTTCGGAAATTTAGGCTTACAATTACAATTATATCGTCTATTGGAAACTCCATACACTTCCAGAGCGTAATTTCACAGATACAACAGAACTTTATGATCATTTTCAAATAAATAATAACACCTCGTTGAAGAATAATTGAAATATTCGTGCTATAATCACAGCTGTCTAGTTTCCAACGCGCTAGGCGGGCGGCAGTAAATCACTCCAGCGTCATGTATCATGCGCTGGTAATGTTCGCAGCACATTACAAGCCCCAAACATCCTGCAGACAAATTAATTAGTTACCCTTTTGTTTATATTTACATTTACTCCTCCCCGGGGAGAGCTGCGCGTACATTTCGTACAAAGCTTCCACCGGAACGTTCGTGTGGAGTCTGCGGATGTCGAACCACTAATTAAATCGCTTCATACTTTTAACATAAGTTTACTTTTAACATGGCATACTCTGTGGCATACTCGAGCGGAAAATGTTCAAACTGTTTTGCTGTGGTACTCTACTGTAAAATATTATAAAGGATATTAGGATATGAAACTTGTTTTTTTTAAGAAAAACACGAGTCAAGTTTTTAAACTTGATGAAACTGAGCCTTACCCCTCCACACTGAAGATCGAACCAAAGACCAGGCCTACTGTCGGCCTACTGTCGGCCTACTGTCGGCCTACTGTCGGCCTACTGTCGGCGTGCAACAATACCCCTGAATATACATATTTTATGTAGACATGTACACTTAAACGCACAATTTTAGAAATTACCGTATACTAGCAGAGGCCCGCGTCTCCGTTCGCGTTGAATTCAGTTTTTCACAAATCCCGCGGGAACCATGGATTTTTCCGGGGTCAAAATATGTTATAGTTAATCCAGGATATGATCTATCTTAGTAGTTAGGTTCAGTAGTCTTAGGTTCAGTAGTTGCAGCGTTACAGAGTAAGAATCACCCACACATACGAATACATCCATTTGTACGCGTTTATAATATTAGTAGTAGGGTGCCTCAATTAACTACAAAATGAAATTTAATTATTTTGTGATATTCTTTCTTACTTTATGGACCTCTATGAATTTCTCGTAATTATACTATTGGTTCAACGTACACTTTTATTAGGATTCTCTCTGTTATTTACCATTGATTTCCGGTTCTGTAAGCGGGTGTTTGATCGATCTTGATTGTTTCAATTTGAGTGTTTGCCTCTCTGCGTCGAACGAGAGGAAAATAGGGCACAGGGCGAGATTATAAACGCTGATATTTAACGTATTTTTGATAAAAATTGTACATCTTAAAGAGATTCATAACGCGCGCTCGATCGACTACTTAGTTATGCGTAATAAAAGCAATTTGATGAGAGAGCGAACAAAAAGCAACGCCGATATTTGGGTTAAAAGGTTTTTTCTTGCAGGACTTTGAATATTAATTACCGAGATGTATAACTCAACTTGAATAAATAATATTTAAATATAGCGTCTTATTATATTATAAGCTTGTTTTCTTATTATATTATATGTTTTAGCAATCAAAGAGCTGCCAAATGAATCATCTCTGACGATACACCGGCAAGCGGACATGTATTTGTTCCACTGTGTCGTAGCGCTTTTATTGTTGTGAGTGCTGCAGGCTCTATTTAACTGTAAACCTGGACTCTTTAAACAAGATAACTGTCTGTCGGCTACGACATACTGTGAACGCGTTCTCTTGTCGGTTTATCACATTAATATTACTAAACGCGACGCAACTACTTAACAGATTTAACTGAAATTTGGAATGGAAATAGATGCTAACCCAGGATTAGCTAAGTTTTCTTTGGGGTTTGTGGAAAAAAAGCTCCTCCTTTCATAACCCAATCCAGGAGTCGAGTCTCGAACCCACGTACTCGTGGTCCAAAGGCATGGCGATATCCAGAAGCGTACGCAGTTGATGCGTTCTAATATATCGGTATAATGTCTTGTAACAAAATCATTTTTGTTACAAGTTCTTGACTACAATCTCACCTGATGGTAAGAGATGATGCAATGTAAAATGGAAGTGGGCTAACTTGTTAGGCGTAGGAAGAAAATTCACATCCATTTCGGTATCTGTCTTACTGGTAAGATGTGCATCGTACAAATCGCTTGGCGGTACGTCTTTGTCGGTAGGGTGGTAACAAGCCGCGGCCGAAGCCTCCGACCAGCCAGACCTGGACCAATTAAAAATACCTCAATCAGCCCAGCTGGGGATCGTACCCAGGACCTCTGTCTTGTAAATCCACCGCGCATACCACTGCACCACAGAGGCCGTCTTTGGAAAACCTGTAACTTTACTGTAATCAAGGAATAACTTGTATACCACGCCACACTTATCTCGTGTAATAAAAAAACCGATATTCATTATTATAAAATGTATTATTGGGAGGACGGTGTTATAACAGCAAAACTGCTACATTTTGATTTATGTTTAAATGACCGCCCAGACACAAACAACAACATATCGAAGTAATTGTTTTAGAATATTGTACCTACTCGTATAACGGAGGGAACAGATGTTTACGAATGTGGGTCCGAAACACTTCTTCGAAACTTTACTCCACACGATAGGTAGGTATTACATGACAATTGATTTTCTGTGACGCGTGAAATAAGATGAAACTGGTACATACATGACGTCCGCGGCCGTACGTGACATGAAACTTGTAACAACTTGTGAGAATATCAAATATACTACACGCCTCACTGCGTGCTATCTTCGAAACGACATTTAGCGGTTGATTTAGGATACAAATACCTTCGCTTTGTTACGGGATCTTTATTGAAATAAATGGAACTAAATTTATCGATATTTTCACATCCCATCACTAAAATCTGTGGAAAACTGGCTTGATTCAGTGCGGTCTTTCAACATCGTATTTTCTTTTGCATAGCTTATATAGTCTAAACATACTAAGCCGCTGACGCACGCCTTCAAACATAGGTTGATTCGTTATTTAACATTATCAAAAATAAATTCCTTCAATTATATTATACTGATTCCAACAAAAATATTTTAGTTTTTAGAGTTATAGGGTTTATCGACCCCAAACCTCACCAAGGGAAAGCACAGAAAAATCCTCCAAAACTGGTTTCGGTTGTGGTTTATGCGTTCCGGTACGCAAACAAACCAATAAAGTTGACTAAACTTCTTAGGTGACTGTGATCTTAGACAGAGTTATCACTAATGACAGTTGAACGCAAACGCGTGTACCTACGAGTGTTAACGCTTTGATCAAGTTCTAGTTAGTTATCAGGTAAGTTAAGTTTGAGCTTGCCAACTCTCGTACTAGATCAGCAAACGCTTGCGGGGTGAGCTCATTAGCTGTATGAACGTGTGTGCAAAGTTAATCATTTAACATTAATTATCATTTACAAGAGTCATTACAAGACGTACACTCCTTGCTAAATATAGCAATACCGCTCGTGCGTGCCGCGCACGCAGATGCTTCGAAACGGTGTCTACGTCGCATGCAGTGGCGTAGCCTGTACAAATCAAGGCGAGGGCAAAAACGCATCTGCGAGGTCCCTTTTTTAACCGACGAAAATGCAGAGCAGGTTTTCATTTGTTAAAATTTGATGGTTCATAGAAACGAGAATTTTTCCTTTAGATATATCGACGGTAGAAAGCGAATTTGTAGTCATCCACAAAAACGAAAATGTTCAGGAGAGCCAAAACACGTTTTCAGTTTATTTCGAAAAATCATAACTAGCATGTTTGTTAACATATACTCATGATATACTCACGGACCTCGCGGGGTCTAGTGGCTCAGCGAGGCCCCTTTGGGTGCGAGGCCGCAGGCTGTCCACTTCGCCACGCCTTGCTACGTCACTGGTCGCATGGCGCCGTCACTGGTCAAACCGGAAGTTCAGAGGCGAAGTTCAACATAAAGTCCCCTCTGTCCCTGCTGCGGTCAGCGAGCTTATTTATAGCCACTCCAACAATTAGCCCTCACCTGAACACCACGCCGGTGGTTAAAAAGTTTGCGCCGCCTGTGTCCAACTGTCCACCTTGTTAGATGCGAGAGAGTTTAATGTTTAGAAAAACCAAAATGTAGGTCATTTGTTTAAATTCTTTGTTTGCACAATAAAGTTAATACGTGTTCTCGTTGAAATATAATAGTTATAATTTTATTGCCTTGTCATAGAAGAGGAAATGGATTTTCAGCGTAGTCTTTCTACATTTCTCCAGTATGGTGCGTAGAAACTGTTTATAGGACCTACTGTATAATAGTGCAGCTATCATCCGCTGCTATAGTCGACCGTTTTTGTGTAATTTATGGTTTATATATTACCCGACTTTGTCAGAAGAAGGGTAATGTATTTTACTTCTATTTTAAGACTTGACTAAAGGAGTTATTAGTATATATTTCCCCGCGCCCCGCAGTCCATAGCTCAATCAAAGTAGCAGTGAGTGCTCCCGGCGACACTGCTCACACGTCGGCACGCGAGGCGCTGCAGGCGGCATGTCTCGTGGTTATGTCGCACGTAAAGTGCCGGACGATGATTCATTTTATGATAACGCGCATAAAAGCTATCGGCCGAACCGCCATCAAACTTTATGAATCACTAATACCCGCAACCCACACACACACACACCCCCCGCAGTACAGTCTGATTACTGTACTTTAGTACTCAAATTAGATCGCTATGGAAAGTGTTCCTTTCATTTATAAAGTTTATCATGTATCGCAATTCACGGATCGTTATTTAGTTTTGTTGTTTGCATACAATAATCGATATGAAAACATTTGCTAATTAAAACCTGAAATAATGGATTTTAACAATTTATTTTATCAATTTCAAACCGCAATGGTAAAGGGACCGGACTTATCGCCGAAAGGTCGAGGTTCTATTCTCGCCCGCTGGACAATCATATTAAAACTATCACGACGTCATATTTTATAGTTATGGCAATATGGCCGTGCCCAGCAGTGGGCGTCCATCGGCTGATTGTGATGGACTTGATGAGTTGCAAGCGAGTTACAGTCATTTGTCATCTTTAAGTATCACATGCAAATCTTCTATATCTAAATGACTGATCAAACGGTCTGGATTCAAAACTACAGGATTTCAAATCCGTTTCCGTGTGAAACCGTTATCACGTGACTGCAATAGTTCTCTAATTAGCATATTCCCGCAGTTTCACTCGTGTTATTTAAGATTTTTTAAACCAGTTTATAAAAGTCATCATCGTGTATGGCGGGAACAATTACCACATTGAAGCGTGACGAACGAACCCACTTGCGATAAATAATATTAGCGCTGTCCCGTTACACTTTCATGATATTTGAGTAAGTTCGAATATTTAGTACTTTTTCAAACATCTCTTTTGCATACAGAGAAAATAAAGCTCTGCGGGGAATAGAAAGGTTTAAAAACGCAATTTGTCGCCGACGGAGTGGCGGGTAAAAATATTTCATTCTTCTGAAGGGTATCCGTCGGGGAATTTCCACTCCGTTCTGAAAAAAGCTTTATGTTACGTCGTCAAAGAAGTTAACACGAAGGAACTTCAAAGTGACAACGTAATCCGGGCGGCGGGCGCCATTGTATACGAGGACGGCGTAAGCTTATTGTGGGCCAGTAATACATTCAGTGGAGAGGTTTCTCCGTTCTCTTTGTGTTATTTGTTTGTCACCTTTTCCCGCTTTGTTTTACACGCGGGGCGCCGGAATGCGAATGAGCTGGACGAGACGAGGCGAGCGGCGACAGGCGGCGCACGTGCCGGCATCACTCGTGCGCAGGCAGGGCCCCCTCTGCCGACGTGTGAGGCGCACGAGGATACACTCACTTAACTATAGGTTAAGTATGCCATCGCACTAATTAAAGCGATAGCCATCTGCCGACTGTTTGATCCAGAAAAACAAGACCATAGGATCTTCAAATCGTGGACCTGATATTCATGCTTGAGTTTAAAGAGTCCAGAGAAGAAAGTGAACATTAGATCCAAATATATGTAGTTATGATCTGTTGTCGTTTCATAACCGTCGTGCCTGCGCCTGGTCAAGCAGAGTCAAGCAGAGTCAGGCATTTATTCTGATCATCCTGAAGTCGGTTTGTCTCATGAGATGAACACGACAGCTCACTGCTAGACGTTGCTCAGCAGACAGCGAGACAGAGTCAATCTCTTAATCAAATAAATATCTTAAATCTTATTCACTAAGACTCGGCTGCAGAATAAGTGAACCGTGGGCGCATTGATATACTCAGGCCACAATTACCAGAGCTACGACATAAATCTATGTATATAAAAAAGTGAAGGAATAGAATACCTTCTGCATTAAGGAGACGACAGCAACGTTGAATTATTCATGAGACAGTACATCGCTGAAATGATATCATTGATGGGAACGGTTTGGCAACACTGCGCTCCGTAAAAGCTTCTACATGACAACATTATTAATCCCGTTCTCCGGACTCATCGAAAAGTCGTTCTGTGGAAACTGATAAATAAAAAACTTGAAAATTTTCACTAAATGGTTGAACGCGGAGGTTTCTTGAAAGTATTATCTCTTCGTGTCGGTTTTCCTACTACAATATTCAAATTGCAAATGTAACGCAAGAAGCAGTTGATACGTTTAAGTACGTGCGAGTGGAGGTGCGGGTGACGAGCCCCGCCGGCGGGAGCACGTGTCGCGGCACGAACAGTCAAAAGGAATATTAAACGACATTAGCGGCATGCTAATGAGCCGCGACAAAGAACGCTTTTAGCTGCCAATCAAATTATACACTTGATTGAGTACCTTCGCTAAATTTTCATGGAAATTAGCTAAAGATCTAATAAATAAAACTGAAATATCTGCTTTCCAGATCGTGACATTTCCATTTGATTTGATAGCAAATAGTAAACATATGAAAAATTGTAATTTCCTTTGATGTTTGATGCAAATATCTTAAAGCAGCTTCATCTGTCGCGCTGTGAACTGTTAGTCGTTGCAAGTTTATTTGTTTTTTGTCTTTAAGAGACTATTTATATTTATATTAAGATGTGTGTGAATCCGCGAACATCCCCGATGCGCTACAAAAGCGGGGCAACCCCATCAGCACCCTGAATGCGTTGTTGTATTGTACACGGAAAGTGTTATAAGATTTTTGAGAGTATTTGGCCCACAGACTGCACGTGTAGAAGCTAGTGCAGTATGCTCTGAACAACGTAATTTTAACGGCATAGGAACACCGCGCAAACCTGCGGGCCAGCATATTTGCTCTTACTGATAACGCTCTACGTTCTCTCTCGATATCAGTGTCGTCTCTAAGGTCAGGGGTCAACATGTGTCCGAGCTATTAAGAATTGTTTTTGTAGACTAAAAATGTGAAAAGGAGGCACATGCTTCAAAGGTTCTTCTGGTGCCTTATGTGTTTGAATATGAATAATGCTAAAAATTCCGACATAAGAACACTTATGTCGAAATTTTCATTTTATTTATAGAAAATATTATTATACCGAAACAGCAGCGTCCAAAAACTATCAACAAACCTTTCAAATTGGTTGTCTAAGCTAAGTGGCTAGTTTGTAGGAGTTTATCGACTGTTAGTTCCTGTGAGAGGCTCGTTACGGGCTGGCAGCGGCGCTTGTTGCCGCCGTATGTTGTGTCGCGTCGTTACCGTCGGTCCGCTACACTGAGACGCTTCCGGGACTCGGATGAGTATTTATCACGGATATTATTTTGCTTTTTTATACTGTGCTCTTTTGATATCATAAACGCAACGAGTGCTCAGCAATGAACGCTTTCGAGTCAACATCGGGATTCCCCGAAATACTCCTGCAGAGCAAAGTTATCACGTTAGTGCACGAACTAAATGTGAATATGAATTTAGTTTATACAAATAACAGATTTAAATGAAGTTTAATTATGATGGAACAGTTTGTGGTAGCAGGTTTGCTTCTGTTCCAGAAACTCGCCATTATATTCATTTTAGATCACATTAAATTTGAGATTCAAAACCAACATTGTGTTTCAATGTTGGTTTTGAGTTTCAACCGTGAATAAAGTATACGTTATATACTCAGATCCTGAATAGTCAGATCGTGGTGGACATCACAGAAGTATGGTGATATATCTATACTCTTGAATTATTGATTGCAATAGTATAATATTATAATAATATATAAATCTATTAAAAACTTGTACAAAAGTTTTTCTGACAATGCGCTATACTCTTAAAAGCACCACAGAGCTGCAGAGTGCGGCTAGGGCGGCCAGGGCGGCCAGGGCGACCAGGGCGGCGCGGGGCGGTGACGTCACGCATGCGCGCGCTATCACGTGCATCCGCAGCTCGCCCGCGTCGCTCAGCGTGGCGTCCAGCACGGCGGCGTAGGGCGCCAGCGCCGTCAGCACGCTGGTGCCGCCCGGCGCGCGCGCGCACTGCGCGGGGCCCAGCGACGTCACGCCGATCTGCGGACAGGCGGACTGACACCAACACTGACAGAGCACAGGGATGACGACAACTTGAAACGCGTCAGGGTGGCGGCTCCACGACATGCGTAATGCAAGGCGAGCCTTTTTGCTTTACTGCTACCGCTCTAACCGGTAAAGGTAAATCTTGAAAATAATTTTCGTCAGTGTGAAGTTTCTGAAAAATTACTGCAAGAAGTTGACACAAGCCTCATTTGAAGATGGACTTTGGGGTCCCAAGGTTTTGGAGAGGCGACTACCGGATTCCGGCTCAGTGTTGGTCGATCACCAAATAAACGAACGACATCAGTCGAGTCGCGGGAAGTCGCTGGATGCAAGAGGCTGAGGATCGTGGTGTTCGAAGGTCCCTCCAAAGGCATATTTCCTGAACGTCCATCGGCTGATGTGATGATAATGATGATGCAAATTTGAAAAAATCCATAATACGTTGTAACACACACGTGTACCTGGTAGCCGTTGTACAGCACGGGCCCGCCGGAGTCGCCGGAGCACACGCCGCGCGAGCCATCGTGCTCGCCGCACACGCAGTGCAGCCAGCCGTCGCAGTCGCAGGGCACGAGCCGCAGCCGCACCGAGAACAGCTCCTCGCCCAGCGCCGAGCGCTCCGTGCGTCCGAACCCGAACACCTGCCGGACATGCGCCTGCTCACACTTTGCCACACACGTCATGACGCGCAGAGTGCGGCCGGCTCTCGTCCCTCCGTCACCTGCACCTCCTCGCCGTACAGCAGCCGGGCGGGGTGGCGGCGCAGAGCGAAGGCGGCGGGCGCCATGGCGTCGCGCGTGCGCACCAGCCCCACGTCGTGGTGCAGCCGCGTCACGTCGAGCCCGCGCCCCTCGTCCTTCTGCTCGACCTCGTAACTGCAGACAGATCGTGGACGGTTCGGTTCTGATCACTATTACTTTTACATTGTATAGGCGAGCGCTTGTCTGCAATCATGCCTGACAGCCGATGCTGATGAAGGACGCGCTTGATGAAGCATTCACTCTTGACTCGAGGATGTTATTGAGGATAGGGTTACTTCTCAGTGCGGATCAGGAACGAAGAGCCGAAACGCTTCGTATACGAGTCCAAGGCACATCAACTACGTATGGATGCAGAATACTGCGATGCCTGGGAGATGTATGATATAAAGGTGAATAAGAATTCAAATTGTCTGTCCTTTTTTGAGGCAACGAGGTGAACTCACACATCGAAAATATTTAAGACCAATAAATATATTTTGTGTCCTTACACTACACACAACATTTAAATTTTATAGTAGATTGTTATACAAGGGGCTAAAAAGACCCATTATATACGAGGTATTTTTAGGGCCCTAGACGTAAGGCGAGGACCGCATAAATAGAAACCGAGTTTATAATGGGTTAAGCCCCGCGTGTTACACAATACTTTTCACTACGATTGCGAGAAAATAAAATAACTCGGTACAGTATTCAATGTTTTATTTTATTTGAAAATTAAAATGTAGGTACAAAATGCTACAACTTTGGATGTTTCGGGGAAATGCTTTTATCCAGTAACTTAATTTCCGACTACAGTGAAGTTGAATAATGAGTATGAGGGGTAAACATGTTAGATAATTGTTTAAAAAACACCATGCGTAAGTTGTAAGTTGTAAGAATGCACTTGTTGTTCTTTTCTCCACTTATTAAATTTTTCGTAGGTAAGTATTTAAGTAAATGCGTCTCGACTTTGATGGTAACAAATTGAAAATTTCATCCATGTCCAAATTACGATCACCATTCTCACTAGATGAAGACAACAATAACAATTACTTTTGAAAAATTTGTAAGTTACGGTCACAAATTTACAATGAATTTCTGAAAAAAAATCAAGTGTGTATTATTCACACCAATTGGTTTTTAAATTTAATTTTTTTCACATGAGAAAAAGGCAAAGGTATCTCTCCGTAAAGGATGTCCCATGTCTTCAAATCTCGCTCTATTCGCAACTTAGTAAAATTAGTTTTTTATTTATTTTTCAAAATAATCGAAGCCTTACCCCGAAATGATTCTATTTTCAAATAAAACCTCCTCCGTTTTATAGTAGGCTAGTACTTGGCTAGTACTCGTAACAGACAAGAATTAAAAAACAAAATTACTTTAACCCCTAGAGGCTGAAATGCTTGTTTAGCCCCGCTGTGGAGAGGTAATATGACAGTGTCTTTGAGCAAGAGTAGTGAAAGCGTTTGAACCGCAATCGCAAGTCAATCGATCAACCACAACTTATTTACTTTAGACAGGGGTAGGTACTGGTATTTACTGTTTAATATGAACCCTTTCCGCGCAGGGGATCGAGTTCCACAGACTGCCAGTGTTTACATTGCTCGAACAATCTATTTGCAAAAGTTCACGTTCCTATCCGAGCGGGTTACTCTCCGTCGATCACTGAGAACATTACTCTATCGGAATTTATTATAGATGAGTTCGAGGAACCATTTGATCTTCGAAGCGATTCGAAATAAACCGCTTCGAAGAGCAAAGGGATTACGTTAATGATTTTTTACGTTACTCAATTTTACTTTTAGATTCTACCAATGTTTTCTGTGATTCTACTAAGATTTTGCACTGTCTTTGTCTTTGGAATCTTATAAGTTTGTAGTTTAAGAATTCCTATTAACAGTCGGTAGTTAGGTATATATATTGTACTTGATCGAGTAACCTTTTAAGAATGACATGTGCAGAAATCAGATAGAGAGAATAAGTCAAACTTGGGATGTCGGTAGAGACGCAGCACGGCGGACACGTTGCCGGCGGCGGCGGGGCGGCGCGAGTTGTACTTGACGTAGGCCACGTGCGGGCCCACGCAGTGCGCCGCCGTCAGCGCCCAGTGCGCGCGCAGCACGGCGCCCGAGCAGCGCACGGCGCCGCGCGCGTCCAGCAGCGCGCACGCCGCGGGGCACTCGCGCAGCGCCGCCGCCGCGCCGCCGAACACGCGCCGCCCGTCCGCCCGCCCGCCGCCGCCGCCGCCCCGCACGCTGCGGTAGAACGCGTGCCGCTGCCGGCCGTTCGCCGCTACACAAGCGCTCAACAATACTGTGACTGCGATCACACATAATTTGTTCATACCTACAACGTGTTTAATTAATAAAACCTGACATCGAGCCAATAATAAATGACTTGCCTCTCGAAAACGTCGTTTTACTTTCACAAAGTGACATCCTCGGTGACACCGGTCAGTCAGTGACGCAGTCGTCTCGTTCTGCACGAAGGTCTCACGCGGTCGTTTGGTCCGCAGATGCGCGGCGGCTAGCATGCGGCGCGCGCGCCATGAACGCGTCGCTGGAGTGCGACACGGACGCGGGCGTGTCGGAGTCCGACAAGCTGTTCCGCTTCGTGGTGCACGGCGTGCTGCTGAACGGCATCGGCGCGGCGGGGCTGCTGGGCAACGCGCTGGCGGTGCTGGTGCTGTCGCGGCCGCAGATGCGCTCGTCCATCAACTGCCTGCTGGTGGGGCTGGCGGCGTGCGACACGGCGCTCATCCTCACGTCCGTGCTGCTGTTCGGGCTGTCGGCCGTGTACCCGTACGGCGGCGCGTTGCGCTACTACTACTACCACGTGTGCCCGCGCCTCACGCCACTGGCCTACCCGCTGGCCAACGTGGCGCAGACCATGTCGGTGTACCTCACGCTGGTGGTGACGCTGGAGCGCTGGGTGGCCGTGTGCCGGCCGTTCCGCGCCAAGGCGCTGTGCACGTCGGCGCGCGCGCGCTGGTACGTGCTGGCCACGGCCGCCTTCGCCTTCGCCTACAACGCGCCCAAGTTCTTCGAGGCCGAGGTGGTGGCCGTGGGCGACCCCGCGGGCGAGCACGTGTACTGCGTGCGCGCCGCCGCCGCCTTCCGCACGGAGCGCTACGTGGCCGTGTACATCCACTGGATGTACCTCGTGGTCATGTACGCGCTGCCCTTCTCCGCGCTGGCGGCGCTCAACGCGGCCATCGTGCGCCAGGTGCGGCGCGCGCAGGCCGAGCGCGCGCGCCTGTCGCGCGTGCAGCGCCGCGAGCTGGGCCTGGCCACCATGCTGCTGGTGGTGGTGCTGGTGTTCTTCCTGTGCAACCTGCTGCCGCTCGTCACCAACGCCTTCGAGGTGTTCCTCGGCGACCAGTTCGACAACCTCGACCCGCTGGTGAAGACGAGCAACCTGCTCGTCACCATCAACAGCAGCGTCAACTTCGTCATCTACGTCATCTTCGGCGAGAAGTTCAAGCGCGTGTTCCTCAAGATGTTCTGCGCGGGGCGAGCGCGCGCGCGCGCCGGCCGCGAGTCGCCCGAGCACACGCGCGACGACTCGTTCGCGTCGTGCGGCGAGCGCGTGTCGCTGCGGCTGGCGCGCAACGGCACGCTGCGGCGCTCGGACGCGCGCGGCGCGCGAGTGGCGCGGCCGCGGCGCGCGTCGCCCGCGCCCACCGTGTACTACCCCGCGCCCGCGCCCTCCACCGACGTGTCGCTGGCGTCGTCGGACGCCGCGCCGCCCGCGCCGCCGCCCGCGCGCAACGGCAACTCGCGCCTGCACTTCTGACGACGCGACTCGTAGGCCGCGCCACGAGCGCGCTGGTGAACTGACCGTCTCGGCTAACTAAATAAAGACATTAACCTTTCCTCGGGCGACGTAAACGCGTACCTCATGTAAATGTTTTAGCGATAGTTACGTTAAATTTAAGCTTACGGATCCACACATTTTTCCAATTAGTAAATTAAGATATTTTCTCTCGCTTAGGTATTCCTAACGATCGGGGTCGGCTCACGTCTTCTCCTCTGTTGTACATAGAATATTATTGTGTAAATAGTACCTAGGCTAGGTAAATACTACGGTCGCTCTCCCGGCCGCGCGTCGCTCGTCGCTCGTGGACGTTCCGCCGACTGTTCGGCGCGACGCGCGCCGTGCTCGTAGCTCTCTAGTTTAGTTAAATAAAACCGTTTAAATGTGTCCCATCGCTCGCAAACAGGTGTGTTTTATTTTGTTATAGTTCCTTCCCTGACATTGCCCTGTGTTCGTTTACCCTTCTCTTAGGAGCAGCGGTGAGCTCGTGCGACTGTAGATCCGGAGGTGCGGGGAGGCGGGCCAGACAAAAGGCATTGCACGTGGGAATTTTTCATGAAGGAGCGCCAAGATTTTTAGGATTCCGTACCTCAAGAAGAAAAAACGAAACCCTTAATAGAGATCACTTGCTTGTCTGTCTGTCTGTCTGACTGGTATCTAGTTGAAATTTATTATCAAATACTCAGGTCTACTTTCCCTTAGAGATGTAGTAGTAGAGCAATTTTGTAAAAGTAACAGGGTATCTGCGATCATTACTTTCGGAGCTACAGGGATTTAATGGGTCAATTTTGCGGCGCTGCCGCGGATCCCTGTAAACGCTCCATACAAAATGTTACGATTTAATGACGTCGTAGGTCCATAATGATCGTTAGATTTGTATGGGTGGTCAAACAAAATTACTAATATCTTTGGTATGCGTTTGCGTTTATTTTTATAGTTAATTTATTGAAAAATGTCACATTTTAAGGACGCTAAAACAGTATGAATTTTCATCTTACTTTACTTACTTACCATAAAACTTTTTTAATGTATAGTAATATTATAAAGTTTGTAACATTCTTTAAATGGTGTAATCTTCGGAACTACTGGTCCGATTTCAATAATTCTTTCACCAGTAGAATGCTACGTTATCGAGAAGTGCTATAGGCTATATTTATATTACTAGCGGACGCCCGCGACTTCGTCCGCGTAAAAATCGATGTCAATTTTCAACCCCTATTTCACATCCTTTTTCCATAACGTATACCTAATAAATAGTCCACCAATCATTTTACATTTACAAATGTACCTAGAAAAATGAAGAACTTTCCATACAAACTTTCTACCCCTACTTCACCCGTTTCTGATTTTATTTTCGTATTATAGTCCCAAAAAAAACTTGGCACAGTTTTATTTAAATTCATTTAGTAGTTTCAGAGTTATGCCCGGTCAAAAAAAGGCAGACAGACAGACAAAAAATTATATAAATGCCCTCCAACAAAATTTTTCAAAATATTATATTCAATAGCGGACCCGGTCAAGGTTTGCTTTTACTTATGTGTAATGTTTACCTACCCCTACTCTACCTTACACCTACCCTACCCCTACCCGACCCCTTTCCTACCCTAAAGTCACTTGATAATTTTATCAGAGTAAACTGGCAGCACACTTTGAAGCGTGTAGCATTATACTCGTACAGCTTCAACACGATAAAGAGGCTTAACTTTGTGCTACAGCCTACAGGCAGGAGTAGAGCTACTGCGGGTGGATGTACACTACACGTCGCGGCAATTCCGCGCGCTCGCAGAGCTGATGGCGGATGTACACATCGCGGCAATTCTGCGCGCCCGCGGACGTGCGGCGACAGGCTGGCGAGGGATAATGAGGCGGCGGAACAGCTCGCTCCATCAATAATTGGGCATTAGTTGTAGCACGCGCCTGTCAGCGGCTGACGGCGGGAGCGCGACTGCTAGCAGTATCGGCATTAGCAGCCTGTCGTAACACAGCCTCCTTCCTCCAACTAGAGGGGTTTGGCGCTAACAAATAATTTAGATGGAAATAATTAAACATATTTCTGATATCTTGTAACTATGATCCATTATTGGGCTATAATTTTGGTAAATTTACAATCGAATGAAATACACTTAGGTATATTAGTTACGTGTTTGAGGCTACTCCTCTACGACCCACCATTGGAATTACACAAATGCATAAAACTACATTGTCAGCTGCGCATTGTGTGTATGACGAGCTCTGTGGCAGTTGGCAGTGAGGTAGTTCAACAGACTATTGGGTTCAATTCCCAGCTCGGGTTGGTTTAGATTATTTAATTTCTAAATTGTCTCAGATGTGGTAGGCATCGGTCGTGGTTACCAACAAAGACGTACTGCCAAGCGATTTAGCGTTCCGGTACGATGCCGTGGGCCCGTGGCATTTTACCAAACCTGCCATCCTATAGTTACCTACGCAACTGTATCTCTTCCACATCGGATTTGTAATGAAGTTCACATCACATCAGTACTTATCAAACTGTAACGATCAATTTTGGTCAATTCCCTGGACCAATAGAGCGCGCCCACAAATGAAACCCGTAGGGGGTTAATTAGACAATACGCAGGCTAATTTATTAAAACGAAGTCGTATACGTTATCCGGCGGACGTCATTATCCCTCGAGAGGCGCTTCGTCTCGCACAAAGCGGGCAGCAGATCGCCGCCATACGTCACACGCGCCTACACGGAGGACTCAAATCACCGGACGATCTGTCACGCGGCTTTATTGACTTAGAGCAGTCGGCATTTTATACTGATGCTCGAAAAGGGATTCCTAGCCACTTACTTATAAATCATATATTATGTATAAGATCCTAATGTCACGACCAGTAACCTGAATGTCTTGGTTATTATACAAGTAGGTAAGAATAATTGTATAAGCTTGAACACAAAATACATGTGATTCTGAAAGTTTTTTAATTAATTTATTTCAAACTAGCTGACGCCGCGCGGTTTCACCTGCGTGGTTCCCGTTCCCGTAGGAATAAAATGGGCTATCTAACACGAAAAGAATTTACATCGGACCAGTAGTTCCTGAGATTAGCGCGTTCAAGCAAACAAACAAACAAACTCTTCAGCTTCAGCTTATTATATTACGTAGTATAGATGGGTAGGCTTCTATACAAGTAAGTACCTGCTTATGAAATGTTAAACCTTAATATAATAACTCTGCCAGCTAACGCCGGCTTAGAAAGCAGATTATTTTAAGAACACCAGAATTGAACTCAGCCTCTGAAAATACATTTCATTATTCATTTATTAGACGTCAATAACTCATCACTACACTACGTCACATAACACCTTGCTTGAAGTCCAACAAGGCTGCGGGTCAACCTGATGTGCCCTGGTATCAGTGTACCTTGTAACCTTTAAATTTTAAAATCCACACCAGCTTATTTGCAATTATTTTAGCAATAGCAATTATTTTAGCTCAGTTCAGTTATTACACTTTAGACTAAATATCTACACATCAGACACAACTCAAACTTTCAGGCTGATAGCGGCTGCCGTCCGGTCCAGCTGTTATCTTTTATTGACTTACAGATAACTAACATTTACATTTTACATATTAATGGCATAATGAATAAGTGATCTTAATGATGACATAATGGAGATGAGATTTCTGTTGAAGAGTATGTCAGACATTCAGAGGAATGTCCTCGTAAGTTTTGCTCAGTCACGTAATAGGGTAAATTAATGTTCAACTTTTTGAATGGCCCTCTACAGGGCCACATAGGCTGACACTTGACCAACGAGGCTTTTTTACCTATTTTATAGTAATAATTGACGGATCTAGTAGACAGGTAAGTGTTTCCCCATCGTCTTTATACTCAGCAAAAGTCACAAAGCATGCAAGGTACAGGAACAGTAAACACGTCCTAAACAGTCCACCCACTGTCCGTCAACCTGTGGCATAGGTAGCATCATCCACTGCTGGACATAGGCCTCTTGTATGCTCTCACAAAAATCACGGTCTCGAGCAGCAATCATACAGCGGCTCCATACAAACCGCTTGATGTTGTCGGTCTACCTAGTGGGGGGTCGACTAAAGTTCCCTGTCCGGTGCTGGATTGCTAGTCCAGCACCTGTAAGCCCCAACGTCCATCAGCAAGATGCTAAGCTTCATGGGTCTGTAATTAAACCGACAACCATGTCTTTCAGACCTAAATAACTTGGCGTAGAAATAATCATGGAGGAACTACTTTCGCAGTTAGTAGAATCTAGCTCTATCATTATAAAAAAATATTTTAATATAATTTCTAGGCTTGTTAACTGAATTTTACCAGGGAATACATAATAGTACAATAAACATACAACAACGAATGTCCACTGGGGTAAAGCGCCTGACTCAATTAGTTAGCAATTATTATGTTGGCTCAATTAGTATTCACTTTATTGGAAGCCATGGACCGACATTGTTTTGTATGTGATGCAACATTGGATGAAATGAATCTCATTGCAATTGTGATAATCATATTATAAATTATTATCAGTTAAATTCATTTATTCGTTATTCAGTTTATTTATTATTCTGATTTTCAATGATTAGAGATACATAGTCATAAATGAGTCATTTTTTATCGGCTCGAGACTGCCCAGCAGTGGACGTCTATCGGCTGATGATGATGATGATGAAATGAGGCATAAGCATAGCCTAAAACATACCTTAAGGGAATGAAAAGAAATCGAACAAAACACGGTAGACAAATTTGAATAGAAAAAAGAATCTCAGTTCTTTGTAAAAATAATTAATAGTAAGTACCTACCTAACTCATTAGTCATTCCAGCAAATCTCATAAAGAAAAGCGCATTTGGCGTAAATAATGAAGCGGATTTACTTTATTTAGACTGTTTTCATCAAAAAAGAGTTACAAGGGGAGCTGACTTGAGACGTATGTCGGGCATTCATTAGGAAAAACTCATTAGGCGGCGGCGGCGGGGGTGGCGAGGGCAAGACGCCTTCTCGACATCATCCTTTTTACGCAAGTTTTATGACTACGTAAGTTCTGCTTGTTAATACTTATTCTATACTAATGACGATAGACGAAACAGTTTCGTCGGTCCGTTGGCTAGCCTATGGTTATTGATCATAAAGCCCTGGATTCGAGTCCAGGGTCACTAATGACTATAATAAGAATAATCATCATTATTTATTAATAATCTTGAACATTTACGTAACAAAAAAATATAGCTAAACACTATAATTAATGGTCTAATGGATCAAAGCTAAGAAATTTGTGTGTGACTTGTGTTATAGAAACTTGCGCTCTCTTCTGCTTCGATAAAAATTTAGTTGTTTTCATTGTAGCTGGGCGACGGAGAGTATATTAAACTTACTCGTCCGTCCATGTTTGACACCTGATAAGGTTACAGAATCAATATTTAGGCATTCATGATACAGGAGTAGCTTGTGTGGGTGCCATCGGATTATTTTTTCTTCACTTACTTTATTAAAATCAAAATTCTTCTCTTAGAGAGATCCTGTGCCCTACGGTGGGCCAAAAAGGACTGATGATGACGATAGCGGACCAATAGATGGAGTGTTCTAACAGTCCCCTCGCAGAACACCCCTCTGTGAACACGTCTTACCATGCACTACACTACCCTACTTATCCCCCTTAACTTAAATCATAGCTTAAGATTATCTGTAGGAAATCATAGCTTAACAAAGCTATGATTTCCTACAGATAATCTCATCAACAACCTAATATTATTAATGCTAGATAAATTCATCAGTTCGATAAGAAATATCTTAGATAGAAAAGAAAACAAATACCTACTGAAGCAGTTAATCTTAATGTATTTGTACCTACTAGCAGTGAAGTGTATTGCTAATGCGCCCGCATTAAACAAACTACCTCCATTGTGCGAGACACAAATAACTAAGTTTTATTACTTGCCAGCTACTTTATTAAATTATCTCTGTTAACTTCACAGGATTCTACTAATGTGAAATTATACCTAATGTGAAACTGTAGGTAATGGGAATATAATTTACTCTTTCGGTATTAGTTGAGTAAGATGTAAAATATCTATGGGACGCAAATATTCGCTACATTCGCTTGTATAGTTCAGACAACTAGTCCGGTTTAAAATTCTATTCACTTATTCAGCTATTACATACAATAAAAGGATTTGACGAAGGCTCTTTGAGAATCGATTCAATCCTCAGCCTCAGCCTACAAAGGGTTACCCGAACAATGCCCGCCTGTCCCGCCCCGGCCGCAGATACTATCTCAGACCATCTTTCTATTTGTCTGACTCCACAAAGGTTTTTGTGTTAAGAATTTAATATTGTGTCACAGTAATTTAATTTATAAACAGCTGGAGAATCTTTCACTGTAACCATCACAACTGAAGGTGACCGCAGTGAGTTTTGATGTTGGTACTAGGTAATATTATAAGATAAACATAAGCCTGTCTGTTACTCGTACGTTGTCACAATTAAAACTTTGAACCGAATTGGGTTGTTGTTTATCGCAAATTTAGAGTTGACATATAGTTAATTTGGGTTTAATTTTAAAGCATATTATTATACTCCTAAGTTAGTTGTTTTTATTGTAAGAAAACCTTGAAAGCTAGCTAAAAACGACTTCAAAGGAATCCCGGAGACAATTACATTCTCATTACCGGGAGAGAGGAAGGGTTATCTGCGGTAATTGACGCCATTCCTCGCGGGCCGGGCTTTATTGCGAGCAAACGAAGAAACACCCTTCTGTGGCGGCCGTCCGTCTTCATTGAGCGTTCGGCTTTGCGAGCGGCATTTGTAGGACGATAAGCTAATGACGATGCGGCGCCTGCCGGTTTCACGGCGAACGCCCGCAGAATAATTTGCCGCAATATACTATCAGGCGTAACAAATTAACTTTTAATGACGAGAGCTTTCTTTTATTTTCTTAGATTATATTGCACTTCTCGTAATTATATTTAAGAACATTCACATCCTATCCTAAATATAACTAAAATAATCTTTCAAACAAATTTTTTTGGTCACGGCGACCAATCTCATGTTGAGATTAGCCATGTAAGCAGGAGATATTATAATGCAAAAGTCTGTGCGCAAACACAGGTGCTCCTTCTATTCGCTCGCTTTCATAATCCGATGGGACGGCTGACCGACACGATCAGTGAAAGATCAGACGCAGGACCTTCTGCTGTACGTGCTCTGCGAGGCACGTGCCTACCTACCAACTTTCAAACTGATGGCTTCTATTTAGATTAGAACAACGTTTTATATACAGGGTCACTGGAAACGTAGATAAAGCGATCTTTTAAGGGGTGATAGTGAGGATCACAGAACACTAATACTCTGTTGAGGATCACTATTCACTAGCTATCAAATTGAACTTTGACGGCCTCCGTGGCGCAGGGGTATGCGCGGTGGATTTACAAGACGGAGGTCCTGGGTTCGATCCCCGGCTGGGCACGTTGAGATTTTCTTAATTTGTCCAGGTCTGGCTGGTGGGAGGCTTCGGCCGTGGCTAGTTACCACCCTACCGGCAAAGACGTACCGCCAAGCGATTTAGCGTTCCGGTACGATGCCGTGTAGAAACCGAAAGGGGTGTGGATTTTCATCCTCCTCCTAACAAGTTAGTCCGCTTCCATCTTAGACTGCATCATCACTTACCATCAGGTGAGATTGTAGTCAAGGGCTAACTTGTAAAGAATAAAAATAAAAAAAAAGAAGTAGGTCATATGAGGAAAAAATGTACCGATTTCGAAAAAAATAAAAACTTTTTATGTTTTCATACAAAGTAATTCAAATAATTCCGATTATCCATGAAACACACGCCTTTACGAGTTGCAATAATAAATATTGCATCCTTGCAATAATTTTAAATACGTAATCGTAGTGGTAACTGGGTAAGACTGTCGATATCGACAAGATATTTCAACTGGCATTCCGCACTTCAATAGTAAACTACTTTATGATATTGTATTGTATGGGACACAAGGATTTAAGTATTTACAAAAAAACGGTATCTATGAGAATAGGCCAACATCTATGTTTCAAACCCCTAAATCCTAGAGGTAGGGTAAAAGTAGGGTATGACTAGGGTAGGGGTAGGGTTGAGGTACGGTAGAGGTAATGTAGGGGTAGGATAGGAGTAGGGTAGAAGTAGGGTAGGGTAGGGATAGGGAAGAAGTGCATCATAAGTCAAAGCGAAGCTTGAGCGGGTCCGCTAGTATTAGTATAGATATAGATAAATATTAAAGGCCCATTTTGGGACATGTCTTTTGACTCCCAATACACACACGTGTAATTTTTACACAGACTAACTATCACATCGCTTGGACTATCCACAGAATATTCGATTACTTGATCGATTTTTTGCTGTTCCGTCAAAATAATAAAGAAATTGTTTTCAATACAAATTTGATAAAACTAAGGTTTAAATACTTTCAAATGAAACGTTATTCCATCTTTTACTAAACTACAAGTTTTTGGCCGTTTTTTAATGCCATTTAATTTTTTTAATGACACAAATCAGCATTTTTAGGGAGCTCTTTACACGTCGAAAACGATTACAACAATGAAACATCGATTCTGCAACAGTTTTTATTATTATAAACGCGTTAGATCGTTGATTTTTGATCTTTGCCAGAGGGGTAACGGTTAGCGAGGCAGGTCCTGTTATTTAAATGGTCTAAGCGTTTATCAGCTAAATTTTACGCTACTCGACTAAACTGCTAAAGTAGTCCGAACAAGCCTTAATAATCGGCCTTAATAGAGGATCCCAAAGAATATATTATTTGAACTCCCATATATCGGTGTTTATTTCAAAGTTTATTGTCACTGTAATAGATTAGAAAATTTTCCCTCAAAACTTGTATGGAGAATCTGCGCGTCGACTAAAAATAGAAAACTGTGGAGTATACTGTATAATTATATTCTTTGCTGGCAACTCTTTGTTGCGATGTCGAGCACAGACCACAAATGAAGTAATAATGTCGAGTAACGAGTTCGAGTGTCGCTGTCGACACCTGTCAAGTGTCAGTGTCAAAAATTCCGCTTCGAATGGCGGTCGTGTGTTTGTGCTTTGTTTAATTGTGAATTTATTAAATTGAATTACATACATTTATTTCTCTGTATATTTTAACGGTTTAATTTAGTCAACAGAAATTATAACGTGAATCGTTTATATTGTGAATAATAGGTTTCGAAAAGCAAATAAAATCGAATCGATGCATGCGATCGACCGCTCGTAGAGTCCGTGCTCGCCGCCCGGGTGATTTCTGAAAAACGAATGTGGGTGCTCTTTTTATAAGTAGTTTATCGACGACTTTTAGTGGTTCGAAGTATTGGTATCGAACAAATGGAGTATCTATGAACGAGCCCGGCTCGTGCAAGTCGTCTCAAGCCGATGGATGTAGCATAGGTGAGTGAAGCGGTATGCGGAGCATGGCGGCTAGGTATGCGCCGGTGCCCGGAGCACGCTCGCTGTTGTTGTTGTTGCGCTGAGCGAGGCATCTGGCATCTGTGCAGGAAACAGTTATGTCCGCATGTCTATCGCTCCGCTCGCGAGGTCAATGTTTTCTCGCTTCTGTATCATTTTATTCGACAAAAGACGTCATGTGTGAGAGATGGCTTTCGCTTTGTTACCGATATTGGATTCATATTGATTCACAGCGTGTATTTGTACCATCATGATGCCTGAGAGCAGTACAACGTACATGAGCTGTGAAGCCAATGCCAATATGTTGATGGACCAATCTACACAACAACACAACTGGATCCAACATGAAACACCTTCAAATGGATTCTAATTTTAATTAATATTATCCTTATTTTATTAATTTATTTAGTTTATTTGATCTGCCATTAAATTTTAAGCTTTGGTAGCACAATATTATTCAAGAAATTACCAACTGAACAATTAAAAGTAATTATGTACTCATTTGAATTTTTTAATTGTGATGTCTTCAAACCATGTTTGTTTTTATTGAAAAAAATTAATACAAACTTTTGGAAGTTATCATCTTGTAACCTTTTGTATAGCTTGCTAATGATGTCTTAAAATAGTTTAAATTTGAAAATAAATTAAGCTTAATAATGTAATCTGTAGCATTTTCAACTTGAGAAACTAAAAACCTCATCAAATACTTGGGTATAAATGGTTTCACCATGACACCATTGTAACAACAAGAACACCTAAGATGATCAGTACAGTTCCATCAGTAAGTTGTGTGATGTGTCACTTGGCTGAAACTGCAGCTGATACAAATGAACTTTTACATACACCTTACAAGGATAGATAAATAAAATACAAATGCCTTTATTTGGATTGATAATTTCAGTTTTGGCAATTATAGTTACACTTTTTGCACTAAGATGCAATCAAGCAAAGAGAAATAGACAACATTCTCTTTGAGTCATGCAATGGTTGGCGGAGTAGTCCCAGTCCCATCTCTTTCATCCCAACCCAATGAAAGAGATAGTGATATTCTCGGTTGCACCACCATTGGTTGAAATTTGTCTATTTAGCTTCACTAGATTATCTCGTTGAGCGGATGCTAATTCCACTGATTGGTATAATCTAAAAATATACACAATTAATTTGACGCAATTAATTTTTTATTGTTCAGGGGACATCCTTATTAGACAGTTGGTCATGCTTCTCATTATTTTTGCATTTGCTGCTGTTATGTTGGATATTTTGTGTTGCTTAATATGTTTTGTTTGCTATCCCGCATCAGTTGGTAGCGAGGGGCCGGCCGCCTCAAGATGATGGTGGAAACCATCCTCGAGTCCTCACAGGACTTTGGTAAGTTTATGTAACATTTCAGTATATAAAAAAAAGCACTAACTATTAACAAAATAACATCTGACTTGTATTTATTTTCTTTTACTACTAAGTACTTTACATGTTTTTTTTTCTGTGATAAATTTCTTTCTCTATAAAAAATTTCATCCATCACCAATCTAGCAAATTATCTTTTTATATCATTTGAAAAGACAACCAAATTCACAATTTTCGCTGGTCTAGATTTTCTTTATAAATTGAGAACTTGTCTAAAATTGCTGTCTTGGGTTTCAGAATATATATAATTTTTACACAAACAGCTTTGAAACTGGTGATGGTAGATAGCTTTGTTTTTGATGTTGGCCCTTGTGCATAGTCATCAACTTGTGTTCACACCAATAGGCTGGTGGTATTGTGTATAATGTCTTAGCTGATAAAGTGGTAACTAACTACCAATGCTACACTGTCACCACGCCACACCTGAGCCAATTGATGGGATCTAGAACCTCTCAGTTGTAAGGCAAGGTGTTCCAAGTGCACCCAACAGTTGTCAAAGTTAGATATAATGAACCTTAGTGTTTCCAGTCTCCTGTGCTACTGCATCATTACTGAGCATCAAGTGTGATTGTTGCAAAGCTCTAACTTGTTACTAACAGAAACTACTTGACAGCAATAAACTTGGCAATCTATTTTAAAAAATCATAGCTTAAGTATTGTAAACCTAAAGATAAAAGTATTTAATATTTTATCACAGTCAGTGTATAATTAAGATTGTAACCGCTTTCTACACTTTCTAAACTACAAGGCCTAAAAATAGAATTAAGTTAATTTATCTAGAATCAAGTTAAATTAAAGAGCTACATTTACAGTATTATTAATTAAACTAGAATCTACTTATTTTAGGCTAAAAAACTGGGGTTATGTGTTTATTTTTGGTTTTTCCTTTTGTGTCTAAATCAGTGTTAACAATGTGTGTCAGAGATATGCACAAGGTACACAATCACATGAACGTGCACGCTGATAAAATATTCAACAATATTCAATTAAATTTAGACACAGCTAGAGATGCAAATTGACTATTTGAGTTGTAATGATAAAATATGAAATGTGTTGGTGTTGATAGCTTATATGTATGCAATGTAATTAAAACACTATTTTATTTTTTGCATTAAGCTAAATAATTTTAAAATATTTTATTTTTGCATAATTAAATTAGCTGAATTATTGGCTTATAAACAGCTGGTCACGTCACATGTGTCAGCTGTGATTTAGGTACACAATAGACTTCACAATGAGATTTGATTTGGTTAGGTTATAGTAAGGGAGCCGAAGAGGGGATTTTTGCAGTTACTCTAGCACATCAACAGAACATAAGGGAATACCAATATACCTTGCTTGTCTTTCAGTACCTTCACCAAGTATAAACCCTTAAAGTTATAAACGCGAACGCGCATGCGTCGAATGTCAGTCGCTTTCATACAGTGTTGCTATTGTCTGCACACATTTATTTTCCTTATTTGACTGGGGTAGGTAAATCCAGAGGGTGCAGGGTACTTGGGCATGCAACCCACACGTTGCCTGACCCCTAGGGTTGTGTTGCATTTGAATCTCTGGAGGCCTTAGAGTATTGTAGTTAGCTTTGTTTGTTTTTAAAATGTTGTTCACTGGTAGAAATAGCTTCATTGTTGTCAGAATTGTTAAAACTTTAAACTTGAAACTTAAAAACAATGTAAATTATGCTCTTTAGTTTTTACTGCTTGTTTTGACTTGTTTTGATGCCTGTCTTAGACCATTAAAAAGAATGAACCTGTTTCAAACTAACTAACTAAACTTACACATCAAAAACATTTAACACCATTAAGTATATTCTGCGTCCATACACTAGACACAACTATATAATTGACTCGCAATACACACACGCGTAATTTTTACACAGACTAACCAATACATCGCTTAGACTATCCACAGAATATACATATATATAGAATGTTCGATTACTTGATCGATTTTTTACTGTTCCGTCAAAAGAATCGATTCTTTTTAGAAATCGTTTTTATTACAAATTTGATAAAATTATGGTAGAAATACTTGCAAAAGAAACGTTACTCCACCTTTTACTAAACTACAAGTTTTTGGCCGTTTTTTATGCCATTCAACTACACAAACCGGCATTTTTAGGGAGCTCTTTACACGACGAAAACGATTACAACAATGAAACATCGATTCTATAGCAACAGTTTTTATAAACGCGTTAGATCATTGATTCTTGATCTTCGACAGAGGGGTAACGGTGTACGATGCAGGTCCTTTCTTTTTAATGGTCTAAGGTAAGGTGGTAAACAAACAGAAATTATTTTACTGGTATGATTCAGCTCACCATATACCTCTGTAAACTTTGTGAAATTTAGTTCTTTAATTTTACGAGAGTCAGCGTATTTCATGTAGACATGTCTGTTTGTTGTTGATGATAGCTACATTATTGAAGACATTTTAGATCGAGCTGTCAGTCTTCCACGAACACATTATTGCACTCCCCCTCACACCGGTGTCGCTCGCGCAGGCATGTCCAACGGCGTCCTACCGCAATGGAAGCGCGAGCTGCTGCAGCGGCGAGCGGCGCGCGCGCGGCCGCCCGTCGCGCCGCCCGCGCCCCCGCCCGCGCCGCCGCCGCCACCGCCGCCCGACGACGACGAGGAGCTGCGCTACGGGCCCGGCATCGTCAAACGCCTCAAGTCGCGCTACCTCAGCCTGGCGCTGCGCGAGGCGCCGCGCCGCCGCCCCTCCGTGCTGCGCCGCGCCGCCTCGCTCGAGCACCTGCTGGACGAGCGCCCGCCGCCGGCGCCCGCGCGCTCGCTCGCCCGCCCCGCGCGCCCCGTGTCGCTCGCCGCGCCGCTCGCGCTCGCCGCGCCGCGCCGCGACTCCGTCAAGCGAGCGCGCTCCGTCGACGCGCTCAGCCGCCTCGAGCGCGACGAGCCGCCGCCCGCGCCGCCGCCGCACCCTCCGCCGCCGCCGCCGCCGCTGCCGCGCGCCGCGCGCCCCCCGCGCCGCGTCGTGCCGCTGCTGCGCGAGGCCGAGCGCCCGCCCGCCGACGTGGTGCGCTCCACGCTGCGCAAGTTCGAGACGGCGCCCGTGCGGCGGCCGGCGCCGGCGGCGCGCGTGTCGGCCGTGCTGCGCGGGCTGGAGGCGGCGCCGCGCAGCTCGACGCCGGAGCCGCGCGGGCGCTCGCCGAGCCCGGCCGCCGCCGACCTGTCCGCCATCGACTCGCCGGAGGCGGCGGCGGGCGAGGCGAAGCTCGTGTCGCGCGCCGCGCTCGACGGCATCGCGCGCGCCGGCTCGTCGGTGCGCTACTCGTTCCCGGCGCCGCGCGCGGGCTCGCACCTGCCGCCGCCGAGCGCCACCAACCCGGTGCTGCTGGGCCGCGTGCGCGCCGCCGCCTCGCCGCGCCGCGTCGGCGTCATCCGCCCGATGCCCGCCTCGCCCGCGCCCGCGGACGTCGACGTCGTCGACGAGAAGATCGAGGACGTCCGCCGGCTCGCCTCCCCGCCGCCGTTCGACCCCGAGAGGGAGACCCCGCCGAAGAGGGAGCCGCCGCCCTCCGCGACGGTGGAGCCGGTCCCCCGAACGTCCCCGGAGGAGCGCGCGCCGAGCGACGCGCCGTCGACGCCGCCGTCGACCCGCGAGGTCACCCCGGAGCCGGAGACGAAGCCGCGGCGGGCGCCGGAGAGCACCGGGCCGGGCCCCGAGCCCGCGCTCAACGGGCACGCGAGCCCGCCGAAGCCCGCGGAGGCCAAGCCCAAGAGCCCGCCGTCGAAGATCGGCGCCGCCGGGATCGAGCGCGCGTGGACGGGCGCCGAGCAGCGCTGCGGGCCGGCGCGGGAGGCGAGCGAGCCGCCGCCGTGGGCGCGCGGAGGGGTGCGCGGGCGGGCGGCGGGCGCGGCGGCGGGAGCTACGTCCGTGGTGTTCAACTTTTCGTCGCGCAAGGAGGTGCCCGACTACATCGAGAACGACGGCATCGTGCTGCGCGCCAGCCGCCGGAACAGGTTCAAGGTCAGTTCTCCCGCACTGTTTGTTTAGCTGTAACTTGTTTAGGTAGTCTCAAGATCTTAAGGAAGATGATAGATCACCTTCTGTGAGATTGCATCTGTATGATGTCTCTCTCACTCTCTCTCATCTCGACAAAAACGAGTATTATTTTAGAGCACACAACTGAGGGACATTGTTGCTTACTTAGTCAAGTAAATTTGTTGGCCTAATGCGGTCCGCCGGGCAGACCCTGCGTCTGTGCGCGGGCCGCTCTCACGTGTGGATCATAGAATATGAACCGACAGAACGGTGACGTCGTTTGGCGTGATCACGTCGCAACTCCCATCGAAACATCGGAATGTCGAACACGCGCAAGCGGCTGCGGTCAGAGCCTATTGCTTCTTCAATCGAAGCTTTCCATCGAGCGGTCGTAAAATCAATCGGTTGCGTAACAGTGATTATGCAAATAATAAGATATTTAGTACAAACGGTGAAAGTGTGTGGCGCGAGTGAGACCGCTCGGCGCGTGTCGCACGTCGACACTCTCGGTTTCGGCGGCGACGCGACGAAAGCGTCGGATGCGACTCGCGCACGCACACGGTCTAAACTGCAGCTTCCAATTTTGCCGAATCGGATGTGAACTACATTCTTTCACGTTGACCGAATCCCAGTTCAATTGGATACTGCAAATCGATAAGATCATCTACGTTAAAGTTTAGAATTCCTTCCTTTGTAAAGCTATGTGCGAATTAAACGTTCATCCGTTTACAAAAATCCTTTTTCGAGTCAAAATGATGCAAGAAGCGATCACATCTTTTAATCATGATCCCCATCAAAAGTGCAACAGGCAAAATAACTTGAATACATATAAAAGCGAAATATCACTCATTACGAAAATTCGAAATTTTCGTAGAAACATGAAATATGGGAGGTAGTTAATATACGTCCGCAAGGAACGGCCGCAGTCGCAGGCTACGCTAGTCAACAATATAAGACGCAAGAGCGGCAGGCCGCAGAGCCGCCCGCCGCCAGCCGGAAGGCGCGGCAGTGACCCGGCGCCGCTCCATCGCGCACTAATTGCTGCGCGGCGAGCTGAGCAGTGAGCTTGAACTTGATGCCGTTCACTTGTTTATTTGTAACACTTTTTTGGTCTTACTCTTTTGAGCATTTTTTCGTTAAATTCCTTAAGTAATCGGTATATAATTTATAGCCTTCAAGGCTACAAGCACTCGGCAATAACGTAGCTTGATGACAGTGCCAACGTTTTTAAAATCGCATGAATAGTTGCGATGACTACCCCCTACATACGATCTTTAAACATTTCATCTTAATAATAATATGTTAGTTTCGATTTATTTTGTATAGATATAGGCTACAATACAACAGTCTAAAAATAATGAATAGGTATAGAGTCTGACACTTCGGAATGTCAGAAGTGACGATTTCGTATGTAAACAAGCAACAGGTGTGTGTAAATGCCACGAATTATAGTATAGAGAAAAGGGGTGACTTGAAATCATTGCATTGTTAGCAAGCTAGATACTTTTATTTCTTCTTCAAATTGTCAATTTGTTCAATAGCTATAGAAACCACGAAATTTTTTTCAAATTCAATAAATCAGTCAGAGTCAATCGACTGCACATTTGACAGGACCGAATGCGTCCTGCGAGGTGAGACATCTAACACCGGCGACCCACGACGTCTAAAAACTATTGAAGTAGAAACGGCAGGTGCACTCCGTGCCTCGACGTCGAGGCTTTTTTTTATTCTTAATCCTAACTCTGTGCCTCCCCTCCCGCCCCGCGGCCTGCTCCGTGCGCCGCTCCCGGGACAGGTTACACAGGTTCAGCCGAGAGTTCAGTTTTATCGCTCTCGCGCCAGGGCCACGAACTCCCAGCTTCACACTGCCTTTCGCTACAAGCGTTGTTTCGAAGCGTCAAAAACTGTGGTCTTCAGATGTTGGCATAAACGTTTACGCTAATACCGAGGAACCAGTATGAGCTACTATTCGATATAATTTTTTCAACGGTTTGTTGTGCTAGCCGCTAGCCGTCAGGACATCGGCCGCCATCGCGGGCAATCACCGAATACTGTTTATCGTACTATTTCTCGCGACATCTTAGTGAACTCCTGAGGCAGTGTCAGGCAAATCTAACAAAGTATGAGCACCTATCTACAGTTGTAGACGCTTAATCGACAAGTTTCTTTAGAAGTACTTATGAACATAATGTCTAATTTCATGTTTAAAATATTAGATATTTTTCATTTCATTGTGATCTCACCTACGTGAGAATTGTATACTCAGTTAACTTGGAAGTTTCATTATAGACCAACTAAAACTATCCGCGTAATATGATCGCACGCACACCGGAGCCGTGGCCCAGCGGTTCTAACAAACCTACCGTATGCTGTTACGAAATTGAAGTAACTTTTATCTGCAGCCATCTCCACCAGTGAAAGTGTCAGCTCCTCCTGAGATAAATTGAAATAAAAATTTGTTTATTTCAAATAGACTTAGTTTACAAACAGACAACAAACAACAGATTTTGAACAGTTGAACGATTTACTTGTACTTTATCATCGTTTCGGAAAGCATGTTCTCCTGTTTTTTATCATTAGAAAATATTTTTTAACCACCGTTAAAGAACAGAAACTCAATAAATAAAAACTCTTAATTCTTGGACTATTAACGCCGCTCAAAATATCGATAACGTGGAAGTGCGCTTGACCTCCGTACCATAGTAAAGATATATTTCTTAACTCTGTTCGTACCGAATGAAAGCAAAAGCTGTGACGTGTTATTAATAATTACTATTATCACAGTATCGGCGCCGCACGTGCAAACGGTGCCTGTAATTGCTAATGTCTAATCAAGGCCGCGGCCACACCGGCCGCTCTCTCCTGCCCATTGTCACCCGCAGAGCGAACCTCGACGGTAAAGTCTCCACAGACGTGCCGACAGATCAACCCGCACCAAACTGGAATGTAATACAGAACTGCAGCTGGTACAAACTGTTTATAAATTGCGCGATTAATTGCAAATGTCAGATCAAGGGCGCGGAACAATTCATTGCCTTCCTACTTTTTTATTGCTTTTACTATTGTTGATATCATGAATAGTTTACTGTAGTCAGTTACGAGTGCTAACAAGTCAATTCTCTCGTTAAATTTAATAAGTATACTTTATTTAGTTGGATTTGAAATCAAAAGTTATTGCTAATACCTATATGCTTATTAAGCGACGCAGTGCTCTATAATTTGCAATAATTTGAATTGTAAAAAGAAATTCAAGAAAGCGCTACATAGGAGTACGAGTACACATGATAAGCGTTACATTTTACGCTCAACTCAATCAAAAAGCGTCAAATGGCTTATTCGCGATGCCGTAACAAACTGAAGAGTCGACGAGCTGTACATGTGTGTTACCCGTGTGTAGCCGCGGTGAGTCAGCGCGTCGGCGGCCCGATTAGCAGGCTAATCTAACTGTAGGTTAGGGGTTTTTGCGGAAACAGTACACTCATATCCGTTATGGATTCGATGTCCAGTCAACTGTAATTACAATAACTGTGGATTGGGGACAGTGAAACTTATCCTGACAATATTGGACTGCCAGGGTACACTGAATAATTGTTTTTTGTTATATTCGTTGATATGACATTCATCATAATATTTAAACGATGACTCATAGTATTGAAAGGCTGACCAAGGTGCTGCGTGCTACATAACGACACGAGGCACCAGAGCTGACGCGGCATTGCTTGGTTACACGATGTACCCAATGTAGGTTTTATACACCTAAACCAGCTTCAAAGCTGAGCTGTGCGCGGCGTATGTTGTTCCGCCGACAGTGTTGCGTCCATACAAACACTGCTTATCTGAAGAATATTAGCCACGTATTGTACATTAGACCGATATTACATTTCCTGTCCAACTAAGCAAAATGCCTGCTCTAGGAGTGAGCACTACGATAGTCTAACGGATTGATCGTATTCAGAACCTCTCGACACCGAGCGGCCTATTTATCCTTGAATCTTTTGAGGCTACAAAATCTTAAAATTGTATCTACATATTAAAAAAAAGTTTTCGCTACATCAGTGTCAACAAGACTCGTTTAACATACTCGTAGATCAAAAACGCCTGAATCTAAATAAGATGCTATAACAGGGAGGCAGTATTTGTGAGGTACAATCATAGAAAATAATAATTGCGACAAAGTTATGCAAGGAATTTCCTCCGTGATTAGCGAGCTCCTCGCTACAATTATATCACGTTGAGTTGAGAGCGCGTTCTTACGTGCTGCCAAACGGTAACTGTACATTACTTAGTATATAATTCTTGTTAGTTAAAAAGTTAAATATAGGTGTCTACAGTATAGGAAACCTGCCACGTTTTTTCTACCTAGATTGAGGTAGAAAAAACTATACTGCCACAGCTGTTAGTGCAACCCTTCATAACCATTGAACACCATACCCCGATCGACACTGGATAAGCGCCAGTGTCTAGTCGTGACTTTGAAAAGCGTGTTACAAAAGAAGTACGTAATGGATACATGATAGTCCTCCTCAGCAAGGACTTCTCGGTGAAGAACAAGATTATCCACAAAACTTCCATCCAATAATGGTTCATGATCGGGCAAAGATTTAGAGATATTTCAGCTTATAAATTATCCACTAATGTAGGTCTGTGTCGCAATAGTTCTATCCTGAATCGATAATGATTTGTGGATTTATTGGCGTACCGCAAAACCTCCCTTCGCGGCAAAGCCCAAGAATATAGATCACTGGAATATATGATTTTACGCCTCCACTGTATCATCCCCTGAAGTGTAATGGATTGGATACGCAGTACGCAACTTCTGATTAAAAATTAAAACATAGTTTCCTGGATGTGTCCAAAAAATCAGTTTGTATATAGAGTAATGCTAAGATACGTATATTGCTAGAGACACGCAGGGCAGCCAGCCGCGGTCTACAGGGGCCGTCACGGCAGACGTGAGCAGGCGTGGTGCTAACTCATTTAGCGCGCACTGACCCGCTAACGGCGTGCTGGCGCTCAGTGACATTGCAAACATACGAGAGTGCTGCTCGAGAGAATTAGCTTTGAAAAAACACTGCTCTGCTATCTACCAAATTCTTTTATTTCAAACTGGCTTTTAGGAAATAAGTTTATAAACACTTACAAAATATCAAGTTGACTATGTGTGACGCTACTACCGATTCGGAAGGCAGAAGTAAAATTAAAGTGTTAAACATATTGAGGATTAGCTGTGCGTTCGTGTAATCATCATCGCTATCAAGTTTTTTTAAAGTAAACTATCAACCAGACGCCAAACTGTTTTATAAATAAGACGAAGTTGTAGCAATTACGGTATTATTAGCGTAAAAGTGATGATCGTATCCTGTGGCGTAGTTCGTGTATATCGTTATCGAGTTACCAAAGTTATGGCAACGAGTTTTAGATAAATAAAGATTTACACAAACGTGACGCTTTTGTCACCAAAAAAGCTCCCTTCTTCTGAAATGTTTTGATATCAAAAGAATTTCTTCCCGATCACGAAAAAGATTCCTTTCGAAAAAGTTTCTCTTTATGTTTTTCATTCATCATAACAATTCAATTGTATGTTTTTCAACTCAATCACACGATATTCGTTTCAATTTGCATGTCGGTGGTTTCATAAATAATACTCGAGCCATATTCCGTGTCGCCTGCAGTCTCGGGTCTGGCTCAAGCGACAAGCCGTTCAATAAAACTCATTAGTCACTGCTAAATGCCACCCTCAGCTGACCAGTCGGCAAGGTCGTCGTGTCGTCTGAGACAGAATGCCACTTGAATGTGCCCGTTTCCATTTAGTTTATGTTGCTGCATTTCTGCCGTTTCCGTATTTCCAAACTGGACTGTAGTGCCTGGACAATTGTGTTAATTAATCAAAATGGTACAGCTTGCAATGTTCTGGTGTATAGAATCCTACATCGCATATACCTAAACAAATTTAAAACTAGCGGAACTTAGCTGGGAATTCGCTTTT
Source organism: Bicyclus anynana (assembly GCF_947172395.1). Lineage (NCBI taxonomy): Eukaryota > Metazoa > Arthropoda > Insecta > Lepidoptera > Nymphalidae > Bicyclus > Bicyclus anynana. The sequence goes on along the minus strand of NC_069086.1, from coordinate 19,060,275 downwards.
CACTGCTCTTGTTCAAAAATCCTTCAATTTAGCAATCTAAAACGGGAATAAAAAAGCATATTAAGTTCTAAGGAGAAAAGGAGGTATTATTTCTTATGTAGTCGCAAATATAAAACTGGTATACTCTTTTAATGGGTAATTTTAGCCCTCTGGATAACAATTTACTATATGTCACTATAAAATATAATTTAAATCGTAATCAATTTTAAATATAATTTATTTTGAGTAGGTCACAACAACCTAAATACAATATGAATTTAGCGCATTGGTCACATAGTGCACATTGTATCATTCCTCAGCGACTGCGAGTGGTCAACTCTTACACTGACAACTACAGGTAGCGCTGACTTAAGTAACCAACACAACGATGACATGCTCATTGTTGGCTCGAAATATAGTAGCGAAAACATGAAGCGGTTTCATGAACATTCACAAAATATAACAGTCATATTAGTATTGATGAGTAATCATAATAATAATTACACGAAACTATAAAACCTCGAGTATTGTTTCTCATGTATGTATTGTAATTCGATCAGCAAAAAACTCCCATTTATAGTTATCTATACTAATATTATAAAGAGGTAAAGTTTGTAAGTTTGTAAGTTTGTCACATTTTTTAAATGGGGTAATCTTCGGAACTACTGGTCCGATTTTAAAAATTCTTTCACCAATAGAATGCTACATTATCGGGGAGTGCTATAGGCTATATTTTATATTGGTATCATATATATTAGCCGAGTTATCACAGTTTTTGTCATACAAGTCGGACTAAAAACCTTTTGAAACAGACTTATTCGCATGCGCTGCCTTAAGCATTGTGTAAAATTGAAATTAATGTATGGAGACTTTATATATCTTTAAAAGTTCTACAAAAAAGTCCGCGACGCCATATATCTATCTTCTATATATTAGCAGATATAGTACCTTTTGTGTTTTAAAAATTATTAATTTTATATACTTAGATTTACGTCATTATTTATACAACTAAACTTTAATCCTTATTAAAATAAATTATTTAATAATCACAAGGATATTATGGAGATAAGATTTGCCCTTTACAGTATGTTAATTACTTATATAGTTTCGGAGATAATACAAAATTTCTAAAAGACGCAGAAATTCCGCTATATGACGCCCGGCGCTTTCATTTACGTAGTTCCCGTTCCCGTGTGAATATGGGGATCAAACATAGCCTATGACACTCGCAAATAACGTAGCTTTCTATTGGTAAAACAATTTTCCAAATCGGTCCAGTAGATCTAGAGATTACCTCCTACAACCACACGAACTTTACCTCTTTATATTATTAGCATAGAAGTCTCTATTTCTCTTGGTCATACCACCACTCTCGAAGGACTGGACCGATTTTGCTAAAGGTAGGAGTAAGATAGAGAAATTACAGGGTAGGGTAGGGTACGGGTAGGGAAGCGTAGGGGTAATGTAGTAGAGGTAGGGTAGGTTTAGGGCCGGGTTTAGGGTATTGATAGGGTAGGGGTAGAAGTAGGGTAGTGGTAGGGTAGAGGTACGGGTAGGATAGAGAAGTGATAGGGTAGGGGTAGGATAGGCGTGAGATAGGGGTACGGGTGGGATAGGGGTAGGAAAGGGATAGGGTACGGGGAGGGTAGGGGTTGGATGGGGGTAGGGGTAGAATGGGGGTAGGGTGTAGGTAAGGTAGGGGTAGGGTAGGGGTAGGCTTGGGGTAGGGTAGGGGTAGGGTTGGGGGTAGGGGTAGGGTAGATGTAGGGGTTGGGTAGGGTTAGGTTGGGGTAGTGGTAGGGTAGGGTAGGGGTAGGGTAGGGTAGGGGTAGTAGTAAAGTTGACATCGAAATTTACGCGGACGAAGTCGCGGGCGTCCGCTAGTATATATATATATGTATATATATTATATTATATTATATACTGCAGAGAACGGCACTTTAAAATAGTGATCTGTTAACTTAGCAGTTGGAATCAAAACGTGGATAGTTATTGTATTTGCTCTAGAAATACTCGAGCACAAGCGCATTCGTTCGAGAACATGTCACCAAATAAGCCGTTCACGATGTACCTAAGCGTTACCTGAATGAGTATCGATTTCATCTTGTAATTCGTACGTAATGTATTCACGGTGGCGTGTTCGGCGTACACGACCGCGCGGAAGCCGCGGCTATGTTCAGTGACTGACAATCACCGTCGCTTTCTACGCAATACAAAACCCGCAAAACCTAAAACACATGGCTGACAATGGACTTAGCGCTGCCAAAAAACGCGTTCCCACCGGAGAGAGCGATGAGTGCACTTTACATCATTAATTATATCATAAAAGCATCGAGATTATCTGACGCTTTTATCGGTTCTGCGATTTTATGGACGATCGATTGTTGCAGGAGCTCGAGATACTTGTGTAATCTGTATGCATCTCGTAGCTGAAATGGTAAAGCATTCTTTACGATTTTAGTTACGAATATAAACAAGAAATACTTAAAATTGTGATGTGCTTAAAAAGGTGAATTATTTCTTACAAGATAAAATAAACAAAATAAGTGAATCTTTTTTACTCGAACAATTTGTGTTCCAGCTCCCTTTTCTTCGCTGACACATCTCTCTAAGTTATCCTTCCGATATTACCTACTTGAGGTGAAATAGCGCCGTCTTGTTGACCCCGGGCGAGCCGTCCTGAGTGGGCAGAAAAAACGAAATGTCACTTTTAAAGGTTACATGAGACCCGCGTTGTGTGGAATATTAGTGAGCTTGCTTGTCGAGCATTCATAGGCGTGACCCCTCATTTTGTTATTAGTGAAATCGATTGAGAAAATTAGACGCCTTCCGCGAGTGCTGGGAGCACGCTGTAACTTCCTCGTGTCGTTATTTGAATGGCGTTCACGTTGACTTTCTATTTCCTTTATCGTTTATTCGGTGCGTTGATCACGTACACGCCGTGACATCAAGGGTCTACATATTTGTGTAATCACTCGCTTGCCTCACTTCGCTCGCTCGTGTTAGCTCATTACTTCTATCGGTTTGAAATTTCTATCACGGGGATCAACCGGCCGACGCTGTCCGAGATTGCCCGTGAAACCTTATCACAACGCACTCGTAATATGCAAGTAACTATCGCTTAGTATTACGTAAGCGTAAAAATTCTTCGTTGGTTTGCTCACACACTGAATTAGAGCTATTGTTAATGTTTGTATAGTTTTACTGCTTGGTCATCAATTTTATTAACACTATTTTGGAGTGTAGACACCGTCGCATGTCGCTACATCATACGAGTAAGTTAATGCGTCCTCTACGTGCTGATCTGCAACTGTTTGTCAAAGAGCTCCGTCATCACTTTTTCACAGACATTCAACATGTCAACTTTAAATATAAAATGGTAATGCTTAATCAGTTCATATCCAGTTTTTATATTATTTAGTTTGAATTTTTTTTACAACTCTTTTATAATTTGATAATTTGTTACATGTCATAATAAGATTATGCGTTACAAGACAGCCTTAGCAATGGATAATGTTTGAGAATTATAGTCGAGTCACAGATTATGGTGCAACCAAATCATGTCAATGTCTGATCAGATAGATATAAGCGCCAAATGACGAAATCCTTGCGTCGGTTCCAGCGAGCCAAATATAGAGTTCGGCAAGGAATTCGCACGAAAGTTGGCGCTAAATGTAACTTGCAACAATTTCCCAAGAGTCGCAGTCAGCGCAGAGGCATGCGGCGAGTCACCTTTCGGGGAACTCGACTCGCGCCTGGACGCGGGCCGGCCGTTGACATTTCGTGCTAATCAGTTTTACGCAAAACTGTTCCATACAATACAAGACCACTAACTATGAACACCGAAATCACCGAACTACAAAACACCAAAGTGTATAACCAACCACTTTGCTTGACGTTTGTGGACAATGAGAAAGCGGTGCAAAGCATTCGATGGAAAGCTGGGCTGTGCAAATTGTAAATGTCTTTGCAAATTTGCCGGATTGACTACAGGTACATCCAAGTATTGAAGGGCTTGTATGAAAGCATTACTATGTATATGTATATGTCTATGTATGTATGAGGATCAGCTCTAGAAATAGCTCTGCGCGTTGTGAAGCTGAAGTGGCAATGGGCAGGCCATAAGCTGGCGGCCCGAGACGGCTGATAATGATGATGATGAACTCTTGTAATGGACTAAAATAATGTCAACCTTCGATAGCGATTCGCCAACAATACTTATTATCCTTAAACACAAAACTCAAAATAATGCTTAGAAGTGGAAACAAAGCTTGGTACTTATAAAAGCCAGATAATAGGAATTCCTTACAAAAGTAGATTTTTAAGGTATAATCGAACCTAGATGCTTGCGCTTGACTGCAATAATTGCCTGGAAATTGTTAATTCAGTCTCGCCATGATGGCCGCCTGACGCCAGAAGAAAAACATTCCTGACTTAAACAAGCAAAAAAACGTGAATCCGTGGCAACAGATCTCTGGACAGGAGGCCGTACCAACGGGCGTTGCACAAGCGGGCAAATTAAAACGAAAGTTATGTCTAATTAATAATTATGTAACGCAGTTTGGAAGATTTCTGAATTTATTATGATTTAATTTGCTGTTATTATAATCTAACTTGTTTTTGACTTTCTTCGGTGCCAACCGAGCAGAACTGAGACCTGCCTCAACACGTGACTGACTTTAGCTAGCTTAGTCGCTAACTCGGTGTCTTTAGTCAAATAAACAAATAGTTCGTAGCATAACTTCGGAAAACTATTAAATGTCCAAAAAGTTCGGTTGCATTTCGTGGTGAAAGCGACCGAACTAGCTCAGCTGTTAACACAATAACAAGTTTAAAAATATAAATGGGCTCTTATCGAACACCTACTGAGTTAATTTGACTGAATAAACCATTTTAAATATATAATAATAAAGATAAAAATGATTACTCTAGGTTATCTGTAGGAGGAACTTCCCGCCTCCCGCTTTATATCGCCTCCGCCGGCTCGGGTGTTAGGTAGTGATAGTAACGTAGGATACGGCTCCTCGTACTTACTGGATATAACAAATGAATGCCAAAGTGATTTGTCAATCTGTTTATGCTTTATCGCGGCGATATCGCTCGATATAAACGTTTACTGCCCAATGTTTATCGATTGATTGCTCTACAAATTGTAGTTTTTATTAATTCCGAGTACCACGATGAGCGTCATCGCCACTATTGTTGTGAGGCAGTAGCCGATAGTGACAGTTGATGAATATTGTCCTATCGTATTACGTAATCCCAAAAGGTTCGAGTGTGCAACTGTGCAGTCTCCGCGTGGTGAGCCTTCATGAAGTAATGTTGATGTCGCTAATTGTCATCACGTGACAATATCTTGTCTGCACTCGGAGATCAAGTGTTGACCTATTCAGTCGATAAGCGTAGAGTACGAGCGAGATGTTGAGACTAACGTGCGAGTCGCCGGGAGCGACGTAAACATTATGAGCGGATCGGTAACCTATCGCGTCATATCGCATGCGCTCGCGCGCGACTGACCGACACTGTTTACATAATAAAGCGATTATGATGTTTTAACTGTTGCGATGAAGTTCAACTCATAATTTATTGCAGCGATGAGTGTACACAGCGCTCGGCCGACACTCGCAGGAACTCTTCCTCTCGCTAAAACAGTTAAACCTTTTTGGAGCCCAATAAAAATTGTTTTGGTTCCGTATCCACCCCGAGCTTCGGAAAGAGCACGTGGAGCAGTCTATCCTAGTCATTATCATAAACAATGATAGCGAACGTTGCAAAGCCACAGTAAGCGCACAAAGTCTAAGTTTCATATTCTCTCCTATAAGAAAGGAAGCCTGTAGGACAATGATGATCTGTCTGCGCCGCAGCCAGCGAGCGTCGACGTCGCAGGCTGCGGCCGGCGCGGGCGCGGTCGTTCCGCTCTGCTTGCGCGCGCGCCGCTCGAATGTGCTCGCCTGTTGCTGCCGATGAACTTGACGAGTGTGAACAGCTTCGTGCGACGGCACCCGTGACACGAAAAGTGATCAGGCAATGAAAGGTCGTCGTCAGAAACTAACTTCTTCATATCATTCAACAAGAGAATGGCGGCAGTCGCTTGTATAGCATCCGAACTACGTTGAATAGCTTCGAATGTCTCGTTGCGTCCGTTCTGTATGTTACAGTTTGTACTTGTCAACTAAAATCGAAAGCCGCGGTCAGGAGCTGCCTATGCTGTATCAAGTTAATGGACAGGGTGCGTGGTCTTTAACGTCTTTGATTACTTATCGCACAAGAAGTTTGTTTTCGAATCAAACAAATAGTTTCTTAGATTAGAGCTATTGAATACTACAAGGCTTTCCTTTAGTGGCAAAGATAACTCGATCCGCTCACGAACTTTCCCATGTATCCAAACTGCGCGTACCTATAGGTATCGTAAATTAATTTCTTTTGTAGAATGGATGAGCGTCAGTGCCCTAGCTCGTAACTAATGATGACTCGCCCGCGGCACGCGCGTGCACTCGCTGACCCAGATCGGGTGTATGGTTCGCGGGAATTTCGCAATCATTTGTACATTTCTATATGATACCGCAAAGTCAGCGGTCACATATTTCCACATGAATTAAATAACAAAACCTATCGATACAGAAACTTAATGAATAAATAAATGTATTTTAACGACATATATCAGATCATTGAGATTGTTGTTATTGTTCGTCTCAGAATAGGTTGTCTAAGTTATTCGTGTACAAGTTGGCGGACAGCAACAAATTACAAAAAGTTATTTAATGAAGACATGTTAAACTGCATACATTCTTAGACGTTCATTAATGTTATCGAGTTGAAAAATGTTGTTTTACAAAAAGTAACTCCAAAGTGGATATACAGTCGTACCATTAGATATTATACTTTAACGACGGTTAAACAGCGAGCAAAGTCTGATAGCACGATTAAAACAGAATAAACGGTAGATTTAACTCTACTCGTAATGTGCGTCCTTCGCAAACGAGACAAACAGTTAGTTTTTTCCGAGCAGTTCCATTTCGCGCAGACAAATGACGCGTCTCATCTCTGGAAGTGGCACATTATGCCGTACTGCCACGACCCGCGGCTCAGCATTATCTCTTTGTTGTGATGTTAGAGCCGGCGGAGGCATTCGCGTCAGATTCCCGCGCCAACTAGATGCGCATAAATTTGTTTAACCTGACAGCGAGCGCGTCGCGCCCGCCTGAAACGGCTTCGGCTATTTGTTGTCGCGAGACAAGTACAAAAGGATCGCTTAGTCCGATTATAGCTCCGCCACTGCTCAGCATTCCTGGACTCGTTTGGAATGTTCCACCGGTACTTTTATCTGTAATATAAAAATGATTGTATGAAATGTGTTGCTAAGCTCAAATCTCGAGAACGGCTGAACCGATTTGACTTTTAGAACATTCCTTGGAAGTGCGACGATGGTTTTTAGGGGGAGTAGGGTAGGGAACGTGTAAGGTGCTAGGGAATGAAGAGAAGCTTGACCAGGTCCGCCAGTATACAATTTTTTTTGGTATAGTATGGTAGGTATGGCACTAGTAATAGAGCTCTTTGTGTCTCATCCGGGGAAGTACCTACTACCGCTGTGCTTATTTCTGCCGCCAAACGGCCACGGTTGCTGGTGACACTACTGGCACATGTGACTTACCAGCGTCGCCTCAGTTTGAGTGGCGCAGTGTAGGAGGCTAGAGCTTACTCTGTTAGAGATTATGTTTTCTTGTAGGTTGCTAGCTGCTTGTTCCGATAACTGTCACTGTACAATCAGCTGCAAAACTATGTGACAGGATATACGTTATGCATAAGCTACACTATGATTTTGAGTATCATTTATTACATTGGTGCTTAGTAAAACGCTGAGCTCTATATTTAGTAATGATAATAATTGACTATTTAATCTTTTTCTATGTAGTGTATACTATCTACATTATTTGAAGTATAAATAATTTGGGACTTTAATAAAACAAAGTAAATAGGCACTTATTTCGAGGCTCGCTACAAATAAATTATTCGTATTTCAATTCTTTCTTGTTTACGTAGGTACGTCATGATTTGATTTATAAATTCGTTCGAGTTAAATATTTGCACAAAACAGCGGTGATTTATGTTTCTACTGGCTGCTGGCTACCGGCTGGGAACAACACATTGAATCCTTTCGCGTAGGCACCAGTTCATCCTGCGGTGAGTGATGAGTCAGCTGTCCGCAGAGGGGGACAATCATTTCATTTCCTGCACTACATGATGTTTTATAAATCCACACACACAGAGTGTTTCAGGTTTATTTGAAATATTATGTAGTTAGATACGAATCATATAATTCGAACACGAATTCGAAAATACGAATCATTTCTTTAATTGCACACACATAAACTGAACAAAAAAAAGTATTAAACATGGTTTGCACTTTATAAATTCGAATCAACAAACGTTAGCACGAGGCACACCATTTATTCCGCCATCTATCGAGAACTGTTGGAACTACGCGAACAGCTTATAACATTTTAATTTATTTTGATATTTTCCGCGAGAAACAGAGAACACCAAACGAGCACGTGTTACGAGTACGTTACTAAGATCCAAAAAAAAATCTCTACACTTTAAGTTTCAGTGTGGGTGACTTAGCCGGAATTCGCGGAAAATGACAAAATAAATAAATATAAAATAAAAATGATTCACTGTTCATCGTTATGTGAAGTGAGCATCCACGTAACGCGGCTGTTCATTCAATGATCAGCAAATAACTTTAAACATCGACATACTTACGATTTATATAGTAGATACACTAGCGCATAAGAGGGGAAAATATAACCTGTAGCGCTCGGGGGTAGTGAAGCTTCCAAACAGTGAAAGAATTTTTCAAATCGGTTCAGTAGTTTCGGAGCTTATTCAATACAAACAAACAAGCAATCATATATTTCCTCATTATATTATTAGTATAGTATGACAAAAATATCGACTGATACAGAGCGTGCTCGCAAGCGTATGTGTGTCGAGCTGTCGACAGTCGCCACTGCCCAAAGTTGACATAGCTGCTGCGGAGTGTAGCACACAACCAATATCACTAATTGTTTTGTTCAATTATTACTACTAAAACCCACATAAATTTACTGCTTACAATAGCAAAACTAATTAGTTCTAATAACCCTAATGACTAATTGCTATCGCTTGCTTGTCCAGTGGGTGGAAAAGAAGATGCGTATACTAATAACAATAATACATGTACCTACACCGAAGCAGAATACTTATTTTTACTCCCATTTCGTAATCTCAATATAAAACCTCAAATTATATAACAAAGCTATTCATTGATACAGATCGTTTGGTGCCACACGGGCAAACCGTGCGACAGTGATTCTTTTTTTTAATTTTTAAATAGGTCTATGGCATTGGCTACATTGCCTTAATCAAAATCACAAAAATCACTCGTACACGACAGTGTCATAAATGACTATTATTAACCAAAATGATGTTTCGCTGTACAAAGGAATTATGTTAGTCAGTTTGCCAAACTACGCTAATTATGCACATAAACGAGTGTTTTGTACACAATGCAATTAACATTCCATTTCTGATCGAGCGTTTTATTTTATTAAGTAATATTTGAATTATAATTGATTCTGGAACATCAGTAGTAATTCTTAATAAAATCAATAAGTATGAAACCTGTTTCCTGAGAACACGTAATCTGTTGCAGCAAATGACGCATTCTGGTTTAAATGATCTAGATAGAGTATAGAGTGCACGTCTAGACGAGTGAATTGATGATCTCGTTAGATAATAATCACAGTTTGCAATCAGATGCTGTCTCTACAAATGCTTATTGTTCGAAAAACTGGAACCGACAATTAATCAGATTCGTTTAAAACCAATAAATCTGACCGAATGGTTTTTTTATAACTCCAGTGATGTTATGTACAAAAAACTTGTGCTTTTTGTACAGATAACCCGTAATGAACAAGGGGTGTCTAACATGTTTTAATTAAAACATTGTAATTTATACTCAATTACTTACTGTAAATTTGTCCTTGTCAACTAAGCCTGTAATTGTCAAACAATTCTATACTCTCCCATTCGATTCGATTCTAGAGACACGACTATAGCTTTTAGACTTAGCGAATATGCCGTAGCCTAATAATAATTGGATGGATCATTAAGTGAGACTGTCAAATAAACCGGTCACAGTTACGTAAGAACAGCAGGTGAGGCGAGACAACTGGATCTCGTATCCGAAAGTTTACCACCGTAAATCTCGATGTAGCAGGAAACGGCGATGTTAACGCAAATGGAAATGTGGGAAATAATACCATGTTTATTTAAAAAGTGTGATATCGCATGCGAGTCCGTGTGCGAACACCGCTTATGTGGCGGATGTTTATAATATTATGTATAACACAAAATGTTATGAACGTGGGTTTCTTTATTGTGCGAGATTTACATTTTTATAGAGAGCTACGAATATTTTCATAACAAAAGTTGTGGGCAGATTGTCCATTGTATCTTCCTTCCCAAGATATTTGGATTTACATTTTGCGAAACTTATCTAGGTTTAGGAACGTGGTTTCGTCGGAAATCACTCAATCCCCCTCAGTGTTACTCGCCTTGCCAAATCACACGGCTTGGAATCTTTCAATGTATTCGTATATAACTAAATATGTTTATCCCTAATACTGAACTTACGGTTACGGTTACCTTTGTCTGTTGACAATCCTTTTTCCTTTGTTCTTGTTTTAAATATTAAAATCGTTTAATTAGCGTACAGTTAATGTTACAGTGTGTGTGTTGTGTCGACGCACAAACACAAGTCCGCACGTTAGTCACCGAGCGATAACTTCATTTGTTTTCAATAATACATACTGTATATCTTTTCCTTGACTTGATTGTCGTTTTATATTTAATCCTCCCTACATGTAGAGTTCAAATACAAGTAATTATAACAATAGGTGATTACTTCTTGTATTTAGAGTTGTAAGGAGTCTCTTTAAATGACCTAGGATTTGTTATTAAAAACTTTGTAGTCTGTCTGATAAGAAACTGTAACTGATTTGGTTGAAATTTCTAAAGTTTATGTGACATTCACGCACGCAATGAGACCCTTAACATTGTTATAAGTGCAGTATACGCTTTGTAGAGAATTTCTTTTCAAACCCATAAAATATCGGACTAAGGACTAACGTACCTATTTATTAATTAAACTAACAGACTCCGCGCGGTTTCACCGTCATTCTAGTAGGATTTAGGGGATAAAATAAAAATATAGCCTATAGCATTCGGGGATAGTGGAGCTTCCCCAACAGTGAAAGATTTTTTTTCGATTCAGTTCAGTAGTTTGAAAGCCATGCAAACAAACAAAAGAATCTTTCCTCTTTACGATATTAGTATATACAACGTGTCCCAAAATTCAACGATAAGCGGGCGCCAAAAGATTGACCTGCTCATGAGCACTTAAGGAAAAATAATAAAAAAAATATACCTAAATTTTTTTTTTAGTTACAAAATAAATTTTAAAATTCTTTGAAAATTTACACCTTGTATGATATTTTGAACTACCGCAGCTACAATTTCTTAAATATGCTTAAGATTTTTTTTGTATCGGAACCTAAGTAGTACTACTATTCACCACAACTCTTAAAAACACCACAATGCCCGCAGTTTTTACACAAAAAAATATCAAAATATTTTTTTTCCCTCAAATTTTTAAAGATTTTTACTTTCAGTCTACTTTGACTCATGGTCTTGCAAAAAAAAGTATGAACACCGCTATGGCAAGTTATTTTCAAAGTTGACGCAACTAATCAAGATTTCAAAATAGTATAATACCCTAGGATAACTAGTCGCAAAAAAAAAATATGCGTACCATTTGTAAACAAGAACTAAATTTCTAAAATGTTTTTGCTCCTAGAAATCACTTTTACTTTATGCACAAAATGATGTGAGTCATACGTTGCAATTTCCTAGAATTTTAATGGAACGAACGATAACATTTAAAAATAAGAGAGAGAGAGAGAGAGAAAGATAGCGATAAGTATACGTTAGAGAGGGATAGACAGATGTTCTTTGTTGAATGACAATGATGCAGGTAAAGAAAATCCTGTTCCCAGCAAGTCAGTACGCTCTGCTCCTTTGTTTACTGCGCAACTTTCCGTATTCAATTGACGTGGCTCTCGTACTAACGACTTTTGGCTTTGCATTTTGGACTGGACTTAAGTGATCTGCAAACTGAACTGACCTGGCATTATTTTGGACTGTGCCTGTGTTTTGTGAATTGGACTTTTGGTGTATTTTGGACTGTTTAGCGTTATCATGCCGCAACCATACACGCCGATGGAATACGCTAACATGCATCTCATTTATGGAGAATGTCGGTGCAATGCTAACGCTGCTAGCAGATTGTATCGAGAAAGGTACCCAAACGCTCAAAGATATCCAGATTATCTAGAATTAGATAATTTTAATTAGATAATTTATGAATGTGCATCAAGCGTTTTCGGAGGGTCGTTTGCCGTCAGCTAGAAGAAACGCTGGAAGACCTAGATCGGAATGCGATGAAGAAGTTCTCAATGAAATAAACATTGATTCAACTACCTCAGTGCGTGCCATAGAAGCAGCTACGGGAATCCCAAAAAGTTCAGCACATCGAATACTAAAACGTCATCGGCTACACCCATATCATTACAGACGTGTACAAACGTTACTATCACGGGACTATCCACTGCGGATCGCATTTTGCCGAGTGATGCTTCAAAAGCATCGGGAAGATCCTCAGTTCTTGGATAAAGTACTATGGTCGGATGAAACAACCTGCAAGAAAGATGGCTATTTAAATCTTCACAACCTACACAGCTGGAGCAATGAGAATCCGCACCTGATGAGAGAAGACAAATCCCAATATCAATTTAAGGTCAACTTATGGACGGGCATTTTAAATGGAAAAGTGATTGGGCCTTTTGAATTACAAGGAAACTTAGATGGGGACAGTTATTTGAACTTTTTACAAAATGATTTGCAAGAATTACTAGAAGACGTCCCCCTAAGCGACCTTCAAAATATGTGGTATCAAAATGATGGTTGCCCAGCTCACTACGCTCGTCCTGTGAGACAATACCTAGACCACGAGTATCCGGGGCGTTGGATTGGGCGACTTGGTCCTATCCTATGGCCACCCCGATCACCCGACCTAAACCCCCTGGATTTCTTTTATTGGGGTTGTCTCAAAGACAGGATCTACGCAAAACCGATTACGACATTGGACGAGCTTCGGCAAAAAATCACTCAGGCTGCGGCACATATCAATGCTAGAAGATATGCGCGAAAAAAAAAACGGTCGTTTTTAAGGCGATGTCGTGCCTGTATTAATGCCGGTGGAAAACAATTCGAACATTTACTTTAATGTTGTGTAATTAAAATAACAAACACATTTTTGGAACATAGTAAAATTTATTACTAACAACAAGAACAATTAAGAAATTTGGTTCTTGTTTACAAATGGTACGCATATTTTTTTTTGTGACTAGTTATCCTAGGGTATTATACTATTTTGAAATCTTGATTAGTTGCGTCAACTTTGAAAATAACTTGCCATAGCGGTGTTCATACTTTTTTTTGCAAGACCATGAGTCAAAGTAGACTGAAAGTAAAAATCTTTAAAAATTTGAGGGAAAAAAAATATTTTGATTTTTTTTTGTGTAAAAACTGCGGGCATTGTGGTGTTTTTAAGAGTTGTGGTGAATAGTAGTACTACTTAGGTTCCGATACAAAAAAAATCTTAAGCATATTTAAGAAATTGTAGCTGCGGTAGTTCAAAATATCATACAAGGTGTAAATTTTCAAAGAATTTTAAAATTTATTTTGTAACTAAAAAAAAAATTTAGGTATATTTTTTTTATTATTTTTCCTTAAGTGCTCATGAGCAGGTCAATCTTTTGGCGCCCGCTTATCGTTGAATTTTGGGACACGTTGTATAATAACTAGCGGATGCCCGCGACTTCGTCCGCGTGAAACTCGATGTAAACTTTCAACTACCGCTACCCTACCCCTATTCTACCCCTACCCTACCCCTACCCTACCCTACCCCTACCCTACCGCTACCCTACCCCTACCCTACCCCTACCCCTACCCTACCCCTACCCTACCTCTACCCTACTCCTACCCAACCCTACCCCTACCCTACCCTACCCTACCCCTACCCCGTTTTCTAATTATTATTAATATGAACTTTATACAATAACAATAATGCTCAAATTGACTACGTTTTAGTTACAAATCATTTGTATGTATAGTTTTTAATTAACAAATAAAATATAAGGGTTGATCGTAGAGGGGTGAAAATTTAGGGTTGTATGTATTTTTGTATGCTGTGTCATAAAAAAATAAAAACAAAAAATTTTGCCTAAAAAATAAAAAAAAAAATTTAGGGGTGGACTACCCTTAACATTTAGGGGTTTGAAAAATACATGTTGGCCGATTCTCAGACCTACTAAATATGCACAAAAAATTTCATCAAAATCGGTCGAGCCGTTTCGGAGGAGTTCAATGTCGAACTCCGCGACACGAGAATTTTATATATTAGATTATATGATGATGGTGATACTCGTACTAATTATTATCTTGAACAATTCTTAAAATGAACTCTTCCCAGCCCACTCGAGTACACCAAATCGAGCAATCCGTTTCTTCTACTAATGCGGCATTAAATGAAATTGTCATTTAGTTAAAGATTAGAAATTTCGGACTTATTGCTTGATCCGTTTACTTCTGAATTCTTCATGCGTCTTTGTTTATTGTATAATCAATTTGTCATTCTGATAATAACAAGTCTTTACGAGTCCAGTCTAGCAGAACAGACGTCTAAGTAATCAAATTATTACTGAATGTAATTAAAAAGTGATCATTTATTAAAATATGTTCTAAACGAACTGTTAAACATAAACATTATGTGAGCAATTGGTGAGCAATGGTCATTCCAAGTCCGCGGTTGATAATATTTCATATCAGCGTACTGCCGGGTGACGACGGTTTCATGAAAATTTATTTTCTTTTTATCGACGGGCTCATGTTATTAATTAATTTTGAATTGCATCCGATGTGATGCATCGTTGTTGTGATGAAAAAGGACGCGTTTAAACGTTAATGGAGAATTAACAGCTGTAATGTTTCGTTAACTCTGACAACGTTCACACTAACAGCAAATATTTACTTTTTAATTGTAATCGATGTGCGATAGGTTGCGACCCACATTATTTATGTTAATTAACGCACATAATTGGATGAGCGTGAAATTCGACGCGTCAGTGGAATTTATTATGATCGGTAGGTACATATTATAATTTGTTTCGTTTCGTACAAATATTGTTTATATGTATAGTGATAGCGCACACTTTACGTAACAAATAGGTTTTTGTGATTACATTCTCGTATTTACTGTATGAGGGCGGGTTACTAATTATAGGGGGATAATTAATCATATCGATCGTACCAGATCTTAAGCCGTCAATATCATTGGATTCCGTAATATTATTATCATTGTTGTTTTGTCTGTTTATTGTTCTTTATGATATTCATGAATACTTGTATTTTGATTGCGTTTAGATGAGGGAATACTTTAAGGTAGTTCTATACAAAAAAAAAAAAAATTACCTCCTAGTAAAATACTAATGAAATAAAATCAAAAAGGTCTCTCATACTCATCGCGTATCACAATAACATACATCGAATTTTGTCGAGCATCAATTCAGACGGTAGTGACACAAGCTGGTGCGAAACCATTGAAACTCTACAAGATTACGTAATTATATTATGAATATATGCTAACCGCGGTTGTGCGGATTGGGTCAATGACGCGAACCTCTCCTCCGTCGCTTGCGCTCCCTCGCTACCCCTTACTACCCCTCGCTACCCCCCGCTAGTGCTACCGCTAGCTCACCACACGTCACAGCGGATCTACAGCTCGGCTCACCATCATCTCACGTCATCCGTACAATTGGGAATACATTTTGACAACGTTGTTGACCCCTGACCCCATACTTTCTATGGCATTCGAGGTGACGGTCGGTTGTGTTATCATTATATTCGCTTTTAAAATTACTGTTCAGTTTTCAATCTCAGGTTTGACTTGGAAAATTTGCAATAACGACGGTATTTACATCCGAATGTGATAGTGTGAAAATGACCTCAGAAAAACGGACCCAAGGTCCTATTGTTTCCACAGTCCTGTCACATTAAACGAAGCTGTAGATACTGCTACCGGTGATTAGATAAGATTTTCTGATTACGCATCTGATTTGCATTCATAGGAGAGATTTGAACCTTGCTCCGAAAAAGTAACCTAAAAACTTACAATTATCAAAATTTACTGCGTACCACGACTGACTACCACCAATAAAAATACGTTTGAATAAATATAATTGATAATCATCAAGCAGGCTTGGAAATTAAACCAGATATCTCAACATCATGCAAAACGTAGTTTAATTAGTTGTAAATTATAATACAACTAGCTTACGCCCGCGACTTCGTCCGCGTAAAAATCGTTGTCAACTTTCAACCCCTATTTCACATTCTATTTTGCAAGTTTTATAACTTATACCTAATAAATAGTCCACTTATCATTTTACATTTACAAATGTACCTAGAAAAATTAAGGACTTTCCGTACAAACTTTCTACCCCTACTTCACCCATTTCTGATTTTGTTTTCGCGACAAAAAGTATCCTATTATCCTTCTACGTATTATGGTCTCAAATAGTCTTAAGTATCATTTGAATTCATTTTGTAGTTTCAGCGTGATGCCCGGTCAAAAAAAAGGCAAACAGACAGACAAAAAATAGAAAATAGGCTTCAGTATCGATCTCCTACCTCTACCCTACTCCAACCCTACCCGTACCCTAACTGTATCCTACCCCTACCCTACCCGTACCCTACCCTACCCCTAACCTAGGCATACACTCCCCTACCCTGCCCTACCCCACCCTACCCCTACCCTACCTTTACCCCTACCCTACCCTTACACAACCCCTATCCTACCTGTACCCTACCCTACCCTACCCTATACCTTCCCTACCTTACCCCTGCCCTTAGCAAAATCGGTCCAGCCCTATGAGCGTGGTGCGATGACAAAGGAAAATAGAGACTTCTATGCTAAAATTATAATATTTGGATCTACTGGACCGATTTGAAAGATTGTTTTACCAATAGAAAGCTACGTTATTTGCGAGTGTTATAGGCTATGTTTGATTCCCATATTCACACAGAAACGGGAACTACGTAATTGAAAGCGCGGGGCGTCATGTAGCAGAATTTCTGCGTCTTTTAGAAATTTTGTATTATCTCCGAAACTATTTAACTAATTAACATACTATAAAGGGCAAATCTTATCCCCATAATATCCTTGTGATTATTAAATAATTTATTTTGATAAGGATTTAAGTTAAGTAGCATAAATAATGACGCAAACCTAAGTATATAAAATTAATAATTTTTAAAACACAAAAGGTACTATATCTGCTAATATATAGAAGATAGATATATGGTGTCGCGGACTTTTTTGTAGAACTTTTAAAGATACATTAAACCTCCATACATTAATTTCAATTTTACACAATGGTTAAGGCAGCGCATGCGAATAAGTCTGCTTAAGAGGATTTTCGGTCCGACCTGCCTGACAAAAACTGTGTTAACTCGGCGAATATATATCATACTAATATAAAATATAGCCTATAGCAGTCCCCGATAATGTAGCATTCTACTGGTGAAAGAATTTTTGAAATCGGACCAGTAGTTCCGAAGATTACCCCATTTAAAAAATGTGACAAACTTACAAACTTTACCTCTTTATAATATTAGTATAGATAAAGTGGTTTGAAGTTTAAAAGCTCTCCTAAACGTCTTAATAGTATTTGCGAAGCCTTTCGCTTTGTTGAAAGATTAAACTGCAATTATTGAATTACATCAAGCAGGCGGTTGCATTAGACGTGGTCAGGGGTTGCGAGACAGGGCGGCCGGCCGAGCTCGTCGCAACCGCGCCGCGGCTGGGGGCGCTGTGACATATGAGAATGTGATCACATTGCGAAACTCATTATTTATAGTGCTCTACAAAATACCACCGAGAGTCTGGAGAGCCAGAGAGAATGAAATGTTGAAAGGTGAATTGATTTCTTTGATCAATTTGCATAAAGTAAAGTTACAATAACAAGATAATTGAATGAGTGGATGGAGAACAAAATTAATTGAGAAATCTTAAATCCGATTATAAAATTCTCTTTACAGATACTAATGCTTCCAAGGAATGAGATATACAATATACATACATACGTAGGCACGTTAGAATCATTACCGTCCGCAATCGAGTATGATTGCAAATGAGATTCAGGCACCAGAACTTCCAAAGCAGCTGTCGATTATACTATTGTCAATCGATACAAAAGTAGAATCATATGAAAATAAAAGGTAGGCGATCTATGATAATGACACATGCGTATATCAATGATGTCGGCAACCGACGGCATTCTAGTGAAGTGAGCCAGCGTCAGAGCAGTACGCTGTAGCTGCACTTTTACTGACCGTGACAGTTTCGCAACTACCGGTTCTAAATGCCACTTCGTTTTTGATGACGTTCTCACAAGTTTTAGCTGAAATCGAAGGTCGTCCAAATTTGAATATATGATAAAACTCGGCTCTCGGGTCGGGTCTGAGCCATTTTCGATATTACGTACCTACTTCGAGAAACGCATTTTGTACACTGAGATAGAGGTGGGATGGGTTATGCCATTTAAGATTGAAATTTTATTTAAAGTAACACATAATACTGATGAGTTTACATGATATTTTTACGTCGGGTTTTAATTAATCATAACCCTAACCATATTAGCCTTAACTCCCTTCTAGTTTTAATTCACTATAGTTTTATCACAAAGGTAAAATATCTCTAAATCTTTTACAAAGTGTTGAAACAGTGTCGATAAAAGTAATACCAACTGATTGATATGATTTTTTGTAATGAGCAACAAAAATAAGTTGATATAAATCAATAAGGAAATAGTTGAAGACATTCCGACGCTGCAAATGACTTCCGCGTCGACTGTGCGACAGTGATTCGATCAGCGAACGAGGCGCACAGCGCTCCGCCGCCAGTAATCCGGCTCTGTCCCGCTTGCGGAGACACAAATCTATAACCGTAAACCCCTAATCCTACACGTTACGTGATCCGATGCCCTGATTCCACGGAAAACTTACAATACTTTATTTCTAATTCTGGGACTAATGTGCTTGTTTCAGGCCAAAAGGTTTGATGGACAAATTCTTACGCGGTTTCTTGTAAAAGAATAGGTTTAGAAATCTTCCCCTAAAACCTATGGGATTTATACAGACTATGTATAGTGAAGATCTGATGAGCCAATCCTAAGATAACTGCTTCTTGCTATTATGCTCAATAAAATATTGGACATCAAAGGCACTATACATAATAATGATTTCATATTAAGATAATAAATAACCTGTCTCTACGTTTGTTTGAAAATTTATACTCCGGATATTCTTCTACTGAAACTTGTCGAATTCGATAGAACGGCAAACTTAAGTTTACTCTGATCGCGCTGACTTCGCAATGTACTAATACAAAATGCAATGTGTTAATGTTTCAATAAGTATCTGGCAATAGGCCATTAAGACTGAAGTACTTGTAAAGACAAATGTGTATAAATATTTAAAGTAGCTAAGCAGGCAGACGAATGGTGTTGAATACTGATAAAACTTTCAACGACTCAATTACGGAAGATCCCTAGATTAACAGGCGTTTAGAGTGACTTTAAGGAGATTGCAACAGAGGCGAAGGCCGGGCCCCGAGGGAAATTTATATCACAGCATAAGTTTAATTTGAAAACGGAAGACTTTCCAGCAGGTCCATACATATCTCTGCATCATAAGTGAGCACGGATAGACTTAGAATTTGAAACTACCCTAATACTGATTAATCTTCTATTTATCTTGCGCCGCTCTGATAGTCTGTTCTTGTTTCTTGTCCATCCATATAGGGTATGTCCCGTGTTTCAGGTTCGTTTCATTCGGCAAGTAAGCGTTGGACTATTACTTCACGTGGTTGTAAGTGACAGTGCTTGCCGACTTGATCTGAGTCAAATAGTATTTTATATTTGCAGGGAAAACGAGAATCTAATAAATAGCCAACAACGCCAAAAAGTTTTTCTTGGTATACGTATAAAAAAAACAAACAAAAACTTTTGATTAAGTCTCGCCAATTCGAAATGTGAAAGAAAGTCTTGGCGAAGTTTCTGTAGCTATAAATAATATATCGGCAACAATGCGATGTTGCTAATAGTTTGCACAAAGTTGTGGTTCAGAGGAAGTTATAGCGAATATGAACAACACGGGAAGTTTGGCAGTCGGCCTGAGGTCGGTGGCTACGAGGGGTGAGGAGTGATCCGCTGGAGCGGGCGCCGAGCACGTCGCGCCGCTCACGAGCGTCTCCGCCGCACTGTGCACGCACTCGCAATTAGTGCGTGCTGGAGTGCTAATGCATAGAAGCAGTGTATGTAATGTACTGAATTATTCTGTGGCATACCTGTGATACGTTGTCCTCTGCGAACGTTGACTTTGTTGGTTTGAGATTTGCTTCCTTGTCATCTTTTGTAGGGGAGCTCGGGATGCTAAATTTGCAGTAGTTAGAGCGTCATGGGGTCCGATTAGATTTGATTGATTAGATGATGAAAATATAAATGGTTATATACTTTTTTCGTTATCAGCGGTGGGAAAAAAAACTGCAGACTTTATATTTGATGAATTTTTCTTACTGGAATTATCAGAAAATATTAGTGATTATTATTGAGAAAATTCCCTTCAAAATAGGAAAAGTGAAGGAAAAACATCGTGAGGAAACCTGCATACCAGAGAATTTTCTTAATTTTCTGCGTGTGTGAAGTCTGCCAATCCGCATTGGGCCAGCGTGGTGGACTATTGGCCTAACCCCTCTCATTGACTCATGAGAGGAGACTCGAGCTTAGCAGTGAGAATATGGATTGATAATGATGATGATAATAGTCTCTTATGTTCAACTGCCGCGTTCGAGTAACTGCAAAAGTCCCCTCTTCGGCTCCCCTACTGTTAGCTCTCCAACTCAAATGTTAAAATTGCTTGTTTGTTGTGGCGTAGTTTCATCCCAGCGTTAGTTTATTCATTCAAAGTTTGAACATTCAAATATCTTGTCGCAGAAACAAAAGAATAATTTGGCGATCTTTATAACACCTCACATAGTTCTCTTACCAACCGTTATAGATTAATGAATGATTTTGAAGAAGAGCTTTTTAATTGAATTGTACTTTAACGACCACTCTAGACCGCTGATAACATACGGTCGTGGCCAGTGAGCAGTGAGCACTCCTGACGACGGTGAAGCGATCTAGCGTAACGTTTCGCATAACAATTAATCGTAAGCTTTACTTAGTTAAACTTCCTAATTAGCACGCCAATAAAACATAATGCTTATAAAAAAATTAACACAAGGATTTGCCATTCAAATTATTTATGGATCCTGTTGAATATAGACGAAATATAAAACCGATAAGATAAAGACCCCGTGGGGACTATCCTAAAGATTCAAAAGGAAACCCGACCTTCTGAAATATAAATCAGTCATTTGAGAACGTTGCCTCTTCAATTGCTATAACCTTTAACCCTCGACGCATGTAGGGAGGGTGAGTACTGAGTCTGTATATTTTATATATCACTTGTCCTTCTTTGTTTATCCCCCAACGCAAAAGTTATTAAGAGTTTATCGCCTGTATCTATCTATAACTTGTTGAATAATAGCTGTATGATTTCGAGCGGAGTTAAATAATAAATAGGTACATATTTCATTCGAATGTTTGCATCGTTGATTACAATATTGAATGGTAGTCATTTTTCAATTAATTTTCAGTTGGTACCGTTGTTAGCAGCACGTGTGAGGCGGCGCGGCAAGCATCACATATTTTAATCACTATTTGATTGCTTCACAGCGGCGCGCGACGCACTGTCGCCCTTACTTTTACAATACCGATGACATTTTCATTGTAAATGTACATGTTTAAAATGTTTCAAAAACCCACAAAACACGTTTTGGCTAGATTTATGACTTTGTGTCAGAAATTACTTCCAGCATTTTGCTATTTTCGGAAATTGGCTTATAATGGCCATCAATGGTAAAACTAATTTTCTACCAAAAACCCATTGATTGGTCCATCCGATTTCTAGAATTGCCACACACGTTTTTTCTTTTTTGTGATGAGCTACGACTCAAATGAATGAATGATAGGGAATATGCATTTACATTCCCCATAGCAGTAAAAATCGCTAGACCAAGATAATGTAGACTCAAGGAATTGTTTTATGAATTTTTATTTAGTAGCTTCTGCACTTCAACAGGGAACAACAACTTCTGCAGGGAGGCCAGATTGCGAAATGACTTCATGCTACCATTCGATATACACAATATAGTTATTGTAATAAATTATACGGCGTTAAGGAAGTTATCACCTAAATTGCTAGGCCCCTAAAACATTCGATAAACACACGCTATCATCAATAATTATTGAGACTCGAGGATTATCAGCTCGCAGTAATCCACGATAAAGCCCATCGCTCATCACACTGTGGCTCGAGGTGCGCACGGCAGTGAGTGACAGCTTCCTGAATTCCTCGTGATGGTTATAGAGAGGCATATTTTTCTGGTATCGGTGAGTTTTGTTTTAGTACAAAATATGTTTTAACTTCGAACTTCGTATCGTCGTGCGCTGTGTCACATAAGAGTAGTGCACAGATTTCTACTAACTAAAGCATTGAACAGAATGGCCTTTCAATGCTGCTGATAAAAAGGTATTTGTGGGTAAATTACTCTCTTCTATGCGTACCACTTCCTACTAATCCTTTATAACCCATATTGCAACTGCTTGGTGGGTTTAAGATCCATATCTCCTTTTCTATAAGGAGAAAGGCCTGGTTTCTCCTTATAGATCGTAAGACACGGGACTTTAAAATAAACTGGTAATAATGATGGTCATATTATATTTTTGATTGGCTTCTGCATTGCACGTAATTGTTTTTCAAAAATTCGATTGTGTAATGGTAATGGACAACCAGTCCTCGCCGTGATACACCGCGCACGCACACGCGCACGAGCGGGTGTGGCTACATGTGGTGCGTGTGTGCAGTGCGCGACGTCGACGGCTTATCTCGGCTATCAGTAACATAACACGCTCGACGATGTCTTAACACATATGACTAATTGTTTGCCGTTCGATTGCGATACTTTGCTTGTTTCCATTATACAACGGCCTTCATGAGCTATCTCTGTCAACGAGACACGAGGCGGGGGTGATGATGATAAACTACTTGCTTACATACACTTATGTAAGTTGTTGTCAGTTGGATGACTATGCGATGTTATTGTGTTGGTCTGTTGATGGCACTGTTATGTTTGAACTCGAACACCGTACAGCGGAATAATGCACCAAGTGGCGTGCACAAGGTTTTTACTAGTATGCACTATAAGTAAAATTTCCATAAAACCCTTGTCCAACTTTGTATTCTGTAGTACCTACAACATAGGTTTGTATTGAGTCCTAAGGTTAGGCAGTGCTTTTCTGCATCTATGAAGTGCAGACCAGTGAATGCACCGCAACCTTTAGGCAGTCTCCCTCGAGTCGACCAGTGGCGCACTGTACCGCGGTGAGCTCCGCGTTATTTCACTCTCCTTATCATTAACATTATCCTTATCACTATCATATTTACAAATATCAAACGAATTATCTTTACAGCAAATCTATACCTAATATACAATTTTATTTTAACCACGGAGCTTGGAGGTGTTTACAGTGTCAGAAGGAAGATTAGGAATTTTCACAAAATCTCCCTCGTGATAGATTTAATGTTGTAACCAAAAGGAATGTTTTCGAAATTCCACTTCCCTACGATGCCATTGAGGGTAGTCGACAGCAGAGCCACTGGAGGTGACCACTCGAGATAAGCGCACACCGGACAGTAGCTGCTGGAACATCGATATATTATTATCGATTATTATGTAACTAATATTATTGATATTGTGTGAGTATCGCAAGGTGATAATCATACTCTTAAGTTATTAATCCTCATAAATTCCTGCTTCCCGGAGGGGTCTAATAAGTTTAGAAGTCTTATGAAACACATTCCGCAGTATTCCAACTGACTGTCAGTGCCACACACTGAACACAATTGTATTGTAACCCTGCAAAAGGCCATCGCCTATGCTAGTAGATGTGGATAGTAGGTGATATCATGACGATTTTTCGGATGATAACTAAAAACAATGAAAAATATGAAAGGAAATGTCAACACTGCGGAGTAGACGACCCTAGCGCGCTCGCCTTTTCCCTTGAACTTGCGCGGGACCGGATTCCGTCGTAACTGCCGAGTACGAGTTGCAGTTCACGAGAAAAAGTGTATTTTCTCGTTCGTCCGTCGCATTTAGCTGCTGGCCGCGGGAACGGTACCGGCCTCGGGTTTTACTTGCGACGTACTTTTTTTTTTTAATCAAAAGCCTGAATTTGAAATCGGTGTAATTCTAAAGAAAATCTAGTCTACTGAGAATAAAATCTATTAATTTTCTTCTTAGTAGACTTTTCCTTTCGAACCGATAGTAGAGACAATACTAACGTTTCAAAAGTACTTGTAAAGAAAGTTTCATATATCTACTTGAAATAAAGCAACAAAGCCGAGTAATACAAATGAGACACATTGGCTGCTTATAATGAATAGCTGAACCTTTCAGATATACTTGAATAAGTATTAATAACATTAAAGAATAAACCGAGCGATTAGTGCGCTGGATATCACACCTCCGTAGCATCGCAACCTCCGATTTACTTGTACATTCGACCTCTAGGCGAGAGTGCCCGCGCGTCGGCGCCGGCACACAGTCGCCCGACTGCTGCATGCGTTGAATAATCGATGAGTGAAGATGTGACGTGAAATTGAGTAAAAGTTGCTCTTTATGTAACGGATCCGTTCATTGTCGTAATGCGTGTTTACGAGATCGTTGTTGACAATTCTCATTTGATTTGACTCTCAAGCGATGCTGCTCTACGTAGTAGTAGTGATGATTATAACCAACTTTTTTAGCCAGTCTAGCTAGTGTGTGATTTTGAGCTTCAACTTACACGCAATGCTTGAACATCGGAATCCTCAACAATGTAAGAGCTGTATGCTTTTAAAGAACCATTTAGGATATTTTTATTCGAGGACCAAATCCAAATTGCAGTTTTATAATTGCAAACTAAAACTAATGTACCTAGTAAAGTAAAGTATAGTATAGTTAAAAGCCTTACTTTTCCAATACTTTTGAAAAGTATGTCTGTCATCTCTTCTATTCCTTTCGTTTTGCATAGCTAATAGTAGTCTTAATATAGATAATAATTTTATCTATTGTACATGCAAAACTACTAAGCAGACATCATAACATTAAGGTTTAATAAAATGTATTTTCTGTGACGTAATCGTTTTCGCTTCGTTAGTTTAGCGATTAAGTAACATATTTGGCTAAACACCATCAATTCGTGGGTAAAGCTACGAAACAATTATCTCGTTTATATCTCGTAAACTTATGATTAGTGGATAGATGCGAGCTTAGGTAAACTTGACGAAGGATGACGGTGATAAGGTGTTAACGGAGCGCATTGGGTCCTTGCAGGCGGGAGAGTCGGGGGTGGTGGTGCTGCGCGCGGAGGCGCTGGCCAACTCGTCGGAGGAGGAGGACGAGCGCCCGCCCTCGCCCTGCAGCGTGCGCTTCGTCAACGACAACGTGCTCATCAACGGCCGCTCGTCGCTCGCGCCGCGCGCCATCGCGCCCGACCGCGCCGCCAGGGTGAGTCGCACGCCGCGCGCCATCGCGCCCGACCGCGCCGCCAGGGTGAGTCGCACGCCGCGCGCCATCGCGCCCGACCGCGCCGCCAGGGTGAGTCGCACGCCGCGCGCCATCGCGCCCGACCGCGCCGCCAGGGTGAGTCGCACGTGGGCTTATTGATGCGATTTGGTTGAAATTTGGACTGGAAATAAAACACATAGATTACATTTCATCAAATCAAAAACTGAATTCTACGCGAGTCCACTAGTTACTAATAAAATAAGCAACTCCTCAACTGTCAGCTCACGGTAGAGTGTAGTGTGTAGTGTAGTGCGTGTCACCAACTGTCGCGCCGTTGGTTCCAGCTGAAGCTGCAGTTCGACGACTCGCTGACGCGCACCTTCGAGTACCCGTCCGAGACGTCGCTGTGCGAGGACAGCCCCGTCGCGCCCGTCGCGCCCGTCGCCAACGGAGAGCTGCAGCTGTCGCAGAGCGCGTCGCTGGCGCCGCTGGCCGCCAACACTCACCTCGGTCAGTACGCGACATCGTCGCTAGCAAAGCGCCGTTGTATAATTGTTTCATTTTGAATAATTTAATTTTTACATCCAGAAATAATGCTTAGTTGAATTTGTGCAATGTTTTACGTTTTGATATTTAAAAGAATACGCACTAATTTTTAACCTATACTAAAATCTAATTCGATCTGAAATGTTTATCGACAAAGTAAGAAAGAAGGTATAAAAGCAGGCGTCCACAGATCTATATCGTACGTATCGGACGCATCGCATCGAACGGATTTTAGTATTCTCTGTACAGAAAGTCATACAAGTGAGTCCACCGATCCGCATCGTACGGATCGCATCGAACTGGTTCTATCTACCAAATTCAAAACCCGTTTGATGCGATGCGTCCGATACGTACGATGCGGATCTGTGGACTATTACCTACCTTCAATAAATCACTAGTCATTTTACACTTCATCATCATCTTCCATCATCACCATCATCATCATTAAGAGCCGATGAACGTTCACTGCTGGACATAGGGCTCTTGCACGAACTTCCAAACATAACAGTCTCGAGCCGCCAGCATCTAGCGGCTCCCTACAACCCGCTTGATGTCCTCGGTCCACTTAGTGGGGGGTCGAAATGAAGTGTAAATAATAATTTACACTTAATTTTAAATAACTTTTAAATAGCTTAGAACAATTAGATACAGTTAATATTTTTTGAATAATATTACTTATTATTATTCTTAAAAAATAATACATAAATAAAAAATAATTAGGTATGAAAAATTACATACGTTAATGACATTTTTACCTGCAATTTATTTGTTGATAAACTTTTCAAATCGAATTTGGCTTTAGTAGGTATAGGGTCGTTCATGTTTCATTAATAGTATAGAATTATAGATGTGTTTTATACATGTTTTACTATTAGTGTAAATGTATTTTATACAATAGTGTTATGAATTCGATTTAATCCAACATTGCCAACAGGGGACCTACCTAGTGTAAATGATAATTGTATATATTGCAAAACTATTTACTTTAGCACTTTAGTTACTACATAATTTAGTCTTACAAGGATTAGTACCTACCAGTATCACGTCATGAAAAAAATAGCGACAATAGTTATAAAATGAATAGGCACATTTTTAATGATAAAAGTATTTAACAAATAACATTCTACTCTACACTATGTGCTGCAAAGCTCTGGCTGGAAGATATTTCAGATCAAACCTGTTGGATACCATCCGACCTGTATACATTGAGCTTGCTTCATTGTTATGGCTTATTGAGCTTTATTATATGAGAGCCAGCTACACTGTTCAGCGCACTGTAAACAGTGATACGCGCCAGCTCGCAGTGAGTCACCGCTGTCAGGCGCGTGCCGACTGCGGCCAGCGGCGAGCTATCGGTAATGTGCTCAATTACGGCTGCTGTTGTTGTCTGTCGGCTTCGTTTGCTTTATTTGTATTGATTGCACACTAAGCAATTAACCATTGACACGATACTTCGGTTGATACTTGGCATATATTTAATTATAGTGTGAATGTAAAAAAATTCTAATGTAATAAACAAATTATTACATTAGAATTTTTTTTCGTAGAGTTCAATGTTTACTTTGTTTTTTTTTTACTTAACCAACTAAATCGAAAAGGGGAATAAAAAACTTGATGTACCTATTCGACGTATACCATTCATGACTCGATAGAGATGCCAACAGTTAGTTACATCCAAACGATTGTACTTGAATAATGTATGTGATGGGCACAGTAAGGTGATAAATAGTCACAGCAGAAGTTTACCACACCATAGAGTCTCCTACACTTGTAGCTCTAAATAGGGTACTTAACTCATATCAAATTTAATATAAACAGTATTAATTTCGTGTGTGTTTTCGTGATCATGGAATAAGGGTCCGAAATATATCGATATCTTTATCAATTAATAAAAGTAAGGAATTTCATAGAAAATTTAATTTAAAAATTATGGCTCGTGTTGTCAAAAAATATTGTCTCGAAAAATATGATATTTTTTTGTAACTTGTAGAACGATAATGAACAATTTGAGACCATTTAAAAAAGTGTTACCCAGTCTATTAGTGGTAAGATGTCCGTAATGTGCAAAGGCATGTTGGCGCTGCTGCCGCGGCGCGTGCTGCGCCTGGCGCGCGCTGAGGCCTTCGTGTGAGCGCCGAGCGGTGCGTGCGGTGCGTGCGTGCGGTGCGTGCGTGCGTGCGTGCGTGCGTGCGTGCGTGCGTGCGTGCGTGCGTGCGTGCGTGCGTGCGGTGTTGCGCGTCTACCTGCCGCCTCAGCCACTCCGAGCAAAAGCTTGAGCGTGCTAGTATCACTCGTTGGCTACATTACACCGTACATTTCAATCGCTCTACACAATCGATGTCAATTACCTACAACCAAGAGGACGCAAATTTCCCAGTCGGTGTGAAATGAGCGTAGGCTACTGCTCGTATTACTAATGTCTCTTATTACTGTTTTACTGTTGACTCTTCAGTGTGGCAGCTTCAATTGCAATTATAAATCTATGCTATATCCGTACACTAAACTAAATATATGACTAATATACCTATGCGACGTAAAAAACACCTAAACAGTTGTAAGTTAAGTTTGTACACCTTGCAAACTCGCATAGTATCTGTTTACGGGCACTTTCCGGTCCGAGTCGCGGAAAGTATTCAAAACAATTCTTTATTGTGCCAGGGTGTTTGTCAGTTAAATTAACATTATAAACATAACATTAAACTGAAGTAGAAATGATTAAGTAAGGCAGGCTTAATTACTAAATACGTTTGTAAATATTGATCAAGCTATCAGCAAAGTGTACAGCGACACAGTACAGTAGGTACTGTCGCAACACTATCGCGCACGCGCCGCGTGACCCCTGCGTAACATATCGCACGTGTCGCCGCGATCTGTTACGTAAACAATACGTGTCTGAAACTCATCGCTACAAACTTACTAAACGAATCAACACGCATTAAGAATGTATCGAAATATGCTCGACTTATTACAAAATTATTTGAGGTTCTATGTAGTTAGATATACACCGACCAATGCACGCGAATCGAATCGTCATCTACTTCATTCAGTGGATTTAAAGTCGAAAACTCCTCGTTTATGAACTTGCAACGCAACGCAAATTGGTACATTACATGTTGTTTATTCGCACTGTGTTGATGAGTCCAAATATGTTTTATAGTCCACTAGGAGATAGACTACGCTATTTGAACGTCTCGCTAAACTACAAGTTAAATTTTGGTTCTGATACGCACTTCACGTGTTATGCTTTACCTGCTTCCGTATAACCGATGATTTCTTTCTTTATAGAACGCTAATTTCTGAATACTTTGATCTATTGTGTCTCACATATCTTGTGCCGCACTTCAGCTATGCGGGTGATACTGAGACTGACAGTGTTGATCCCGTTGTGTACAAGCTAAGAGTTAGATATAAGAACGAGTACGCACGAACTGAATTTGCCGCTGCGGTAGTTTTTTAATGCCGAATAGTAAGTTGTGTAGAAGAAAATTAAACTGTTAAGTTAACAATTCGACTGAAATTTACATATTGTAAAATGTAGCAGTGTCAAACTATTTTGTGGCGGCAGGTTCAGTGTGCGTCCCGATTGAAGCGCATCACGTAAGCGGCAGGCGCACGAAATACCCAATAAATGTTGTTGAAATGTTGAAGGTTGACCAAAATACGCTACAGCCTCGCGCCTGCTCTGTCTGATGTGAGTGTTTCGTGCGCTGCTGATAGTGCGTGTGTGTGCTAGTCTCACAGTTATGCGTCTGTTCCCATTGTCGGACTGACGAGAGAGCAGACGCATGATGTAGTCGCCGCTAGTCGGTGCTGACGTGCTGTGTGTTGCAGCGTCCGCGTCGCTGGCGCGCTACACGCCGAGCAAGACGCGCGCCGACTCGTTCGCGCTCGGCATGGCGCGCCCCGCCGCCTGCTCCCCCGCCTGCTCCCCCGCCTGCTCCCCCGCCCGTGAGTACCACCACTTTTTGACTTTGAACCTTCTTCCTAAAACCAATCATCTATCAAAAAATCACGTTTAACCTGACAACCTACCGGGAATATAGTTAGTCTGATACACACGGTAAACTGAAATGCAACTTAAGTTTAGTTTTTACGTCAATTCAAGTCTCGAATGGGTGTTAAATAAATTATCTAATCCAATGATTGAAGAATTGAACTCCAATGACGAAAATATAACTGCGTTTGTTTTCAGAAGCCGAGCAGCCGGAGTGCGTCGTGAAAGAGAACGGCTCCGGCGCGGGCGCGGGCGCGGACGGCGAGGCGGAGGCGGAGGCGGGCGACGCGCGCCCGTGCGCCGCCGAGAGCGCGCGCTCGTGGAGCGAGGCGCGCACGCACGCCACCGACCTGCTGTTCTAGCACGTCCCCCGCGCGGTGCTTCCCCGACGTCACCGATGATTCCGAAATAGCTCCGATGCGCTTCGTTGCGAGTCTTTTGCGCTCGGAAACCGATTAGGTGTGCGTGAACTGCCATAACCGAGTTGATGCGCTTAAATATAAAGGTAGCAGGAGAACGAGGGACTAGAATGAGCCCAGACCAATTATTGAAGGACCAGTATCACACCCAAAGAATTGTCTGTCATTTGAAAACGATTTCACGAAAACGAGTTAAGATTTGAATTTAAATCGAACACGATTACAACTATGAAACATCGGTGTCATAGAGACAGATTTTATAATCGCATTAGATCGTTGATCACACTTTGATAGAAAAGTACCGTGTAGCGAGGTAGGTCTCTTACAATGATCGGTCTGAGGGACTGAGGTAGTGATTTTAATTGTCATCGCTGAGTATGCGTCACTCCCCGGTGAGGGCACTCTGTGAACTGCCGAGCTTGTACAAGCGGCCGCCGGGGGCGCTGTTCTTTCTTTAGTTTTGTCCTGAAGAGGAAGAGGTCCCAGATTCATTGATTTTGGGTGTCTCTGCTTTGTGCCTCCATTTAATTAGACCGAATATTAGGTACTAGAGACATAATCTAGTCGCTTCACTCGATCAGGCCCCGCGTAGGTCGCCGGCACGTGGATTCGGTCCAGGATGTTCTTTATCATTCCGTGTATTTATAGTAAACCATTCCGAGCGTATTTTTGACGTTATAATAATTATTCGTTAATATCTACATGACAATGATAAATTATAAGAATTTACCAAAAATATCGACTACTCGCTATTTGTAACTCTTAAAAATATAGTATTTTTGTAAACGATTTTTAAATGATGACTCTTTGTAGTAATTGATATAGCAATAGTGCGGGAGAGCACGGGACGAAACCTTGTTACACGACATTGTATAATAATTGCAAAAAGTAAACAATTCACCTCTTTCAATTCTTAATGCGTTATTATTGTGGTAACAACAGCTACACTGTTTAAAAAAACAAATTGTAAAGTATGGCACACTTACCGGTATCCAGTTTGACCTAATGCTATTTGAGTCCAGAGAAAGTTAAACTGTGTTTTGTCCCGTGGACTCCCGGCCTGTAGTGTTACTTAACTATTAATTAAGAAACTAATGAATGACATTCGTAATGCCAAAAGCATACAGTTGTTGTGCAACCTAAGTTAAGCTCTGCTCAATAATAGTTGACTCGGTAGCAACGCTCACAACTGAACAGTACTTAACGCTGACACTAAGGGAAAAATGAGACACTCATAGGGAAAAACTTTTACAAAATTATTTTGGAAGCCCTACTACTGTAGGTTTACCGTCAACAATCTAGGTATGTCAAACATAAAAGGAGTAACAATGACAATCTCGTTTATTCTACTGCTTCTCAGACAAATACTTATTTTGGTAAGACAATCCACTTTGATAACCTGATAATGCAATGTTAAATGTCTCCTGATAATATGTGTGTAACTTTTAAAGACATTTTACATACAAAGATCATCAGCATTTCAAAGCCATAAGACATTTGAATTTTGAATTGTTAAAATGTAACAATTCAGTCTGACAGATCTAATGTTTATAGGAGAGTCGAGTTTGACAGTTGTCAAAGTTCGCGTGTCAGTTCCGATGAGCCGCTCCTTTTTCCTCTGGCGTGTTGGCTTTAACATATTCCAGCTCGACTGATTAGTATAGCTTATTTAATTAATACTAAATTTTGATGTTGTATACAAACTGATGCTGACAAATATTGTGGTGTTTTATAATACTCCAAATGCTGTGCAGAAAGAGATGTTTGTACGCTCACAATTACAGAAACAAAATGATGCTGTTAGACTAACGTATGAGCATTTCCTTTCTGCACAACACAAAATATACATATTAATATTGAATGTAATATAATGATAATTGTATTTATATCGGTCATTCCTTAAAGTCCATTCCTAAATTATTGTATTTGTGAGATTTTTGGACGGTTTTTACACGTTTTATACTGAGTAATTAATGAACCATACTTATGAATTATCTTAATACTAAATATGAAATTATGTAATCGTGAAGGACGTAATAACGATTAGCATATCTCTGAACGGAGAACACAGACGGAGCTAGCGGATATAATGTATTGGTGTGCATTGTGAATGTCTCAATTTTGTAATTTCTTTGTTTTAGCTCCGTCTTTCTTTTCCTTTTGGTCAATTTACTACATAACCGATCAGTATGTACTATTTAGTGAGTAGTGATCATTATATTCGCTGGAACGGTGTGCAATTCTTACTGTATTATAAATATTGTAACTGTGCGTGCGTTGCTCGAAGCAAATATGTTAATGTTAATAGTATAGGGGCCGGTCGCCCGGTCGCGCGCATCGCATTTACAAAACGCTCACGAGCATTTACTTTAGTTCAAGTACGTCGTCGCGTCGCGCGCCGCCGCACGTGCGCCGCACTGCTGCCGATACTGTACCAAGTGCGGCGCACGTGCTGCCACAGGCCAGTCAACAAATATTAAACAGTGTCAAATACTGATACCGCGAATAAAAGTACGTGTGGTAGATCATTCGACTCGTCATGGCCTCTAGAAAAATGTGTAAAACTTTCAGACCTGCACATAAACAATTGCAAAAGTTATAAACGAATGAAGATTTTTAAAAATTAGGGTCTAGATTAATGGAAATTACTCCCAAAGATAAGATTTTTCATTTGTTTATAACTTTTGTTTATGTGCGGTTCCTAAATTTTTGCACATTTTTCTAGAGGCCATGACGAGTCAAATGCGCTACCACACGTATTTTTATTTCGCGGTATCAGTATTTAACACTGTTTAATATTTGTTCACTGGCCTGTAGATGCTATCGGTTTGTCAGTTGATCACCACTGCGATGGCAGCGCCCCAGCGTACAAGTGCAACTGTGAGTCCTGAGTGACAGCGTGTCGCGTCTATGGAATCCGGCGGACGAACGAACGAACTCTCAATAATTTAGTTGTTCCGACTGCGAGCGGACGCGGTAGCGTTTGTTTTTATGGTTGTTTCGTGCGCATACGCTCTCACTCAGGACGTACTGCGACACGTCGGCGGCGTACGTGTAGCGTAGGTTAGTATATGTAGCTGATTCGTTCAGGCACGCTTTGAGAGTGTCATATTATTTGTTTGTTTGTATGTATTGTACTGAAGCTGCGCCGCGCACCAGCGTCGCGGGGCGTGTGCAGCTCCTCGAGCGTATGACGACTGGCTGTCCGATGACTCGGCCGCTTACAGTAAAAGAAAGTCACCTATTTTGTAAATAACGAAGCTGTAGTGCACTGGTATGGTTTAAAACCGGGATGCAGTCGTGTCAGTCGGGCGTTGTGGGAGTTGTGTGGCATTTTCACTATTTATAATATCACTATAAATAGTCAAAATGCATCAACACACCTGACTAGCACGTCACTCGTGACTCAGAGCCATACAAAAATAGCTTTCCATGAGCGCTGTACTGTAAATCGGTTGCCAAAATTAAAATAATGAGACACTTAATGCTTCGCTGGCCGGAAGTTTTCAGTAAGAAGCATGGGATATTTTATTTTGTAATTCAATATATTACTTTCTTCTAATGTTTGCATAACTTGAAAGATATATTATAGTTTTGTGTATCCCGTATTGTGTATATATATAAATGTGAAACAATAAACTGCAGCACTGTGATTATTATTGTTGTCGTATACTGAATACTCGCCCAGCGCAACCTTAACCGACCATCGCTCGTAATTTATTGAAAGCTCGTAATTCGTCACGCTCGCAGTGCGGCCGCGCCCGCGCGCCGCCGGGTGCGGGCGGCGCACCCCTTGCCAATGCCTAGTTATATCGTATGTTAGTATGTTTGCATTACAAATATATGTCAATCGTACATTTATTATAAGCATTTTATTGGTGATTATTATTATTATAGTAAAATTATTGTACTGTATTCAATGTATACCGACAGTTCGCGCCGAACTTGACGACGTCCCGCCGCTCAGTGTGTGAGAGTCATCAACACTAGATGTGTAGCTCGTTACTCGTTACTCGTTGCTCCAGTGCAACCAGAGCAATCAATGCGTTGTAAAGCGCCGTTTTTACGTCGCAGCTTCGATTCAGAGACGACAAATCTGTGTACCGGCGAATATAGATATACTGAAATGTAATGTTTTTTTTTATATATCTAGAAGGTGATAGTTCGCCTGATGGTGAGTGAAGAACCGTCACCTGTAAACAGAGAACTACAAATTGTCGCCTCGTCGTCCTACAACCTGAAGCGGGAGAGTTAAAGCTCATATCGATGGTGCCTGTGGCTTCGGACACAATCGTACACAAACAGTGGTCTGTTCTATAGTCAAGAGGTCAGGACCACGTCGATACAGCGGCGCAGGGCGGTGGTGGTCACGTTCGGCGCGAGCTGTCACTAGTGTGTAGCGCAGGAGGAGGTTTACTTTGTACGAGCATTTAACATGTGAAATACTCCGGCTCCGCTCGTCACGGCGACGGGCCGACGCGTTTATTTAGTGTTTGAAACATTCAGTTATTGGTTCAAATGTTACGCATTGTTTTGGTACAAGTTTGTCACGAGTCCGCAGCGGCCGACGACGCCCGCGATTCTCTCTACTACGACGACAGTCGTTGAACAAATTATGTAATACGTTTAGTACCTATTGCTTGTTTGATGCGTCATTTGAAGCTAAAATAAAAGTAATTTTCCGCAACCGAGCGCTTATCTGTCTAAATATAGAAACTTCCTTGGAAGTGTCGCCACATTACACAGCGAACGAGTTGAGGCAGAAGGATAATGAATAAATTAACGTTCGTCAGTCGCGCTAAAACTCAAAACACTTTGGTACAATTTGAATAAATTCTTTAATTTGTTTGCACTGACATTTACTACTAATAATAAAATGGGTGTCCTAAAGTAATAGAGGATATCCGAAAAAAGTAATTGTATAGGAACCGATAATTCTACAACTATTTTTTTTTCGGTCGTTCTTTTGAGCGTAGCTACCTATTTCTATGTACCTTCGAGTAAATAAAACATAAATGATATTCAATTCTATCGAAATTTCGAATTTTAGCGTAGATAACGAACAGCAAATTCGTAGTTACGTTACCTAAATGACATTGAATTCATGAACCCCAATACACCTGTGAGTGTCGCGAGCGTCGTCGGAAGCGAGTCGTTACCGACAATCGCTGCGCGAGCGCCGCCGCCGGCGGACAATAAACGTGTACACAAACCTACACCGTTGTTTTACTGTATATCTGTCTCCCGACCTTACCCACGCTTCCGTTCATATTATACTTCGAGATACCAATGCTCTGTGCTCTACCTAGGTACAGTTAAGGGTTCATTTACACGAGCAGCAACTAACGGCAGTCAACGGCAGTCGTCGGTAGCAGTTGCCAGCTGCCGTGCTGGTCGTGCCGTGCTGCCGGCAACGTGCTGCTCGTGTAAATGGACACTAAGTAGGTATATGTGCGAGAGATCCGAGCTGGGATCTAACGTAACACGTCTTGTCTATACTAATATTATAAAGATGAAAGATTTGTTTGTTTGTATGTAATGAGTAGGCTCCGAAAGCCGAAACTACTGAACCGATTTGAAAAATTATTTCATTGTTAGCTACACTATCCCTGAATTATATTTTATTAACCTTTTTTTGAATTCGAAAGTTATCAAAATATATTGGACGACATGGTCGCGTAGTGGCCGCTCAACTCAAGGACGGCTGAAAAGTTTTGGGGAGGTCGCTTAGAACCAGGAGTCGGACATAGGATACTTAGGGTAAGGGTAGGGTAGGAGTAGGATATGATAAGAGTAGGGAATAAGTCAAAGCGAATCTTGAGGCACCACCAACAGCGCCAGAGTTTATCAAAGTGATTAAATAATATTAAAAATATTTATGATTCGGGATTGCGGTCGATGTACATGAAGCTTATACGTCGAAAGAGCTAGAGAGAGCATCGGATCTGTCCTGCAGTGAAACTGATAATGTATATTTACGAGTACTTATATTTCTAGTGATAAACTGGTTTTAGAACATCAAAAATTTTGGAACAATCACGACCGGATAAAATAATGACTAGTTTCCTAGGTAGGTACCTATTTTGTTTTCGAGTCACTAACTCGGTTGTTTTTTTTTGCATCACAGAAGAAATAATCTCAGAATAAAAATATTTTCTGTCGATATCCGCAAGCTAAAGTACTAGGTTTTAAATCAGTATTTTATTTCTCCCACCGCCTCTGAACGTGGTATTAAATTATTCTTCCATATAATTGTTATGTACTATGCTTGTATCGAATCGTAAATCTATGTGTACTATGAGTTATATGTGATAGGTCCTCGTGACGCTCGAGTAACATCATCATAGGCACACCTTTAACAAATACCTACCAATAATAATTTAACATTGAGTATACTTAAAAAAGTGATTTTAGAGGGAGTTTATTGGTTTTTAAATATGTTCTAGAACATAATATCGAACTCTCGATTGTCGATTCATGAATAAAAATTTAATTTTTAGTGTTTTTAACATTCTTTGTAGTCTGTTTCTATTCTGCCATCAATCTTTCTCATTCTCTGACACTTGACAGAATCGAATGACAATGACAATTGACAGAACGACTTATTTGACGTTTGAAGGTCGCTCTCGCTCAGGGTTCCCAACTTAGGGGTTTTCCCCCCAGATTTAGGGGGCAAATAAGTGAAATGGGATTTTTTTAGGGGTCTGAAATTTTTAGGGGTATTTTCAGGGATTTTTTGACTCTTTAATATTTTTAAATTGATGATAATTTTAATATTTCTTTCTTGGCCTAGCGACTTATAACGACATATAATACGTTATTCTACAACCACTCTAGGGCAATTGGAGGCAATTTTCATCGAATAAAAAAAATTGGTAAATTTATTCATTGTCAACATGTATGATTTCAAAAAATCTGAACATTCAGATAAAGACGTAGTATTTTGTCTGTATTAAATATAGACTTTTGAAACATATGACAGAATATTATTTCTAAATTATTATGAATTTATATTTTTTAGGGGGACAACTCAATAATTAAGGCGATTTTAGGGGTTTTGACACCAACTTTAGGGATAAATATTTTGAAGAGTTGGTAACACTGCTCTCGCTGTCGCAGGTCGCGGATTCTTCGTTCGGCTTCGTGTAGTTGGCGTATTTTTTTCTTCACATGTATGCCTTTTATCCGTTATTCTCGATTATTCTTTCCAATAAGATTTCGACGCATTCTGATAAGAAAATGATCTATCAATATAAAATCTATGCGAAGTGACTCCACTGAGATTTTGCCTCGCTCACGACATGCAACGTTTCATCTCTTTCACAGACGTCGCAAAAATCGAACATGCAATTCGTGTTCACTACAAAATGTGATTTGGTGAAGGTCATTTAATAATTCGTGCGTGTTTAGATCGTCGTTGCCAAACTCAAGTCTCCGCGAGTAGTTTTCCTCTCGTCGCGCCTCACGCCGCGCGGCTGCAGTCGGCGAGCGAGAACGCGAAGCGCGCACCCGTACATTTACGTAACAGCCTTCATTTGCTATTAGTTCTACTTCTATACTATAGGATTTCATCGATCTCGGACTCGCAATTGTCCCCGATTCAGATTCGAAACGAACGACGTGCTTCGCTCTGCACTGAAATAAACGAGTGACGAGATGATTTCTGCGATCTGCTCCCGGACGGCGCTGCGGGCGCGCTCGCTGGAGCGCTGCGCGTCGAGCGTCGTGGAGCTGCCGAAGTTCGACGACTTCGATGTGAAGAACGAGCCCGTGCTCGGCTACCGCGCCGGCAGCAGCGAGCGCGCCGAGCTGCAGAGCGAGCTCGAGCGCACCGCCGCCGTCACCGAGGAGGTGCCCATCGTCATCGGCGACCAGAACATCAAGGAGGGCGAGCCGCAGTACCAGGTGATGCCGCACGACCACGGCCGCAAGCTCGCCAAGTACTACTACGCGGGCGAGAAGACCATCCAGAAGGCGATCCAGGTGTCGGTGGAGGCGCAGCGGCGCTGGGACCGCACGCCGCTGGAGGAGCGCGTGCGCGTGTGGCATCGCGCCGCCGACCTCATGGCGGGCGAGCACCGCCAGCGCCTCAACGCCGCCACCATGCTGGGCCAGTCCAAGACCGCCGTGCAGGCGGAGATCGACTCCGCCGCCGAGCTCATCGACTTCATCCGCTTCAACGTCTTCTTCCTGAAGGAGAACGCCAAGTATCAGCCCATCTCCGAGGAGCCGGCCGTCACCAGGAACTCGCTGAGATTCCGCGGGCTGGACGGCTTCATCGCCGCCATCAGTCCATTCAACTTCACCGCCATCGGAGGCAACCTGGCGTACACGCCCGCGCTCATGGGCAACGGCGTGCTGTGGAAGCCCTCGGACACGGCGCTGCTCTCCAACTGGCGCATCTTCAACATCATGCGCGAGGCAGGCGTGCCGGCCGGCGTCGTCAACTTCGTGCCGGCCGACGGACCCACGTTCGGCCGCACCATCACCTCGTCGCCTTTCTTGGCCGGAGTCAACTTCACAGGGTCCGTGCCCACCTTTAACTGGCTGTGGAATGAGGTCGGCAAGAATCTCAGTCGCTACCGAAACTACCCTAGATTAATTGGAGAATGTGGGGGTAAAAACTATCACTTTGTCCATCCTTCGGCAGATGTCCAAACAGTTGTGACTTCTACAATTAGATCAGCTTTTGAATACTGTGGGCAAAAATGTTCAGCTTGCTCAAGAATGTATATACCGAGATCCCTTTATGAACCCATAAAGCAGGGTCTGTTGGAAGAGCGGTCCAAACTGAAAATCGGTGACCCCACAGACTTCAAAGTTTTCACAGGTGCTGTCATAGATGACAAAGCCTTCACTCGAATCACAACTTACATCAAAAATGCAAAGAACAATCCCAAAAACAAAATTCTGGGAGGTGGAGAATTTGACGGCAGCAAAGGCTACTTCGTGCAACCCACTATCATTGAGACTGCCGACCCACATGACAAGTTGATGATTGAAGAAATATTCGGGCCGGTGCTCACTATTTACGTGTATGGAGA
Source organism: Bicyclus anynana (assembly GCF_947172395.1). NCBI lineage: Eukaryota > Metazoa > Arthropoda > Insecta > Lepidoptera > Nymphalidae > Bicyclus > Bicyclus anynana. The sequence continues at coordinate 19,020,414 of NC_069086.1, read as the reverse complement.
TAAGGATCTCAGCAAGGCATTAGATCTCGTTGGTACATCAACAAAGTTTGCATTAACTGGTGCAGTGTATGCATCTGATCGCAAGTTCCTAGACACAGCTCTCGAGGAGCTGAAGATGACAGCGGGTAACTTCTATATAAATGACAAGTCCACAGGCTCCGTGGTGGGGCAGCAGCCGTTCGGCGGCGGCCGCATGTCCGGCACCAACGACAAGGCGGGCGGGCCCAACTATGTCATGCGCTGGACCACGCCCCAGTCCATCAAGGAAACATTTGTCCCTCTCCGTGACATTGATTATCCGTACATGAGAGATTAAATTATGAGTGAGAGCATCTATAACGCTCATTACTAATATAAATAAATGATCAGTACAATAATAATAATAATTACTAATCAAGTTACACAAGCTTTCCAATGTAGGATTATTCTTGGAACCCTAAATTAAATTACTAGATAATAACAATAATATGTAATAATACAATTAGATTATTTATAATAATAATATGTAACTAAAGAACGAGTATCTCATATCAGTGTTTAAATGGAATAATTGTTTCAAAAACTTGCAATGGAGCAAGGTGAAGATAGCAAATCATTTAGATTCTAATTAATTGTTTCAATAATTAGATTATAATTATATTGTTATGCCTTACCAATCAATAATTCCTGTTAGAAGTAGATGCAGAGCAACAATTGTGATATATTTGATTGAAATGTAATTTATATAATTGTGTTATAATTAGTTGAATGTAGCTCGCTCACCAGCAGACAGCAGTCGCACTGGCTTATCTTAGTTTATACTATTTGCTTATGTTATCACTTATCAGTGAGAGTTGGCCTCCCACCATTATCAGCGGCCGTCCTCCGCTGCTCTCTTTAAACTTTAAATTAATGCATTTATGCAAATTAGGTACATGTCTAAACAGTCTACTGGTTGTAGTTTTTGTATATTTTGTTGATCTTCCTATTTAAGTAAATCTATTTCTTAACTAATTTCAAAGTTTTATTTACTAACTATTAAGTTCTTTGTATTATAGATAAGAAGATGTTATTTATTTTGTTTGCTTACAAATTTAAGTCAATAAAAATATTTCTGCTCAATCATGTTTAATATTATTATTTCCTTGAAATATTATGCTCTGATTAATTTTTAAAAAATATATTTCTGTTTAAATTCTAAACTTTAAATCCCTTCAAAATCGGTTCATCTATCAATAATGCCACTGTGACTACACACAATAGAAAAGTTTTCACATTTCCCAGAAACCATGGGTTTATGCATCTCTTTATCCTATCTTCCAGTGAAAGTCCCATTAAAATCGGTTCAGCTGTTCCACAGAAGAGTCCGGACAAATATTTAAAAAAAAATGTTTTATTACATATCATATATATTAATAACTAAGCATTTGCGACAAGAACAGGTAAATGACAAGCAGACAAATAATTTATACTTGTAACTAGCGGACACCCGCGACTTCGCGGGGAAATCCATGTAATCTTTCAACCCCTATTTCACCTTTTTATTAAAATACCGGATGATTTACGTACTAACATAGAATAAGGAATATTCAGAATGAGTCTTTACTTAGAGTCTTTAAAAGCAGCGTGGTGAAGCCGATGAAACCCATTTAAAAAAAAAAACAAATTTCATGCGTCTCCTTGACATCCGCATACACAATTTTTTTTCTTATTAATTGTATTTAATATAATAATCGATAAACAAATACTCCACCTTATTTCTTTAGATTTTGTGAACAGTTTTTAGTTCATTTTTTTTTGTATATTTAAAAATTTAGGACGCCATTTTTCTTGAAATAATATTGAAAGTTATTTGTTACTGAATTACTGATGCGACGCTGAAAGTATTAGTATTTAGAACGAATACGACATCATCGTGTTCCGTGCGCTCTATCTCCAGTCTCCTCCTATCTCCTAATATTCTTTAATCTGTGACCTATATAAAAAATACCTTCAAGACACTGTGACATTACATTTGGCTTGGCTTACATTGGCAATTGGCATTACAAATTACAATAATTACATAAACTTTTTTTTTGGTGAGTTGGTGTTTTTTTAGTTTTTTGAGGCTGGCAGCACTGCTGTCCACCTCTGTCAGACAGCAGACTGTCAGTGTCACTGTCATCGACCACCCATCATCAAGGCTAGTCAAGACAAAGACAAAATACACAAATCGAAATCCAAATTCCAAAGCAATCCTACGAGTTCTTTCTAGAATGAAGTGATACTTTATTTTTTATTAAAACATTAAAATTATAACTTAAATACTTTAGTTTAGCGTGTAGTTAAAGAAACATGGCTAACATTTTTGGATTAATCGTATCAGGTCGCTTGGTATGGGTCAATATTATTGGTTGTTTATAATTTGTAACATAACCAAAGAGGGCATCAATAAGATCGGTATTTGCGGGTCACAGGTGCAGACAGACTTCACGCCCGTGTCGGAGACGAGTCTGGTCACCACCATCCTGGACGTGGACTCCATCAACCACGCGGTGGTGTTCCTGACGGGCGCGACGCCGCTGCCGGCGGGCACGGTGGCCGTGGTGTACTGGAGCTGGCCCGACCCCGCCGCGCCGCCCAACTGGCAGCCGCTGGGGCACGTCTCCAACGCTAAGCCTTCCGCTATATTTAAGATATCTAACTTGAAAAAACTGCACGAACTATCAGGTAAGTCTATATACTAATAATATGTGATTTTTTTAATTGAATAAATCAAATATAAATCAATCATTTTTCAGATGAAAATAAATTTATGGGTGCATTTGGTCAACAACAAATTTGTCATAATGCACAAATTGGAATTTCTATAGAACCAGAAGCGAATGCACAACTACTTCCAAACTCAGAGGTAAATATAATTATTTTTACTGCTGTAAAAGTTATCTTGTTTGTTTGTGTGTTGATGCTTCAATTTATATGAATATCAAACCTTAGTACAATCACAATGATTGATTATTATCTATATTTCTATACTAATATTATAAATTAAAGCCACAATAGCTCAACGGTAAGTGTGGTCGGCCTCATCACCGAAGGGTGGTGGTTCGATCCCCGCCCCGTTGGTCTATTGTCGTACCCACTCCTAGCACAGTCTTTCCCGACTAGTTGGAGGGCAATGGGAATATTGGTCATATTATAAAAAAAAGATATGGCAAATATTCTTTTTAAAAAAAAAAAAAAAAAAAATGTGGATTGGCAGACTTCACTATGACAGCCTCCGTGGCACAGTAGATATGCGCGGTGGATTTACAAGACGGAGGTCCTGGGTTCGATCCCCGGCTGGGCAGACTGAGATTTTCTTAATTTGTCCAGGTCTGGCTGGTGGGAGGCTACGGCCGTGGCTAGTTACCACCCTACCGCCATGCGATTTAGCGTTCCCGTACGATGCCGTGTAGAAACCGAAAAGGGTGTGGATTTCCATCCTCCTCATAACAAGTTAGCCCACTTCCAACTTAGACTGCATCATCACTTACCATCAGGTGAGATTGTAGTCAAGGGCTAACTTGTAAAGAATAAAAAAAAACATATGTAGGTAGAGAATTAAGAAAATTCCCTGGTATCCAGGTTTCCCCACAATGTTTTCCTTCAGTGGCATTAGGCCAGCTTGGTTAACTATTGGCCTAAACTCTCACATTCTGAGAGGAGACTCGAGCTCAGCAGTGAGCCCAATATGAGTTGATAACAATGAACAAATATTATAGATGCAAAAGAAAGTCAGTCTGTCTGTTACTTTTTCATGACTAAACCACTGAACCAATTTGAATTAAATTTGGTATAGACATAAAGTGAATCTTGGAGTAGAACATAGGCTACTTTATTCACACAATAATCCACAGGTGAAAATTACAGATTTTACACGAACAAAGTTGAGGGCGTCCTCTAGTATTTTATAAATACGGATGAAGTTTTTAGACCCTCAATATAAAATTTAGTTATTACTGAGAAATCTTGGTAAACCTTCATATTATTAATATTTTATGTTTTTAGGCACAACAGACATACTCCTATGTGACCTTCGCTCAGAAGATGTTAGAGCATCTCGTCAACTTTGTGGCTTCCTTCTCTGTGACTCAGGAGCAGATGACGCCAACGCCCGGCGTGTCGTACATACCTCTCAACACACTGCACACCTGGTACCAGAACTTTGAGCGGCGGTTGCAGCAAAACCCTAACTTCTGGAAGAACTAGTGTTGTGTTGAGTGACATTGGAGAGGAGCTTCTGGACAATGCAATGTTTCCATGCACAGATATAGTGTCAAACTTAGGCTAGGTTAAGAAGTTATAGGCTGGGACAATGTGAAGCACATACAGCCTTTCTTGATGAGTACTGTTTACCAACAAAGAAATTAGAAATGAAGGTAGAAAGTGTATGTAATTTCATAACTTATTTATTTTAAATTATGTATGGTTTGTTTAAAAAATGTTATATAAAATATATTAAACATATCTAGTTGTTCTAAGCTTGTTAATGAAATTTATTTTCATTAATATAAGAACAAGTTAATTATAAATATTATTAGATGTGAAATGACTAGTGATTTATGCCCTCATTTTTATTTTGTTTGTTGGTGAACAGTACTCATCAAGAAAGGCTGTAGTATAGTTAACACATGTCTTTTTCTAGTACTCTTGTTTACCATCTTAGGTTTGCATCTGCCTTTATAATGGCCGGTAACCTTGGGCAACATTGTTTTAAATGAGTACTGATTTTCAAAAATGAAACTACTCCATTGCCTGTCTGTGTAAGTGTTTGATTGACAGTGATCTGTATGTGAAAATGTTGTTCTGTACAATAACTTAAGTTTATTAAATGGTCACTTGAGTAAGTGACACATACCACGGCCCTAAAATTCGTGAACATTATTATCAAGCATTTTCACTGTACTGTGACCACCTCTCTATTCCTGTCTGCTCACCTGTGTTCCTATAGGTTACTTGCGCCTGTCACATTCTATGATGTGTCACATTCTATGATATGTTGTCACATTCTGTGATATATTATCACAATGGTGCAACACTGTTGTCTCAGAGGACACTGTATTTATAATGCTATCAGCATATAGTTTTATATTTTGAAACATTGATTCACCTGGTGGTGTGGAGGCTTGATAGTTGTACCCACAATGTATATATGTAACTATGTGACTGCACAATATCTGCAAGCCTGTTTAATTTAACTTGCACACTTACATAATTGTAGTGAGATCAATCTGCCACACATTATTAACAGCTGTCTTAACTACTATTTGTAAATGGGAATTTTCAAAGAATTTTATGCAAAATTTGTCACTTTAGTCAAATAATTTATTTGCATAAGAATATTTAGTGATTACTTTTATTAAGATTAATTTTAGTTATAATTTATGTAATTGAAATTGGTTTATTTTGTAACAAACAAATGTTTATAGCTAATTTTAATGCAAGCGAAAAAAATAGCTTAAATACTCTGTAACGGTTATACGGATAGTCTTGCAGAAAGGACTTGCAGATAAAAGAATTGCAAAGATTTTGATCAACTGTAGGGAGTGGAGCGGAGCGGTTACAGTCTGTGTAACTGGTAAAGGCGATTGTAGTGGGTAGGTAACGATGTTCTGTAGAAAGAGGCAAGCAGGGCACAGAAATGAAAATATGTGGTAAAAACTCGCCAGACCCGCCTACATAGTGTTTCGTTTTAAGCTAGTAGTTTAAAAACTGACTCGCTCATTTGATTAAGTTCAGCAGTTAAATTTATATAATAATAAATAAATATTATATTAATAAATAAATAAAAATAGTCAATATTCTCATATACAACAGTCACTATATTCTCTTCACTCTGTGTTAAAACGCGACAGCTCTAGCAGGTAACAGTCAACTGGATTCGCTCACTTTGTATCATTTTAGTTTGTCATTATCCATAGCTTGTTCCAAAAAGTGTTTCGCCTAATCAGTAAAAGGTCCGCTCAGCTTGCGCTTGCAGCGTCTCATTCCCGTTTGATGTTATACTGATAGTTACAACTTGTCTGACGAGTCGCCTGCACCTCTAGAGCACCTCTTAAAACATGCTAATGAGCGGAAAATATAAATAGTAAAAAATATGTAATCAGTTAGTCACCTGTGTTCCTACTACACTTGCCACAACTGAAGCAGTTGAACTCATAGAACAGGTAACAACCGATGATGCAGAGACTGCTTATGAATTAGTAATATTTTTATAAAACAATAAATTTTTACTATGTAGTACACAGTTCTTCATTATTTATACCTCAACTTAACCTCAATCTATACTAATATTATAAAGAGGTAAAGTTTGTAAGTTTGTCACATTTTTTAAATGGGGTAATCTTCGGAACTACTGGTCCGATTTTAAAAATTCTTTCACCAGTAGAATGCTACATTATCAGGGAGTGCTATAGGCTATATTTCATATAGGTATCATATATATTAGCCGAGTTATCACAGTTTTTGTCATACAGGTCGGACCGAAAATCCTCTTAAACAGACTTATTCGCATGCGCTGCCTTAACTATTGTGTAAAATTTAAATTAATGTATGGAGACTTTATTTATCTTTAAAAGTTCTACTAAAAAGTCCGCGACACCATATATCTATCTTCTATATATTAGCAGATATAGTACCTTTTGTGTTTTAAAAATTATTAATTTTATATACTTAGGTTTACGTCATTATTTATACAACTAAACTTTAATCCTTATTAAAATAAATTATTTAATAATCACAAGGATATTATGGAGATAAGATTTGCCCTTTACAGTATGTTAATTACTTAAATAGTTTCGGAGATAATACAAAATTTCTAAAAGACGCAGAAATTCCGCTATATGACGCGCGGCGCTTTCATTTACGTAGTTGCCGTTTCCGTGTGAATATGGGGATCAAACATAGCCTATGACACTCGCAAATAACGTAGCTTTCTATTGGTAAAACAATTTTCCAAATCGGTCCAGTAGATCCAGAGATTACCTCGTACAACCACACGGACTTTACCTCTTATATTAGCATAGAAGTCTCTATTTCTCTTGGTCATACCACCACTCTCGAAGGACTGGACCGATTTTGCTAAGGGTAGGAGTCAGATAGAGAAGTTACAGGGTAGGGTAGGGTACGGGTAGGGAAGCGTAGGGGTAGTGTAGGGGTAGGGTAGGTTTAGGGCCGGGTTTAGGGTAGTGGTAGGGTAGGGGTAGAGGTAGGGTAGGGGTAGGATAGGCGTGAGATAGGGGTAAGAAAGGGATAGGGTACGGGGAGGGTAGGGGTAGGAAGGGGGTAGGGTGTAGGTAAGGTAGGGGTAGGTTTGGGGTAGGGTAGGGGTAGGGTGGAGGTAGGGGTAAGGCAGGGTAGGGTAGGGGTAGGGTAGATGTAGGGGTTGGGTAGGGTAGGGTTGGGGTAGTGGTAGGTTAGGGGTAGGGTAGGGTAGGGGCAGTAGTAAAGTTGACATCGAAATTTACGCGGACGAAGTCGCGGGCGTCCGCTAGTTGTTGCAATAATATGCAATTCTTAACTTTGAGTTTCTGATGGACAGTGATGTTAGTCAGTATGTATAGTACTTATCTCCTAAAATATTGTTTTGTTAGTTATTTTCACGCATAAACCACTAAACTGATATTAAAGTGTCTTTCACCAATGATAAGCAACATCTTGAGCGAGTTACACAGGCTATAATAATATGTATGCCTTGAAACGGAAACTACACAGATGAAACTGGCTACCGCTAGTGAGATGTAAAGAAAACGGTTTTTTGGAAGCAACATTTATTCAAGAGAATAGAAACAACGAGGTAACAATTGTCTAGGTCTAGTGAACACACACTAAGGCACAGAGACAGGCAGTGATCCTCACAATGTGACCACCCATTTTGTACTATAAACTTATATTAAGCTCTGAGATCCAGTTTACTGACTAAATAACTGTTAATAACAATAACTACAACAAAATAGCTACATTTCATACAAAATGAAATTAAAAGTTACAATGCAACAAAGCCTCCTGTACAAACTTATCAGTGAGGCATTTGGAATATTTTTGTATTATATAAACACCAATAACCAGTGTCCAACATGAGCTATGCCCTGAAAAGTCGTATTTGCACTTGACTGTGTAGTTCACTGCTTTGGGAATGCTGTATTTACACAAACCACAAATAAGTAAAGTGGATGTGTTGTGATCCATGAGTGGTTGTGGCACAGTAGCACCATGTCACAGTGAACTATTGAGCATACAGCAGACAGGCATCCTCCACACTAAATTAAAGACATTCTCATTTTCGTAGTCACACCACAAAAGCTGCACCGATTCCCATACATGTAGATATAAATAATACTTATTTAGTCTGTCATTTCATAAATAAGTATTCCTAAATTAATTCTGCTAGCAAAGTTTACAGTGTATGGGTAGTAAAAAATAGATTCTCAAGATATTCTCACGAAGCCAACTGCTCCCATAAACTCATTGTTGTAATAGATACTTGTATATATGACAAAAATTATGTAGTTATGAACAACGATGCTCAACTCCTAAATTACGAATATTAAAAGGAAGAAAGTTACAAGGGAGCAGGGCAGAAAGTATATGATATTTGGAAAAAAAATAAATACGACTTTTCAAAAGGCCGTAAGTTAAGTATAACATGAAATAAAGTGTGCGTAAGATCGTACAAGTAAGTCTGCGGACACAACTTACATTGAGTTTGCTCGCTAGCTCATGCTATTCGTTAGTGACCGCGCTGGGTGCTCCCGGCGCGGCCAGGAAGGGGTGCTCCAGGGCGCGCTGGGCGGAGTAGCGCTCGCTGGGCAGCGGCTCCAAAAGCTTGGCCGCCAGGGCGAAGGCCGAGTCAGGAAAACCTGCTATACTCACTGAGTTGTCTATTACGTCCGCCTGCGAATACATGTAAACACATAAGATAACACTCGCTTTGTGAAACTGTATTAAGGAAAATAACTTTAATTTAATTCTTTTTATGTCTATCTGACCTCGATAAAGAAAAGCTCTTTTATGATGCTAGATAAACTTAAACTACCTGTAACATATAAATCTGGTGAGTAATTCCAATTAGCTGAGACTGACAGACAGAGAGGAATTTAAAAGCATTGAATCATTATGTATGAAGTTCGTTACCGGGCGAGTGTCGTCCCTGCACAGGCACTGGTGCGCGGGCACGCGGCAGTGCGCGCAGGCGAGCGCGGCGGCGGGCGCGCAGGCGGGCGCGGGCGAGCGCAGGCGCGCAGCCAGTTTGCGCAGGCAGAGCCCGCGGCGCCGCGACGACGTCACGATGCGACGCCCTGCGGGAGAAACATATCAGGCTCGAAGGACCACAAAACAACATTACTACGGATCGTATGTGAAACTGGCCGCCAAATGAATTTATATGTTCATGTAAGTTTCTCAATTTAAATATATTGAGGGTAGTATGCAGCGGTGAAATATTGTGTATTCTGTAGTTAGGTATATGAGGGCAGTTCCGTACCGAGCGCGTGCGCGGTGCGGCGCAGCGGCTCGGTGCCCAGCAGGTCGGCCAGCTCGGCCAGCGCGGACACGTCGTCGGCGGCGCGGAAAAAGGGGTAGCGCGCCGTCAGCAGGCTGGCCAGCACCACGCCCGCCGCCCACGTGTCCACGCGCGTGCCCTGGCGCGGGCTCTTCAGCAGCACCTCGGGCGGGCGGAAGCCCTGCGTGCCGGCGCGCGGCGCGCGGGCGGCGGGGCGCGCGGCGCACGCGCTGCACACGCCGCCCGCGCCCGCGCACGCGCAGCGCCCGGCGCCCGGCGGCCACTCGCCCGGCGCGCTCTGCGCACAACAGCTGACTGACACCGCCGACTCGCAACTCCTGGCTGCTATTAAGATTTTTCTTTCAAGAAAAATCCCAATAACGTATTTTTTTGTAGGCTGACCCAGAATTCCTACCCTGGACCTCATCGCCCGTAGCTGAACCAGCTAACTACAGGATCAATGAAGCGCTTAAATAATAGGTCAACGGTAAGAGCAGTCAGACTCATCACCGAGGGATGGTGGTTCAATTCTCACCCCGTTGGTCTATTGTCGCACCCACTCCTAGCACAGTCTTTCCCGACTAGATGGAGGGGAATGGGAATATTGGTCATATTATAAACTTCAAATATTCTTTTAAAAAATAAAAAAAAAAGTAGAAATGCGCCGAATATTACTTTTGCCGACTAGCCGACTTTTTACATCTACAGACTTATTACAAAGGGTATGTATTGCCAATTTTATTTATCATTTTCCCTGCTGCAGTGAGATGAAAAATTGCACACAGCAGCAAATTTATTTACCTGTCATACATTTAAGGGACGCTGTCTCGCGACACTTAGGATTTTTTTTAAATCTTTCGCTTGTTCGGCATTCCATAAGCGTGAACAAAAATTGAGAAAACAATACAAGTAAACAAAACACATCGGCACAATCGCAGGCGACTTGAGCTTAAATCAGCTGTACCTAAACTAAGCTTTACAGAAATTCCCAAAACCGTGATTGGCTTAAGCCGACTAGTTGACCTCTTTACAACAAGCTAGTCGGTTAGTCGGCATATCTCTAGTAAATCTGTATTGAATATTTAAATAATATTGTAAGCTGCATTTTGTCTTACCTTCGGAATATTCTGTTTTGGTATTTGCACCTTGGGCAGGATGGTCCGGCGCGGCACAACCGGCGCGACGGTGTCGACGCCGCGCGCGCGCAGCGACAGGTCCAGCGCCATCCGCTTCGCGTCGTGCGCGGGCTCGTCCTGAATATCGTCATACACTCACTGACATGCGTTATACAATAAATAAAAACATTGCTATATTAAAATGCATTTTCTGCCTTCATTAATATTTTGTTTGTTTTAATAAACAAAATATAATATATTCCACACTGTGTTTGGGCTTATTGTCGTCCGTACTCGCCACTACGTAAAGACATAATCACCTCATCCCGGGCCCGCTTGCGCGGCGCGTCGGCGGGCGGCGGCTCGCTCGTGGTGCGCTGCGCCAGGCCGAAGTCCACTAACAAATATCTGTAATAAAGTCACTCTCAAAATGCTAGTACATAGTACCACAACATAAAGTCTAATTTGAAGAGTCACCAAAATTAGGTACAATTTTCACTTACCAAGGACTTGGACTTTGTTAGTAAATAAATATTCAACTTATTCATTATTTGTAGGGGCTATTATCTTTCATTCTGATCCTTAACCATATTTATTAAAATTCCATTGAAGTTTATTTGTATGTATAAAATGAACGTTACCTCCTATTCTCTCTATCGTAAAGGAAGTTGCTGGGTTTGATGTCCCGGTGGATGACTCCGAATGAATGCACATGTCTCAACGCCACCAGCAGAGCAGTCATGTACTGCCGAACCTCTTCTGCATCCATGTCTCCGACATATTCCTATAACCACAGCACAACATCAATTTTGAAAAAAACATTAGGGATAAGAAATACCTTAATGAAACACTTGAAATTTTATTTTATATTAATAGAAAATATAAACTCACTTAAGAAGTTCACGTAAAAAACTAATTATTCAAAAACTGATCTATGCTTCAGGTGAGCCTTTGATTGCTGCATTGAGTAACCTGCCTATGGGTGAACAATTTGTCAGTGTATATTTTTCGTTATTGTATTTTTACAGTAAAAGTAGAGGATGGACTTAGTTTATACATACAAGTCTCCACAGCTTATACTCACAGAAAATTTCCTATGAGGTATATAAGGCATCACAAACACTATTGTGTCCAAGTTACGGAGGCACAGCTCCACACCAATCACATTGTGCTTCCCTCTGAAACAACAATAGCTACTACGTAAATCTCTTCACGCTGGCCAACATTGTGGTAAATGTTGTGGATGTTCCAAACAATCTCAGAACATGATAACCAACATATTGGTCTACATACTGGCCAATGTGATGAGTGCATTGCATGACAACTAAAGCTAAAGCTTCAAAAATAAAATTCTCTTTATTTTTGGTCTAGTATAGTCTAGTCATCAAGTGTCTTATTGGTCAAAACTTTTAAACAGTCTCGGAAAAATATGGTTGAGGGCTCATTTGATTCAGGATCGCATCTAGAGTTTTTGAAAAATTTCAAGACCTGCTCAAAAAAATTGCAAAGTTATTAACAAATTAGTAAACAAAAAAAAAGGGTTTTAGTTTTTTGGGTATATCTTGAAAACTATTTAAGATATTTAAATTTTGAAAAAAGATTGAAAAAGAGGAGGAAATTTCCTAAAAAACTCCTGACTCCCGAAATTGTAGGACCAATATTAATAATTTTTACAGGGAGCTGAAAATACGCCCGAAAACGGGTACTCGCGTTTCCGCAAGTATTAAATGTTGATATTAAAATTTTAAAAAAATTCAGAGATATACAGGACAAATGAAAGAATGAAATGCTGTAGAAAACTTTTTTATCGCGACTTTATAAAAAGTTATCCATTAATTAATTAACAATTTTATCCGACTGGGCTATTAACATTGCAAGTTGCATAATTGTTAAACAGGCCTTTGATAGAGTGTGGCACAAAGGGCTCTTGGTAAAAATCAAAAAACTCCTACCACATTCTATGTTCCTGTTACTTGCATCTTATCTTAAAAACAAAATATTCCAAGTTAAACAGCGCGACGCTAGATCCAGTTTCTGTACCTACAAAGCAGGTGTATCCCAAGGCTCGGTTCTTGGCCCAGTCCTTTACAACATATTTACATGTGACTTACCACAATCACCTGATGTCACCATTGCAACATATGCTGATGACGCAGCTTTCCTGTCTTGCGATAAAGATGCAAATCGTGCTAGTTCAATCCTACAAAATCAACTTGATGCAACCCACCTGTGGCTTTCTAAATGACGAAATGTAGCAAGTGCTTCAAAATCCCATCACATCACCTTTGCACTTCGAAAAGGGGACTGCCCTCCTGTTAAGCTAGGAAACGAAGACCTGCCGCCAACAACATGTGTTAGGTACTTGGGCTTCCATCTGGACCGACGATTGACATGGAAATATCATATTGACAATAAAAGAAAAGAGCTCAACACAAGGTTTAGAAATCTGCTCTGGTTACTTGGCAGACAGTCTACACTGAGACTTAACAACAAATTGCTCATTTACTGTGCAGTCTTGAAACCTATCTGGCTTTACGGGATTCAGCTGTGGGGCACCTGCAGTAAATCCAACGCAATCCGTATCCAACGGATCCAAAATAATATATTAAGGATTATTACTGATGCCCCTTGGTTTACTCGCAATGATGAAATCCACCAATATCTGGAAATGCCAACTATCTTTGAGGAAATCAAAAACAACTGTAGAAAACATAAAGAAAGGCTGACCCGACATCCCAATCGCCTCGCTAACTCACTGGTGGTAGCGCCGCGAATCAAGCGCCTGAAGCGAGCTGACGTGCTCAATGAGTAGTTGATGGCAGAGCTCTGGCTCTCCTGTCAGAAACCGTCCCTAAGTCACAGAACTCACCTGCTTATAGTTTAACGACTGATCGCAGATATCAAGAAAAGAAAAAAAAAAAAAAAAAAAAATACAGGACAAATGAAAGAATGAAATGCTGTAGAAAAAAAATTTTTATCGCGACTTTATAAAAAGTTATCCATTAATTAATTAACAATTTTATCCGACTGGGCTATTAACATTGCAAGTTGCATAATTGTTAAACCGGAAATCTCAAATTTTTATCCTCTCGTGGAGCTATTCTTCAAAGATTAAAGAAAGGATTTCCGTCTAGTAAGTTAAAAAATATTTAATTTTCCATCTAGGTAATTTTTTTAGGAAATTTTCCTCTTCTTTTTGAATCTTTTTTCATAACTTAAATATCTCAAATAGTTTTCAAGTTTCATAATTAAAATTCTAAGTATATGAATATGACAACATATTACATGACTTGAACATTCCACCAAATGCAGTTTGTTGCTTAATCATCTAAGAAATATTTGAACCATTAAACACCAATTTAGAGACTAAATATTATTAAAGACATGACAAGACAACAGAAAAAAAGGAATGTTATCATTAATATTTTGGTGTAGTAGCTGGTATTACCAGTGGCAGGCACTGATGAAGTCATGCACTGCCTACCCTGAGAAACAATCACAAACCTGTATTGGAGAAGGAATTTTCCAATTTGTACAATTTGCTTGTATACTGTATATGGTAAAGCTTAGTGAATGCCTCACTAATAGTAAAGTAGTCATTAAATAACCTTATGCACGCCACTAGGTATCACCATTTGAAACAGAAACGTTCACATAAACTAATGAATAACATTCCTCACCCCATGTCCTGCAGACACCTCAGCTCGTGCTCTATTCGGGCGGGGTGTGCGGTGGGCACCAGGTGCTTGATGGCGAACCATCGCTTGTGCTCCTCGGGCAAGGCGGCGTCCATCTTCAGTGAGCCCAAGTACACAGTACTAAATGTGCCTTCACCTATCTTCTTGTGCACATCAAAAATTTTGCCAAGTTTAGGCAATTTGTGCAGCAACTCCTGCATTTGCTCGTCTAAAAAAAGGTTGAATTCTTGATATAATTATTTTAACGACCAGAAGGTAGAGATGGTACATTTTAATAAATAACCTTCAAGTGTCACAAAACAAAATAAATTTTACACCTACTTTCTACGTCCAACTTGTAGTCGAATGTTTCAACGTTTTTCTCCTTGTTTTCGTCATATTTTTTATTTCCTCCGTCCAAATCTTGTTGCTCATTATTTTGCAGTTTTAATAATCTAGCTTCTATTCCCCTTATTCTAGACATAACTCAGAATCAATACAAACATTTATAAACTGTACCTACTTTACAATAAATAAACTAATAAAGTAAATTAAATTAATAAACAACTTTAATTTCCCATAAATTTTAATTCATCTTTAAATTTTCAGAACTTGTAAAGTTTTAAATTTTATTTTTATAGATCTCATTCTCAACCTACATTTGTATTTGTCGTCTGTGACACAGACCACAAATGAAGGTCTGTGACACAGACCACAAATGAAGGTCTGTGATCTCAACATCTCAAACAAGGAACATATCTCGACCATATCTCAACAGACAACAACTGTGCTACGTGCTCACAGAACACGGAGTATGTGCAAAAAACATCATACATTGACTTTTGAACAACAGGGTTCCGAACTTCGGGGTTTTCCCCCCAGATTTAGGGGGCAAATAAGTGAAATGGGATTTTTTAGGGGTCTGAAATTTTTAGGGGTATTTTCAGGGATTTTTCGACTCTTTAATATTTTTAAATTGATGATAAATGTAATATTTCTTTCCTAGCGACTAGCGACTTTATCATCATCGTCATTTTACAACCACTCTCAGGCAACTGGCGGCAATTTTCATCAAATAAAAAAAAGTGTTAAATTTGTTTTTTGTCAACATGTATGATTTCAAAAAATCTGAATCTTCAGATAAAGACGTAATATTTTGTCTGTATTAAATATAGACTTGAAACATATTACAGCATATTTTTTCTAAATTATTATGAATTTATATTTTTAGGGGGACAACTCAACAATTAAGGCGATTTTAGGGTTTTTGACACAAACTTTAGGGATAAATATTTTGGAGAGTTGGTAACACTGCTTTTTAATGGGTAAAAAAAGTTTTGATTTAATCTGTGTTTTTTTTAGGTTAGGTTGTTATAGTGTTATTTATTTCCTAACAAATATCAATAAGAATTAAGAATATCAATAAATATTAATATTACTAATAACGTTCAAGTTTAAGATAATATCTTGTGAGTGTAATTGATTGGCTAGGTGTTTTAAAAATTTTATCTATTTGAAATTATATCTATCGTAGGTTCAATTAAATTAAAATGCTTCATCGGAATATTCGGTATAATCTAGTCAATACCTTCATAAAATCTGTTAGTACATTATGTTATCTAAAATTATAGGATAAGTTTAAATACTTTATTTTATTATACATCATACATTGATGTGCAAACAATGTAACCTGTTGTTCTATATTGATTGCAAGTTTTGTTTTAGTTTCAAGCGGGATACGTCACAAAACCACCGAAGCCCGAGATTCCAAGTAATCCATTAAAAAAAGTGTATGCAGCTAATGAACAAATGGATAATGGAATCATATATGACAGGAAACCTTTTAAAGTAACATTACAAGAAGGAAAAACCTATGCTTGGTGTCTGTGCGGCCGCTCTAAGTCTCAACCACTTTGTGATGGCACACATAAAGATGTTTACCTGAAGATTACACAAAGGTAAATTAATTGATTCTCTATTATCATAGTATATTTAGAGATGTACAGAATAATATAAAGGAAAATGTTCACTCATATTATTGCATCTGATAGAATCTAGTAAATAAATTTATCTATCTATTACAAAAGTTACAGAAGTTATCAACATTATTGATAGACTAGATAATCAACAGATTAGATTAGAATAGATATATAGTATTGTAGATAGTAGTATATCACAAATCTGTAATCAATATGATACAGAATTTGTTGTAAAGTTTTATGTAACTAATAGTTTCTCTATGCACACACAAGGCTGCAAACAGACATTGAGAGGAAAAGCTAAACAAGTTTTACTTCTAAATATTATACAGTTTTTATAGGTTTTTTTTTAAAATAAAGGACATTAGTCATATCATTTTAAAATGACTGCTTTTTAATTCTCCTCATACTAAGAAAAGTTGTGTGAGGAGAGTGTACAACATATGAACCATTGACCATGCAGTTATTGAGGAGGAGGAGGAGCTTTTTCTGTCCATTAACAGTGTATAATATCTGTTTGTAACATTTGGTTTCAGGCCCATTATATTTAAGGTGGAGAAAACAAAAGACTACTGGCTCTGTAACTGCAAACAAACAAAGAACAGACCATTTTGTGATGGAACTCACAAGAACAAAGAAGTTGTTGAAGCAACAACAATTAGAGTTTAGAATATTAAAATGTTAGAAAGGTTTGCTATAGATATATTATTATTATACAATAAATAGAAGCATCAATTTGAGTTTTTATTGTTTTTATTTTGATTTGATTGGAGCCTTACTTGGATTACACTTACTACGATTTACATTATATACAATAAAAAAGTGAATTCTTTGATGCTAAAACTGCTGATTGGATTTGGCTGAAATTGAAATTGATTACACCTTGGATTAACACATGGGTAATTGTTTTTTTCCAAAGCCATGGTTCCCGTGAGATTTGTGTGGAATGTGGATTTGTGTAAAATTTTTAGTTTGTGTCGCGGGTGTTTATACCATACACTCATAGAGTACATTGAAGGGATAGGGCATCTCATCATAAAGTGTATTAACTATAGTGTGTTTTTTCTCTACAGAGACAAAAGTGATGTTTCATGTGTTACCTGATTTTTATATGCAGTAAATAGGGATGTCACAAAATCGATATTCAGGAATTAAATGATTCCTTAATATCGATTTGTCAGTTAAGGACCAAAAAAATTATTATTATTGATGAAAATATTTAACTAATTCCCGATTTTATCAATGTATTCAATAAATTGTATTTATAATTCGATTACGATAAAAAGTATTTCAATGATGAAGGATGCAAACTATTAATTATTGCATAGTATAAAGTAATTTATAAGTTGTAGAAACGTATAAGAATTATTATAGGTATGTTCATCATCATCGTCATATCAGCCAATGGACGTCCACTGCAGGACATAGGCCTTTTGTAGGGACTTCCAAACATCACGATCCTGAGCCGCCTGCATATAATAGCTAATACCTGCGACTCGCTTAATGTCGTCAGTCCACCTAATGGGCGGTCGACCAACACTGCATTTTCTAGAGCAGGGTCGCCTATCCAGCACCTTGGGACCGTAAGGACCATCGGCTCTTCGAACTATGTGCCCCTTTGCCACTTTAGCTTTGCGACACGTTGAGCTATGTCGGTGACTTTGGTTATTGATATCATAATTACACATTTTGTACATTTATTTTATTTCTTATGTATTATTGTATTATTTTTAACGATTTTAATCGAATCAGAATCGTTAGGACAACCTTATTCTTTGTATGCTGTGCTGGTCACATTATTTTTATGTTTGACGTTTCTAATTGTCATTTCAGTCTCTGCTTTAAAAAAAAATTTTAATAAAAAAAATTCAACCGACTTCCAACTCAAAAATTAACCTAAACTAAAAAGCAAAAAATAACATCTTACCTATGTGCTACCTTCTGATCAGTTTGAAGGCGGTGCCAAGCCAGTGATGTTTTAATTCAAGCCGTTTAAATTACACAATTTCTGTGGTTCTTTCAGAAACGGCTTTAATTAAAACATGACACTGGATTGGCACCGCCTTCAAAGTGATCAGAAGGTAGCACATAGGTAAGATGTTATTTTTTGCTTTTTAGTTTAGGTTAATTTTTGAGTTGGAAGTCGGTTGAATTTTTTTTATTAAAATTTTTATTTTTTAATTTTTAGTGTTAGCACACCTACTGAGTGTGAACAAAAAATAATGAGCAAATAGTTGAAACGTTATTTTCTTATGATAAGTATCTAAGTCCTACAATCCCAATTTTAAAAATACTACCTTAACTCATATACAAAATTTCACTCCCCCTTTATCCACACGTAATAATATTCAGAAAAACGTGAAAGGTGACTGTCCTCCGTCTCCATCACCAGACCCCCTATGCAGTCACAATCTATATGGGTGGAAAGTTCTCATCAATATAAAATTTATCAAGTCCAAACACAAGGTAGCTACTGTGAACCGTCGAGGAGTTCCCTTAACTCTCCTTCATCTTCATCACCAGACCTCTAATACAGTCACAACCTATCCAAGTGGAAAGTTCTCATCAATACAAAATTATCAAGTCAAAACACAAGGTAGCTACTGTGAACCGTCGAGGAGTTCTCTTAACTATCCTTCGTCTTCATCACCAGACCCCTAATACAGTCACAACCCATCTAGGTGGAAAGTTCTCATCAATACAAATTTATCAAGTCCAAACACAAGGTAGCTACTGTGAACCGTCGAGGAGTTCTCTTCACTGTCCTTCGTCTTCATCATCAGACCCTTAATACAGTCACAACCCATCTAAGTGGAAAGTTCTCATCAATACAAATAAATTAAGCCCAAACAAAAGGTACCTGCTGTAAATCGTTGACGAATTCCATCGTCTGTGTATCGGCTCCTTCATCAGACCAACTCCAGACCTTCATAAAATTGTAGTGGTGTAAAATACCTTATGGAAACACTAACAAACGCACTAGCCGTCTCTACGATTTTCGAAAGTTCCCCTCAATTTCTCCAGGATGCCATCATCAGATCCTGACATGAAAAAAATGGGACCACCCTGGAATCAAACCCTTCAAAACAAAAAAAGAATTTTCAAAATCGGTCCACAAATGACGAAATTATCGCTGGACATACATAAAAAAAAAAAAAAAAACATACATACAGCCGAACGTAGAACCTCCTCCTTTTTGGAAGTCGGTTAAAAATAGACTTTATGGGATACGGTTTAAATTGAAATGTAATACAGATAGAGAACAACAAGCTAAAATACGTTATGATTAAATAGTCAAAATAGTTTGAAGAAGCCGTACAGTATTTTAGTCGAGTGCGAACAATTTTTGGATTTACCGCACAAAAATCGTTCGTATTCGACTAAAATAAGGTAAGGTGAGAAGCACTGAGGACGGTATCGTACTAACGACTCCTGTACACCAAAAACCGCTACCGCTTGTGCCTCAGCCTCACGAGAAGTTAACATGTCCGAGTCCAACTACAGTGACAGCTGAGAGGGTATTTACACCGACGTACCGCGATATTGTTCACAAAGCGCCACGAACGCGGCGCGCGAATCTCACCCGTATGCAAGATACGCCGACGGGTGCAAATAGTATGCCCTGCAACAAAGCTATAAAGCCGATATCTAACGCTAATGAACGCGATGACGATTTCATACTGGTTAAGAATAAGAAACAGAGATATAAAAAGAATAATCTGCGTGGCACCTTGGAAACTACTGGGAGGATACAAGTAGTAGAATCTCAGTGTTTTATTTACGTTTCCAGGCTTGTAAAATCCGCTACTGTTTCAGATGTTATCGCACATATTACGGACCAGGGTGAGCAGTGCAATAAAGTTGAGCTGCTCACACAGTTTAAGGAGACGAACTTTAACTCGTTTAAAGTGTCAATACCCAGTAGTAAATTAGATTCCTTTTTGGATCCTAACTTCTGGCCATCAGGGGTTGTATATCGCCGTTACCGTGAACGTAAATCTTCCATCGGCGTTAATAAACCTACATAAATGGGTAATGCAACTATACATACAATAACTATAGCTACGTTTAATTGCCGTTCTATTAAGAGGTCTGCCGAACAAATAAGAAGCTTGTCCGAAAGTGTAGATATTTTGGCACTACAAGAGACGTGGCTTCTTCCGCACGACTTGGGTTTCGTGAACGAACTCAGTCAAGACTTTACTTGTTTCGCTAAGTCAGCGGTTGACACCTCAGCAGGAATACTAAAAGGGCGACCGTATGGAGGTCTTGCACTGATGTGGCGTAAGTCATTATTTCCAAACGCGTCAATCATAGACTGCACTGAAGACAGATTAGCGGCCGTGCAAATTGATTTGGGCGGGCGCTATATTCTAGTGATGAGCGTTTACCTACCTTATGACGATGGAAGTGAAGACTGTCTAATGGATTTTATAAGTACCTTGGGAAGTATCGAAGCTACAATTAGTGATAATGACGTCGAGGCGGTCTACGTACTGGGCGATTTCAACGCGCATCCCGGGACCCGTTTCGGCAATGAGCTTTTTGCGTTTTGCAGAGATCACTCACTTGTGTGTGTGGATACAGAATTATTACCTCCAGACACGTTCACGTATGTGAATGACGCGAACGGATCCAGAAGATGGTTGGACCACTGCCTCGGGACGGCGGCTGCTCAAACAACTGTGATCTCAGCGAAAGTTGAGCTTGGAGTGTATTGGTCAGACCATTTTCCTCTAATGTTAAATTGTCAATTAAATATACTCCCTAGGAAAATTACGAGTCAGATGGAAAATAACCTAATGTCCGGTATCTACTGGGGTAAAAGAAACGCTCGTGAAGTTGATTTATATAATGCGAATTGTTGTGATAAGTTACGTGATATCAATATTTCTAGTCATTATTTTAAGTGTAAAGTATGCGATTTCGATAATTTTAAGATTTGTTATACACACCTGTATCTGTTAGACGAATACTACGACAGCTTTGTAAAAGTCTTACAGGATTGTTCCAAAATGAGTGTTAGTCGCGATGTTCCGGTAAGGCATAAAAAAGTTTTGGGGTGGAACCACCACGTACGTGAGAGCCACCAACATGCAAGATATTACTATAAGTGTTGGCTATGGTATGGAAAACCGCAGTCTGGGGAAGTTTACATCAATATGACAGAGAGTCGCAAAATTTTCAAGTCTAAATTAAAATGGTGTCAGAATAATGAAGAACAAATTTTGATGGACATTTTGGCATCTCATCAAGCAGACAAAAACTTTGCAAATTTTTGGAAAAATACTAAACGTCTTGACTACAAAACTAAATTACCCGTGAGTGTGGAGAACGTACACGATTCTCAGTCGATTGCTGAGTTATTTTCAAATCATTTTAAAATAAACCCGTTACCTGTCCGGGCAGAATGTGTTAAAGGCTGCAGTAATGTTAATAAGAATGAAACTATCGATGGAAAATTCTATCGATATACACGTAATGACGTAGCCAAAGTGGTTGTAAAAATGACAAGGGGGAAGTCCCCGGGTTTTGACGGTCTCAGCCTGGAACACATCTTGTACGCGGGTGACCAAGGTTTTAATGTCCTGGCGGAATTCTTTTCTTTTTGGGTAAACTCAGGGTATTTACCAAAAAACCTCATGAAAACCGTGGTGGTTCCTGTCCCTAAAAACAAAACCGGCGATCTCTCTAGCCTCAAAAACTACAGACCAATTTCATTAGGAACTATTGTTGGAAAAATACTAGAGAGATTGATATATTCTGATGTTAATCAGAATATAAAGATTGATGATGCACAGTTTGGTTTTCGTCCCGGTCTCTCGACAGATTCTGCGATTTTTAGTCTCAAGTCAACGGTCAGCTACTACACAAATAGGAATACATCAATCTATGCATGTTTTTTAGATCTTAGCCGAGCTTTTGACCTGGTCAACTATCAGTTACTGTGGCAAAAACTTATTAGGTCCAATGTACCGAATAAAACCGTTGATTTGTTGAGATATTGGTACGAGAACCAAACAAACGTTGTAAAATGGGGCGACGCTATCTCTAATGATTTTAGATTAGAGTGTGGCGTGCGTCAAGGTGGGCTGACTTCTCCGGACCTTTTTAGTCTATATGTCAATGACTTGATTGAAGAACTCAGAAGTGCCAAAGTAGGCTGTCATATAGGTACAACATGTGTAAATAACTTAAGTTATGCGGACGATATGGTACTTCTGAGTCCCTCAATCAGGGGACTTAGACACTTGCTGAACATCTGTGAACAGTATGCGAGGGATCACGGTCTAAAGTATAATGTCAAGAAAACACAGATGATGGTATTTCGGGCAGGTAAAGGTCCGGAATATGTGCCTTTAGTGTTCTTAGATGGATCTCCTATAGAAAGGGTGAACAAATTCAGATACTTGGGGCATATTTTAACTGAGGATTTGCGCGATAATGACGACATCGAGCGCGAACGGAGGGCCTTGGCTGTTCGGTGTAACATGCTCGCTCGCCGGTTTGCGAGGTGCAGTCCCGAAGCGAAGCTGACACTGTTTAGAGCATACTGTCAATGCTTCTACACCAGTCAGCTTTGGGTCAACTGCACCTCAAAGGCACGTAGCAGCATCAGAGTGCAGTATAATAATGCATACCGCATTCTGATGAAACTGCCTAAATATTGTAGCGCATCGGGCATGTTTGCCGACGCCAGAATACCAGATTATTTCGCTATCGTGAGATCGCGAATTGCGTCTTTTTGGTCTCGTATCCGGAACTGTCGTAATGAAATCCTCAGTGTATGCTCCGAGTATCCTGAAAACCCTATTCTAAAATATTGGCTTGCCGTGCATCGCGACAGGAACAAGAAATAAAAAAAAAAGAAATATGTTTGCTCTCAGAAATTTCTATAGATTTATTATTTAATTGTTATATTTAATTATTATCTGTACTTATTTATGTATATTTTAAATGGGTGTATAACCTGAAGTAAATAAATTATTATTATTATTATTAAAATAAAATACTAAAGTAGTGCGAAGTGGGCCTGAGAGTAT
Organism: Bicyclus anynana; assembly: GCF_947172395.1. Classification (NCBI taxonomy): domain Eukaryota; kingdom Metazoa; phylum Arthropoda; class Insecta; order Lepidoptera; family Nymphalidae; genus Bicyclus; species Bicyclus anynana. The sequence continues at coordinate 18,997,101 of NC_069086.1, read as the reverse complement.
ATTATTCTGTTACCCTTAGGCATACTTCAGACTACTTTAGCATTTTAGTCGAGTACGGTAAAATTGTTCGCACTCGACTAAATTATACTAAATTATTACAGTAGTCCGAACTAGGCCTAATGCCTAGTAAATACTAAAGTAGTCCGAACTAGGCCTAAGGCTCAGACGAATTATATAATTATTCTATGTTTAGGACTGCCACAGATAGTGACGGAAAAATATTGGCCAAAGATTATATTACTACAATGACATTTCATGTGACAATTGTGAATTTGTTTGACTGTGGGTCAAGTCGAATGATCGAGTCGAGCTTCATTTGACGTTTGTGGATTGTGTAGGGATGTGCCAACTCGGAAAAAACAAAACTCGATTTAACCCGAGTTAAACTCCAGTTAACTGGATGGACAAGAAAATGTTTTTTTGAGTTTTTTCCAAATTATTCCCTCAGCTTGGCATAAATACTTTAAAAAATTTGAACAGACAAATTATATTTTTATTTGTTTCAATTCTTTATTTTTTTATATTATTTATTTATAATGTATTGGGAGAGTTATACCTACTAACTAAAGAAACAAAAAAAAGTTATTGTTTCATCGATGTCGAATCATTTATTTAAGTATTTTTGGCTCGAATTTTAATTACATAACAACACAACAGGCAAAAACTAAAATAATAACCAGCACTTTAAAGATAACATCAAATCTATGTGTAATGACACTTGTTCTATCAAACAAATAAGTTTCATTTCATTCACTGATATTCATTTCAGTCAATGAATATCAGTGAATGAAATGAATATAGTCTCACTGACACTCAAACGATCGGTAAACTTTGTGCCATGTCGGTTCCATTCGGTTTTCGAACTCGAGATTTTTTTTTTTTTTTTATTGAGAAAGAATACAATAGGGAACTTAAGCTAACTTATCCGCGCTGGGCAGCCAGGCTGATCCTTTGCGCAAAAAATGAGCCAGCCCTTCTGTCACCAGTCGAGGCAACTAGCCGCGGTGAAATGGTACGGAAAAATTTTTTGGCATGCGACTCCATGGCCCACGGCAAAAGGTACAAATATGTAACTCTCTGTCAGAGAGGCATACTTGAGCCACTTACCGGTTTCAGCTTTTTCTGCTGCGGCTCCCGGTCTTGATTCTGTCTCCCTGATATGACACGGTGCTAATGTGTCGACGCATGTAGCGTCCCACATTAGGGCCCGCCCCATTTCCCAGGGAACCAGCGTCAATCCATCAGGTCAGTTAACTCGAGTTAGAGAGAATTCAACTCGAAACGATTCGAGTTACGCCCAACTCGAGTTGACTCGAGTTAACCATCACTAGCCGATTGTGGAGTCGGAGTCGAGCTTCATTTGACGTTTGTCTGTGGATGTGGTGTGGTGGAGTCGAGTTTGCTTTGTGATTTTAATCGGACGTGGTTTTAATTTTATTTTATTAGAATTCGTTCACTTTATAAATATGACCGAAGAAATCAAATTATTCACTAGGGACGAGTTAAAGTGTCGGAACTCGCGAGAAGACGCGATTCTTATTATTCACAATGGCGTATACGACGTGACCAAGTTTCTTGACGAGGTAAGTGTGATTTTCGTAGCCCGCTCGCGTCACGATGGCTATTACTATTAGTATTGGCTAATTTATTAACTTGCGTCTTGTGTAAAGGGCAGGAGCGGACACGTCGCTGTTATCATTCTAAATGAATTGTTGACGGGCAAACATTTTGTACTTGTATTCATGTTTATCAAGCACTTTTAAGTTACTTAAATAAAACTCTCATGGTAGCGGGCTAGATCAAAGGGCAATTTATGATTTAGAATATAAGGCTTATAGATGAGAAAGACAATTTTGGAAAGACACTCTAAATAGTTTGTTTTAATAGCAGTGTCAGCTTGAGATGAAACTTGTTGTTTAAGTACTTTCTACTTTACTCCCTACAATTTTAGCATTTCAAAGTGTAAATGTGTAATGATGTTTTCATCCAATCATTGCTACAAGCTGGTTCTTCCAGGCATCTTCCAATACAAATTATTCTACTATCTAAACAATTTCTGGTGTGTTGGCCTCAATTGTGGGTCTGCCCGTCAGTCTACCCGCACCAGCTCCTGCATTTGAACTAATTAACTTCCCCTCATAGCAATTTTAGTTAAATCAATATACTTTCCATTCATATGCTGATTAAAATATTAACCTTGTAAATAATAATAATAATAATAATAATAATTTATTTGCCAAATTGTGGGTTACAAATAGATCTTACAATAATGGTATGATTTCCAACACAATTTACCGAGTAAATCATCGTGCAAATTTTTAGCAATATTTTACAATAGTACTTATATTATACACATTAATTAAAAATTATTCACAAGAAAAAATATTTAGTCCAAAAATTAGATATAAAGAATGAAAATAGCGACTGAGGAAAATATAAAATAAATGTCAAAATGTCAATAAGTCAATTTGCAGTAGTAATTATTATCCATAATACATTGAAGAACATATGTAATCTGATTTATCAGTAATTCAGCTAAAATTAAAAAAATCTTTGGTAGAGTAAAAACAATGAAATAATAACCACTCTTGTAATTTACGTTTAAATCTCAGGTTTAAATGCAGGAAAAGTCAATTCTGTGATCGAACTTGGAACTTTATTATATATTTGAATTGCCATACAAAAGGCATTTCTTTTAAACAGAACGAGTCTCATTCTAAAATAAAATAATACAATGCATAAAGTTACAAAACACTTTGTATTCGTGAGACATTGTTACAGGGCTGTATAATACAATAATTATAGTCAATTTTTTTCTACTAGTTTTATGTTTTTCCACTACTACAGTGTTATTTTTTTTTTTTTATTCTTTACAAGTTAGCCCTTGACTACAATCTCACCTGATGGTAAGTGAAATATATCTTTTTATGTTTTCGTGTACAAAGTATTTCAAATAATTCCGACTATCCCTATAATATATGTAACACACACCCTTATCTATCCTTGCATTTTAAAATCGTAATCGTATGTATGTAATCATAGTGTTATGATTGTCAATAACTAGGAAATTGGCAATCCACACTTCACTATAGTAAGCTACTTCATGATATTTATCAATGAATAAGTTTGGCTAGGTCATAATAGTATAAGAATGTGATATAAGAGCCACAATTTAAGATCAATTTACAAAAGAAATATTTTTTACTCTGAAAATATTCATTATAGAACACATGTTCCTTAGACATTTTTAATTAATTTTCCTTAAAGAATATAACCCTAGAGTTATGGGAAATGCTCCCAACAACCCTGTATATTCAATACTGAAGCCAAAAATGTGTCTATTTGTATTTTTTTAACGGGGCATCATGATGAAACTACTGAATGAATTTAAATGAAACTTGGCACGATTTGACGCCATGATACATAAAAGGTTATAGGATACTTTTTGTCGCACAAATGAAATTCAAAATTCTACCACTAAAGTATATTATATTAGTGGAATAATTTTGAATTTCATTTTTCATTTTTAAAGGGAATGAAGTTTTTTGATATAAATCGTTCATTAACCAACTTCAAAAAGGAGGAGGTTCTCAAGTTGAAGTAGTAGACTATTTATCTTAATTTATAATAAAATAGTTACTCCATTTTTACAGCGACACTACTGTAAGGGCTGGATAAAAGAGGTCTAAGAGCGGACAAAGTCGCGGGCGTCCGATAATATGAATTGTTAGTTATAGGAGTTATTTTTTGAAATCAACTGTATTACTCTTTTTTCTTCTGTAAAAATAATAAAAAAAAAATTAAGAGTTCCTTCCTTACATGCAAAAGGTGAGAATGATTTTTTTCTCTTCTATCCATCCACTATCCAATAGTGTGGGGTATCGCTATCCGTATTTTTGTGCATTATAAGACTCCGTGTACACGACACCGCATCCGCACCGCAAATTCGTTTTTTTTTTTTTTTTTTTTTATTCTTAACAAGTTAGCCCTTGACTACAATCTCACCTGATGGTAAGTGATGATGTAATCTAAGATGGAAGCGGGCTAACTTGTTAGGAGGAGGATGAAAATCCACGCTCCTATCGGTTTCTACACGACATCGTACCGGAACGCTAAATCACTTGGCGGTACGTCTTTGTCGGTAGGGTGGTGACTAGCCACGGCCGAAGCCTCCCACCAGCTAGACCTGGACCAATTAAGTAAACCTCAATTGGCCCAGCCGGGGATCGAACCCAGGACCTCCCTCATTAAATCCACCGCGCATACCACTGCGCTACGGAGGCCGTCCAACTCGTTACCACAGGCAAAAATCGCACCGGCGCCGCACCACGCCCGCACCGCTGCCGCAATTTTATTCCAAGCACCCTTCACATAGCATACCTGATGTACGAATTTTAATGTAAATGTACACCTGCGTCGGCGTCGGTTGTACTGTACAATAGATTATTGATACTAAAACAACTAAGTAACTGATTTATGAGTGTCGAAAATTTTACTGAAGGTAATGACCGATACCGGTCGTTAATTAATGGGGCCAGTAGTACCATCTGATTTAAACAATAGAATTACTTTACTGTTTCAAGTCAAGTAAAGTTCAAGTCTGGAAACACATCACATTCAATACAATTATTAAATACTAGCGGACGTCCGCGACTTCGTCCGCGTGAAAACTTTTTAATTACATTATATATCGTATTTTTTTCATGATTTACGAAAAATTTTTAAAACTATAACTCTAAAAATGAAGGATTTTCCATACAAACTTACAACCCCTATTTCACACCCTTCTTATTTTATTTTCGCAATAAAAAGTATCCTAGAACCTTCTCCGTATCTTAAACCGTGCCAAGTTTCATTTGAATTGTTTCAGTAGTTTCAGCGTGATGCCCGAATAACAAAAAACACGGACAGACAGACAGACAAAAAATCTAAAAAAAAAAATAACTAAAAATCAAATGCTATGATGAAAAATAATAAATAAGATTACATACATATAATGCCCCCCAATAATAATAGTAATACAGAATCCTCCTACAGTTTTATTATATTATAGATTACGGTTAGATCTGATGCATGTGGTTATTCTTGATAAATTCAAGACAAGAAGCAGAAGGGGTTAGCAAAGTTTGGAATTTCAACTTGGACAATTTCGTTCTTGCCACTGTTTGTATAGAAAGAAAACAAGTAAAATTTTTGTCTATGTACATAAGTATACTTAAAACGTCGAAAAATTGGGTCGCCGGTGCGATGCGGCGCCGTGTGCGATCGCTAAGGTCTTAAAATTAAAGTGCTAATTTAATCTACGGAACCTACACGCACTTGTTCGGTTTTTTCTATTTTATTTCCTATGATCTTATAACGCCATCTTGTGGAGTTCTGAGATACTGTACATGTACTGACACCATTTATCAATCAAATCAAATCAAAAATCATTTATTTCAATTAGGCTCAGTTTACAAGCACTTTTGACACGTCAGTTGACTATTTGTAAAGATTCTACCACCGGCTCGGAAGGCAGGTTCTGCTGAGAAGATACCGGCAAGAAACTCAACAGTTGCTCTTTACTAATATAATAAGTATAAATATAAATATAATAATAATAAGTACATGATAGTACGTATATGAAACTAGCTGACGCCGCGCGGTTTCACCCGCGTGGTTCTCGTTCCCGTAGGTAAACGGGAATTATATATATAGCCTTCCTCGATAAATAGGCTATCTAACACTGAAATATTTTTTCAAATCGGACCAGTACCAAGTTCCTGAGATCAGCGCGTTCAAACAAACAAACAAACAAACAAACAAACAACTAGTTAGATAACGTTAGCACTGATAGGTTGTCTGGGATGTGAAGCATTTGCTCTATTCCAAGCAATAAACACAAGTCTTAATATAATCTAATAGATCATCGGAATGAAGATGCGGAATGCTCGGCAGGTCGGGACTATGCGTGCTATGGCGGGGGTTATTGCGAATGCCGACCTCGCCACCCTCGCACAGCCTCATCACTGCCCCACTTCGCCCACTTCGCCCGGTATTCCGCATTCATGCCGTGTAGGATTCTTTGCGAATACCACGAGTATTATTCCCCGAACGCCGACCTATTTATAATGCTTACCATCCATACGTTACGCTTCATAATACATTCATTATTCTCAATCGTTCCTTCAATATTTTTACAATAACGGTCGATATACTTATGCCTGCTCTGTATGTCCGTGTGACTTGTATTGGAGAAGATATTTTCCATATTGTACATTATTTTTAATTAAAAGCCTGTGACTTGCAAATGAGCATTTGTTGTACCTAATGAAGAAATGTATTTTTAATTTTACGTATGCTGCCTACCCTAGTTACGAGTATGTACCTTGTGCACACCACACTGAGTCTATATTGTTGTGAACACCCAGCACAACGTTACAACGATGAATGAATACAATCTCGCCCGAATGTGCTTAAAACGCTTGATTAAAATCGATCGAACGTTTTTTTTATTAAACACTTAATATTAGTGTCACCTTGTATGTATATTTTTTCACTCATAATCCCGTACAGGATCAGGGTTGGAGGAGATTCAACATTCTTTGTAGAAAACAATTTAGGGAATCATTAAAATAATCTCAGTACCTATATATTCTTTTTCTTCTTTGTGTTCAGTGTATGTAATGTATACTTGTGTACGGCAGCATCCCGGCGGCGAGGAGGTGCTGTTGGAGATGGCGGGTCAGGACGCCACCGAGCCTTTCGAAGACGTCAGCCACAGCTCCGATGCGAGGTAACACGTTCATGTGTTTGCACGTCAGCTTCCCGGTGGCGAGGAGGTGCTGCTGAAAAATTATGAAGATCTATCTATAAACTAGGGACTCACGTTCTGAGCTGGAGGTCGGGCTGCTTCCTTCTGCACCTAGCGTCGCCGATAAAGTGAAGATCATCAAACAACAACAGTTATAGTTCGAACTGTTGTACTTACTTCCGACGATACGTTTAGAAACTTACCTTTAATTAAGTTCTTAAGATGAACCTTTGACTAGGTTCGGAAATTTGCGATCGAATCAGACTTCAGACTTGGCAACCCTTTTGACTTTATCGGCCTCGCTGAGTGTTATCCTCTGAGCTCTTCAGTGACCTCCTCGATATTACTATTAATTTTCGGGACATCATTCACGACAGCTCTACCAGTCAAACCACTGATATTGAGTCACACGAATTGCTGTGGCCCGAGAAATAATATGATCCGAAATTCAGAGTAAATTTTAAGCTAGTTTGGCACACATCCAAACTGAAGTGGTATTATCGAGAATGATTGCATTGCTCTATTCACCTAATATTGATAAAATTTACCGACGTATTGTACAGTACGTACATGACGATCACTGTTCCATGGCCTTCCCTGTTTTAACCAATTCATGCTAATCATATTCAGGTCGTAGACGTCGAACAAAACAAATCTCGATCCAAGGTTTCGTTTGTAACGCTCCCTTATCAATTGTGTTATCATTATTCTTATGAACTTATATGACCGATTAAGCAAGATTTTACAGTTAGCTAAAAACTTGTTATTCGCCTCACTGTCGATTAGTTTTGGAGGTGATGCTGGATTCTCAACTTATGCAACTAAATAGTTTGTATTCGATTTTTCTGCAATACCTAAACTAGATAAATTTTGGTTTGATTGGCATATATGACACACGCTTTTTTTTTTATTCTTTACAACTTAGCCCTTGACTACAATCTCACCTGATGGTAAGTGATGATGCACTCTAAGATGGAAGCGGGCTAACTTGTTAGGTTAGGTTAGGATGAAAATCCACACCCCTTTCGGTTTCTACAAGGCATCGTACCGGAAAGCTAAATCGCTTGGCGGTACGTCTTTGCCGCTTTACAAAAGTACTCCGAGTGACTCAGCATTATGCTGCAGGAAGCAAGCTAATTAGGCTGTTGCTGATTCTAATTAGCTTTGGCACTTCGACAGATCGCTGATGAAGAAGTACAAGATCGGCGAGCTGGTGGAGGCGGACCGCACGCAGTCCAAGACCGCCTTCTCGCCGCAGTGGAACAACGACCAGCAGCAGGAGCAGGGCAAGTGCGTAGTCGCCTAGACCCTAGACTGTCACCGTCACCGTCACCGTCACCGTCACCGCCCGCGCCACACCGCACACGCGCCGCGCTTGCACTTGTAGTCCTCCTCACATTCGTTTAAGCGCGAGAATTGCGATCTGTAGGCGAGCATCGAAACTGCGTAACTATCAAATACACACCTCATTACTTACACAGGACAATTGAAAATGAATCTCACCGAGACAGTTCGTACTTCGAACATAACGCCTACGGTACAGCCCCATAACACAATATACAGGGTGTCCTACTACAGAAGTTACTAACTTCTGTAAACAGTTTATAGTTATAACTTACACTAAACCACCCACCATTCCAATTATAATAATGATGATTTGCATGACTCGAAGGAACTTTCAAAAGCGGCTATCATTATATTTACTGTAATATATACATATTAAAATAAGTAAATAAGTATGTATTACTTAATTATATAAGTAGTGTATTGTTGTTGACCTTCTACTGTAGTGTTATCTGTGGCAATCACGTATGGCACCGGGTCGCTGCACAAATGCTAAAACCTTTAGTTAAGACAAGACAGTGATGTTACGAATAAAAAGAGGCTACTTACTTAGTTATTTGTTCACTAAAAGTTTGCTAATTAATCGCACTCGTCGCGTGGTTGCACGCATTACAAATATACTGACGTCATAACAAATAATTATTATAATGCATGATAATTATGTTCTACAATTTGCAATATCGTAGAACACGTGCCGTGATCGTAAATTTCGTTTTAGTTGTAACATCACTATAGAAGCGAATGTACCAAATATAAAACTCTGACTTACACGCATTCTATCATGCAAACAGTTTTAAAACACATAAATATTATACCTACTTAATACTTTCATACTATTTAATTCATATTTTTGCTACGATTTATACAATATATGTAGAGTAACAAGAAAATGGATCGAGTTAGGTTATTTGAACTTGTAGAAGCATTCAGTATTCACTTGAGTGTCGCTTGTGGGCTGCGAGTGTGACGCACGTCGGTATCTGTACCTATCTGTGTACACTTGTGACTTGCGAATATCTTGTATTCAAACTTATTATCATTCGAGTGTACGTATACACTATACACTGGCACATGGATCTGTGTAATATTAGATTTAGAGTCGGTATGTGGCGGCCTTCGTGGTTTTATAAAACCTGAAAGTTTGACAGTCTGAGCTCCTCCACAGTTGCCTGCCGAGTTAGTATACTACAGAAGGAGCGTGGATGGACACAATTTTTAGTTTTTATTGAACGACTTAGGTTGAGCCATTCCATTACTGCTTTTAGACCATTTTATTGTACTTAATAAACTATATATTTCTACGATAGTGATATTATGATCTGTCAGATAATAGCTCGGTGGAAATAACACTAATAGTACCTATATCACTATAACATTCTATAATTATGTGTTGGTTTTAAGGAATTTTTACTCTTGGATGAAAACTGTAGACCCTTTATGATTATTATTATATGTTTTTATTTCACTAAAGTAACACAATTCAATAATGTATATTTATTGTAGAACGTGCTAGTAAAGTGATCTCTGTTGTTAAGTATTTATGAAATGTTCGTGTTGCAGCGTTCACTTTCTTAGTGTTCATTTACTCGAGCAGCAACTGCTACTGACGACTGCAGTCGCCGACGTCTCGGCGGCAGTCGTCGGTGGCAGTTGCTGCTCGTGTAAATGAACACTTAGACTTAGAGTAGGTACACGTAGTAGCTATTATACTTACGCGGTAGTTGTAGAAGTGTGCAATACAATGTAGGCTACTTGTAACGCTAAGTTGAACGCTGTGGTAGAGGCGTAGCGCTAGTCACATCATATTCCACGGTGCTCTCTCACATATATGTATATACTTTGTTGTACTGTAATCAAAAATAAATTAATTATTGGGAAATGGCTTATTTATTTATTCAATGTTTTGTTCGACCATTTAAAACATCCTCCTATGTTACGCAGACCCATGTGTCATATTTTTCTATCACCACACACTTATTAGGTCCTATGGCCTATTTTAAATTCTAGTTAGAGCTAGTTTATTTACTTACTTCCTTTATTATTTAACTTTAAGTAATCACATATATCACCAGCTCGTTGTAGTAATAGCGCGTCCACGGGCCTCTAAGTGCTGATCACTTGTCACGTTTAATAGTAGTATATAGAATTATTTTTGCTTTGTAAATTAGTACGTCACCCTCGAGCGGCTTGCTTGTAACGTTTTTCGGCGATCGGCATATTTGGAGCAGTCGATGCGTTCGTTACACATGATAAAAAATAAAGTTTGAAAACTATAACCCAACTACTATACCTTGGGTGTTAGTATGCTAAATATTAACAGTGTCTGAGCTAAACCGCGGACAGACAGACGGACATGACGAAACTATAAGTGTTCCTTTTTTACTACGGAACCGTAGACGGCTCAACGGTTTTCATCTTACGAGAATTTCTGAAATTTTCGCATAAAATACACAACATACCTATTTCATAGATGTCTGTTATTCAATCACGAATCAATGGCTCTGGATGATATTGGGCACCTACTGTAGCGTAAAGGTTGTTTCCCGATAATTTCACAAGGAGGGATTTACGCTGGTAACACCATAGGCAGAATAAAGGTTGGACTCTGCTACAGGATAAACATATAATTTAAGTAGGTACCTACTCAGTTTTAGTTAAAGATAGTTTGAAAATTGCCGTAAATTCCGTCGCTCTCGCCTGACAGTTTTAGGTAAATCTAAATAGTATTTACCTACATTAAATATTATCATAACCATTATATGATTGCATAATAAATAATGACATGATCTCTGATGTGATAAGATAACACTATATGTATAGCTAAATTAAACATTTGCAACTTGAACACAGTACCTAATGTACTTACCTAACACCCACTTAGGGCGATCTTTCGTGTAAATGTTGCTAAGCGAGGTCTAGGGTTCGATAACCAACTCGCATCAATTTTTGAATAAATGTTAAATTAAGTGGTTCAAGTGACATAAGTAAATATATACTCGAACCTTTATACCTACCTATTACTTAGCTAGTTTCTTTGGACTTCTATTGCACTCAAATTCACCGTTTTTAATGGGGATGCCGGACGAGGTAAACTCACACATCGATAATATTTAACACCAGTAATATATCCTGTGTCCTTACACTACACACAACTATAAATTTAAATTGTAACACTCACACGTGTAATTTTAATACAATGAAACATCGATTCTATAGACACAGTTTGAATAAACACGTTAGATCGTGATCATAATATTATTCTTTTGACAATACACTGAGGGGTAACGTCTATATAGCGAGGCAGCTCCTATGGTAATTGGTCTGAGCTTGAATCACATGATAATGACGAAGGCGTATTTACCAGTTACCACCCTAATAGGTGCTTGACTACCCCAGTGTTACACAAATCTATACCTAAAACCTAGACAATAAGCATGAAACTGATTATTTTTTACTATAGTCGGTTATAAAGGCAAATGTAAATTAATGAAAAAAGAAAAAAAGGTAAATGAAGATAGGCTACTTCCTCGTATACCGTTATGTTGACCCGGCAACATTACGCTTGCATGAAAAACGAATAATTTTGTCTACGTATGCCATTTACACAACATTATTTATACCTACGTGAAACTAAATGAGAACATGAATTTAAAATAAGCATTAGGTAAGTACCAACTTACGTAATGCTTATTTTAAATTTATGGTAGGTAGGTATCTACCTAAGTACATTATTTTATTAAGAGCAGTCGATCGGTACATACAGTACAGTAGTGTTAAAGTTATTTAAAGAAAACACTAATAAAATACGTTTCGGTCCAAATGTTTTATAGGAACTAAGTTTTGTGAAGACTTAGATGCTGCATAGGTATTTTGTTCAAATCGGTTAAGCCGTTTAAAAGTTACATAGGCACACACACACACGTAGACAGATGTACGAGTACACCATTGGACATTGTAGCTTAGCTTCCTAAAGCCACAGAATACATGTGTACAAAGCCTCATACCGTCGAGATTTGTTAAATATTCACCTGAAACATAGGAAGTTAAAAATACATTAGAGACCTTAGAGAGTCAATTAAAATAATATAAATTAAATTTTAATTTGATCCCAGCTGGCAATTGAACCTATAATAGCCAATGTTAAGTTGTTCTACCCACAAACAACTAGCAACAGGAGTAGCATTTGTTTTTACCAAGCCTTCATGTTTCCGCCGCCAACGAACATTGTTCCGGTGTGAATGGAATGGCAAATGGTTGTCAGCTCGGAATAAATAGTAAATACTCGTCTGAGGTTGTCACTAATTGTAGACAACACGAGGTTTCATTCATACTTCAGATGATACGCGTAGCGCGTAGGTGTAATGTTAATTAGCGTGCAGTGCGAAGTGTTGTTCTGTTATAGGCGATGGCTTTGGCTCACTGACACTGTGTATTTCATCAAATAATGCATCTTGATATGTACGACTATATGAACCAGCTGTATACATACCTATGTATACAGCTGTCTAAGAGCCTGTGCTATCCAGACCTTCGTTGCTTGCGAGTTTGGCTACAAATTCTTAGCTCATAGAGTAGACTAAAATCGCCCGGATAATAAATAAAAGCATGTAAAAATTTAATTTAAAGCATTTAAATTGAGTTATTCCAATACAAGCACTATAATTTCGGGAACGGCTTCTGATTGTTTTTTTTTTTCATATTCCGGGCGTATTTAGTCTATACTTTTATTAGCCAAACTCTACCTATCTACTAGAGCTATGAAGTGCAAACTTCACAGTTGCCTACCTTTCTCACAAGTAACATGATCACAGGCTGGTATCAAATGAAGGTGTGGCACTCCGGCCTCCGCTGTTTGTTTTGTTTGATATGAATATTGAGTGCGTGTAACGTTGTCCCTGTGGCGCCAGCAGTTCGTGGAGCTCGTGGCTGCTGCCGCTGCTGCTGGGCGTGGCCGCGACGGTGCTGTACCGGTTCCTGTTCTTGTAGTGTCGCGCGCCGGGCCCGCGCCGCCTGCCGTGCTGGTGGCGTGCGCCTACCCGCGCACTGGCCCACGACTATGTACACAGATACACTAATCTCTAAACCAATTCTAATGGACAGATATATTTATTGAAAGAGATGTATTAATAGATATTAAATATGTCTAAAAATCCCCTTATCCTTCAAATTCAACGGTTGCCTTGAGTTGAGCCCAGGTCATCGGCCGTACGGGTATTATGCGCTAGATTGGTGTACGACGGAATCAACAGTATTGTCCTCTGGAGTTAACGATAGCTATATTACGGTTAATAAGTGTCTGATCATTTTAATTTGCCCCTGGTTTCTTGTTTTCACTTTTTCCCCTATCCGCTTATAAACAAAGATTAGCTTTAACTCCAGTGACAGTTTTGTTTTTCTCCTAATTGCTATCTAATGCTAAGCCTATAACTAGTAAGTACATATTTTAAAATCTCGCCTAAAGACGAATGGCTGTGCTAACTTGGTTGTATCAACAATTATTATTTTCTTTTCCAATTCTGCATTTTATTATACTTCATTGTATGAAGTAAAATGAAGAATTGGAAAAGAAAGTCCTATTTACAAGGTACACTTACAGCTAAAGTGTCATAAAAGTATTTCTAACTAGCAAGAGATATGTATGCAACTGATTCGGCACAACCTGAAAAAATATATTTTGCGATATATGTGATCTATTCATAGCCAAAAAGATAATTTAATGAAATACCCATAATAGTTAGACTTTTTAAGGTTTACTTCCATCGCCATGCAGAAATATACATAAATATTTTATAATCTTATATTTATACTAATTCAGCAATGGCTTGTGCTGTAAGCTTCATCTTTGTGGGTATTTCTGATAGTTATAATAGTTGTAGACCTACGAAAAATATTAATAAAAAATAGTTATTATTTTTCTCAACGGACTTGATCATTTCTACTTAGCATAGTGAAAAAGTAACAAAACTTACAAGACTATCCAATTGCAGTCTACAGTTGCTTATTTGTTTGTTGTGAACAACTATTCAAACGTTAGTGACGATTTTTAAACATGTTGAAGAGAAACATTTCCAACAATTTCCTTGCAGATTGTGTGCTGTGTGCAGCCAAACATGTCCATGTAACTTGTAAATGTTTTAGGGCTCGGTAAAAGTGCATTTTATTGCAAAGAAATATAATTATTAAGGTTTGGCTGGGCTTTTGGTGTGATGTGTCGATGGAGCTTAAATAAAAATGGGTAGAATATAGTTATCTATACTTATAATAAATCTGTAGAGAGGTCAATTCTGTACATGAAATATATTTCCAAAATAACTATCAGGGGGTGATTAGTGATCGATACTGATGCCAAAAATGCAATCAGTAAAATTTTTGTCTGTCTGTCTGTCTGTCTGTCTGTCTGTATGTTCTTTATAGAAACAAAAACTACTGGACGGATTTTAACGAAACTTGGTACAATTATTCTACATACTCCTGGGCAGGTTATAGTATACTTTTCATTACGCTACGATCAATAGGAGCAGAGCAGTGAAGAGAAATGTTGAGAAAACGGGAGATGTTACTCAATTTTTTTAGCTTCCGTCGCGTGTACAGCTTTAATGGTTAAAGATACATAGAAATCATGTATGACGGAAATATTATCCTTAAAATTATCTATAAAAACACAACAGCATATATATGTTGATCTTTTATGGTTGACTCACAATAACACGTGTAACTCCCGATAGCTTAGCAGTTCGGAGCTTTCTAATTATATCTGCCTACTCTTATGTTTATAACACTCATCACTCATCCCTAGCTAAAAAAGTTAACATTATTACCTATTCAATAAAAAAAGAATCATAAAAATCGGTAAAGAAACACCAAAGTTATACATGAAATACGCTAAGCCATCGCGCGTGAATACTAATTCATGCTATATGGATTATTTTTGTGTAACGGTTGCCGCGCTCGATGCGACTCGCGGGGGGGGGGGGAATAAATAAAGAAGGTAGGGTAGGGTAGGGGTAGGGCAAGGGTAGGGGAGGGGTAGGGTAGTGTTAGGGTAGGGGTAGGGTTGGGATAGGGTAGGGTAGAGGTAGGGTAGGGTAGGATAGGGGTAGTTGAAAGTTTACAACGACTTTCACGCGGACGAAGTCGCGGGCGTCCGCTAGTATATAATGAGAGCGACTTTTGTATAGGGTTAATGGTGCTGTGTTTACTTTCTGTTTAAGTAAAAGTGTGTCTTGTGAAATGTGAATTATCTATAATATGTACTAAATGGTTATAGTTTTTATTGTTTTGTTTGCACAAAGTGACTGTACATTATCAAGTCTCAATTATTTGTTGAGGTAGCTATGATATCATCAGGTTCAGTTCTTGTCACTGAAGTTGCATGTATGGCTCAGAGCAGGACTTTGGGCGTTTTCACAGTAACTATATTCAGATGCCCAATTATCCGCCCACTTTAATATGCGCGATGTTTGTTAAAGTATGCGGATAATTTTGCCTCTGAGTATATATAAATTTTCAATTTTAATGGCTTGTATAGCACTATTTTGTTTTGTAGGCAATTAAACATTACTTTTATAGACAACACAATTATTTTTGTGGAATTAATTTATACTAATAATATAAACAGAAAAGATTTGATTTATTTGTTTGCATTGAAAGGCTCTGAAACTACTGAACCAATTTGATAAATTCTTTCACTGTCGGAAAGTTACACTATCTCTGAGTGCTATATTTTATTCCCGTATTCCTACGGGAATGGGAACCACGCGGGTGAAACCACGCGGCGTCTGCTAGTATTATCTAAACCAATACAAAATAATAATTAAATTAAAACTAAGAATTTGTAGAATATTAAATTGAAATGAAAAAGAAAATATTTATAATAAATAGATTTGATATTTATAATGAATAGTTTCTTTTTGAATTTTTAATTAATATTCTACAAATTCCTGTGGAATACAATTCTTTGAAGAAGTTACAGGTTACTGTTGTGTAGTGCATACATTGTGTATATCAAATTTTTCATAATTGTGTTTGTTTAAAATTACTAAATGAGCTACAACTTGTGTATATTTTGTATGAACATAGTAATATTATGAAACAATTAAAAATTATTTAAATTAAATTGCATTTTTATTAATTAAATTTCTATTATATTTTAACAACAGGCTTTCAGCTCTTACAAACAGTACAATATTTATTAATACTATCACATTAATAACTTAACATTTATTTAACAATTGATTTATAAGTCCAACTTTAACTATAACACGATACACATATTTCTGTTCCTTCGGACCTGTAAAAAAATTTAAATTATTTTATTTTATATTCTATTTAATAGTAGTAGTTCAAATAGTAACCCATTTAAGTAGGTTCAACATCATTATTATCAGCCTATTTTAATGACTACAGGGTCAGGCCTCCCTCATAGGAGAGGAGTTATGGAGCTGAGTCCTACCATGGTGCTGCAATGCAGGCTGATAATGTCAAACTAATGGTCACTATCAGATGTTGATGATAATGACAGACTTTACAGGCTCTATGAGGCCCGAGGGGTGTAACACCACCAACTTTCCAATTCAGGACTAAAAATATTACTGAACATTACTTCAAAGAAAGAAAAGTTTAGTATTACAGTATAAATAATAGCATATAACATGCAACCCAGGACCTCATGATTCACATAAACTAACCACTGGACCAACAAGGTAGTTCATCATACAGTAGAAATCAAAATCAAAATCAAAAATCATTTATTTCAAGTAGGCTCAGTTTACAAGCACTTTTGACACGTCAGTTGACTATTTGTAAAGATTCTACCACCGGTTCGGAAGGCAGGTTCTGCTGAGAAGATACCGGCAAGAAACTCAACAGTTGCTCTTTTGAAAAAGTCATACAGTATTATAATTTACAATTGATAACTATTACAATTTCTTATAGTTTTATTTCCTGTGTGAAGGTGGAAGCTGATCCAATGGCCTCCAAGCACTTTTATCTTTAAGGAACTCATCAATGTTGTAGTAACCTCGACTAAGTAAATGTTTTTTAACACATTGCTTAAAGCTATGCATTGGCAGGTCCATCACAGTCTTGGGGATCTTGTTATAGAAGAGTACACCCAAACCTACAAAAGATTTTTTTACTCTTTGGAGACGATATGCAGAAATAACTAACTTATGCCCGTGTCTAGTAAGACGTGGGTTTAAATCTCCTTTTCGTTTGTACAAATTAATATTTTGTCTTACATAGACTATACTGTTATATATATATTGACAAGCTACTGTTAGTATACCTATTTCTTTAAACTTTTGACGAAGGGACTCGCGTGATTTTAATTGATATATTGCTCGAATTGCTCTTTTTTGAAGTACAAATATAGATTGTATATCGGCAGCCTTGCCCCACAATAAAATACCGTAAGACATTACGCTGTGAAAGTACGCAAAATAAACTAGCCTAGCTGTATCAACATCAGTGAACTGTCTTATTTTTCTCACTGCAAATGCCGCTGTTCCACATGTAGAAGTTCCACAACTCACCCAGGGAATGAGCACTTGCAGCAGTACAGCAGCTGACAGACGGCACACGCACGCTGGCACGTGGCACACAGAGCACTCTCACAGTAGCTGCACTGGTCGGCTGCAACTCCACTACACGCACAATGTTTCACCTGTATACACTTGCCTGCAGCCTGTTCCAATAACAATGAGATATTAACAGCAGGAGAGAGACAAGACGAATATCTTAGCATTCCATGGATTCACAGTGCAGGTGCCGGGTCCAAGAAAAACTCCAGCAGCAGAGTCCTGGACTTGTGACTAAAGGATGTAGGGTTAAGGAATTCCTTGACAATCGATTAACACTCCCCTCCTCCGCTCGTGTTAGTCTCCCTGCCTAGCCAAATTTGGTAAGATCCTATTAGAGCTTTAGATACCCATTCTCATATAGAACTTGCTATTCTATTTGAGATATTTTTACAAAATACCCCAGTGGTGTTAGAATTAGACTTTGGCAACTGACTTTACTTGGATACTTGGCAAATGTTACAACACCATTGGTTGATAATGTAGATTTATATCTAAAAAGAGAATAAAAATTATTTAAAAAGTGTGTAGTAATATTATGTACCAAATTTCCAGAATCCATGAGTCCACCATCCTTGCTGATGAAGAGCTGCTTAAACTTCACCCCGTCTTTCTTCTCAGTTGAACTTACTTCAGAGCATTGTAACAAATTGTGTTGGAGAGTTTTTTTTGCTCCTTTATACAACAATTGTAATGTTTTTTCTGAAATAATATGAAATATTAATTGATATGCACATTTGTCTTACATGTATCAGTGTCTTGAGTTAGGATGATGCAATAAAATAGAATTAATGTAGACATTCTATCAACAATCGATCAAATAATTATTATGAGCTGAGTACATTGTTCTATTATCTAGGTAGCTTAGTTACACCAACAGGGGCCACCGAAGAAGAGAGAACAGGCACGTGAAAGGTGCATTTGATATGTTGTGCAGTCTGGCATTCCAAGGTGCTGTCGAGATCCCTTAAGTTCATGGTCCTAGACAATAGTGTTACAAGTGTCTTACTATAGTGTAGTGACACCTGAAATACAGGTCACTATTTCCAATAATACTCTGGTCCCTCGCTAAGGCACCTTCAATCCTTGACCAAATAAAACGCAGAAAAAGAAATGACTTGAATTAATTAGTAGCTGAAAGATATATTTTGAAATTTGAATCACTGACCGTATACTTTCTTCAACCTGT
The DNA here is from genome assembly GCF_947172395.1 of Bicyclus anynana. Classification (NCBI taxonomy): domain Eukaryota; kingdom Metazoa; phylum Arthropoda; class Insecta; order Lepidoptera; family Nymphalidae; genus Bicyclus; species Bicyclus anynana. The sequence goes on along the minus strand of NC_069086.1, from coordinate 18,978,197 downwards.
CTTCATTGTTGTTAAATTGCTTACGTCCAACGTGAGTTTTGCTTTGCTGAATGTAATCATCACTGTAAGGATTAGATCTTTTAGCCATTTTTTATACTTCTAAATTACTTGAAAATTATTGGACTTTAAATTAATATATTTTGTATTTCATTCCTTAATCCGTTCCACAAACAAACAATCGTCGAAATTCGAAAATTCGAATCACAGACCACAATGCATATGCCACAGATCACTGCTATGATCACAGACATGCCATGGGAACTTAGAAGAACGTGAATTCTTTATGAAGCAGCGCCATCTACATTCTAGATTTAAGATTCCAGGATAGTAAATTCAATGACTTAAGGTGTGTATGTAATAAAATGTTTTTAGAGATTGAAACCGTATAAGCACGGAAAAAAAAGCGAAAAAAAAGAATTATTTTTCCTTTTAATTATGACGCGTAATAGGAAGAATGTGTTTGTATTTCTAAAGCAAAGGGATTATTTAAGAAAGACAGTAAGTGTACATTAATTTCAACGACGTTCCACATACACATAGTCATTTGGCCTAGTGGTTTATAACAAAGGTACGATCTAATAATCCTGAGTTCGAGCCCGGGGGTATCAATGGAAAACTTTTTGTCTTTTTTTTTTGTTTTTCTGTATTGGTTTCTTCAACTATTACAAAATCAAAAATCTCTCTCCTTTACAAAAAATATGCATTATTATTTTTATAACAATAATGGATACTGTACTAAAAATACCGTGGCTAGTTACTAGATGGCGCTATCACAGCCGTTCCGAAAAAAATTCGAGTAGCCTACTATTTCCAATAATACACTGTAATCTTTGATCACAGAACACTAATCACAGAACACTAAACTAATACTAATTACAGACGACAAATGATAAATTTACAATGTCATTGTCACTGACTTAGTCGATGCACTTTCAATCCAAGTTCCAACCATAGGGCCTAGTTCGGACTACTTTAGTATTTTATTAACCGATTTCAAAAAGGAGGAGGTCGGTATTTTTTTTTATCAAGTACGAACGATTTTTCGGCGGTAAATCCAAAAATTGTTCGTACTTGACTAAAAAACTAAAGTAGTTTGTACGGGCTCTAATAGCAAAGATACTTGGAAGTTAGAAAGGTTCCAAAAGAAAAATATAGACTTTATTTGCAAGAAAATAAGTGAGAGCGTTTCACAACCCATTAGCAAGTGACGTCATTCATAGAGATAACAGCGTGATTGGCGTTTGCAGTGATGTGATATATCAAGTCACCGCAAGCGTCAATCACAAACCGATGCCTTGTAATGCTAGCGAATGACGTCACAGTTTATGATTGGCGTTTGCGGTGACCTGATAAAAATACAATTTTGTTTTATAAAAATATTACAATCACGAGATTATTTTTACAAATAAAAATGTGATTAGAGTTTGTAGGCATCTAAACAGCCTTTATGCTTTAATCTTAGTTTTGTACAGAAGGCTTCTTGTAGGCTCCTGAGTAAATATGTTCCTTGCTTGTAGGCCTACTATAGGCCTAGACATCGTGGATTTATGGTATTTCCTACTATTTTTGTTTTTGACATATAACGTCAAAAAACAAAATTAACATGGCTACACTGCCAACAGGGCACCTTCGATCGATGTGTTGCTGTCAACAATTTTTTACGAAATAATTTACAAGGCAGTAGAGTTGATAAATTATACAATTCCCAAGGAATCTATTATTATTTGTAACTAAACATCTCGGACAGTATTAGTGGCACATATGATGTTCTAAAACATATCGGTGTAGAGTGAAAGTGTTTTCAGTCGAGTTCGTCTCGTGATAGTGACGAGGCTGTTTGTTGCAGTGTAGCATATGTAAGGGGCTCCTCCACGAATGTTACGTAAGCGGCGATAAGGCGGCATGTCGTGGATGAAGCGGCCGCAGGGGCCCCGGCCCGAGGGGCAGCCGTACTCCGCCGCCCAGGTGAGCTCGCAGGTTATGTCGAGACAGACGTAAACAATGACGTGGTCTAATTATTACCTGCTTCAATGTTTTCATAATATTCGAGACTCTTGCAAACATATGGCACTTTCAACCTATATTATTATACCAATGCTGTAAAGTCAATTACAACCACTGTAAGAGAAGCAGATATGTTTTTCATGTTATGTAAATACTATGTCAGCAGCGCCTAGATCTTAAATTAGAAAGTAATTAAATTATATTTCTTCATACATTGCTCAATGTTTTATTATGTATTCAGTGCACTTGTCCGTGTGGTATAGCATTACTTTATTAATTTTCAGCCATATGGGAACCAACAGAGTATGTATCCAAACTATCAAGGGACGCCGGCTGCTGCACAGCAACAGCAGACGTGGCAGCAGCAGCAGCAGCCTCAGTACAACCAGCAGTACAGTCAAGTGTACCAGACACAACCCTTCGTCAGTAGCTCTAATCAGATGTTTCAACAACAACAATACAACCAAAATTACACCAATCAGAATCAAAATCAGAATTTTGATAACATTCAAGGTTATCAGCCAAACTACTTTCACAACCAAGCACCTCAGCAACCAAAATTCACCCAAAATGAAAGCTCAGACACCTGGGAAGACAATTGGGACTGGGGCTGGGACGAAGCATCTAAACAACAGAGCGCAGCTAGCCAAGTCTCTCAGCAGGCTGCACAGGCACACACACTCAACAATGCTAATGTGATAGAAGAAAGTTTTGCCTCCACTCAAAGTTGGAACTGGTCTATGGAAGACCAAAAAGAAAAGGAGCAGCAGCAGGTGCCAGTTCAAAACATTCAATCACACAATCAATCAGTGAATTCAGACAACACCAATGCTGCTAATGTCATCAATCATAATATAGGAATTAGTGAACCAAGCTCACAACACAGGGTGAGTGACGTCCCCTCTCAGGGCAATTCTAATGAAGTAAAAAATTTAAGCGATAAAGAAGTTGTGAAGGAACATTTACCTAACTTAGCACTAGGGAAGCGTTTTAATTTAGAAAATTTAACACCACAGTGGTCCATTGAGTCTCAAATGTCACAGGATTCCAGCGACGGTCCACTCACACAGTCAGAAGGCACATATAGAAGTGAAAATCAATCACGAAACTCTAGCAAGAGCAGTCCCGGCCCCAACACTGACACTTCTAACTTTAATTATTCATTGTCAGGATTCAATGAAATGAGTGTCACAAATACTGAGATATCCAAGCATACAGATGACTCAACCTCATCTAATACACATAACAATAGAAGGGAAAACTATGATGAGTTAGCTAACTCTGTGCAAGAAATGTCTATAGCTAACAATGAAAACCAAGCCAATGCAGCTGCAAATGTCAGTGTTCGCAGCAGTGAAACATTGAGGGAGAACCAGCAACCAATATTGCCACCCTTGCCCTCAGTGTCACCGTCCATGTCAAACCAATATATCCATCAACCCACAATGGTGGCCCCTCCCTCGTCCCACATGCCTCAAACCTCATCCATAGCTGCAAATCCTTTGCCGAACAATGCCGGACCACCTGCGCAAGTGTTACCATCTAACTTGCCACCACCACCATCTTCGATGATCACCTCCAGTAATATGCCAACATCATTATCATCAATGTCACATCCTCCTCCTACAAGTTTTCCGACATCCACTCAAAATCCATTTAAAAGTGCATCACCTTTTTCACACAAGAACATTCCCAAAATACCTACCCAATCTCAACCACAATCTTTCCCACCGCAAGTACCTAACAGCAACCTAGCTTCTCCGGCTGTCATTACTCAAATCCTTCAACAAGACAGACTCTCAACAAGTTTTGGGGCTAATTTGGAAACTACTCCGGACAACTCTGAGAGACCTGATCAACCTCAGATGACAAATTACAGATCAATACCTATTTCCCATCAAGTTCCTGATAATTTAGAAGTTGCACCACAAAATGACAGAAATGAGTACTTGCAGACGGCGCATCTCTCCAGCAGTGACTATGGAGAAAACACTGACTTCAGTCGAAATATTCCTCCGCCGGGTCTGAGGAGAATGGGAGTGGGGCAGCAGGAGGCTGAATACAACCAGGGTTTGAACGTGTCGGGCGATGAACCTCCTCCAGGCTTAGCGCGAATGGTACCGGGGCAGCAAACGGAAGTCGACAACTCTTACAACCGAGTGGGCGACGACGATTATATGGACCGTCGAATAGACGGTCAGCCGATGGACGACGGCGGCCGACCGTACAGGCGAGCCGACGGCCAGCAGACCCCGGACTACGCGCAAGCCTCTACGAATCGCAGCGGCGACAGAAGGCCCATTGGATTAGACAGAATGGTTCCCGGGGAACCGAGCAACGAGGAGTATATACAGTACCAAACTTCTAGTTTCGTCGGAGCGAACGAGCACAGAGTCGTGACCGGAGTAGATCACGACTACCCCGTCGCGACGGACGCGGGCCCGTCGGACGTCCGGGAACAAAACGTCGATGGCTCCGACTACACGGAACCGACACCCAGAAATCCCTCCCGAAGTATAATCGGCGTCCGAGATGCCAGCAATGCCACGTCGCCGGACTTCAGTCTGTCTGTGGACGATCAACAGAGAGAGATCACGATGGAGGGTGAAAATTTACAGGACCTCAGCTCCGTGTCGGCAGTAGACGTTCCGTTTGCACGCGACCCGCCGTACGAAGGATCCACTTCTAACGTCGCGGAAGCGCCCAGGGACCGCAGTCACGACGCCGCCGATGCCGCCGAGTATCCGACGAGTAATTCGCGCAGGCAGTCTGTGAATTGCATCACGTCAGGGGAAGACTCCGGCAGAGATCGAGCTTACAAAGCGTCCCCGAGGAAGGACAGAGAGAAAAGCAAACCTAAAGATCGGGAGAGAGACCGGGACCGGGACAGGGACAGGGATAAAGACAGAGGAAGATACTCTCGCGGCGACAGGAAGTACGATCGCGAGTCGGAGAGGCGGCCCGGCCGGGACGAGCGGCGCTCCGAGGCGGCGCGCGGCTGGGAGCGCGAGCGGCGGCACCGGGACGAGAGCCCCGACGCCCGGCGCCACCGCCGCAGCACGCGCAGCCACCGCTACGAAACCGAGGACACTGATTACTACAGTGACCGAGAGAGAGATCGCAGGTGAGTTCAATACATATTTTCAAGCGACGAAAAACAAAGAGAACAAAGAAGGTTAACTATTCAACTTGTATATTTTTTTATGTATGAATCCATGTAACATTTGACTGAGTAATCTGACTTAAAATTTTTTCAAGTTACAAATAAATATTTTGAATTTTGGTGGGAAAACATGGATTGATTGTATATGTGTTAATTGTAAAGTAAAACAACACATAACTTAGCCCCTCGGGGTCAGAGACCAAGGGTAGTATTGATCTTCTTTCAAAATTTTGCTATGTTATGCCACTCTACAGAACATACCTTGAGCTCCAACTGAACACATTTCAGACAGCACAGAGAGGGTTCATACACATCATCGAAGCCGCCGCGCGACGACAAGGGCCGCCGGTACGACGAGCGCGAGCGCGGCGAGCGCAGGCGACACAACACGATGGAGCGCGACCGGCGGTACGACGACGAACGAACGCGCCGCAGCGAGCGCCCGGCCGACGCGGCGCGACGCGAGCGCGACCGGGAGCGCGACCGCTTCGAGCACCGCTACAGGGACATCGACCCCAACAAGTACGCCTCCTTGCGGCGACACAAGGAATACAAAGATGACGATGAACGAAGAAAAGGTAAGCAAACGACCTCCCGTCCACACAATTTCAACATTGAAGACAATTAAGTATTAAGACAATGAGTACCATAATATATAACTTTTATAGACAGTGAAGGATGTTTGTGAACAGAGTTTATGTGAAACTATATTGTATTGTCATGCCAGTAATTTAGGTAAACTTTTACTTAATTCTGTTTATCAGCAGTATAAAGATGAATATTTTAAGAAAGTCTATGTATACTATGTATTCATATAGGGTTTACAAATTTTAATATTCATCATAAAATAAATTCAAATAATTTATAACATAATAGCTTGATATATCTGTTGGTGTCATTGTAGTGAGTGGCAGGTGGTCAGGCTCTAAACAACATTTTATGTTGCAGTGGTAACGTTCAGTGGCGAAGCCAACAGTGGTAGGAGTGGTAGGAGTGGTAGTAAGGCCGAAGGTACCTGTGTATACTGTGTGTCCCAGTGTCGCGCACGCACATACGCATCGGCTAACCTACATACGATAATATCGCATATACATAGCTTTTTAATCAATTTTATAATAATATTCATAAAGTTAATTTGAATTTTTATAGCACCTATTTGCAGTTTCGTTTCAATTAATTTTAATTGACAGCCTAAAACAATCGATAGGTTACTAATTTAAAAGGTTTACAAGTTTATATATGGGAAACTAAACTTGTATAGCAACTGGCTGATGCATACAACAAATACAGTAATATTTATTCCTCATTTAATTGGGAACAATTCCAGAATCTTGCAATTGTTAGTTAATAGCATCTTTACAAAAAACCAAAAACAGAACTACTGCCACAATGACGCACATTGTTATGTACCCGAAAGCTACTTTAAAAAATAATAATCTTTTATCTCAAGATTTTCATGTCTCAGAATACTTTTTTACTTAATACTTGAATTTAAAAATAAGATAAAGTAAAAATGATTTTTTGCCATACTGTTTGAGGCAGTTTAAAGTGAGCAGCATGCCTAGCATAATTCTGTTTTACGCAACCACATAATGACTGGAATAATAAGTTAAATAAATTTCACAACATTCTGGGGAGCAATATTAACTACAATGTCAGAGTCTGACCATTCCATCCATACCAGGGTCTGAGAAGGCTGCAATCATCGATGTTGTGATCAATTCCCCAGGGCATTTAACTATTGATTCCTCTGTTTGATATACTTGTGTCGCATGTTGCTTGAAATTTTAAGCTTTTAATTAAAGCTTAGTGTTCAATTGATGAAAATAAATAAATATATTGCGAAAACCTAGCCTTTAATAAATAACCTTTACTACTTTAATTAGAGTCTAGATTTAAATTCATGCAAATGAAATAGCTGTGATAGCCCAGTGGATACAACCTCTGCCTAAGATTCCGGAGGGTGTGGGTTTGAATGTGGTCCGGGGCATGCACCTCCAACTTTTCAGTTGTGTGCATTTTAAGAAATTAAATATCACGTGTCTCTAACGGTGAAGGTAAAACATCGTGAGGAAACCTGCATACCAAAGAATTTTTGTAATTCTCTGCGTATGTGAAGTCTGCCAATCCGCATTGGGCCAGCGTGGTGGACTGTTGGCCTAACCCTCTCATTCTGAGAGGAGACTCGAGTTAGCCGATTATGGATTGATCAAATCAAAAAAATCTAAAATGAAATAGCAGGCTCCAAATCTGTTGTTATTTTTCGAAAATGCAAACCGAAGTGTAAATTTTAGACCACTAGGTAATTGTAAACAAATTAAATACACTGTATAAACTTAACTATGAGTACAACAGTGAAATTGCTTATAACAAGTCACTGGTTGATATTTCTACAAGCTATTTGATGTTAGTGAATATGGCAATGAATAATAAATAAGTTAAAAAAATATTAGCTGTTTCTGTTGATACTATGTAATTTTCTTCAATCTGATTCCCTTGTTTTGTTCACCGCCCTTGTGACTTAAAGCACTTTTGTCAAAAAAAAAACAATAATTCTTATTTAGTAGGTATTATAATGGTATAAGGTGTATGTTCAGGCGAGGCGTACTCGTCCGGCTCGCGCGCCGGCTCGCGCGAGGCCACGGCCACGGACGAGGAGGCGGAGGAGCCCCGCCGCCGCGCGCCCCGCGAGCAGCGCCGCCGCCACCGCTACCATCACTACTACAAAGGTACAGCGAGCGACACAGCGCGCTGCCGCCGTCGTGTGTGCCGCTGCTAACGGTCGTGTGACGCTGCAGGGTACGAGGCGGGCGCGGGCGCAGGCGCGGGCGGCGCGGCCTGGGACGAGGCTATGGAGGCGCAGCGGCGGCAGTACGAGTACTACGAGCGGCTGCGGCGCACCGACCCCGCCGCCTACATGCGCATATACAAGCAGCTGCTGGCGCCCGGCCTGTACGGGCACGCGCCCTACGCCGACGGTGAGTGGCCCCGGGACGGGCGGCTCTCGCACAGCAGCCTCGGCCGACATGGCGTCGCTCGTAGATAATATCATCAGTGTTTTGAAGTAAAATTTCTTTACGCACGCCTGACTTGGAGAGAGAGCTGGTGAACTCATTACGAAAATTATAATCGGGCGAGGATTTCAAGATGCGTGCTGCCATCTAGGCATACTGAAGTAGTATTTGTTTTTGGGGAAGTTTGAAACAATCCCTTTCTGTACACTTGTAAAACCAGTTGCGATGCAGTTATGCCTGAGGCTCGTAGATGGCGCTTTGTTTTTTATTATTTAAAGATTTTTTACTTCAGTTGTGTGGTCTAAAGCACACTCGTGTTTTTTTGTGTGTGTTTGTTTTGTTGGATATTAGCAATAGTAGAATGTGTGTGGTGTTGCAGCGGCAGGCTACGCTACGCTGGGCTACGAGGCGCGCGCGGAGGAGCGCGGCAGCGTGCACTCGGGCCGCTCCAGCGCCAACGGGCTCAAGCCGACCGACACGTACGTATGCGCCCGCACGCGCGCCGCACACGCGCCGCACACGCGCGTGTACTGACGTTAATGACATTCGGCACAGTTCACATTCGTTGTTATACATGGCAGCAAAACTATCGTTCTCTGCTAGTGCACATCGATACCTAACAAGCAAAGGATTCTAATTTGAATCTCAAGTAAATCGAGGAATTCAAATAAGAATCCTGAGGGTCGCGAGGTATTCAACGGCACGAGAGATAAACAAAGCTGCCGTGCACAGCACACAAGTTTTCGTTTCATTCCAGCGAGGAACCTGCTGTAAGAAAGAAAACTCATTACAGCAGTGTTTGTGATAACTCTGTAGTTGTCGAATTCGTATCTTGTAGGGCTGGTGAAATGAAAATTTTATTTAATGTTATTTTTATTACCTGACTGCAAGAAGGTTTATATTTTATATTTTCCCATTTGTACATTTTAGTTAATTGTTCGATTAAATTAACAGTCTTTTCCAAACATCCTATAGCACTAACCTCTGTCGAATTAACAGGAATGTTTACATTTTCATTTTGTACATATTTTTTTAAATTTCATTTTAGTTTTATACCAATTTATCATTTTGTGTAAATTCTTTTCTATTTTTATAACCCATAATCATTTCTGTCATGGTTTCCAAATTATTGTTCGAATTACAGATTTTAGTTGTTGAAAATTTTATGATGCTTTGCTGTATTGAAGTTTGGTTTATGTATCCAGGTGAAACTTATTTTGTTTTATTAACTTTTTTCTACATTATGTAATTTTTTTGATGTGGTTAAATATAACAATTTTTATTAAATGTTTTTTTAAACTGTTTAATTTGGATACAAAACGGGTTGTGTGCACTCATTATCGTAACTTAAAATACTGTATGTTCACGCGAATGTTTGAGCATGTGTGCATAACAGGATTCAAATAATTTATTCGTTTCTTAACTTCTTACTATGATTTGACTCAACGCACTTTGCGCTTTTTTGAATTGACTATTCGTTTCACTGACGCATACATAAAAATCATTGCCGTGGGAGAACATTCATAGACAGTTTGACTTTATTATTTATATTCTGTTCCCTTTTTACGGTGTATTCTAAGAAATTGCCCTGAAAGGGAGAACAAATATAAACGCGCATATAAATAAAGCTACTTTAAGTCGAGTATTCGATCTGTCAAAATAGTGAATAATAATAGTCTATTGTCGTACCCACTCCTAACACGACTAATTAGGAGGGTAATAGTAGTTATATTTAAAAAAGATATGGCAAATATTATTTTATAAAAAAAGTAGGTTACGTTTTCATTTGCTCAAGTTCGTATAGAACCTCTTGTCCCCTTCGCTGTGAGGTGTACACAGTTTTGCAGGATACAGTAAAAAGCCGATTCTCCAAAACTGGAGTGCAGTGTGAAAGGGGCGCAAGTTACGGTGGTGAGTGCACGTCACGCTTGCTGCGTTCAGCTGAGCACTAGTGCGCGTGGTGAATGTGTGGCTTGGTGTAGGTACTACGGGCGCGCGCGCGACGCGGCCTCCATGCGCACTGACTTCTCCGACAGGTACGCACACGCACACGCACACACGCACACGCACACATCACACACATAGCAAAAGTAAACTCTCTGAATGTCGAATAGCCCGAGTATTTGTTAATCTCTCTTGAATTTTTAGTACCTACGATAACATGCATTTTGTTTTATGGCAATGAATAACTACTAAACTAAACGACTAAAGGACTAAATTTTAACTTTAATATATTTATATACACCGAGCAATTTTTTTCGTCTTTAACCGAAATCCCACACAGTTTACACAGTTAATGTTTGTTATCCAATATGTATTAGAAAAATGAGGGAATTATGGCCCACAATATAAAAAATATGTATATTGGATATATCCATCGCTGTTGCTCGCACCCGGCGGATATATCGTAGGAGCAAACTAGACTAACTAGGCGGGAACTTAACACACGCTGATAAACGCACACATTTTGACTGAGAACAGTTGGCGCACTTGGCTTTCAAATGTAATAGGGAAATTGTCTCAGTTTGTTTGTAGGAATAAATTCCAATTCAAATTCTCAACTGTATTTTGTCATTCAAATTGTCAAACTGTATTTTGTGATCGTCCGGCCGCTCAGAGATTGCGTTTCCGACACCTGATTCAATGTCACCCTTTTATATTTGTAATTTTTTAATAATTTTAGCCCAAAATTAATACGTTTATTGTAAGTCGGCATAATTCCATTCTTAATGTTATAACTCATTATTAATTAAAAATATTTAATTTTCTCACACATTTCACATTTACAATATCTTTCTTTTCACATTTACATTATCTTTCTCATTGACATAGACAGGTGTCAGAAACGCAATCTCTGAGCGGCCGGACGTTAAATTGAAATGGTGCTTTATTAAAATAAAAGTTCAACCGACATGATTGACATGATAACAATATTGAATAACATATTATGTAGAGATTGTGCGGCCGTTTCATATTTCACTAAGTTTAACCTTAACCTTGGGTTGGTTTTGACCGCTCTGTATTCAGTTGTATCTGGTTTTACTCATAACATAGTCAATTGCATTATAGCTACTGTAAATATAATGAATGTATTATAATAATAAGATCATTTGCAACATTTCATTGTATAAATATTGTAATCCAATCATTACAGTTATAAACTACTAACTGCATGTGTCCACGACATACATATCATGGCTTTTGAGAAAAACTTGGTCTTTCTGTGAACTCACGCTGTATAACTAATAACAAAATATTGGAGCAATGGTCGCAGTCAGAAGTGATGATAATGAGGAGTGTCTCGCAGGGAGCTGACGACGGACATGTCGCTCAACTTACATTTGGAGGAGTCCACGGTGCGCTCCGAGCGCATGACGCCCTTCAAGTACTCCACCGCGCACGTCAAGGTACGCACCGCCACACGCCTCACAGATACACAGATCATTTATGAAAATATCACACTTTACTAAAGACATACACGAGGAGTACTGTTTACCAACAAACAAATTAGAAATGAGGGTAGAAAACGCGTGTCATTTCATAACTTTTTTTATTTTAAATTATATTATTCAAAATATATTAACTATATCTCATTATTTTAAGATAATTAATCAAATTTATTTTCATTAGTTTATGAACAACTTAATTACAATTATAATTAGGAGTGAAATGGCTAGAGATTTATGACCTCATTGTTAATGTGTTTGTTGGTAAACATTACTCCTTGAGTATGGTTTTAGTATAGAAAGATGAGATTCATCTCTATACTAAAGTCAAACTCAATGTGGCGTGTTTATCAATAAACAAATAGATGATAGTAGTATATAGTAGATATGGTTAAAAAGGGGATTGAAACTTTTTTTATAAAACTCGTGTTTGACCATAATCTCACCTAATGGTAGGTGTAGATGTGGCCTAGAAGATGCTATTTATTCTAATCCCTAAGATACCCATGTTGGAAGAATTAGGGAAAACTGACTTCGGAGAGAGTTCCTTAGCCAGCGTATAAAAAACAAAGAAGCAAATCGCTTCTACAACGTACGACTTCTGCCGGTGTGGTGTAGCTAAAAGCATTTTACCTGTTTATTGGGCATATATTGCCGCAGTTGTGACGGCCGCTCGCTCTGTTGCAGGGGGCGCTGAGCGCGCGCGCGCTGCTGGTGGTGCGCGCCGGGTACCCGGTGGACGGGCGCGCGCCGGCGCTGTCGGTGCTGCCGCTGGCGCAGCTGCTGCAGCGCGACCCGCAGGCGGCCGAGCTGGCAGCCTACCCCGGACCGCTCATTAAGGGTATACAGTGTGTTTTAAAAATACCGTCCGATCCAAAATGTGCGTGTAAGCTTTATAATATTATAAACAGAAAAAATATTTAAAAAAATATTATTCAATAATTAAGCATTTTTATCGTGATAATAAAGTTTCTAATTTTAAACATAAATTGTCCCAAAACTTGGAAAATTTAAAAAGTGACAACACTGTACTATCAATTATGGTACGTAATGTAGATTATTACCTCCTACCTACACACCTGTGGCACAAAAGTTGGCAAAATAGAAAGCCTTTTGACAATGCCGCGCCGCATATCGTAAAGGGTAGGTACCATCGTTTTCGGCGCCCACTGTCAAAGACAAAACAGAGACCACAGCTGAACCTAAACCAGCTAGAGGAGCCTCTGAAAGAAGACCACCACGCCCGACGACGTTGGAAAAGCCCGGCTCTACAATTAACATAGAGACGGTGATGCAAGTCTTCTTCGACGTCTTGCAAGCTATAAAAAACGGAGAAGACCCCGCCGCAGCGGTCCTCGGAGGTTTGAGTAGCATAGCCCGCCTCAATGGATAGCAAACCTCTGAGGTTCGTATTCTGGAATGCCGAAAGCATCAAACCAAAAAGAGTGCTCACAGAAGCAATGTTAAAAGAACAAGACGTGGACATCGCCCTGATAAATGAGACTCTTTTGAAACCAAGCATCTCAATCAAATTCCCGGGTTACTACGTTTACCGGCAGGACGACCCAAACGCCAACGTACTAGCGAAGAGAGGACTCATGATTCTGGTACGACGAAGAATCGTCCACCAGATCCTACCACAGCGCCGATTCCAAACCATAGAGGCACTCAGGGTCGAATTGCTCATAGCAAACCACCCACTCCAGCTATACGCGCTCTACCGCCCACATACTTCACCGCTGGATACAAGGGAAGTCCGCAGCCTGCTGGACTCCCCCCACCCGGTGGTACTAGCGGGCGACTGGAACGCCAAGAACCCAGCATGGAACTCCTCCAAAACATGCCCCAACGGAAGAGCCCTCTTCCACGACGCTGACCGCCACGGATATGACGTCACGGGACCGGAAGTACCCACGCACTACCCGCACAATGACGCTCACTTGCCCGACGTCATCGACATCGTCGTGTCGAGAGGGCTCCCTACCAGACCAATCCTGACGGTGCTGGATGACTCTATGGGGTCGGACCACCTACCAGTCCTGATGGCTATCCCACATGGCCAACAACAAATACCCAAACCCCGGCCAAGGCGAATAGTAGACTGGGACAAATTTGAAACTAAAATTAATGATACCATCCCATCCAGGAATGCCTCTACTCCGGAGGAAATAGAGTCTCTCGCCGAGGATATCACGTCGTCCATGCGAGAGGCTCTAAAAGAAGCGACGATAGAGAAGGAAAACCACGGCGCGAAACCAACACTCCCACTCCGAGCCAAACAGCTTTTAGAGGAAAAACGGAAGCTTAGGAGAAAGTGGCAATTCACGCGATGCCCAAGAATGAAGCTGGAAATAAACCAACTGTCTGAAGAAATCCACAACTTCCTCTACAACAAAGCAGCCGAAAAATGGGAGGACAACATAGAGAAAGCGAGCGATGACTCTATGTCGCTACACAAACTATGCAGGAACCTGACCAAAACGCAAGAACCCAAACGGCCTCTGCTGCACGAGGACGGAACCCTCCGTTATCGTGCGGCGGACCGGGCGGGCATATTAGCGAGGTCCCTGGAAAAACAGTTCTCCCCCAACGAGAACCTAAATCAGGACCATACCAGAATGGTGACTCTACATAACCAGAGAAATCATTCTGGTACCGTTGACCCAGAGGAGGACAAAATCTATTTTACCCCCGGACAAACCAGAGCGACCATCAAGACTCTACAAGTAAAGAAAGCCCCAGGTGCAGATGAAGTAACAAATGCAGCGCTACGCCACCTACCAAAAAAGGCAATCGTCGCACTAACCAGGCTCTTCAACTGCATACTGCGCACGGCCCACTTCCCTAACAGTTGGAAGTTAGGCCACATAATAATGCTACCGAAGCAGGGGAAAAACCCGCAAAAGCCGGAGAGCTACAGACCTATTACTCTCCTATCAGCCACCTCAAAACTATTCGAAAAACTTCTAATTAAAAAGCTAGAGCCCCACTTCAATGCCCGCCCAGAACAGTTTGGCTTCAGAAGCGAGCACAGCACCACACTGCAATTAAGTAGAGTGCTCCACTTAATGGCCAGTTCCGCCAATAAGAAAGAGAAGACAATAGCGGTTTACATCGATATGGAGAAGGCCTTCGATAGAGTCTGGCACGAAGGCCTTCTCTACAAAATATCGGAAAATACCACCTTTCCACAGAGCGCTCAAAGAGTAATACGCTCTTTTCTAGAAAATAGACGCTATCAGGTGAGGGTAGAGTCGGAGCTGTCCGAGGAACACACAATAAAAGCGGGTGTACCACAGGGGAGCTGCCTCTCTCCAACACTGTACGCCATATACACCGATGACATACCGATGACCCCTGGAGTACACCTGGCATTATACGCCGATGATGCCGCTTTTATAACAACGTCAATAAAACTATATAGAGCCCAGCAAAAAATGCAAAACCAGCTCGATGCTCTACCTGCTTGGACACAAAAGTGGAGACTGTCGATCAACGTGAAGAAAACCCAGGCCATGGTGATGGGAAGGTTCGCACTACCGCCTGAACTGAAGCTCTTCGAACAAACCATCCCATGGTCCCACACGGCGAAATACTTGGGTGTCACGATCGACAGAAACCTCACAATGAGGCACCACATTAAGAAAACCGCAAACAAGGCAAGAATAGCCATTCACCTGCTCCACCCGGTGTTTGCATCGCGGCTACCGCTCAAGAATAAGATCGGGGTGTACAAAACATACGTACGCCCCATCCTTACTTACGCAACACCGGCGTGGTACTCCCTAGCAGGTGAAAGCAACAGAAAAACCCTAAGAGCCCAACAGTCGAAGGCATTAAGACAAATAACGCAAGCCCCTCGATTCGTGAGAAACCGTACAATCGAGCGAGACCTCCGAATAGAGACGCTAGATGAAGTCATCAAAGACCAGGCAACCAGAGCTTATGCCCGAACTGAAACGGCGCTACATCCCCACATTAGGGATATAGCGCCGTGGCATGCCCGCCCCCCTGACAGGTTGGCTCTACCCAGAGACATCCTGTTAGGGAACCAATAAGAGGAAGGAACCAACAAACGGCTTCAATCCGAAAGGCCTTTAAAGGACACCATAAAAAGAAGGAAGGAAGAATATAACAAGTAAGAAGAAGAAAAAATAACACCTCCACCGGAGGTTCACCCAAGGACCGTAGTGTGTTAACACTACGCGTAGAGTGACCACACGCAGGGGGCGGAAGCCCCGGTCGTGTCTCCCCCCGGGCCCTTGCGGGCCCGAGAGAAGAAAATACACAGGCCCACTGTCTTTAAAACACCGCGCCGCCGCCGACACGTGCAATGTCTGTAATGCTGTGTTTAGTTGGCTTGCGCCACTCGCCCAAAATGCAGACTTAAATTAGTAGTAGTAGATCTATTTGCGACAGAGCTATTACTGTGATCCAGAGTAAAAGGGATAGTTTCTGGTGTTAATGTATGTTCAAGGAGTGGAAAATGTGGAAAATGATCCACTAACCATTAACTCATCTGCCATCGTCCATCTGCGTAAATTAACTTTTCTTGTTCACATCACAACACGCCAGTTATGCAAGCACGCATGCATGCTTGTACATAGATGATAAAGCACCTTGACAAACCCATCACCTTGTTGTGAGTACTTGTGTGTTTACTTGCCCATTCAATACCGCTTTGAATAGAAACGTGTAAACGCAGCACAAAACATAGATGGCGGCGTTTTTATATTGTAGTAATGCCTACTAATAATTAACCTATCTCAACTTATGTGTTGCCATGTAAGTTTTTATAATTTTTTATTTTTTTATGTTAATTTTGTGCAGGGAAAAAAATGTATTTCTTTAAAAATAAGGACTGCATAAAAATAATGTATACACGATACCTAAGTACACCCTTAGGCTGGTTTTACAGTCACGCCGCTAGACGCGCCGTTGGACAGCGCGCTGTTGGACAGCGGTGCACCAACTAGTACGGCGCTCCTCAATTAGTACGGCGCGTTTCGCTGCTGTGAGACAGTCGTGTACAAACAGATACAAAATGAACGGCAATGCGGTTAGAGTACTGGCTATTTACTTTTTATGGAAAAAAAGGCAACAAAAACGTCGAAGAACAGTAGGTGTTGATCCTTATAACGCTACAAGGTTACTGAGAGGCGAACACGTAACATCTTTCTCTGATTTACGAGAAAATAGTTATAAATTTTATAAATATTTTCGCCTATCAACCAGCAGTTTCGACGAATTACTGTGCAAGTTAGAGTTTTCTTTACGAAGATCCAGCATACGTCGCATCCCCATAGCTCCAGTTGAAAAATTGGCGATTACTCTAAGGTAAGTGAAATAAAAGAGTAGGGTTTGTAATAAATGATAATATTTGTTTGGCTTATTTTAATCACAGTCGTATTTTAATTACAACCTAACACACTTATTCATAAATGCTGATTAAACCTATTTTAGTTAAAATGGTCTTAAAATCGGAATCTTCTCTTTCATTTTGCAAATGTAGAAAAGAAACAAAACACTTGTAAAACCTATATTAACCCGGCAGACGTTTATGTTTTAATGGAGGATGGAGGATTTCGTTTGTGCAACTAGCGGTAAACATGTATGTAACAAAAAAGATTTTATTAATAAATGTTTCTTACCTAAGTCTGTATTGAAATTTTCACAACACAATTCCTTTCCAATTTCTTCCCAGGCTTTATTTTTTGCGTCCTTATTCTTATAAAAATCATCGGCCGGGTCCCATAAACATCTTCTAATTCGCACTTCGTCAATTACTCGACCCGTATCGATGTGATTCATTTTGTACACAACAGTACCTAACGGCAAGTCTCAACGGCGTGAGACTAAAACGCACAATGGCCGTAGAAGCGCACGAGCGGCGCGCGCTTCGACCGCGTCGCGCGAATAGGACGCGTTCAACGAACGGCGCTGCTCAAGCGCGCGAATTTGAAACGCTACTAATACCCCAATACATATCCGAGCGCGCGCGCTCCGACGGCGCTGCCGAAACGCGTGACTGTAAAACCAGCCTTAAGGGCCGGACGGTATTTCCTATAACACACTGTATGTATTACTAATTCATGGTCCAAAGCTACAGTTTCAACTTTTCCATATTTTTCACGTCTATTTTTGTAATAAAATTCACTGACTCGAGTAAAACATAAATTGAGATGTCGTGCCCGCTCCGCTCACGCACTGTCGCCAGCTGCGCGCCGGGCGACGCGGCCGCGAGCTGCGCGCCGATCGTGCGGCTCTGTACTAAACTAGTTCCGCCAGCCCGCTGTTCGCTCCAACCATTGAGAAGAATTTTCAATATGAAAACGTTTTTAAAATAGAATTTTTATAATAGTAAAATAATAAATTGTTTCGTCTATCGATAGGAGTGACGCATAAGAAGAGCGTGGTGGAGTACTGCGAGCGGCGCGCGCGCGACTCGGCCGGCGGCGGCCCGGACGCGCCCGGCCACGCGCTGCTGTGGGACCTGCTGGCGCTGCTGCTGCGGCAGAACGGGGTGAGTGCTGTATCGGGCGGGGGCGGAACGCACCGGGACGTCGTGGGGAACTAAAATATTATTGGTTGTGAAAGGCATAAAATTGAATTTTTACAAGAAAACATTTTTAATAAACACCGGTAGATTTTTAGCAATACATGTGTAACACATGGTGTTGTGCTCGCAGGTGGTGGTGGGCTCCGACCTGGCGGAGCTGCTGATGAAGAACGCGAAGGAGTTCCAGTACGACAGCGCGCCCGCCGCCAGCAACGGTGAAGCTTTTGTTCTGTCACAATCGTATTATCTTACTGGTCGTTTGTAGATTATCATCAGCCGATAGACGTCCAATTCTGCATATAATTAATAATTTACTTGATTTATTGAAAGAGTTGGAATTAATAGTGATAACCTTGACTTGATGTAGTCAGAATGTTGCGAATGAATGTTGGTGAAATGATTTTGTCAACAAAAGTGATGTCCTATAGTGTGTTCGTGTGTGTTGCAGAGAGTGGCGGCTCGCCGCAGCCGGCGGCGCGGGCGGCGGAGGGCGAGGCGGGCGAGCGGGAGGCGCGCTCCCCCCCGCTGCCCTGCCCGCTGCCCGACGACACGTGTCAGTATATGTCGTACTCTCAATTTTTCTTTGAAAATAAATACTTGATTCTCTGTCGGCGACAGTGTTTACTTGTAAAATATTTAATTGTATGAAAAAAAACTTCAATAAAATATTGCAAAAATAAAAAATCCTAAGTAGCTTAATAATGAATAGTTGTTCATTTTTGTTTCATGATTGCTGTCGCTCGTCCAGTGGTGGAGGAGGAGGAGGAGAAGCCGGACGAGCGGCAGGCGCTGGACCGCTTCCGGGAGCTGCTGATCTACGGCAACCGCCAGGAGGCGCTGGGTGAGCCGCGCTGTGCTCTTGTACACAGCAACACTGTACTGACACTTACAACGATAAAATAATACATGAAAGAGAAACTGAAATATTCGTAACGGTGGAGCGCCACCTCTCGTGTCGGACTCACACGTCACAAGCTCCTACTAGTTAGTTCACCACTGTGCCGGTAAATACTGAACGGATTCGGCGCTGCGCTCGGTCGTGTTGCGTCGCAGTGACAGATGGCGCTTTTATACCTGAACGTATGATATTTCGATTACACTTTTTGCAACGCGTTGCCACGCACCAGCTGACTCCCCAAGTCGAGCGTGCGTAAACAAGTTTTCACTACTATTGCTCAAAAACACTGTCGTATTACCACTCCACAGCGGGGCTAAACAAGCATTTTAGCCTCTAGGGGCTAAAGTAATTTTGTTTTTTTAAATTCTTGTCTGTTACGAGTACTAGACAAGTACTAGCCTACTATAAAACGGAGGAGGTTTTATTCGAAAATGGAATCATTATAGGTAAGGCCGGGGCCTTATTTGTTTTGAAAAATATATAAAAAACTTAAAATTGGAATGAAATGCAGCGTTCTTGTCTGTGGAATGCGTTTATTTTTTTATTTAATTTTTATTGAGTTGCGAATAGAGCGAGATTTGAAGACATGGGACATCCTTTACGGTGTAATTAATACCTTTGCTTTTTCTCATGTGAAAAAAATGAAATTAAAAAGCAAGAATTTAAAAAACAATTGGCGTGAATAATACACACTTAATTTTTTTAAAGATATTTATTGTAAATTTGTGACGGTAACTTATATATTGTCCAACATTAATTGTTATTGTTGTCTTCATCTAGTAAGAATGGTGATCCTAATTTGGAGATGGATGAAATTTTCAATCTGTTACCATCAAAGTCGAGACGCATTTACTTAAATACCTACCTAGGTAAAGTGGAGAAAACAACAACGAATGGATTAACTTTCAAAAGGAGTTTTTTAAACTATTATCATTATTCATCTTCACAGTAGTCGGAAATTATGTTGCCGGGTAAAAGCATCTCCCTTAATATCCAAAATTGTAAACTTTGTACATTTAATTTTCGATAAAATAAATCATTGAATATTGTACTAAACTATTTTATTTTCTCGCAATCGTAGTGAAAAGCAGAGTGTAACACGTGGGGCTAAACCCATTATAAACTCGGTTTCTATTTAGGCGATTTAAAAATACCTCTTATATAATGGGTCTTTTTAGCCCCTTGTATTACAATCTACTATTTATTTCAATAATTACTTTATCAAACACAATGTTAGAAGTCGAAAAAGAATATTTGCTTATGCAAATGAGTGAGTAATGTGTGCGTTGTGCTCAGAGTGGGCCATGCGGCGCGGGCTGTGGGCGCACGCGCTGGCGCTGGCGGCGCACGGCGAGCGGCGCGCGCGGGCCGCCGTCAGCGCGCGCTTCGTGGCCTCGCTGTGCGCCGCCGACCCGCTGCACTCGCTGTACACGGCGCTGGCCCTGCGCGCGCCGCCCGCCGCGCGCTGGCGCGACTGGCGCCCGCACGCCGCCATCCTGCTGGCCAACCCATCCGCGCGCCCCGACCACGACACGCGCGCGCTCACGCAGCTCGGTGAGTGCCAGCGAGCGGCGCTCTCGCCACGCGTTCGGCGTGAACCACGAGCGCCGGGTGACGCGACGTACTTGTGTGTGGCAGGCGACTCGCTGAGCGCACGCGGGCTGCCGTGGTCGGCGCAGTTCTGCTACCTGTCGGCCGGCGTGCCGTTCGCGCCGCACCCGCTGGCGCCGCTGCAGCGCGCGCGCGCGGCCGCCGCGCCGCGCCTGGCGCTGCTGCTGGCCGACCCGCGCGCCGACTCGCTGCCGCGCCTCGCCACCAACCGCGCCATCTTCGCCACCGAGATCTACGAGTACGCGCTGTCGCTGGGCCAGGACTTCGCGCTGCCCGAGCTGGCGCCGTACAAGCTGGCGCTGGGCGCGCGGCTGGCGGACTGCGGGCAGCCCGAGCGCGCGCTGGGCTACGCGGAGGCGGCGGCGCGCGCCGTGGCCCGCGAGCCGGCGCGCCACTCCGCCGCGCTGGCGGCCGCCGTGGCGCGCCTGGCCGAGCGCCTCAAGTACTGCGACCCCGCGCTGCAGGACGACGCGGCGGACGACGCGCCCGACGCGCCCGACGAGGAGTCGCCGCGCCACCAGCAGTGGCTGCGCGACGTGCACGCGCTGGCGCAGCGCCTCGAGGTGTGCCCCGCGTCTTCTCTGTGGAACTATTGAGGCGTCCACATTATGTGCACTGTATAGATAGTACTAACGTAACGAATACAGCATAGACGCGAACGTTCCCCAGGCCGAGGCATCGCAGCAGAGCACGCCGCAGCACGAGGCGCAGCCCACCGGCGACGCCGGAGACCAGTACGGCTGGGCGGAACAGGTGAGTCACTCCCTACTGTTATGACTTCCCATTGAATCAATATGGCTTCAAAAACAAAAATATTTCTACTAAACTAAAAAGCGAAAAATAACATCGTACTATGTGCTACCTTCTGATCAGTTAGTGATGTATTCATTCAAGCCATATGAATCATGAAGATTTTAACTGAATTTTCAAACAGTTCTTTCAGATATGATTGTAATTAACACAACACGATGAACGACTAAAATGGTAACCAAAACAACAACCCGACATGGGCGAGCGATTATGAGCCCTACGTCTCTAGTAATAAGGTTCTCAGTAACAATATTATTTGTCGATCATTAAAGTCGATGGTTGTGTCACAGACTGTGCAGCAGCAGCAGTACGCGGCGCCGCAGCAGCAGTACGCGGCGCCGCAGCCGGTGGCGCAGCAGTACGCGGACCCCGTGGCGGACGCGGCCGACTACGCGCACTACCCGCCGCCGCAGGACGCGCCCGCGTACCAGCCCTACGAGGCGCCGGAGTACCAGCCCGAGCAGCACTACGCCGGCTACGACGAGCCGCAGCAGCACTACGAGCCCTACTGGCAGCACGACTCGCAGTACGCCTACAGAGAGGTGAGTGGCGACCATTGTCAGGGTTCCCATAGGTATAGTTGGGTGATATCAAAATTAATGTAAATGAAATGAATTTTCTATAGCACTTAGAGTAAGTGTCAGAAATATATCAATTTTAATAAAAAGTATTAAAAGATTACTTTACAAACTTAAGTTTTAAATTACGTATTTTCGAACGCCCCAAACGCCAAAAACTCTGTCGGCCGTTTCCTGACGACACACTTGTTGTAAACGCAATATACACATCAAACTAGAAGATGTCTGATTGTTTAATTTAAACCGTTCTACATGCTTTAACTATCAGTATTCCTGGAATTTCGTTCAATACAGAGATAATAATTGCTATACTTTCAGTGTATATCGATATATAGTCGATTTCGATATATAGTCAATAAATATCTTGTCTTTTTAATAAAAATTTGAAAGACGAAAACTAGTAAACAAATCTTGCTTGACGTATTGACACAGTATAGACAATCATGGCGGACAGCGTTTTCGGATGCTTAATCTAAGGTTTAATTTAAAATTAAAATTTGGAAGTATTCAAGTCTCAAAAAATAAGATTTTTTTTACAAACTAATAAAACGACAATGAACATTTTAAGACCTAAAAAAAAGCGTCAACTAGCACATTGTTGCATTGGATTAGCTCAAAGCTTTAACAGTAAAATATTTCTAAAGGAATCCAAATCATTAGAAACCTTGTCAGTTTCCGTGCCGTTGCACGTAGCGGTGTTGTGTGTACAAAGAGTGCTAACGCGGTGTTGTGGGGGCAGCCCGCGCCGCCCCCGCGCGCCGCCGCGCCCCCGCCCGGCCTGCGCCGCCGCCTCGCCGCGCCGCGCCCCGCGCCGCCGCCCGCCCCGCCGCCCGCCGCGCCGCCGCACCGAGCGAGGAGAGCCACACCTCCCGCCTTGCCGAGGACGGAGACCTGGCGCGAACGCTCCACACCCGACGCGGAGGTACCCGACCGGAGGCCCTGTGCGGTGGCGCCCGACTCGCAGCGCCGGCCCGCCGCGCCCGCCCCTCAAACCGTCCCGTCGCCGATACGCGCACAGAAGACCGACTTGGAGGTACACGACTCTGCAACCCTTCCCGAAAATCGCCACAACAGCCGTGAAAATAACCCCTTTCTAGATATCTCCCCTGACCGTCACCCGGTCGCGCGCGGCACGCCTCTGATCCAGCGAGCGAGGTTCCGAAGCTCCTGTGACCGCGAGTCGCTCCGCAGCTGCGACTCCTGCGGCTCCCGCGTGCGGGCCGGCGCGCCGAGCGGCGACGCCCTGGTGCCGCGGAGACGCTGCACCTCCCGCTACGGCACCGTGGTGGGGGACACGGTCGAGTCGTGGGCGCGCGCCGCCGCGCAGCAGCGGGCGAACAGGCCCCTGGTGTTCGGGGGTACGTACCCCATAGACGAGCCGACTCGTGCCCTCGGGCCCGGGGACTCGCCCGCCGACGAGGCGACGTCGGAACGGAAACCGGAGCCCAGTCCCCCGCCGTCGCGAGAATCCGTACACACTCCCAAACCCAGAACCGAGAGCGCCGATCGCGGCGCCGGCTCGTCGACCGAGCTGATAATCGACCCCGAGGCGCACCGCCGCAAGCTGCGGGAGACCATAGAGCAGAGCGTTGAGAAGTTTGAGGCGATGTTGGCTTTGAAAGGAATCGGCGGCTTGAAAAGGGAAAAAAGCGTTCTCACGTTCGCCATAGACGAGCCGCTGGACCCCTGGGGGGACGAGGACGCGCTGCCCAAGGACGACGACGTGAGATATTTTGTCACCTCGCACAAGACTTTCGACATTGACGAACCCGTTTCTATCTAACTTTGTATATATCCACCCGGCCTCGCAGCTCTCGAGCCTATTGTGCGCATGCCCACCGCTAGCGGTTTGGGCAATATTTAACCGACAGCTAGGCCGGGTGAGTGACTTGATGTTTGCACCGCTCTCTATGTAAAGCGTCCCGACGTTCAACCCTAACCCAAACCCTAATGTTTTAATCCATAACAAAGTTAACGCATTACAAATTATAAGCTTATATAGAATAATAGAATAATATTTTATAATGTGAAAAACGAATTTGTATTTTACAACTACATAATTATTATATTAGTAGGCATCACTCTGTTTTAAAATAGACTTTAAATTATGACAAATAACGACTACGAAATACTAACTAATACCACAGCGAAGTTTGTTGCTTACAAGCGATTGAATCTTATTTATTATGTGTTATAGACAGAATTAATAACACCAGTTTTTTTTTATATTTTATTTTACAAATATATGGGACTATTCAGAAAACAATTTTCGCCAATTCATTAAAAGAAGATACAATTACTATGACATGTGGGTACTATAAATTTATTGTGTTTTTAATGCAAAATTTTTGTATGATCTAGCCACATAAATTTTATTTATTATAGCCCTGGAAATGCCATGGTAGCACTTTAAGTATAGGAACCACTTATCGCCGAGCGAGCGACGGCTCCCTATGGCCGCACCATTACAAGTTGGGAGCGGAATTACCGCCATACATTTCTGTTATCCGCTATGGTGTACGGTGTACATATTTTCTCGTCTTATTATTAAAATTTTAATGGCTCTGCCATATTTTTTTAATCCGTAATTCCGTTCCGTTTTACATGTATATCAGATAATTAAATGTCTTATGAAAACTACAGTTATCTGGAACTCTCGAAATAACTCGTTATCTAAACTAACATTATACAGAGGAAAGATTTGTATTTTTGTACATAATGAATAAACTCAAAAATTATTGGACTGAACTCTTTCACACAGAAAGCTCGACAACGTAACGTGATACTTTATCTCCGTATTCCCACGGGAACGGAAACTACGCGGGCGAAACCGCGCGGTTTTGCTAGTCTCTATACATTTATTGATACCCCACAGTGTTAACACACTTAACAAAACTAAACATTATATGTTTATGAGGTAACATTCATTCTAATTTTGACAATGAAATCGACAAACCATGCATAGTTTATGTCGGCAATTATTGCAATTAATTATTGCTAGACTATATATATATTATACATGTTAATATGTTAAATGTTCTATCATTAGTGTGCTTGGGCGCCGCATGTAGTGTGTCACAAGCAGCTCGTATTCTATCTTATGTAATTACTATTTTAACAACTGTTGATTCTAGACAGGTTAATTAATATAAATTAATTAACCTGTCTAGAACGCGGTGCAAGAGGAGGAGCGCCTCGAATCTCCATGGCGCAACATAGAACTGCCGCGTTTCGGGGCTCTTTTAAGTTTTCGGCTAGCAAGATATGGAACGATATTCCTCCCCCGGTACGTACTCTTAAATCCAGCATTGCATTTAAAAAGACAGTAAAAAAATATTTCCTAGAAAAACAAAAAAAATCACAATAAAGGCCGAAACAAAAAAAAAAAAAAAAACCGGTGACTACAATAAAAAAATGGGGATGTATGTCATAATAATGAGACTATTTCGTTATCCTTACTGCTATGCTTAGCTTTAAAATTTTAATGAAATGTACCTAAAAAAAATTAATTTACTGCAAGTTAAAGAGTAGGTATATGTTTTTTTTTATGGAAATTAGGATTTGGTTGTTTACAATTTATTCCTTTTGATTTTCTTTCTTTTCATTTATTTTTGTTCTATTTCCTATCCAGTTATATATTTTAAGTTACTGTATTATATTATTTAATTTAGTCAAATTGGTATCCAACCGTTATCCTATCGTGTCGTGACGCCACCAAAGGTTGCGCCTGAAAATCAGCGCTGCGGTTGCAAACACTGCAGCATTATGCTGAGGCAGTAACCTTTTTAGCTGATGAAACTTAATGATTATCTGTATAGATTAACATGAATGTAAGTAATGTAGATTTAATAATTGTAACATAAGTGTAATCTAGATATAAGAAGAGACCGCACGCCAGGGAGCAAAGCTCTGCAGAGCCACTACCCAAGGTGTGCAGTCACTATTTTGTAAACTTGTGTCTTACTTTAATCATGTGTTAATTTTTTTCATTGTTTTTTTTTTTATTTATTTCATATTGTATGTTTGTGTTGTAATCAGCTAAATAAAACATTTTATTATTATTATTATTATTAAATACCCATCACCTAATCTTTTAGTAAATTTTGGTCCATGCAATCTTACTGCTATTTCTTTACTAATATACTTTTTTTTTGTAATCTTTATGAAAATCGGAAATTAACGAATTTCACTTATTTTGTAATCCTGTGATATATTTATTATGAATCTGAAATTATTTTACAATTTTTTGTATATTTCAAATTATTTATTGCTTATGTAATTTCGTTATTGTTAGGCGACACCTTGTACAAGTAGAAATTTGTTTAGTGTTATGATTTGCACCTAATACTAATTGTGTATTGTATTGTGTTGGTATTAAATTAATTTATTAACAGATATCGATGTTTTCATTTTTACACACTTAACCTAATTTTCTGATAATTAACGTCAAATTTAGTCAAGCTAATAATAAATAATCATTAACGTCACAATGTCATTTTACAAAATGAAATCTTGGTGATTTCTTCCAAGTTAGATCACAATAATATTGGTATCGAGAACTCAGAGTGATTCTTTACTATATGTATTTGATAATATCTATTATGGAAAAAGATTATTTTCATTTTCTTAAAATCACAACAATAATAATTACCCATATAGACATTTTCATACAAAAATGTTAATTTTCACTCAAAACTAGAATCTAGTACTAGTTGGTGAAACGAGTTAAATTCAAGCTTACTTAAAAATCAAGCAATTTGCTTAAAGCAAGCTCTACTAACGACGAAGTCGATTGCATTGTTATCGATCTAAAATATTAAAAAAAAAACTTTTAAATTCAAAATACCTGGATATCTTAATTTTTGCTAGCTTTGTAGAATGTGTCGTCTCAAACGATAATACACTCACAGACAGACTATTCCAAAAGAGCTAAAAGTAAACTAATAAAATTATTAACACACAAGCAATGTGCATGGTCACACAGGGCGGCGAGGAGGATTCGCGGCCCACCATCACCATGCCGGGCACGGCGCCCACCAAGCCTCCCATGTTCGGCGGCGGGGAGGACGAGCGACCGCCCTCCGCTGACGTGAGTCTCTTGTATCACTATGCACACACTGGGTGGCGAGGAGGCTCCGCCCACCACCATCACCATGCCGGGCACGGCGCCCGCCAAGCCTCCCATGTTCGGCGGCGGGGAGGACGAGCGGCCGCCCTCCGCTGACGTGAGTCTCTTGTATCACTATGCACACACTGGGTGGCGAGGAGGCTCCGCCCACCACCATCACCATGCCGGGCACGGCGCCCGCCAAGCCTCCCATGTTCGGCGGCGGGGAGGACGAGCGGCCGCCCTCCGCTGACGTGAGTCTCTTGTATCACTATGCACACACTGGGTGGCGAGGAGGCTCCGCCCACCACTATCACCATGCCGGGCACGGCGCCCGCCAAGCCTCCCATGTTCGGCGGCGGGGAGGACGAGCGGCCGCCCTCCGCTGACGTGAGTCTCTTGTATCACTATGCACACACTGGGTGGCGAGATGGCTCCGCCCACCATCATCACCATGCCGGGCACGGCGCCCGCCAAGCCTCCCATGTTCGGCGGCGGGGAGGACGAGCGGCCGCCCTCCGCTGACGTGAGTCTCTTGTATCACTATGCACACACTGGGTGGCGAGATGGCTCCGCCCACCACCATCACCATGCCGGGCACGGCGCCCGCCAAGCCTCCCATGTTCGGCGGCGGGGAGGACGAGCGGCCGCCCTCCGCTGACGTGAGTCTCTTGTATCACTATGCACACACTGGGTGGCGAGATGGCTCCGCCCACCATCATCACCATGCCGGGCACGGCGCCCGCCAAGCCTCCCATGTTCGGCGGCGGGGAGGACGAGCGGCCGCCCTCCGCTGACGTGAGTCTCTTGTATCACTATGCACACACTGGGTGGCGAGATGGCTCCGCCCACCATCATCACCATGCCGGGCACGGCGCCCGCCAAGCCTCCCATGTTCGGCGGCGGGGAGGACGAGCGGCCGCCCTCCGCTGACGTGAGTCTCTTGTATCACTATGCACACACTGGGTGGCGAGATGGCTCCGCCCACCATCATCACCATGCCGGGCACGGCGCCCGCCAAGCCTCCCATGTTGGGCGGCGGGGAGGACGAGCTTATGAAATTTCAAGAATAGTTATTGAAGTATGTACTTTGAAATTTAGGTGTCACTGTCAGATTATCTCTTAATAGAAAGATCTGAAATTTCACTAGCAACAATGAAAGTATACTTTTTACAACGAACAGCAAACAGACCGGGAGACGGACACGCCGTCGGCGAGCGGCCAGCAGCTCAGCAAGGGCGACGCGAAGGGCGCGGACAAGCGCGCCAAGGGCGGCGGCTGGCTCGGCGGCCTGTTCACCAAGCTGTCGCTGCGCGCGCCCAACCAGATGATCCTGCCCGACGACACCAACCCCGCCGTGAGTGCCCCGTCGCCCGCGCGCCCCACCCGCCCCACCCGCCCCATCTCCTCCATGCGCCTGCCTACCCTCATGTAGCGGAGATAGTTAAATACTCGAACATTTTACAAGAATCCAGCTTTACTCGTATCATTTCACACACACATTTACATGAGGGAAAAGGAGAAATGGAGCTATGTATATATTTTTTTAATTTTGTAGATGCAATACAGCAATATAAATTAAATACGATGTAGCTCTATTTCTTCTATATTCTGGGACTCCTTCGCTTTTTCATTATTTCTCACACAACATTTTTAATTTTTTTATTTTTTAGACTTTTGACTTTAACTCATGATATCTCAGGACGTTTTAAATATTTAAATCTGAAATTTGAACACGAAGTACTTCAAGTAATTCCGCGACGAAATAGATGTGGTACACTGGTGATGGTTAATCGGAAACAAAAATATGGTGACTGTTTGAAAAAAAAATTATCAAAATTTTATAAAATTTAAAATTAGAAATTTTGGCATTTTCATTTATTTCAATGTTCCCACATTAGAATCCAAAAAAAATTACATCCTATGTAGAATATTATAACAAACATTTTAGTACCAATTTACTTATCTTTAAATTAGTGGCTCTTTCGTTTGTATTTTCGTAAAAGAGAAAAAAAAAAATATTCATCTGCTCATTTTTAAGTAATTAAGATTATTACTATATAGCACAGTCATTTATTCTGTTCAAGCTACTTGTATTCTCCTCCGTACTTATTTGTTCTAGTGTAAGACTAGCTTGTGGGATTGTTAAAGCCCCGCGTCACTGTTGTGATAATTGTTCTAGTCAGTTTGAAATGAAAAAGACAATTCATAATTACTGTCAGTTTATAAAGGCATCATATTGTTTTAGTAAATAAATAAATATAAACTGATATTTACTAAAACAATTACTAAAGGTAAAATTAGTAGATAATAGTTAAAGTTACTTTTAAATAAATTTATTTCCAGAACAAATCAATAATATTCTATAATTTATTATATTTATATGTATATGTAGTATATTTATGATAATTATTCATTATTTGTGTGTATTATGTATCACATATTCGTATATTTATTTTAATAAAACTGGTTTGTATATTTGTGTTTCATTTACTTATCCCAAAGTAGAACATATTTGCTATCCTATTATTTCAATCAAAATAAATACAGCTAATTTTTATTTTAATGAACAAAAAATCTAAATGTGGAAACTAAAAAAATATTTGAGACAGTATTTTTTTGTACTTTTATGGTTATTTATAAAATTGAAAAATATTTTCGTACACAATTATACTCTACACACATCCATTTATTATTTCCAATTATTTTAATTAATGTATTCGCTATAATAATTAAAATGAATAATAACTTATGGTACACTTAAGCTAAAGCCAAATAGATAGAAATAGAGCCTCAATAGCTCAACGGTAAGAGCGGTAGGTACCTCATCACTGAGGGGTGGTGGTTCGATCCCCGCCCCGTTGGTCTATTGTCGTACCCACTCGTAATACAGTCTTTCCCGACTAGTTGGAAGGGAATGGGAATATTGGTCATATTTAAAAAGATATGACAAATATTCTTTAAAAATTCGGTTGTGCAATGCAATGCAATATATTTTATTTGTTTTAATTTGTATATAATTTCATAAATACTTAATTTAACAATATTGTGCATGCCCTGCGCTCGCAGATCGTGTGGGACGAGGAGCACAAGCGGTGGCGCGACACCAACGCCGCCGAGGGCGAGGCGCCCGCCGCGCTGGCGCCGCCGCCCACCATGCCGCTGATGCCCGCCATGTGAGACGCCACGCCATTTCTAATATTATAAAGAGGAAAGATTTGATTGTTTGTTTGCATTGAATAGGCTCCAAAACTACTGAACCGATTTAAAAAAATTCTTTCACTGTCGGGGAAGCTACACTATCCCCGGGTGTTTTAGGCTATATTTTATACCTGTATTTCTACGGAAACGGGAACAACGCGGGTGGAACCGCTTTGCGTCTGCTAGTGCATACATAGAAATACAATTCGCGGGATCATAACGACTTTGATAGAATAAGTAATTCGAACAGACATGACAGAATTCGCCATGGATTGAATGAATTTGCAGGAGCACGTCCACGCCGCTGCAGTCCCCGGGGGCGCCGGGCGCGGCGGGAGCGCCGGGTGCGCCGCCCTCCAACATGTTCAAGATGCAGAAGGGACGACGTGAGTACAGTTATTACTGTTACTGCATTTGAGTCTCAGAACAATTACCTTAGGACCTGCCTCGCTAGACGTTTCTCCTCTGTCAAAAATATATGATCACGATCTAACGTGTTTATAAAGACTGTTTCAATGAAGAATCAATGCTTCATTATTGTAATTGTTTTCGTCATGTAAAGAGCTCCCTAAAAATGCCGATTTCTGTAGTTGCATTGCATAAAAAACGTCTTTAACAACTACTAGTTTACTAAAATATGAAGTTATTAGTTACGTTTCATTTGTAAGTATTATTATCTTAATTATATCAAATTTGTAAATAAACCAATATCTAAAAAGAATTGGTTCTTGTGACAGACCAACTAAACATCGATCAAGTAATTGAATATTCTTTGTAGATATTCTGTGGATAGTCTAAACGATGTGTTTAGTCTGTGTAAAAATTATACATAATACATGTATTTATTGGTGTTAATATTTTCTGAATTTGGGTGCGATGCATCTCCATATCTAATTGCTCTATGACTTGAGTTGACGTACGGCGTCACTGTACGACCAGTTGAAAGTTGGAATAGCTTCACATTTCATTTCGATCGTAAACCAAGTATTTTTCTATTCCGTTTACTTTGATGGTTATTTCGACGTTAACTATAGTAAATTAAAAAAAACTTTAATTTGTTGCGTTGCGGTAGGACGAAAGAGAGCAATATTATTCACATATGTCGTGTCGGGCATCGTAGGTCTGTACATACATTGTTGTTGTTGTACCTAAATGAATGAACTTTCAGACATAAAGAAGTCGTACGTGGACGTGTTCAACCCGGGCGGGGCCGCGCGCGCACACGCAGCGCCCGCGCCGCCCGCGCCGCCCGCGCCCGCCGCCGCGCCCAGCTACTTCATCCCCGCGCCGCTGCCCGACCAGGTACACCAACCCCCACGTACACCCACTCGCAGGCCCTTACCTACCAGAAGATTATTGTGCCTTAAATAAAGAAACTATCTACATCTTGGAGCGGGCGTTTGAACTAATGTGCACTCCAAGATCAGGCATGTGTGAGTGCCTCGATGTCTACTATCAGTCCGTATATCCGTGACAACATGTGTGATACAATATGGCTTTATTTCCACGCGCGCAGGAGCCGGACAACGTCCTCAATGGACATTGACAGGTAACGATAATACGTATTCTGAACTAAAATTATAATAAACTAGCGGACGCCCGCGACTTCGTCTGCGTGAAACTCGATGTAAACTTTCAACTACCTCTACCCTACCTACCCTACTCTACAAAAAAAAGTATCCTATGTAATTCTCCTGGCTCTAAATTACCTCCCTACCAATTTTCAGCTAAATCGGTTCAGCCGTTCTTGAGTTATAAGTGGAGTAACTAACACGACTTTCTTTTATATATATAGATGTGGTCAAGTTAAAACAAGCTATCAACGTCATTGTCAATGATGTCCTGGATCGTTTAATGTAATCTTGAAAGCTGTTCTTCCAAGTAATTGAATCCCGTGCCTTGTTACGCGACCATGTTAAGCGACTGAGTCTGGTCATTCTCATAGTGCTCATCACAACATCAAACATTATCCTCAGCGAGCCAACACGAATTGGGGAGCCGTAATGGAATCCCCTTTACCTATTTAAAATAGGCCTGGTTCTGTAATGCGTCAATAGATTCAAATAGGCTGATAATGATGAATATGATAGTAATTGTTAGTGTTAATATTGAGCAAGTATTTCAACATTCCAGGGAAGCATCTACGATCCCACGCAGATGGCGCCTCTCGACGACGAGTACCGCGGCGCCAACTGAAGCCACAGAGTTGTTGATACGATGCAGCACGTACATCATGATAGGGCCATTTCCCCGTCGAGCTGGACGTAACTTGACGCACGAAATAGTACGGTGGTCCCACAACTTGAATACATTTATAACAAGAACTCCCTATGCTAATACTATTCTATATATGTACATTTCTTAATAATTGCTTTTAAGCTATTCTTCACACTGCTTATAGAAGAGCAGAAGTAAAGAAGTATCTTTTTAATTTGGTCCATGACGATATCTGGTGTTTTCGCACTCCCACAAGTTGTGGGACCCTGTGGGTTGTCAGCACAACAATGACTTAACGGCTAACGACGTGCCACCAGTTTGGCCGGGGAAATTTACTGCTCTGTCACATTCCTTTAATTTTGCAAAGGGTTTGGGTAATTTGGCACAAATATTGGCATAATGGTATCACAAATAATGTATCTAATAATGTTTCAAATTTTGCTTTTTCAAACGTAATTATTAGAGAGTATCCTATAAAACTGATTTGTATTCTTCAAAGGCACAGGATTCATTTATATACACACTAGCGGACGCCCGCGACTTCGTCCGCGTAAAAATTGATGTAAACTTCTCTACCTCTACCTTACCCTACTCGTAAACCTACCCAACCCTACCCTACCCTACCCTACCCCTACCTTACTCCTACCCTACCGCTAACGCTAACCCTTCCCTCCCCCCCACCTTACCCTACCCTAACCCTGCCCGTAACCTATCCATACCCTATCCTACCCTACCCCTAATCTACCCCTTCCCTACCCCTACCTTATCCCTACCCTAACCCTACCCTACCCGTACCCTACCCCTACCCTACCCCTATCCTACTCCTCCCCTACCCTAGACGTTCCATATCCTTCCCCTACCTCTACCTTGCCCCTACCCTACACTACCCCTACCTTATCCGTACCCTACCCTACCCTACCCTACCCTACCCTACACTTTCCCTAAATTACCCCTACCCTACCTCTATCCTACCCCTTCCCTACCTCTGTCCTATCCCTACCCTCAGCAAAATTGGTCCAGCGTTTTGTGCGTGGTGCAATGACCAAAAGACTATAATTTCCCAAGCGACTTCTATGCTAATACTATAAAGAGGTAAAGTTTGTGAGGTTGTCGGGGGTAATCTCTGGATCTACTGGACTGATTTGGAAAATTCTTTTACCAATAGAAAGCTACATTATTTGCGAGTGTCATAGGCTATGTTTGGTCCTCATATTCATACGGGAACGGGAACCACGTAATTGAAACCGCGGGGCGTCACATAGCGGCATTTCTGCGACTTTCAGAAATTTTGTTTTATCTCCGAAACTATATAACTAATTAACATACTGTAAAAGGCAAATCTTATCTCTATAATATCCTTGTGATTATTAAATAATTTATTTTGATAAGGATTTAAGTTTAGTTGTGTAAATAATGACGTAAACCTTAATTTAAAATTTAAATAATTTATTAAAGTACTAAAAGTACTATATCTGCTAAAATATAAAAGATAGATATATGGTGTCGCGGACTTTTTTGTAGAACTTTTAAAGGTTCAAAAAGCCTCCATACATTTATTTCAGTTATACGCAATGGTTGAGGCAGCGCATGCGAAAAAGTAAGTTTTTCGGTCTGACCTGTAAGAGTAAACCCGCGATATCTCAGTAGTTATATATGATAGAAACATAAAATATAGCCTATAGCACTCCCCGATAATGTAGCATTCTACTGGTGAAAGAATTTTTAAAATCGGTCCAGTAGTTCCGAAGATTACCCCATTTCAAAAAATTGTTACAAACTTACAAACTTACAAACTTACAAACTTACAAACTTTACCTCTTTATAATATTAGTATAGAAGTATAGATTTCAAAAATTGACTATATTCTGTATCTGATGCCTCAATATGCATGTCCCAAGCCCTTTTCAAATGTAACCCAAGAGTGTGTACAGTTGAATTATCACGTGAATTTGATTGGTGGACACCACGAATCACAATTCTTGCGAATGATAATTTGTTTTAACAGTAAAATGAGTGCCTCATTTTTAAAGTGAGACGTGGGGTCGGGGGTCGGCGCGATTTACACCAGGGACCTAGTGAACACTTCAGCTAGCTCGACTTTTTAATTTTAACTATTTAGGGACATAATTCATCTTAGTGAATTTTGCTCACCTTTTATTATTTCTAAGTATTTTTCATTTTCTTTTATTTGTCTATTATATTTGTTGTTGGTTTTAACTTCATCGCATTACCGTGCGCAATAATTTTGACATTCAAATAATATCCTGACGAAATTATACAGAAAATAGAAATCCGCAATAAAATTACGCCGGCCGAAAAGCGGCCGATACTGACCAATTCTAGAATATTGATTTAATGTAATGTTTTAAAAACGAATTATATTTTTTGTCCAGAAATTGGTATTATATTTATTTTGTTGATAGCGTTATAATTATTATTATAATATACATTTATTTGATGATAGTTAAAATAATTTATAGTGTAAAGTGTGTTATGTTTTTAATTTTCAATTCCAAATTGTCCTATTATTTTACAAATTAAAGGTGCAATAGATTGTAATGTTAATGATAGTATACCGGAAGAATAAAGCATAGACAATAAAATTGGTAGTCATGTTTTTAGGCCTTCGTTTTTCACTGTATTATTTTGGCGCGTATTCACACTATTGTCGCGTCGCGAGTCGCACTATTCACACTACTGTCGCGTCGCGAAGTCGCGAGTCGCAGTGAACTCATGAGCTGGCACGCGATGCGACCGCGAGCGAGCTGCGCGCCGCAACAAGCAAATAGTGCTAGGATTGCGAATGACGTCAACGATTTACCGCATACTTTTATGTTAAAACTCTGCCTGCAATATAGAAAAATCATACCAAACAAATTGATGGGATTTATTTAAATAAAATTGAAATGTGTTAATCAATTTGTTTGTCATTATGTTCTGAATGCAAAGTTTTGAGTATTGACTTTAAGCATTATTTACTACTGAAAACCGCTGCCATTCGCTAATTTTATTTTTGGACAAAACAAGCTTATTAATTTTACGAGTAGGTACCGATTTAAAATGTAATACGAAATAAATAATGAATAAGAAATAACAGGTGACATCGTATGCATTCTTTAGGTGAGCGTTACTGATCAAACTTTTCGTCAAATCAATCGTAGTGTTTGTTAAACAATTTGGTCGTCTGCGACTTTGTGTAAAGTGTTTGTCAAATATTGCTTTGTCGAAAAGTTTGACTGAACGGGCTCCCTTCGTCACAAAGTTACGCCAATCTTCCGCGATGGTGTGGCCGGAGCGCAGCTCGACTGACATGATCATAATTTAATTTTCCATGTATAGATAACTAAGGTATAGATAGTGTACAGAGGTGCGGCGTTTTGTATACATATGTAAAGAGGGAGTTATCTAAAGGTTGTATAGATTTGATTAGGATAAAGCTCACCTGCGGCGCAGTCGACTCACTCGCTTGTATAAAGTAGCGCCGGTGAAGCCGGTGTCTGTATATTAGTCGATCCACTACTCGATGTATTCCGAAATGTATTATAATGATTCATCTAATGGGAAATTATTTAAATTAATAAATTGTTTATGTTAATGCTTACGTGCTCGATGTTTTATTTTTTATCCTATTCAAGAGTTTATGTGCCTATTGGTATTAATGGTAGAAGAGTTTGCCCTGCTTATATAATTTTCGGCTTATGTAGCATTAAACAAATATTATACAGAGGTTATTGACGTGTTGCTTGCATTCGTCGTCATTCCATTGTATCCTACTAAAGTTACGCCAAACAGAACGACTTACAATACGATTTTAGCAATTTTTGAATTATGTAAGTAGTGTTTAAGGATGTTCAAAGTAACCTATTGATTATAAGTCAGACCAATTGTATGATCTGAGGCTTATTATATTAAGATCAAGCCCAGGTTACAGAGATTCAATGAAAAATCTTAATACTTTTTTGTTGGACAGCCTGATATTGAGATTTTACTTGAGAGAAAATTCAAATAGGCTACTTTTTTCTTTGGCTGATAAGACTTGCCCCCAGAACCTCATCAACGGTAGCCATATTAGCTAAGGACAAGGCCAATTGGGCAGTTTCAAAAATACCTCATTAACCTATAATTAGGATTGCCGTGAACCGTCCAAAGGTACTTCATTTAAATATAGTAAGTATACGAGTGTATACTCGTATCATCATATCAGCCGATGGACGTCCACTGCAGGACATAGGCCTTTTGTAGGGACTTCCAAACATCACGATACTGAGCCGCCTGCATCCAGCGAATCCCTGCGACTCGCTTGATGTCGTCAGTCCACCTGGTGGGGGGTCGGCCAACACTGCGCTTACTAGTGCGGGGTCGCCATTCCAGCACTTTGGGACCCCAACGTCCATCGGCTCTTCGAACTATGTGCCCCGCCCATTGCCACTTCAGCTTCGCAACTCGTTGAGCTATGTCGGTGACTTTGGTTCTTCTGCGGATCTCCTCATTTCTGATTCGATCACGCAGAGATACTCCTAACATAGCTCGTTCCATCGCCCGCTGTGTGACTCTAAGCCTTCTTATGAGGCCCATAGTTAGCGACCAAGTCTCGGAACCATAGGTCATCACTGGCAACACGCACTGTTCGAAGACTTTTGTCTTCAGGCACTGAGGAATTTCGGACGAAAAGATGTCGCGAAGCTTCCCGAATGCAGCCCAGCCGAGTTGGATTCGACGGTTCACCTCTTTCTCGAAATTGGACCTACCTAACTGGATCATATGTCCTAGGTATATGTATTCGTCTACAATTTCGAGTGCAGCGTTCTCAACTATAACTGGGTGGAGCGATACATGAGCATTACACATTATTTTTGTTTTGCCCATGTTCATTTTCAGGCCCACCTGTTGAGAAACGCTGCTGAGGTCATTGAGCATGGTACTAAGGTCATCCAGAGTCTGTGCCATGATGACTACATCATCCGCGAACCGCAGTTGAGTGATGTACTCGCCATTGATATTGATGCCAAGTCCGCTCCAGTCCAGAAGCTTAAAGACGTCTTCCAGTGCGGCGGTAAATAGCTTCGGAGAGATCACATCTCCCTGACGCACTCCTCGCTGCAACTGGATTGGCCTCGTAGTCTGATCCTGAATACGGACTGACATAGTGGCGTTTTCGTACAAGCACTTCAACGCTTGGATATACCTGTAATCAATTCGGCATCTCTGCAATGACCTTAGCACAGCCCAGGTTTCCACCGAATCGAAGGCTTTCTCATAGTCCACAAACGCTAAGCAAAGTGGCTGGTTATACTCGTGAGTCTTCTGTATAACCTGCCGCAGCGTATGGATGTGGTCTATGGTACTAAAGCCTTTTCGGAAACCGGCTTGTTCGGGAGGCTGGAAGTCGTCAAACCTATTAGCGAGACGATTCGTAATGACTCTCGAGAACAATTTGTAAACATGGCTTAGCAGCGAGATGGGTCTGTAATTCTTCAGCAAGGTGTTGTCACCTTTTTTGAAGAACAGAACCACCACGCTCCTATGCCACGCCTCAGGCGTCGTGCCCTCGTGAATGACGGAATTGAACAATCGCTGAAGGACTTTAAGTATCGGTTTTCCACCCGCTTTCAGGAGTTCTGCTGTGATTCCGTCCTCACCTGGCGCCTTATTGTTCTTCAGGTGTTTGAGAGCCACACTAATCTCGTATAGGCTGACGTCCGGGATATCTTCGGTATAGTGTCGGGTCAACTTGGCTCTGGGGTCTTTAGCCAAATTGGCAACAGGCTGCTGAGTAGTCGTGTATAGCTGTCCATAGAACTTCTCGACCTCACTTAATAACTCGGGCTTGGAAGAAATTAGATTACCGTGTTCGGTCTTCAAACGCGTCAGCTGCCTCTGTCCAATAGACAGATCTCTGGCGAAAACTTTCGAGCCTCGATTATTTTCAATCGTATTTTTAATACGCTCGGTATTGAAATTTCGCAAGTCGCTGGTTTGCGACTTAGAGATCTGTCTACTGATTTGTCGGTATTTTGACGCATCTGCTGAAGACTGTAATCTCATTTCTTGCCTCTCTTCCATGAGTTTAAGTGTTTGGTCCGAGAACTTTTTGGTTCTTTTCGCACGGTGGGTCTTATAGAACTTAGACCCAACGGAATGGACAGTTTCCACGAACCTGTTGTTCAGATCGTCCACAGTTTCGCAATTTGCTAGGCAATCAAAGCGGTTCTGCAGTTCTAGTTGAAAGGACTCGGGGTTTTGAATATGGGCACGAGTAGGTCGGAGCGTAGACTTCACCAGTCGATACCGTTCCAGCTGAATGTTGATATTCAACGTGCCTCTAACCATTCGGTGATCGCTACCGGTTTTCACCCTATGGATCACAGAAATATCGTTGAATATTTGCCGTCTGGTAGACAAGATGAAGTCGATCTCGTTTTTCGTGGAACCATCGGGGCTCATCCAGGTCCATTTCCTGTGTGGTGGCTTCTTGAAGAAGGAGTTCATCATAAAGAGGCCCTCCTTCTCCATGAAGTCAGCCAACATTTGGCCCCTATCGTTCCGTTGCCCATATCCAAATCGTCCCACTTTCAACTCTGAACCGCTACGTTCGCCCAGCTTTGCGTTAAAATCCCCCATCACAACATTGTAATAAGAGTTTGAGGCATGTATGGCTTTAGAAATATCCTCATACAATACCTCTACCTCCTCGTCGGGATGTGTCGAGGTCGGTGCGTAAACCTGTATAACCTTCAACGAATACCGTTTGGTAATTCGGAGGACCAGGAACGCTACCCTGCTCGACACACTCTCGACTTTTACAACATTGTTCACGAGGGACTTGTGAACGATAAATCCGCCACCACCCTGGGACTGTTGGTCGCCCTCCCGGTAGTAGAGCATGTTGCCGGATTCAAGGATTATCGAGCCCTCCCCCTCTCTTCGGACTTCAGACAATCCTATGATATCCCAGTGCAACTTGCTCATAACTTCTTCCAGCTCGATGACCTTTTCGTCGGACCTCAAAGTGCGTGCGTTGTATGTTGCCAGGTCTAGTCGTCGGGGTTGGCAGCGGAATCTCTGCCGGAGATTCTTAACACCCCTTGCCCCGCCGTTACCATAACCGCTGCCAGAGCCAGGAATAGCGGGGCTGCCGGGGACTAGGGGCTGTGTTTTGTTTTTGCCGTCCATACAAAGTTTTGCCCAGTACTGACCACGCTGGGCATGCGGGTTGGTCAGCGCAGTGCTAGATTACTCGCGCCGGTGTCGCTGCTGCCCGACACCGGCCTGAGGCATTTCTTAATCTAGCCTGTGGGAATGGATATACCGCCATTCGTCGTACTCATAACTCGTCATACTCGTATAATATCGTATAATATTCATACTCGTATAATATTCTTATTTTAAAGAAGATAAGGTAATTTATTATTCCTGTTAATTCAGGTACCTACTTATTCTATACTTTATGAGGAAAATATAGAAAGTACCTATACGAAAATAGTTTGATCTTTTGTGAAATTATTTTGTACCTTCAAACAGCGAAGCGAAAGAAATGCGCACTAAAATACAAAACTCGTGTACTATGGTAGCTACCTACACCCAAAATTTTATTCTTACACGTTTCAACATCATATAACTCTTACAAAACAACAGCTTAGTAAACCTACAAGTAGATACAAGTAGGAATAAGGCGCGTAGCTCAACTGCTCACGGTACAACGTCCAGCTGTCGACGCCACACATCACCGACAGCCAGGGGCCGCTACGGCTCCGGCGCACCGTCTCCGGCCGCCAGCAGCTGCAGCACCGCGGCGCCGATGGTGCCGCCCACGAACAGCAGCATCAGCAGCGACATCGCCAGCACCCCGCGGTCCATTGCCACCACTCACGAGCTCGTCTCTACTTTACTTAAAGCGACCTTTCATCATCATTTTCAGCTTCTTTACACTTTTTGGTTTATATTAGGTAGGTATGTCAAACCACAGTCATAACTGACATCGTAAAATTCATAAAGAATATTTTACAGAAATTAGACTTGGCAACATTGGGAATGGGTCTAATATGCAGTCGCATGCAAAAATGTTTCAACTAGGGTATGCACTATACTTACAAATCAACCAAAGTGGATATTTCTTTTTGTAATTCGAGTCCTCAGGATAGGTAGCGCAGTTTTGCATCTATAAAGACCACGTCTCTGGGACTAAATTTTTAAATGTCTGCTGGTCTCCCACGCTGCGTCAGGTATAAAGGTGAGCCATGTGCATTGTGCAGACTATTATAGGATCACAACACATTTTACTCCGCTTTATTTTATTCATAGACTAGCCGACGCCCGCGTGAAAATCGACAAAAAATATCCTATAACATTCTTCGTATTATTCGTCTTAAATCGTGCCACATTTCATTTGGATTCATACATTAGTTTCAGTGTGCTGTGTTATGCCCTTGCCCGGTCAACATGAACCACGGACATACAGACAGAGCGACGAAATATAGAAAAAAAATGCTTTTAGCTTCAATAATAAACTTTATATTCAGTATTTTATTTTATCTATAATATAATATCATAGATAAAATAATATACCTCCCCTCCAGTAAAAAAAAATAATATTGTCTTATTCATGAAATGGACGACACTTATTATTGGTACATAATAAATGAAAACAATTGTTTAATGGACAGTACAATTTAATTGGAGATAACAGATTGGAGCCAGTCTCCAGCGAGCGCCACGTTGACGAAGAGCGCGGGCTCGCACGCCAGGCCGCACTGCTGGTTGTCGCTCATCAGCCCGAGCAGCACGCGCCGCCTGAGCAGCGGCGTGCCCGAGCAGTAGTTGCAGGGCGAGCGGCGCGCGCGCAGCACGCCGGCGCACAGCGGCGCGGCGCCGGCCCCGCGCGGACACTGCGCGCGGGGCAAGCTGTGGACCGCCACCTCGCGCACGGTTCTTGCGAGGGTGTCCTTGTCTATGTTCCTGTGAACGACATCCGTGGTTCAGTTATAACATGTTTCGATGTGTTCCTTGCATGCTCTGCAAAGTGATGGTCTGCTCATAGGCAATGTTCTACTTCCCATCAGGTGGACCAGTTGTTTGGTAATAAAAATAAAACAACTATAATGACATACAGCGGCAGTTCAGCAGATTCTCAACATTTGGGCCTAAAATTAACATGAGGTCTATACTACAGCCTTTCTGAGTACTGTTTACCAACAAACAAATTAAAAATGAGGGTATAAATCACTAGTCATTTCACACCTAATAATGATTAAATTAACTTGTTCTTAAATTAATGAAAATAAAGATTAATAAGCTTAGAACAAATTAGATGTGGTTAATATCTATAAATATCATAAAGCTGAAGAGTTTGTTTGTTTGTTTGATTGATTGAACATGCTAATCTCAGGAACTACAGGTCCAATTTGAAAAATTCTTTCAGTGTTAGATATCCCATTTATCGAGGAAGGCTGTATATTATTCCTGTATTCCTAAGGGAACAGAAACTACGAGGGTGAAACCGCGCGGCGGCAGCTAGTATTTTATAAACAAACCATACATAAGTTATGAAATGACATATATTTTCTACCTTCATTTCTAATTTCTTTGTTGGTAAATAGTACTCATCAAGAAAGGCTATAAGTACAGGGTAGGTACTATAGCTCAATATAGTTTTAGCTAACCAAAAGCCACAGCCATACTGAATATTTCATTTACATTAACCAATAAAATAATTAAATTATTTACCTGAACCTTCCATATCCAAGAATAGTGAGCAGCTCTCCTAAAGAAATCATAAAATAGTCTATAAAAGTAGGTAATGTCACAGCCAAAGTTACATTGTTTATGAGTTTAGTCTCAGACTTTAGCACGGCCAGGTCAAATGTTGCATTGATACCTTGGTATTGTGGATGAATCAGGACATCCACCACAGGGTGTATTTTTTGATCCTGATCTTTAAATCCTTGCATCATCACAAAAGAATCTAAGGAGTCAACTTCCTCTATGGCTTCTATGCAGCTAGCTGCGGTTACAGTCCAAAACTCGTTAACTATTGTTAACGTACAGCCAAAAGTTACCCCTCGCTGAGGTCTTATCTTTACTAGTGCTAGCAGTAAATCTTTACGAGAATCATTTACTTCAATACCATCCGATACAACTTCAAGTAATTTATTAAAATCAAGTTCAATTTCCTCCTTGTAATCCATTGAAACAGAATTCATGAATTTGTTATGAATTTCTTTAACATGAGGTTTAGTGCTCATCATTATATCAGTATGGTTGACATAATAGTGTGTAAGAGCTTTAGTTTTGTAAGATGGTGTCCAGGTACATTTAACTCCTTTATCTAATGTAGGGAGTATATTTATGTGGCTATTATTTACTGCTTCATGGTTGGTGCTTTCAGTTTGAAACGACTGAGTTTGGCCATTCTTCTCACTGGGTACAGTAACATAAGTAGTAACAGATTGAGCAGAGGTAATGTTACTTGGTTCTCTCCTGTCATTAGCGAGTTTGCTTCTTGAACAAACAACTAGATGTAGTATGACAAATGTAAGGAACACAATAAAGACTGTAAGAAATATAGCTTGCAATACACATAAGAAGATCTCAGTTTTAGTGAATGATCTGCACCATCCCTGGAACTCTGTACAGCACACATTACTCATGATATAACATGTGAAACATGTTTGACACTGTTAGTGCTGTCAGGGTGTGGCCAACTAGATATTCACACATCAACATTTAATAAATACAGCATGTTTGACAGTTTCCATAAGCTATTTCAATAATTACCATTATAATATCTTTATTACCTATTATTAATTGACTTGGTCTTCAAAATTTGACTTTGTGTGTTTTAATTGTCTTTCAGAAGTCTGCAACTATTGATTGCCATCATTCTTAGAGGTCACTATAAAAGGTTTCCTAAATGGTCTGTCTCTACAACCAAATCTGAGTTGCCCTGATTCTTTTTTTCCCCCAAAACCACCCCCCAGCCTCCGTGGCTTCCACCCTTCCAGCCTTCTCTCTGCCTCCAGTTCCACAATGACATCTGCTCCTTCGATGTACTCATGATGCATCTCTCTCAAAGCCCGATCAACTCCAGACGAGGATTCATATTCAATGAATGCATATTGCTTGGATTTGCCCGTCACAATGTCTCTCACCAAGCGACAGTTTATTATTTTGCCAAATTTAGAAAATTCTGTGAAAATTGTTTCCTGTAATTATAAACATTCAAAGGTCAAGTTGGTCAATATATGTTATACAGCTAAGACCTCAACCACATTGGCCTGTCTGTTTGCAATAAACTGAATTTTAAATTTTCACAAACAATTGTGAAAGCCAAGGAGAAAAAACATAATGGCTAACGGGAACTCAAACCTGTGTAGTCCTAGGGTTGAGACGCGCTACAAATATGGTGTGCCGCGGATCACCTTCCACTAATTTGTTAGGAACATACTCTGCGTGCACGGCTCGCAGTACGGCGCGGTCGTGAGCCTCCGTATCCGTTCCTACGAGTATTTATAATGTGAATGGATCATTTTGGTTTTAATCAAAATGTAGAGTTTCGACAAGTAATGATGGAGATAAGCTAAGGTTTACTAAAAGGACTTCCTACCGTCTATAGAT
This sequence comes from Bicyclus anynana, assembly GCF_947172395.1. Taxonomy (NCBI): domain Eukaryota; kingdom Metazoa; phylum Arthropoda; class Insecta; order Lepidoptera; family Nymphalidae; genus Bicyclus; species Bicyclus anynana. Next base: position 18,933,976 of record NC_069086.1, on the reverse strand, counting down.
CCGATTTTTATAGGATCATAGGTAGAGGCGTATTTTTGAAACTCATTGTCTTCTGGGTACATCTTCTTAATATGTTATTCTAGATTTTTATTAATCTAGTATGTTATTTGATAGAACTAAAAATACTAAAATAAACAATAATAAGGACACTGGACAAGCTTTATTTAATCATTTGTCGTCTGTGATATTAAGCCAACCAAACCAAAAAACACAAACGTCAAACACCAAACCACAGAATAAAACCACGGACCACCACAAAGATTACGATTGGAAATAGATAGGCTACTAACCACCAACTTTATTGGAACGCCTGTGATAGCGCCATCTAGTAACTAGCTACGGTATTTTTAGTATAGTATCCAATATGTTATAAAAATAATAATGCATATTGTTTGTAAAGGAGAGAGATTTTTGTAATAGTTGAAGAAACCAATTGAGAAAAACAAAAAAAAAAAGACAAATAGTTTGCCATTGTTACCACCCGGCTCGAACTGAGGATTATTAGATCGTACCTTTATTATGCATCACTAGACCAAATGACTATGAGAAACATCGTTGGAATTAATCTACACTTACTGTCTTTCTTTAATAATCCCTTTGCTTTAGAAATACAAACACATTCTTCCTATTACCCGTCAAAATTAAAAAGATAAATAATTCTTTGTTTTCGGTGTTTTTCCGTACTTATACAGTTTAAATCTTTAAAAACATTATAATACATACACACCTTATGTAATTGAATTTACTATCCTGGAATCCTAAATCTAGGATGTAGATGGCGCTGCTTCATAAAGATTTCACGTTCTTCTTCTAAGTTCCCATGGCATGCTCCACCCTTTGGCTCCACCATTCTACTCTATGTACTCCACCAAACAAATACAAAGCTACACAGTACACACACAGATTATTAGATACTAAGTACACAAAGCATGCAAATTGCCACAGATTTGTAACCATGATGTTTTAACTGGGAGCCAGGGAAAATAATTGAAATAAATCAATCTAAAATTATTTCTCGAACAATATATTTAAAAAAAGTATTACGATTTATAATTTTATAATGTATAGTAAAAAACTTTCACGCATGAAATGGAACGGAATGACATAAAAATAAATGTTGCTATTTTTCTTAAAAAATGGCAGCCCTAATGTCGTAAGCTTTTCTTTTCCTTTTTTCTATGAGAAAAGTTATAAATACAGATTTGTGGACGAATTATAATGCCATTGCAAGAGAATCGGACGACGAAAATAATTTTGAAACGAATTAATTAACTAGTAAATGTTGGAATGACTATGACCTTCGCATTTTTAGTGAGTATTATCTACGTGGTTATTCTTTTTGTAATCGTAGATTCACATGAATAGATCTGTATTCATTAAGCGAGCTGGAATGGCCGCTTTTGTTCATTGTAAGTGACGTTTCCGATAACTCGTAGGTGGCGTAGACTCGTGCAAATGATAAACGGACCGAACGAGAACGAGACCAGCAGCTCCAGCGTGACCAGCGGCCCCAGAGACACCATGAGCGCCGGCACGGCGTCACTGGAGCGCGAGCTGAGTCGCACGCGACGCTTGCTGTGGGGCGAACACGTAAAGGAGGATGTGTTCCGGCGCTGGGCGCAGGGCTTCGCGTTCAGCGCTGACGAGCCCAGCGCGCTCATCCAGCAGGAGGGAGGGCCGTGCGCTGCCATCGCGCCTGTGCAGGGCTTCCTACTCAAGATCTTGCTGTCCGAGACTCCCGGCCACAGCCTGCGAGACTTGACGTCGGAAAAGTGCAATTCCTTGCTAGTTAGGGCCGTGTGTACGATTCTTAGTCAGTGCCTCGCAGCAAAGTACAATGTCGCCGTTTACCGCAAGAACGACTCTGAGGCCGACACAAGTTCCGGCCTCAATGTTAGTGCTGAAGAACAGTCTTGTGATGCCATTGACCACTTTCACAGGAGAATGGAAGTGCATTCCTTTCAGACATTATCAGAAGTGGAAGCGTTCTACACAAGAAACATTAGAATTTTGAAAGACAAGTATGGTGTTCTGTTATTGTTGTATAGTGTCATTCTTAGCAAGGGTGTAGGCACAGTGGAGACGGAGCTATCTGAACTGTCTGATCCTCTAATACATTCAACCTATGGCTACGGCTCTCAGGGGCTCATCAACCTGATGCTGACGGGCCGGGCTGTGGCGCATGTGTGGGATCACGACCAGGTTGTCGGAGGGTTGAGACTGAGAGGAATAGAAAGACAGAATGACATAGGATTTTTAACAATTATGGAGCACATGCAGTACTGTACTGTGGGTTCATTTTATAAAAATCCCAAACACCCTGTTTGGGTTTTAGCATCTGAGACGCACCTGACTGTGCTGTTTTCTTCTGAAAGAAGACTAGCAGCTCCTGAAACTGCAGGTGAATCTGCAGAGCGTATCTTTAGATCTTTTGACCCAGAAGGCAATAACTTTATTCCATCTGCAGCTTTACAAGATGTATTATGTGCAGCAGATCTGGTGAGTGAACCTGAGTATGTGGAATTGATGAGACGAAAACTGGATTCTGAGAATTTAGGAATAATTTTATTGAGTGCTTTTATGGACGAATTTTTTCCTGGTTGTGAAAGGGGAGCCCCTGATACGTTTACTCTGCATCACTATAATGGTCTGTCACGCAGCAATCCAAGTGCATGTGTAGCATACCGAACAGGACGTGCTGCCTTGCTCGAGTGCCCCATGCATGCGGCCAGCACAGACCCCATGCTGACTTGTTTGCAGACCAAGTGGCCCAGTATTGATGTGGTTTGGGACGAAGGTCAGTCTCCCTCTCTTAACTAGCACAAGCTGTGCTTTGCGCTCGGAACTTGTACTGTGACATGGTGAAGAGAGTTTACATAAAATGTATCTTATAGTATGTTGCAGAAGATTCCATTATTTTATTGTATTAATTTATGTATAGAAATTGTATTAAATTGGAGGCCTCCATTGATAATGATGTTATTATCATGGGCAGCTATTTTTCATAAATTTGATTACACTTTTGTTACTCAAGTTGTTGATGATTGTACTTGATGATTTCTGTTAAATTTATGGTATAGTTGCACATGTACAAGACTAATTCTGATGGTTGTTTGTACTATATTTGTCTGTACAGAAACAAAAATGGCTGGCACTCGCTGACTTGAGTGAGCTATAAATTAAAGTATATATTTTAAACTAAAACTAATCTTCCTGACAATTTTTATCGCTTAAAATGGGTAGAAAAATGTAATATATTATTGGTCTTGGTTTTGTGACAAAATATGTTTATTTCATCTTTTTTAATGTTTAGTTTCAATATTTCTTTCAGATCTGTGAAATAGATCATGAAGATAGAGCTTGTGTCTTCTAGGAATCATTATCCAATATTAGTCCTCACCAGTTTTATATAACTGCTGTCATTTTACTGGTTCTTTATTATAATATAACATAAACTGAACTGAACCTGAAAGCAATGCTAAGGTTAATTTACTATAATAACACTACACTTGACTTAGTAGTAGAACATAAAGAGGTTGTCAGCATTGTTGTTTCCCATTGGAACATTGGAACATACGGTGCACAGCTGTTGACACATGCCTGTAGGCAGGACTAGCTTCCAGCACCTCCACTTTCTGTTGCACAAAACCATGTATTTTAGCTGATTCACATTATTTCAGTTGCTCCATATTGAAAACAATGTCTATTACTTATCTAAATTATCATTACTTGTCTAAATTATTCTAATAGACTGCCATTCAGCTGAACATTAGAATGTTGGATTGGGAACATAGATATTTCTAGCATGTGATACGAAATAGACTGAAACAATTTGAATCGGCCTTTACCCCACTAACTACTGAATGCCAGCTGTGTTACATTGTTTGATAATGAATTAATTCATTTTACTAATAAGAGAGAGGTACATAATATTATGTTTCTTTGAATATTTTGTGGAGAGGTAATCATCTATCTGTTATATTTTATAGGAATTTATTTTTATATAACTACTGTGTAGCTCATTTAATACTAATGTGTATGTATAGAAATTATTTAGGTATAAAAATTTCATGTGGCCATTTTATAAAATCCTACCTTTTAGTACTAAATGCATGTATATGTGTGGCCTCAAATCTCCTTTTTCTAGTTGTACATTCTGTATGATTTTTATTAGGGTCACTACATGTACATGTTAAAACCAAGAGCTACTAAGGGTTGTATGAGATTTTGATTTGTTTTTTAATATATAATTTGCTTATAATGCCACTGCAGGAACAATATGTTCTTACAGAAGTTCAAAAGCAGAAAGGTTTGACTCCCAGATAATAATATTACTAAAATTATTAAAAAGCAAATAAATGTGTTAAAATTACTTTGTGCCTTAGTGCTTCGTAATAAAATCGAACTTTGTTGTATTGTAGTATGGTCATAAAATGTGAAGTCCTTTAGACTAAATTCATTCTTTGTCAGATTCATGTAAAATAGCTGAGCACATACATTTCATGTAATAACAAAGGTTATATTGAATAATGATTTTCCGTTAATCTTAAATAATAATAGTGAAACATGCTTTTTTTAATTACAGTCTTGAGTTTTATTTTATGTAATGTTATTTGCATTTCCAAACGAAATCCCTACTCAAAATATCTACTCAAACAACGCCTACCTATTATTTAATTAGGTAATTAATCTTTTCTATACAAATATTTCATCACCCCTATGAATTTATTTTTATCCAAAAATCAATATTTGGCGATTTTTTTTTAGATTAAGTTAAACAGTTTCATAGCAAGTAATATGAAATGAAAGTCTATTTCTTTTAAACATACATGCACAGATTAATAGATACATGCCTTGTAAACATTCTTTTATAGTTATACCCTTTGGCGTCGAGTTCATGACAAATGCTGTAAAGCAGTTTTATTCCTTGGTTTATTGATTTTTTTATCATCATCTGTATATAAGCACAAGAGCATTTTATTTAAATGTATCACACCGAAACTACTAAATTTATTACATATATACCTAAGCAAATATTATGAATACTGTAGGATATTTATTACGGAATACTTCAAATCGCGAGAAAAAATAGAACGGGGTGAAATAGGGGCTTAAATTTTTTTAATAGGTTGGCTATTAATTTGATAATGTCATGCACAGAATACAATATATTAAACAAAGAGAGCGCACGTAACACAACTTCTCGGAGTAATATATTCACTCTAACTATAATATAATGTAATGTAATTATAGCACAACGGTGTCGTAGCCGTTGCAGATACAAAATTCAAAAACGAATACATTCTCGAGTCAGTACGACACAAAGCGTCGCATAAGTAACTATCAATATTATTCAAGAAAATGGAATCTTATGTTTTTAAATATTTTAAAAACTACTTAATTAAATAAGATGGAGTTTTTTTTTAGTGTTAATTAGTGATTATTATATTAATTTACTTAATTGACGTGTTTTTATGGGTTTCACCGGCTTCATCACACTGCTTGTTAAAAATCACTTTCTAAGTTTTTACTCTGTCAATAGTGGTCTCATGATAAAAAATTGGATATAGAAATGCAAAAGGTCACACACAAAGGTCAAAAATTTGGCAGGGTAGTAGTATAAAATTAATAGACGCCCGCTAAGATCGGATTTTGCGAGAGGGGCGGATTATGAAGGTCTAAGAACAAACGAAGTCGCGGGCGTCTGCTAGTTCTTATTAGAATAAACAATAAAACTGATACAAAGCATTTGTTCACAAAGAGTCACATATTTGTTACATATGCCGTGGAATGGATAATGTTACTAGGTACGCAAAATCATTTGAAACTTCGTTACATTAGAGCTTTTATTATAAACAGATACACTAGTTTTCGTTTTATTTAGAAATACCAAATAGGTAGTTATGATTTTACATGCATTCAAAGTTCGCATAAATATCGACTCCCGCTAACGGTCGCGATATTGTACGTGACTTCATCACACAACATTTGCTCATCTGTTATAGGCAAATTCGTACTTCTGCCTTACCTTTATACTGACGAACTAATGGTTAAAATTGTTTTTTTTTTGTGTTGAAACCTTGAAAAGCCCATTTATCGAGGAAGGCTCTTAGACCATTAAAAAAAATATAAGCTACAGTTGTGTTCATATTTAACACCAATGATAATTATACTATAGATCGGTTACGTCAAAACTACTACTTCAAAATCACCGCAAAAAGTGATCCGAACAACAACAACAGGCTACAAAACTGACATTTTTACACATGCACAATTTTATTATTTATTTATGTGTATATAATTTTTACACTTCCTGAACACACATCTCGACATTTTATACGACATTTAAGTATTATTTGTTTAAATAACGTTCTTTGTTAACCACCACTAACATTGTGATGTGGAAATTTCCTCTTTCGGACGCCTCATTTTTCATGATCTAGTAATAGTAACACATCTAACAGTATTTAACATCATTGTTTAACTTAACACCGATAAATATAAACACAGGGGGGGGGGGACAGTTCCATACATTCTGAGCAATTTGTTGACTTACAGGCCATCTAGATCTAGTAGTGAAACAACTTTTCGACTAAGTTGGTAAAAATATCTCAACAGATGGCAGCAATTCCATCGCTAATCTTAGTGTGCCCAGTATCAATATTTGCAACCATTTCATAATATTTAATAATTTTAACGATAATGAAAAAAATAGTAACTCTGTAATAATCTCATAGACCACTACATGAAATATATATTTAAATCGTTTTGCAAATCAAACTTATTCATTTAATAAAATATGTGACGCATAAGTTAACATGTTTGGTTAGTTTTTAAGTAACAAATAGCAACTACGCAACAATATTAACTAAATGGTTACGATGATATGAAGTAATAATCTTTATATTATGTCCGGGAACAAAATATTTATATTATGTGATATTCATGGGGAGGCAAAACATGGAGCAGTGGCGTTTTTCTTCCAAGCCATTTTCCAGTCCTTAATGCGTTTGATAGCAAATAATGTCTGCAAATTGGTTACGACTTCATATACTTTTCTATATTTATTCTGCAATTATTTTTTTAAATAAAAATGTTTTGACTCCTCAGTTTTGTCCGATTGCCCGTATGATCATGAATTAAATTGTGTTGGTTGCGATTGTAAGTTATTAGGTATAACAAAGTAAGCGTATATTAATTTCAACGTTGTTATGAACTGTCATCTGGTCCAGTGGTGTACATTGTCGAACGGATTATAACAAAGGTACGTATAATTAGGAATAGTCATGGGTTCGAACCCGGGTGGGGATTGGATTACATCACAATATATTTTTTTTTTGTTTTTTTTTTGCTTTTCTCAATTCGTTTTTTTTTAATATTTTTTGAGTTTTATTAATAAACCTCGAATAAAAATCTCCATTTAAATAAAATTGCCGCTGTTTTAGCAGTACCTATAAGTTTACTCCAAACTGCAGTTGGCGCTTCAATTTAAGCCACCGAAAATCTTCAAGAGGGCTCTCTTTTCCCATATACTTATTATACTCTTTGTATAAACAGAATTTAAGGGTGTTATATATTTTCGATGGGTGAGTTTAATAGTAACTATTATTTTTCTTCGTCATCGGAGTTTACCTCGTTCCCCTCAAAAATGACAAACAATTTTGTTGGTGAATTTGGGTGCGATCAAGGAACATATTTACTCAGGTGCGATACATTTCCATTTGCCAAAGATTATAATAATTAATATCATTAAGTATAATGTATTCCTTATGCTCATAACTTCTCAGTACATTCTACTACCACAGAACACTAATACGTAATACCATTCTACTCTACTCTATGCTCCTCATTGGACAATCGGTGTAAGCTGTCAATGTCATGTACTATTGTAAAATGTCAATATGACATAGCACAGACGACAAATGATGACATATGCCCAAAATGAACTTGTTCCATAGAGAGAGAAACATGAAACAAAACAATTTCTTAAAATCACTCTACGTAGGCACTATTTGTATAATTATTAAGTTACGTTAAATTAATAGCTTAAGTTTTATAGTGTATTCTAGTGGTTTAACGTCAGAACTCGAAGAACGAGACGACCACAGATTAATAGATACTACTTATCACCTACATATGTCGACTAACGAAGTAACGAACGCAACGGCTAACGGCAAAGCAAATGGCCAAATGACCAACAGTGTTGTCAACGTAGGCGATTATTCGCCATTTAGGCTACTCAGAAAAAGAATCGGCGACAAAAAAATCTAAAAGGCGACTGGCCGCACATTAGGCTACTCAACTCTAGAGCTTTTTTAATTTTTTTTTTAATTTCTATTAAAAGTAAAGTAATTAAAATTTAGCTGGAGTGATAATGGCACATATTTCAATTCTCTAGATGAGTTTTTTTTAAATATTTCTTTTATTTATTCCCGGAGCTGCAATTTAAAATATAAATTTTCACTTGTTATTATGACTCAACAAAGTTTTTATTCATATTTTTATACACAAAAAAAAATGCTCCTGAAAATTAAGGTAAGTATATTAAAATAACTGATTTTAAGTGAAATTGATAAATATGTATCGATAATATTTTCAAATGATAAGGAGATGGTCCAAAATTGTATGGAGCCCAGGTCCAGTCATTGTACCCTGGCGAAAATAAAAGAAAATATTTTTATTTTTATGTTCTTTACAAGTTAGCCCTTGACTACATCCATTATACCATCAGGTGAGATACCTGATGGTAAGTGATGATGTAATCTAAGATGGAAGCGGGCTAACTTGTTAAGAGGAGGATGAAAATCCACACTCCTTTCAGTTTCTACACGACATTGTACCGGAACGCTAAATCGCTTGGCGGTACGTCTTTGTCGGTAGGGTGGTAACTAGCCACGGCCGAAGCCTCGCACCAGCTAGACCTGGACCAATTAAGAAAACCTCAATCGGCCCAGCCGGGGATTGAACCCAGGACCTTCGTCATTAAATCTACCGCGCAAACCACTGCGCCACGGAGGCCGTGAAACTTATTTAATTATTATTGTAATTTTACTGTTTTTGATTATACAAATCTACGAATTTACTTAAATTCTTTCGAAATAATATTCATTATCTCCCAAGAAATGCAATACTATAATAATAAATTTTAATAAGATCCTTGTATTTTTTTGATTATAATGTTTAAAATTCGGCGATATTAGGCTACTTCATGCATGAGAAACGGCGACATTAGGGCCAGCACCGTTGGCAACACTGATGACCAAATCAAAATCAAATACCAATTGCCAATTGCCTTGCCAGTTTTTGCCGAGCCGTCATGGACGTGGGGTGGTGAAGGGACATGTCCATTTTTTTTAATATTATTTTCGTGACGTGTTTTAATTTCTTTGTAAGGTTTTCTTAATTTAATTATAGTTTATGTTCCAAATATTGTGAAACAATGATTTTTTAATAGGTACGAGTGTTGATTTGAGTTGGATGTGTTAATGTCGTTGTCGTGTGTGTTTTGTTGAATATTTCAACATAATGAAGGTGGATGTGAACGTTTGGAGGCGACGCGCGGCGTTGAGTTTCTCGTGTAAGTATATTTGTAGTGAATTTATTGTTACCGTGACGTTGTTGCTGAGGATTACCATTATTTGATGATGATGATGGTTACGACCAAATAAAAAAACTTTCAAAAGCTTTACTTGTAAGTTGTACGTATAAAGTGCTGTTAACTGTAGCAGTGTCGTGAAAAGGTCTAAAGGATCAAACTAGCGCAGAGAAATGATCTAGTGCTCACCTGTACGTACAATGGTTCCATGACCCAGCACTAACAAATTATAATTTTGGTTTAGTAAATAAGTATATATTTATGTATTTGTTTCTCAACTCAAGTTTGTCTATGTAATATAATTCAATATTTTATTTATCACTTTTCATAAGCTTTTAAGTAGCTGAAAAGTGTCTGTGTTGATAAATGCTAATGTAAAGTGAATAACTTTAACACTGCCAGTTCTAGTTCCATTAGTTTTAAGACTCCTAAGGCACAACAAATTTTTTCTTCTCTTCTAAAGACTTAAAGTTTAGTTTAAACTTCAGTTTCTTGAGAAAAATCATCATCATTAAGTAGCTCATTTAATTCAGAACTACTTTCAGATAGTGATGGTGATTTTAATAATCAAATTACAAAATTTGGTCAGTAAATATTATACTCATAATACATTGTTTCATAATACTTAAATCAAAACATATAATTATTATTAAAAGTTGCAATGTAAGTATGTAAATATCTAAAAAGAGATAAATAAGAGATTTTTTTCTCAAAACATGAACATGCTAATCTCAGGAACTACTGGTCCAATTTGAAAAATTTGGCCGTTATTTCAGTGTTACATAGCCTGTTTATCAAGGAATGCTATAGACTATATTTTATTCCCATATTCCTACGGGAACAGTGACCATGCAGGTGAAACCGCGTGGCATGTACTAGTTGTTTATAAATTAGGAGTATGCTAATAGTAAAGTAATTTAGTAAAAGTAAAGCCTATCCTATATTAGAGGCGCTGCCGCGAATCCCTGAAAAACGCCCCTAACAATGGTACAATTTAATGATGTTGTAGGTCATCATGATCGTTACATTTGTATGGGCTCTTCTCTTCTCTTCTCTTCTCTTCTAGTCCGGTCAAATTAAACCAAAAAATGAGATTAAAGTTACCTAAATTCCCACCAAGCTGAAAATCGGTAAGATTGTTTAAAATATCATTATAAACAAAATTTGAAAGTTCCCCATCTTTCCCCTGTAAAGAAAAAATTTTATTTAAGGTCAAAGGTCAAAAAAATTAGTTCTTCACGATTTTCAGCAAAACTGTAAGTTTTATCATAAAAATACCTTGGACAAAATTGTAGATCATAAAATTATCTACAAAAAATGTTTTAATACTTTTTTTCTATGAGCCACCGTTTTTGAGATATAAGGATTCAAAAAGTTGTAAAAGTTGTAATCGTAGTTGGGTAGGTGTAGGGTGGGAGTAGAATAGGATAGGGGTAGGAAATGAGTCAAAGCAAAGTTGGACCGGGTCGATTTGATAAAGAAATAAAAGAACTAAGTAAATAATTACAAATTGAAAAATTTACATTTCCTGGTTTTATCTATCAAACACACAGATCAACTAAGATTACCTGTTTTTAATACCTTTACCCTTTCATCACCTCTTTGTTGTTTAATTTGATATTGTCCAAATTAAATGATGATTTTTCTAATTGTAATTAATGTCCTTTACTGGCATTGACTAATGCAATAGGTTTTTTGTTACTAAGAAACAAAGAAATAAAAACAATGAGTAATTCCAAAGGGTGGTTATTATTACATTATCACTTACAATAATGATATTTTGTGTGAGTGCAATCATAAACTTTGCTGCTATTGTTATAAGGTTTAAAGTGCAGTTGCAAGAGATCCTGAGGTGTATATTCGGCAGGTGGTCGTGTACCTGTCGTGTGGGACGTAGGGAGCAGCACGCACGGCGCGGGCGCCCAGTGACGCGTGTCGTGCGCCGACAACCCACATTTACTTGCCTGCCTGACATAACTACATTCATATGACTTCTTTATAAACCTTTGACCGTGAAACCTAATCTTACTTGACATTGAAAATTAATATTAAGTTTATCTACCTTAAGGTTCCAGTCAATGTAACCCATATTCTGACATTAGAAAATGAAAAAAAAAGTGTTTCATTGCTTTTGAAGTAAAATATAAAACTGTAATTTCAGAGCCTGAAGTGGCTTGTTCCTCGATTGACTACGACGTCATTTAGTACTACTGGATTCCAACCAATGTGGAACACCAATAGTACCAATAGCCTCTAATTTCGAGTCTTTCTGTAGTGGACATTTTTATAGAGAGATGTTTTGTGTGTGTTCCCCTCCGTTCCAGCCCTACAATGCAGGTCCCAGGTGTAGCTACAATGCAGGTCAGAATGAAATGGAAGTCCCGAGGTGCCAGAACCGCGCCGAGGCAATGTATGTAAACCACCTGTAGGTACTTACGAGTTTGAGATCGGGCGGAGTTTGACATTAGGCACTTTTACTTAGTACTTACCTTTATTTACTATGAGTTGATGCTTCTTTAATATGAAGCTAAGATGGCACCAAACCACCTCATCGTGAACTGCGAACAAGTCTGAAAGTCATTTACGTAGGCATGTCTAAAGGAGACGAAAGACATCTTTGAACGTTGGTATGTAATCTACATACCAACGTTCAAAGATGTCTTAAAAAAAGTACAATTAAGTACTTAAGGTAAAACAAAAAATCATTAATTAATAGTTAATTAATTAAATAATTGTTAAACGTATCGCTATCAGTGTTTGTGACACTCCTCGTTGCCGACGGCTGCGGCGCTTCGCTAACTGCTATGATAACTACATACCTACCTAGCTATAAGTACAATCATATACCTTTGAGTATATTATAATATGCCATCTTTTAATCATGGTCGACAACCGTGTATAATACATAGTAGTATACCTACTGTATTTTGGGTCCCTTAGGCTTTAGAAACATTGTTTCCTGAATAAAAGGTTCCCACATTCGTTCGCTTACTGCTGACAACGGCTATAAAAGTTTTATGAATGGTCGGCGTAGTAGTTATGTCTTTAGAGTCTAACAAACAGTCGGTTTAGTCTCAAAACAATTACACTTATAGAATAAAGAATTTTCTCCAAAGCCACGACAAACTACACAATCTGAGCAGGACCTTGTAACTGTTAAGTGTTGATTGGTTTCGAGTTTTCTTTACGCTCCAATTCGATCCGCCAACGACAGCCACTTGCTGGTTCGCTACGCCACTCGCTATCGAGTTGCGCGTTCCCGCCGCCTGGGAATTATGTCACTTCTGGCACTTCTGGTATCACTCGCAGGCGACATCACATGCACCCGTAGAAATGGGGTACAAAACATATTGACAGACTCGATATAGAGTTCGAAGTTTAAATTAAACTCTCTTCGTAATTTGCTATGCAGTTTGCACTGCAGTCTGTCGAGTTGCGCGTCCACGCTGCTTGGGAATTATGTCACTTCTGGGTTGGGTCGATGTAGCCATGCACTCGTGAACACACAGATTGACATATTCTGAGACTCGATTTAGTTACTTTCAGATTATATAGAGAACAGACGAACTTGCGAGTTGTTTTATAATTAATACTGAAATCTTTTTTTTTTTAATCTATAAGTTTTAAGGGACTGAAATCTTTAATCATTCGCTCTAGTTCAAAGTTTCCTTTGATAAGTTCTAGTACCTTCACAATAGCACCCGAGTCTTGGAGGCGGTGGATATGTTGTCAGACTAGTAATACTTGCATACAGCTGCGAATAGTACTGGCTCGCCATTGACACTTACTTTTTCACGAGTTTTCTGTGACGTAAGAGTTTGAAAACTAAACTAAACGCTGTTCATTTGTTGTACCTACTTACCCTGGATGTAGAAATCTGTTTCCCAGTAGTACTGGTACTTGTATTATTCAGTAGTAAATAACCGTATCACATGCAAAGCAATGTCCATGAATGCAGCAAGTAACTCGATTGTAATATGCACATACGATATAAGATAATATGACCATTAGAAGAAAAAATAGCTCAGTATTTGACCATGCCTGACCATGGACTTCAACCCAGGACCACAAAATCTCAAGACACATGAGCTGACCACTGGACATACGAGCCAGTCATCGTTGTCATTACGTAAAACCTGATGATTGAACATCTATTCTGAGCAGTAGAGCCATTGACATTGGCTAAACCTTTACCTTATCCACGGTGTTTGCTTAATTACTCGGAAAATTTACTAAATTCTAAAAACCAAAATCGAGTGTCTAACAACCATTTACCAACGCTCCAAGGTTTTATCTCTGTTTCGCACAAATCATTAAAACTCGATCGAGCTAATGACATGCTTGTCAGCTGAAACCCATTAACAGTTTCGGGGTAACGTGCATTTTGTTCCACTCCGGCGTTCAATCACCACTCGAGTTGCCAAATGGCAAGTTTTTTATTTAAATCTTGTTATGGTGATTGGTCAGGTTTTTTGGAGTAGACCTACCTGAGTTGTGGTACGAACAGTCGAAGTTTTTCTCATTAAATTTAACTATCAACTTTCAGCTATTATTGGCAGTGTTTCGCCATTTCTGAAACGATTTTCTATAAATAATAACTCATTAACCTATTTTGGATAAGCAGTGATTGGTGAAGGCTGATTTGAATCAATCCAGTATAGTCTATACTGGAAAACTTTTAAACCATTATTTGAGATCTTAACAATTATCTACTGAGGAAATGAGGCGATCCGCAGACAAACCAACGTCACTGACCTAGTTCAGCAAGTCGCGAAACTGAAGTGGCAATGGGCAGGCCACATAGTTAAAAGAGCCGAAGGACGTTAGGGTCCTAAGGTGCTGGAATTGATTGATTGACCCGCACCGGAAAGCGTGGTGTTTGTCGCCCCCCTACTAGGTGGACCAAGGATATTAAGCGGGTTGTAGGAACCGCTGGATGCTGGCGGCTGTGCTGTGCTTGGAGGGCCATGCAAGAGGCCCTTGTCCAGCAGTGGACGTTCATCAGCTGATAATGATGATGATGATGCAAACATTCTAGCAAAATTAACAAAAAAGAGTTAACATAATAGTTGCAGCCGTTTTACAGCGTTTCGCTTATCTACGAGTACATTTGGCATTTTATTTTTATTTAAATAGATAAGTTTGCAATAGTTAAGTTTCAATTGTTTCTAGTTGGTAGGCGAGTAATAGCAGCGTATTGCGCAAGTGATTGTCTCGTGGGCCCGCCGCTGGGCCTCAGACCGGAGTGTTGGGTAACAAGCTTGTGAGAAAGCGTGGCGGCGGCTCTCAGTCTCGGGCAGCTCGGCCAGTTATGGGAGCAATCGACCTCGATTCATTGATTAATCTAGCGACTTAATCTATCCACGTACAAAAGGATAAGTGATCGATTGAGTGACATAATCAACGCATAGCCCTTTACTGGAGAATTTTTAAACTTGATGAAAATATCCCTTGTACTGAAATCTTTAAAAAACGGTACCTAGTCTGAAAATTAAATGGATTTCCTATTGAAACCGTTTTTAATACCATCCCTCAGAATAAGAAACACATCGCTGCAGTCGACGGCATGTCGTCTAGTGCCTCTGTCATAATTAGATTAACTCTATGCTATCATGATCATCTTCATCTTCAACCCTCATGCATTCATAGCTCTTGTAGACTGCAGAAAGTTTGCCAAAAGAACGTTATTTGCGATAAGTTTCAGCTTTAAGTGTAACTTAAATATAGATCTAACTTACCCATGTATTTGACGAAAAAAGTAATGACTGCCCTAAAATTTAATTATTCAATAGTTAGCTAACTTCCTTCTGTGCCTAATCTAGTTTCCCACGGAATCGTTTGCTGTGGTCTCGCTTTGAAGTGTTTAGTGTGACTCGAGTTTTAAAATGCCATTACTTGAACACTTGAGATTTTTTCCCTTAAATGTGATTTAAGGAACGCGATAACATATTTTCGATAAAGAATCGCTTAAGAGTCAAATGCGTTATTCTTAAGTGGAGTTACGAGTAGAATCTGTACAACAGTTTGAGCCATTTATTTTACACTGCCTATTATTATAAATTCTTACCAGTTTGAGCTTTTTTTTTTTCTGAAAATATTGATTTTTCTTTTAGTGTACCTACTACTCGTCAATAGTTCTGTATTTAAAAAAAAAATTCTAGCTTTTTGTTGGCTTGGCAGTTTAATATTTTTCAATACTAAGTACCAAGTAACAATCAAGAAATAAAAGTATTCCAAGTGCTAATCGGACCACACGTGCACTACTTATGTGTTGGTGGTTGTCTTAGTTCCTCGTGCAATAATATGCGAAATAATGGCAAAGCCATAGATATGAATCGATTTGTTTCAATATAAGTATTTCATATTATGTAGATATAATTTTAATTACATATCGTACATTATGTAAGTAGATCATAATGACAATGATATAAAACAACGGTTGCGTGCGCGCCGGCGTGACTTTTACTGGTGCGTTTGCGCATCCCACAATCACACGTATATCTGCACGAATACTAAGTACATAATTACCTATATCGAAATTCAAGATGTCCCAAGTTCTCTACAGAATGAATATACGTCTATGGATACCGGTCCTTCGTTGTTGTTGCTATAAAAAGCATTTTATAGGCCACTGCGTCTTTTTATGAGACTTACTATTTACGATGGATATGTTAGGTATATAGGTATGTAGTGCATAAGGTGTGTGCACAAACACAGGTGTCAGTTGTTATTCCCTCACTCCCATAATCCGATGGGAAGGCAGAGCGACGACCGGAGAGAGATTAGGCACAGGACCATCAGTGTACCATAGAATACACATGTACAAGTATTCATTAACGTTGTATAAAGAGAGCTATGAGTTTGTGTATTAAAAGATTTTTAATAGCTTAAATAGCTTCTATATAGTCATTAAATTGCACCGCGTGATTGCACTGTGACGCTAGATAATCTTGATAATTGCGCACAGATCAAACGCGATATCGTCTTCTGATGTCTGCATGTAAGAGTACTTTTTGTTAATTAGCTGTAGTTTTTGTCTTTACTAAATAAAGAAAAAAGCGAATTATATCAAAAATCATATGGATTTGTCTAAAACATTATTATGCACATAAATCTCATTTATTTAGTACCAAAGGTTGTTTTATTTAAAATTAGGTAAGTAATGGGTTTTGGTAATATTTACAAAAAAAAAGCTTATATTTAAGGCTGACGTAATGGCATTGCCGGTCGCGGCACAGTTTACCGTTACATCTCGCTTATACCATTGTTTATGTCTTGGCAAGTTCCCTAAAATTAAATGAAGTCTTATGACGCCTTTTTTGAATAAAAGCGTATTTGTTTTATTTATTAGTATCATGATAAATGTACATGTAACCAACTGCCCAGTCACCAGATTTAGCTATGTGCCAACTCATCATTTATTGCCCAAACTTCATAATTACCCACTGTAAATCACATAGGGTTAAGTAGTTATCACAGGCTCTCAAGTCTCAACTCAATCGATGTTTTACGAATATGGGATAAACACACAGTAATTTCATTCTGTAGTTGAGTGTCGATTTTTTTAAATTATTGTCGGCTATGCTCTATTCTCAAGATTTTCTGTACAGAAGTAGTGTTGTGGATACTTCAACTATACAGGAACAACCGGGATGCCTGTCTCTTGAACGGATTATTTCTCAATGCATTACCAATATAAACCTATAACCGCAATTGACTTGACCTTTCGACCATATGTGGTTTATCTTGACTATGTTCACAAAAGGCCTTTTACCTAAGTAGGGAAAACTAATGATCATTTAAAACATTTTAACTGACTTGGTAATACGTGGAAAGATGTTTTAAGGTTAAGAGGCTACTTGTGAAGCAAATGCGAGAAAGTTCACAGCGGATGAAGAATAAAGACCCAGAAAACTCTTTTAAAACATCCACGCCATTGTCCACCGTTTTAAACAAATGCATAAATACTGTTACACGAACCGTTAGTGTGTTATTTAACGTCATAATACCTTTAATTATTATAATGGTTTAAACTAGAAAGTTTTGTCGATAAGCTTGCCTAATAGTTGCACACATTGAACTGTGGTTGGATATACCTACCTACCTAGTGCAAGGAATGGTACCTACTTATGTAATGTGTATTGTAGTTTCTTTGGTTAATCATCCTAACTTCGTTGAGTTTGGTTTAAACTAATTATGCATCTAAAATCATATTAAAATGTTTTGTCTGAGTATTTATTTGTGTATCAAAGTTCTTAAATCTTAGACTCAGCGTGCTTTTATTTGCACAAATTGTTGCCACAACGTTGTTTTTGTTATCGCCATCTCTGTCTCACGTTAAAGTGAATAACTCTATCATTTCCATATTTTGCTACAGGTAGTCCTTTACTGAACTCAAAGCACGAATTAGATAGACCCAAACCCAAACCCAAACCAATTTTATTGTTCTGTTTTTTGTGGAGGATTCTCAAACCAAGAGACAATGTCGTGCAGGAAAGTCCAAAATCGACAATGGCCTTATTTCCGTTTATCCTGTCTCCGGGTTCGCCTTTCAAACTTTCTTCGGTTCATCTTTTGAATGTTAAACAAAAGAAAGTTAACGGTTACTAATTTTCAAGTTCAAAATTTTTCGTCTACATATAACGAGAGAATGTCGGCGTACCGTTCACTAATTATCTCAGTTATTTGTTTTATTGTAATATCTAGTTAACTTTGTTGCAGTTTCATTTCGGATTGGACTAGGTTTTCCAAGTTATCCCATATTGTTGTTAAGTTGGGTAATAAATCATATAAATAGAAGTTTTTTAACCTGTGAGGTTAAAAAACTTCTATTTATAAGATTATCAGTATTCTGAGTTTTTGACATTCAACGTACCTATCTTATAATATATTTTTTTTTATTTTCTTAATAAATCATTTAATTTATTACCTAGTTGTTTGTAAGGGTAGTTGGTAAGTAAATAGATTAAACCTTTAATGTGGCCGTTTTACTCGTAAGCTTGTGTCGTGTTAATTTAAGCAGTTTCTGAAAGAACCACATTAAAGAACGCTTTGTAGAAAGCTCAAATCTTTGCTATACTCTTACATCATCGGGTTAGCACCACCTTTAAACTGATCAGCAGGTAGAACATAATATGATGTTATTTTTCGCTTATGGTTTTGTTTTATGTTTTTGAATTCGGTTAATTTTTTTCAAATACTTGTTTTTTTTTAATTCGATAGGTACTGTACTTGAGAGTTGAAAGAGAGTCGTACAAAGTTAAAGGTAGAGTCTAGTTTGTGGCATTACAAGTTTGTTAGTTGATTGCAACTCGCAGACCAAACCTGCTTATTATTATTGTGATGGTGATTTCATTCTATATTCCAAAGACAGTAAACCAGTTTGTAGTAATCACCAGCGTTGAGTGTTGACTGCTGTCGGTGACCGGTGTCGTGGTGGCTGTGTGTAGTGTGGTGTGTAGCAATGCGCGCATAGCGGCGCGCTGACGTCACGCTGACTCACCGGCCGGAGCAGCGGGCGGTGACTCAGGGGCGCAGGGGGCCCGTTCATTCATATTTCATACCTTTACCTGAATATGCTTCCGAGAAATGGAGAGCGACTTGTCTTTGCAACAGTTGGCCGAACCATGAAACCTTAAGGATGTCAGTCTTTATTTGAGCATACAATGGGCATACCTATCGACTTAACCCAGTTGTGTGGCGCCTACCTATTCAAGTACGCAATAATAACGATTTTATTAGACGAATTTAGCAGTCTGATCTGAAGTCGACCAGTAGATATAACGGAAATTAAATCAGAGGGCATTAATTTCAATTTCATCTACCGGAAATGATAATCTGACATGGAAAAACATTTCCCAAGTTGCGTTTTGGAAGTCGTTTGCTATGTCAGCAGTCGACCTGGATTTGAAGATTGGCATCACCGATTTATATGCTTGGCATGTTTATAGCGATGCAAAATTAAAATTGATGTCACGGATTTCCAGTGGTTTTCTTCTTTTGATGAAGATAAATTAACAGCTGAGTAGGGGTTCGGGTAAAGAGTAATTTTCGCAACGGGCGTGTACCGTGCAGCGACTAGCGGTAAACGGCTGGGTAAAGTGGACTGGCGGTGATAAATCAAGACAACGGCCTTTACGGCTGTGGAAACTAAATTATCTCGAGACGTGGCGGCTCGCACCGCAGGCCGCGCTGTGGCGCGGGCCGGGGCTTGGTACCGCTATGATGTAGACTGTAGGCCGCACTGACTCGGTGGACAGCTTTATTGGCTGCAGACACAGGTTCGAACTCTAAACCGGATTAAAGAGTTTGGGATTTTCTTCTAATATTTAGCTCTAACAGAAGGATAATATCTATTTGAAATTGTTACGTTTTATTTATACTACTTAACAAAGTGCTTAACTTTTGTAATAAACTATGAGGCCTCCATTCGCGTCATAGTTTAAGAATAATAATGTGCTTGTAAACTAAAACTAATTATTAAAATAAATGTGTCTTGACTATAAACTAACTTATACTTGACTTTAAACAAAAATTCACTAGCAAACATTTTTACAGTTTAATGTAAATAATGTATTATCAACCCTGAGGATTATTGAGATAATTTATGTCAATAATCCTCAGGGTAATAATATGTTGCTAATTCATAGTGGTAATAATATGTTGCTAATTCATAGTGGTAATAATATGTTGCTAATTCATAGTGGTAATAATATGTTGCTAATTCATAGTGGTAATAATATGTTGCTAATTCATAGTGATGAATTAGCAACATATCAACTGAGAGACTATGCTGGGATCTTACAAGTTATTCTGTTGAATATTAAACATTGCCATGTGTTTACTTACAAACTCATATTTGCATCAATGTTTTGATTTCCGAATAGTGACGTCTGTCGCCGCATAATTTAGCCGAATCGGCGGAGTTCCTTGAAGTTAATTATAAATTAATTCTCGCGTGTACGAGTGTTTGATAGAGAACTGTCGGTCGAAGGTCGCTGAACCTTCATTATAGTACGCGCGTTAACAACTGAGTCTTAGGGCCATAAATCATTTCTCTATATCTATCTCGCTTGCACTTATGGGTCTTATGGAGCCGTCTAGTGAAGGGTGTAACAATGAAAGACATATTATCGATAAGTAAAGTTTATTATCGTATCTTGTTCACAAAATTAAAAAAATTAACAATATTTGATTTAATATAATACATATTTCATATTATATAATTATTAACTAAATAAAATTAATCTTCATCTGAGTCTTCATCATCAGAATCTTCGTCTTCTGCCAAATTTATTATAAGCGGCGCGTGATCTCTAATTAGAGCTTTTTGTAAATCTTTGTTTTGAAGTTCTTCGGCATGCCTAACACATTTGGCCCAGTCTTCTCGTGTGACATTTTCTATGGCTCGGTGGAGGTGATTTTCGACATCTGCTATCTTGAAGGTATTATTATTCTTCGCAACTTCTCCCTTTACTTGTGCCCAAATTAATTCTATTGGGTTATATTGACAGTGATATGGAGGGAGCCTTATTACTTCATGACCTCGTTCATTTGCCAGATGGTCTAAAGCGTAGACCTTCTGCGGGTTACTGGCTTTTACTTTTCTTATTAATTCTTCAATAATTTCGTTGCTGGAATATGGAATCTTTTTCTTTGTCAACCATTCTTGAATTTCAGCTTTCCTCGTGTTTCTTGTGGGTATCTTTTCCAACTGTATCGAATGATAGCTTGCGTTATCGACAATTATAACTGAGGGCTCTTCAAGTAGATTCAGGAATTCGGAAAACCATGCCATATATGTTTCGCCATCCATTTCTGTGTGGTAATCAGCATCCTTTGATTTCACCGCTTTAAATATTAGCTTCGCATCTGGAACGAAGCCAGTCCTTGCAGAACCCGCATGGCAAACTATTAATCTTTGGCCTTTTCCCACAGGCTGATTCTTGAAACCTCCTTCATCGTTGCTTCCAAGCCACATCCTCTTTCTTGCATGGTTTTGATTAATCCATGTTTCGTCTAGATAGAAACGTGGTCGCTGATCGTTAGTTCTTCTAAGTAAATCCAATTTCCTTAAAAAGTCCATTCTAGCACAAACAATATCAGTTCTTTCCATTAAATATTTACGTCCTTCGCTATTTTTCTTATACTGGAACCCAACCTCCTTCAGTAGTATTCTCATTGAAGTGTTGCCGCATTTAAAATCGGGTAATTGTTCACGGAATTTTTCTAAAATTTTCGCCACGGATGGATACTCTCCATTCTCATAAAATGAAGCTACAGTTCGCTTCAACACACTTTTATCAAAATCGTCAATATTAGTGACGGTTTGTGGTTTCTTAAAATTTGTTCTTGGTATACAGGTACTGCCTGATTGTGATACTTCCGTCTTGATTCGGTCCACTGTCGCTCTGCTCACACCACAAACAAATGCGGCCATTTCACGTGGTTTGTTGAAATTTAGAGAAGCCACTTTATTCGGATCACTTTTCAATTCATTGAGAAACAGGAATACGTTGTGAATCAGTGTTCGAGCTTGAGGGCTAATATCGCCATGTAATTTCTTCAGATCAACGTTAGAAAATAAAGTATCCATAGTGCGCAACGAGTAACACATGAATGTATTTATTTAATTGCAGTAAACACATTTATAGCAAAAAAAATACGCAATGCAATTACATTAGAAACCGACCAATCAGAATCGTCCAAATCATTATTGACTCATCATTAGCACGTGCGCAGGTAGCCGTTTATCGATAATTAGGGTGCGCAGGTAGGCGCGCTGCACATTCCTATCTTTTTTGACTTTTATGACCGGACGACTCAGATGATAACGCGCATACTATAGTCACTAGCCTGTCCAAGTACTAAGTAATTTTATTAGCTTTGTAAGTTTAATACATACCCTTTTCCAATTACAATTCTATCTGACATTTTTTTCAATAAAATATATGGGCTATCTAAGTTGTAAACAATGACCTTCGCAAGGCACGGAAGGGAGTCGTCTCACCAAGTACTGCCCTGTGCTCATCAACCTCAGGCGGTTCTAATTGGAGGACTGGGAAGACCAGCCTGCAGGAAGGAAAACGAGACACCGCCACACGTTATGCTTAGAAGCAGCGGCGTAACGGAGCAACGAGCAACTTACACTGGTTCCTCAGCGACGCTCCATGAGGATATCGGCGACCTAGGCGGCCTGCTAAGCTTCAGGAGCGCGCTCGGCTGGATGTAATGAATCCAGGGGACCTAAACCGAAGGACCCAAGCACAATGGTTAATTACAAGACCAAGTACGGAAACGGCACAGAAGCAAGAAAAAGAAGGCAAAGAGCCAATGATATAGTTCTCTATTTATAAGGCTCCTAATTATTATACGACTTATAATGTCATAAGCAAATAAGAATATTCCAATATGTAACAGAGCTCGTTAGGGGTAGTGTTATCGTCATATTTATTTCTGCTCCCAAGACGCATCGCTGTTTCGGGTTGAAGGGTGAAATTACAACCTGAAGCATAAAAGTAGATCGACAGGTGCGGGAAGTGCATTGTTGGCAGTGTTTTTATTTGTTTAAGCGAGTGTACCCTGCAAGTTGATGCTTTTGTTATGGGCTGGTTTTCCAATTGAGACTGGTTGGCCATCTGCTTATCCGTCTACTGCTATAGTGTAAAATGGATATTTTACGTTAAGTAGTACTAAAATAAAATGTAATTATGTGACGATGAGGAAGTGATAGGGATTATTCAGTGCTACAAGGATTCAGATTAAGGCTTTATCACAACCTAGTAGGATTTCAATTTATTGGCTTCCTTATAATAAAGCAGCTTTACTATATTATTTACATCTACGTACGTACTTAACGACATACGTACAGCCGAACGTAGAACCTCCTTCTTTTTGGAAGTCGTTTTCAATATGGTCTAAATTTTTGAATTATAAATTTGTATTTAAAATTGAGAAGCGGGCAAGGCTGTCGAGGCTCTGACAATGCGATTTGCCTTAGATCTGTAAAAAACGCGCACAAAATAGGTTATAATGATTCATTAGAATTAGACGGTGGTTGTTTTGTTCTATTTAAAACCTCTCACAATATTTTAATACTGTATTGTAAGTTTATGTTAGTATCTCTATGATAGCGCCGAATTCATGTTAAATGAGTAGTTTGACGACAGGGAATTGTCATTGGGTATGTGTACGTTTAAAACTTTATAACAAAGAGATAACTGTGCGTTGTACCTAATCTCCTTCTGGGGTTTTCGCTAATTTCAATAAAATCAAATGACCTTTTTGACTTAGATTTTGTTTAAGGGGAGGACAGTGTCGCTTGTTGATAAGATAATTTAAAAACTTCTTCAATTTTTAAATTAGGGCAAAAAGTTATGCAAATACATTTGTAGGCAAAACAATTAGCTACAAATTATGACTTCACATTTTTTTGTAAGATGCATAGTTTCCGAGATATCGCGAAAAAAGTGTTTTCACCTCTTTTTTCAAGATGGCGACCGGGGGACAAAAGTGGTGACCCCACAAACTTGAGGTTAAGCTTCTATTGACCTCCCACATATGTCCCAAAAATAAAATTACGTCCTGTAAAAAATGCAAAGCTTAGCCATCTACAATTTAAATACATTGAAGGCAAGAGTAAACAGGCACTTCCTAGATAAGTGCGTCCTGTCTCAGCCCTAATGATTTCCAACAGGGATGATCATAGTCAAGCGCAAGCCACAAAAGGTTTTGCTATATCATAAGGTTGTCAGACTGCCTCTACCCACACAAGCTCACTTCAGACGGCACTCAGTACACACCGATAGACACGTCTGTGCTAACACGCAGGTCACGTTTGGCGACTCGTCCGCTTCCCTTTCCTAAATTGCGTACAATATTGTGATAGTGAATGTTTACTGTAAATGTGTAAGGTGGACGCGACAGCGGGCGCGTGCTGTGCATTGGGGGTGCTTCCCTGCGCGGTGGCTACTGGCTGTTGATAGTGGCATTATTGGTTGGTCGGTTATGATATTATTTACCAGCAGACCTGGCGAACGGTGTACTGTATTTTCTTTTACACAAAATTACTTGAATTGCGGCTTATACTACTAAATAATTTATTGAGAATCTAGCAAATTTTTCATGTTTATAATATTACTTAGTATAGATTACTTTATGGTAATTCCCCTCCAGACGTACTCGTAGTAGATGAGATAATAAGGAAATGTGATATTTTCATTTTTACCTTATCCGACAATTTTTCATTACATTAAGTATATTGACGTATGAGATGAAACATACGAAGCGCAGATTTTCTTATCCAATCTTAAACATATCATCATCATTACCAGATATATTTTAACGGCCCATTGAAGAACCAGGCTTCTTTCCTGAATTCCAGTTGGCGAATTGGCGGGCTACCGTTGAACTTAAAACAATATCATTGTACTTCAACTATATCATTGTAATAGTAATATTTCTAGATTATAGTCATATTTTTGTGGTGCAATGAATTGTACCTCATAATACTTGTGGTATGGCGTCATACTGGAAACAGAATACATAAAAGCCGAAACTGAAGCCCGTCTTTTTTTTATTTTACCTGTAATAAGCTCTGTTGAAATTAAATAATTTATTTCATTTCAACCCCTGTATGTAAAATAATACAATTATGAAAAAGTGCATAGAGCGAACTTGAAATTTACGATTTATGACATTATGAATAGACTCAAATTTCGATTGCAAACTTTTACCTATATCTCTACCAAACATACTTGCAATGAGAAGTATGTTCGGGGCGGTTTCGATTGCACACGAACGGTTTACCGCACGAATGCTGACTTTAATGTATGCTAATTTAGTTTGTATATTATTGCTTTAAAGTCTCATTTTGACTGGCGTCACATAAAAATGTATTGAACGGTCATCGAATATGCGAGTACTTGGACTGCGTAATCAAAGCATTGTGTTGTTTGGCGGATTGTTGTGATATACAGTTGTTTGTGTAGTGCAGTCTATTTTGTCTGTGTCAAGTAAATTGTGCACTCGCTGCATCACGTGAGCACGTATTGTGGCATCAGCCAACACCAATCACGCGACCTTGATCGTTGGCGTGAACGTCTCGTAGGTATCGTTGTTGGTTTATTTAGTACCTCAAGATATGGTAGTGTCATCTTGAGACAAGCCGTCCTCGCACAAGATGTTTCACTGCATAGGGGGATGTACACAAATTAAATTGAAAAATTTGAATAACTCCCACCTCTCAATAATTTTGTTAGAGAGATGGATGTCATGTATATGTCACAAATTCCATTCATCATCATCGTAACGGATTTTCATTTTTACAATTTATTAATAGGCTTAACTGATTGTACAAAACTAAGAACCTTCTTCCGTAAGTCACTTCTAAATCGGTCCATTCGATTGTGAAATGAATAAGATTTCACCTAAAAGAACACTTCTGTGTCTAAAATTCCTTTAATCATAAAAAATGCTTATGTATTCGTACGTGTTTGTTGGTATATCCGATCTTTGTAGTAGATACAACTATGAAAACCGTGTATGAAAATTTGCTTCTTTTCAAAAATAACGACGAACAATCGGTCCATTCGTTTGAAAATTGTAAGCCACAGAAAGACACGGTAAACCTGTATCACCCATCACGTTAAAAATAATGCTTTGCTAGAAAGCCAGTAGAAAACGTGACAGAACTTTCATGTCGTTAGCTCGCAACAATACTATCTGGTATCACGGAAAGTATGGTTCCCATATGGCGCCGACGGTTTCGCTTTCCCGCGGAACTTTCCACGACGCGTGGAAGCTTTCCGCGACGGGCCGGGAGCGAGCCCGGCCCCCGGCGCGCGCCACAGCGACGCTAACTCGATTAGTCGCTGGAGTCGCGCCTGTGTGCTGTGGTGCCGCCTGATCACATTGATCTATAATCGCGCTCCCGGTCATGGAACTCGATCACTCATTGATTGATCAAATAATGCGGAGGGCGGGGGCGTAGGAGCAATATGGTGAAAAATACTTTACCACCTGTACTCATACATACTACATTATAGTGGCGTGCACTAGAAGCAAAATTGCACTGCCCACCGTGAGGGCTAAAAGCTCCACTAATAAAATAAAATGTAATAATAAGAAGTACCTACCTGTTCTATTTAGTTCATCATTGACATGTATTGTTGCAGGTCAGTGTGCGCTGCTGGTGGCGTGCGCGGCGGCGCTGGGGAGCTCGCTGGGGGGCGCGCTGGGGGCGGCGCCGCTGGGCCCGTCGGACCGGCCCGAGGCTTACTTCAACGGCTCCTCCTACATCCGCTTCGCCAAGCCCTTCTCGCTCAAGCAGCTCGTCGGGCTCAGCTTCAGGACATGCGTCGGTGAGTATCCATTACCCATTAGCCCGTTAAATACTTATTTGCGTACGATTGTTTGGGTAGTATAGCTATTTTCATTTAATCATGATAAACATTGTTAAGAAGAACTTGTTGCCGGCTCATCTCAGTAAAACCTGCCCTTCGAACCGGTAGTATAGAGTCCTTACAAATTGTCAAGTTACAATTATTTAATTTTGATTTTATTTATTGAATTATTATCAGCCATCGATGTGATGACATACATTAATTACGTCACACGTCAAATGGGATGTACAAAGTGTATGTAAGGTTTGTGTTTATGTGTTTTACTGATATGTTTAAACGTTTTATTTCATTTTATTGAACTAAGAAGTACGAGTAATCAATTTCGGAACATCTGTTTAAAATAGTTTTTGTCAGATGTAAGTAAAATTGAAAATTTTGTGACGTATTGTACTGTAGGTGGAGGTACTCGTATGTGAGAAAAACAGATACTTAACAAAATGATAACATTCGTGTGTCGTGATTTGTGGTAGCCTCTTATTATTCGCGAGTCGATGAACAGTTCGTCAACACGGGTGACCAAATACGATGTCGCGCATGTCGTTAAGTATTCACAGCGCAGCGCCGCCCGGCAGATGACCACGGCTGACCACGGCCAAGGCACCGGGACCTGCCACGAAGACCATTAGCAGCCCAAAAATAGGCGGCACTCTGCGGTCTATTGTTGTGCCTTCGACAGTTATATCACTTCTCATAATATTATGCGTGTTATTTAATTACAACATGCATTGTTTTGAATAGATATTTTGATGACCACTTTAACGCGGCAGTGTACGCGGTGGTATAATCGAGTGATCTTGGGTATGACTTCCAGCTCAGGAACGTCTTTTTTAGATTTGAATCCTTCGTATGCTTTGGTTCAAAAGTATCGCTAAGCTGTGATTTAAAATCTGAAATGGAGCTTTTTTTTAATTAACCACAAGTAGCATTATAGATTTTAAGAATATAATATTCATAAGTACTTACATGTTTTTAAATACCTACCAAGAGAAAGATTGAGTGAGAGAAAGCATTTATACGAACGAGGATGAATCGATAAAAATATCATATCAAATGAAGTATGTACTCAACTACACGTAGAAAGATTTAAAAAAAATAGCAAGTTGTTTAAACATAAATATTAAATGCAAATAAGGAAGTGACTACGCGCATCTTGCTTGATGAAAAAAGTTAATTAATCAAGTCGGACGCTCGTCGGTAAAACGCAAAGTGGCTAATTGGACGCGCAGACGGTGGCTGAGATAAGTAGGCAGCGAGGTAGAGTGGGTAATGATCGCGCGAGCGCAGGACGAGCCGAATCTTGAGCCGCTGACGTTGATGACGTGAAAAAGTAGACGAGCCAGAGTTGGGCGTTCGTTACTCTCTGCTGCTGCCGCGACCGCTTTTTACTTGATATTGCAATTTTGTACCGTGCGAAATAAGGATGAAGATATTAAATAAATAAAATAAAAATCCTTAATGTTTATTAAAGAAAACTAGTTTAGCAGATACGTAAGTTTTTTCTTGATAAATTCCGGTGATGCTGTGCAAAGGGTTTTACATGTGACGAAAACAGGAATCGTAACACAATAAAAATTAAATTTACCGGATTATTTTTTATTGTAATATGTAAGTAAGTATATAGTTGACCAAACAAACAGATAATCTTAAAAATTAGTTGGAAACCGTTGTCAAAACAAAATGTCACTTATAAGGACACAGGACAGTATTAGGAGCAATAGCAACAATATCTACATAACTGAAAGTCAGCAATGCTGTTTTCAATATAAATTCTGGTCAGTGTGATGGTAGATTCCCCGGACAAACCCTATCAATAAACGACTACATACATGTCCTGTAGAACATCGGAGAGTAGATACATCATAATAATATGTACCTACAAGTAGATGGAATCTCATCTCGGTGGTTCCGCACTAAAAAGTTTACGAGCCGAGCTTAAACGGACTACGACTACCTGACCTCATTAGCACTCTCTCTAGGACATCTTGATTCTTTAATTTGCGTAGTAGTTGGTAATGCTGACCTACTACTACCCACTAATATGATTGATTTTGCTTTTTCTAAAATAATAACCATCTGTTTATGTGTGATCAATGGTTATCTTTTACTAGGAATGGGTAAATGAAGCAAATCCATTTTGCGTTAACCTTTAACTTTGCGTTTAAAAACCTTTAACCTTTAAAAGAATCTCCTACATTTTGTGTAAAAACAATAGTGTGTGTAAACATCCAGTTGTGTTGATGCAAGGTCAGAATGCGAGGACAGAGGAGGAGAGGAGGAGAAATACACGTTTCTTAGAAAACAATTGCCAGTAAAAAATTTCTTACTGGCAATTGTTTTCTAAGAAACGTGTATTTAATATTTAGGTATTTATGTACGTTTACATACATTTAAAGGTTTACGTTGATCGTTAAATTATTTGTCAACTATTGTTTGATAGCAGTTATGTGCACAGTTATTTAGGGTAACTAAATAAAATAATCAGTAAAATTAACTAAAATTTTAAAATAAAGTCAAAGCTGCCTGAATATCATTTGGAGCTGAACATTGTCCAATAATGAATTTTAGCTTCGTCACTCTAGGAGCTGTGTCTAGTATGTGTAGCTTCGATTTTTCTGCGGATCGCCGCATTTCTCATTCGATCGCTCTGTCATCTCGGAATCTACTGACTTACATAGCTCACCACAAGTAGCGTAGTAGGGGATAGAATATAGCCTCCCTTCTTATTAACGTATCTTTTTATTGGTGAAACGATTTCTCAAATCGGTCCAGTAGTTTTAAGTTTATTCGTTACGTATTTTATATCGATCGATGTTGAGGTATGTACGAGTGTGATGTGCTGTACTGCAGGCGGCGAGCTGTTCTCCCAGCGGTTCGAGGGCTACACGCTGTACGTGACGGCGCTGTTCGAGCAGGTGGTGGTGTCGTGGGCGCGGCCCACGCTGCCGCAGCGCGAGGTGGCGCTGGTGAAGGAGACGCTGGACAACCGCTGGCACTGGGTGGCGCTGCGCTACCGGCCCAACCCGCCCTCGCTGCTGCTCGAGGTCGATAAGGATACACAGGTGCGCTGAGCAAGAACATCTCATCACGATCCGACGCCTCTTATGCTGATCACTAGAGTAACGAAGGCTCTGTTATCTCGTGCGATGCTCTCGTGTGCAGGTGATATCGAACGTGACGTGGAACCCCGAGCTGCTGTCGCCGGGCGCGCTGGAGGCGGACGGCGCGGTGGTGCTGGTGGGCAACCTGTTCAGCGGCTGCGTGCACGAGGGCCCGCAGCTGGAGTTCCACGCGGCGCACGTGCTGCAGGCCAGCGCGCGCTTCGGACACTGCCCGCTCACCACCGACGAGTGTAACTATCTATATGGCGTCCTTATTTAAAAGCATAAATTGTTTAATTTTGAAGTAAAACTTCTTTCTGCACGCTTGACTTGAAAAGTGAGCTGGTGATTACGTTACGAATCGTGTAATCGGGCGAGGCTTTTATGATGTGTGCTGCCATCTTCGGGCATAGTGAAATAGTGTTTGTTATTTTAAACTACCAGTAGATGGCGTTCATACAGAACTTTGAAACAATCCCTTTTTGAACACTTCAAAACTTCGCGGTACTTGTTATTCAAGAACGATTCAGTTATGCCTGAGACTCAAATGGCGCTTTGCTTTTTATTTTTGAAAAAAGTTTTATTTTAATCATGTAGTCTATAGCATACTCGTTTTTGTTTTAATATTTTCTTTTAAAGTTCCCTGTTTCCATCAACCTAAGGTGTAGGTGTTACTGTTAAGCCTCATGTGCATTTAATTACTACGGAAACCAGCTGGTATCAGACTAGAACAAAACAATGCTGCTTGGCGGCAAAAATAAACATGGCGATATTTCCTAGTACTCCCCAGCCGAGAGAAAATTTTACTAAGCACTAATTAAATTATTCTACTATTGTATTAGAATTCCATTTCTCATCATTTCTTTAATTTCTCGTGTAAGGTCGTGCACACGGCACAATTAAATCGATAGGCTTGTACTGAATTTATTTGGTCATTTTACAATACTGTAATATAATAATTATTATTTATATACCCTCACAATTGTTCTAGTATTCTCTACTTTCCCTTCAATCTCTTGGAAAATACCCTGTCCACTGACAAGTGTGGCTTCTTTCTGTTTCTCTTGTGCTATAAACTGATTAACGAAGTTGATTTTGTATTTCAGGTAAAGACAGGAAGGACGTCTTGAGGATACCGCCGAAGGATTACTGTTACAACGAGCCCTGCTTGAGACACGGAACCTGTATATCCAGACACGACAAGTGAGTGATCGATGTTCTACATTCCAGTATGCTCGACGTCTATCTATACATACAATAATATATAGTTTTGTAATGCCAATTATTTATTTATTAGACACATATACTCGTACTATGATTTAGAAGAGAAATTTTTGGAAGTTCCTGACGAATCACTTACTCAACGCATGTTTGTTTCACTGGAGCATCCTCAAGAGATGTTAACTTGACTTCGCATTGATTTTTCAGGAAATAGCTTATTTGATAAAGTATGTTGCGAAATTATTGTTTTCCAAGGGTGCCTGTTGCATGCGACTCAAAACTTTTCATTATCAAGCTATTATGCGCGTTTTTGGGTAATGCAATATCTCCAAAATATTGCATTACCCAAAAACCTAAATTTTTGTTAATCAAGTTTTTTGTCTGGATCATAATTGATTGTGTTTTTTGTGACAACAGATACGAGTGCCACTGCACGCCTCGCTACACGGGCAACAACTGCCAGGTGGACGCCGGCGACCCGTGCGCGTCGCAGCCGTGCCAGAACGACGGCCGCTGCGTCGAGGACTACCCGCGCGGGGACTACACCTGCGTCTGCCCCCTGAACTACCACGGTACTTGCTGTTGTTGTCATACAGTTGCCACTGCTCACCACGCTACACGGGCAACAACTGCCAGGTGGACGCCGGCGACCCGTGCGCGTCGCAGCCGTGCCAGAACGACGGCCGCTGCGTCGAGGACTACCCGCGCGGGGACTACACCTGCGTCTGCCCCCTGAACTACCACGGTACTTGCTGTTGTTGTCATACAGTTGCCACTGCTCGCCACGCTACACGGGCAACAACTGCCAGGTGGACGCCGGCGACCCGTGCGCGTCGCAGCCGTGCCAGAACGACGGCCGCTGCGTCGAGGACTACCCGCGCGGGGACTACACCTGCGTCTGCCTCCTGAACTACCACGGTACTACAGTTGCCACTGCATGGAGCGCTGCACAGCTCCATTTGGTTAAGAGTTGTAATTTGGAGAAAGCTTGAATATTTTAATGTACTTAATAAAGAAAACCTTTAGTTTACACGTTTACTTAAACGTATATGGTGCAGGCAAATTCTGCGAGTTGGAGGAGTCGCTGGACCCGCAGTGCGTGGAGCGGCCGTGTCGCAACAACGGCAGCTGCAGCGTGCCGCCCGGCGCCGACCAGTACGTGTGCGACTGCCCGCCCGGTGAGTCTACTCATATAGGAACAAGTTTTCAGAGTGCACAAATTTTTATATTTTGTACGTAAAACAAATTTGATAGACACGTTTGTTTTTTTTTATTAAACAAAAATTCCAAAGTTAACGCCCACTGAAGACATTTAAAACGGATTTTTAGGGTCACCTATCACCTGTAGATAAACAGAACGTCGATCAGCTGATCAGACCAAATCAGCAACAGAAGCACCGACAGAAATGTGCGCACTACATCATATATCTCCCTAGATATCAGCTTTACTCATCCAGACCAACAGTGTCAAAGATGCTACAGCCAACCTAAAAAGTTGATATCCCCCTGAATGCTATAATAATATTGCACACATTAATAGTACTTGTTCAACAACAGAGCGGACTCCGTTTTTGTTAAGGGATACAAAGAGTTTGATGCGATAATTACATGTGCACGCAGGCTACACGGGGCGCAACTGCGAGTCGGACATCGACGAGTGCGAGAGCGGCGCGTGCCTCAACGGCGGCCGCTGCGTCGACGCCGTCAACAACTTCACGTGCGACTGCGCCGGCACCGGTGAGCGACTACCACACTACCGTATATGTTGGCTTGGCCATGTATAGAAAATGCAGCGTGTCTGCAATAGATAGAGGATATAAAAATAGTTACTTAATGACTACAAAATAAATTAATTTTTGATCCACTTTGCTGTTGCTCGATTGTCCTTGGACAGTGTTTTAAATCGATGTAATATACAGTGTAGATATGTACTTGTATTTATGAGGGTGCGATGATTCCATGGTTGTCTTTTGCTATACTATGTTGTTGTGTATGTTGTATATTGCTATTTGATGTCATAGCCGATTTAGCAGGTACCACCTTCAGTCAGTTAGC
Organism: Bicyclus anynana; assembly: GCF_947172395.1. NCBI lineage: Eukaryota > Metazoa > Arthropoda > Insecta > Lepidoptera > Nymphalidae > Bicyclus > Bicyclus anynana. Next base: position 18,900,605 of record NC_069086.1, on the reverse strand, counting down.
TGTTTGTGTGATACGAGTATAGCCTGATATGCAAACTTTTGGTGTCTTAGAACTCGGCTGCGGGTTTTGCTGAGCGCTGGTTGTACTAAAAATACGCTAAAATGAAGACCAATGGGGCGACTGCGGGTGGGAGAGAGATTCGCGCAGTCTCGCGTCTACATCTTAACACACGAAGTTTAGAGACGTCATAAAGTTCAAGTCGGCTTAACACTATTGCGTACTGAATGTGTCATGTTATGTTCCGCGCAGGCTACACGGGTGCGCGCTGCGAGACCAACGTGAACGAGTGCGAGGAAGAGCGCGGCATCTGCGGGCACGGCGCCTGTTACGACACGTACGGCAGCTTCGTGTGCGCCTGCTTGCCCGGCTACACCGGCGAGCGCTGCCACAAGGTGAGCTACTAGAGCCTGTCTGGGGAACTGAGCACGTAATCCAGCACATTCACTAGAACAATAACCCGAGGAACTAGTATACAATAGTGTTATGTGCGTGTTCGCAGATGTCAGCGTGCGCATCGGGCCCGTGCGGCGCGGGCGGCGCGTGCGTCGAGGAGAACAACGGCGCCGGCTTCCGCTGCGTGTGCGCGCGCGGCCTGGCGCCGCCGCTGTGCGCGCCCGCCACCCCGCCGCCCGCCGCGCCCCCCGCCGCGCCCGCCGCGCCCGCCGCCTGCGCCGACCTCGCCTGCCCGCCGCGCTCGCACTGCGGCGCCGGTAACTGCACTCGTTTATACCGTGCACTACTTAGGCTACGTTCCACTAAGCGATCGGAACGTCAAAATACTCCTGCAGCTGTTCCGAATGACAAACCCGCTCGTTTTGGTTGCGGTCGTCATGTGCACAACATGCTATTTTGTTAATGTTTAACATTTTTAATATTTCAAATTAATGCCGTAAAAAGTACCAATTTAGAAACGTAAGTTGTTGTTGCCAGCGGTGGGCGGCGCGCTGGCGGGAGTGGTGCTCACCAAGCAGGTGCTGTGCGTGTGCGACGTCGGCTACTTCGGTAAGCTATACTCGTGTACTACTAGGTGTAGGTTGTGTACAATGGGGATGATGACTAGATTTGAATATATTGATTTTTATGATACATTCGGGTAAATAAGGTTAATGTTAACTAATTTATACATAAAAATCAAAGATTGTCTGGATATTTGCAAAATAAGATTATAAAATTTCAAACGCACAAATCTATACTTATAATAAATCTGTAGAGAGGTCAATTCTGTACATGAAATATATTTCCAAAATAACTATCAGGGGGTGATTAGTGATCGATACTGATGCCAAAAATACAATCAGTAAAATTTTTGTCTGTCTGTCTGTCTGTCTGTATGTTCTTTATAGAAACAAAAACTACTGGACGGATTTTAACGAAACTTGGTACAATTATTCTACATACTCCTGGGCAGGTTATAGTACACTTTTCATTACGCTACGGTCAATAGGAGTAGAGCAGTGAAGAGAAATGTTGAGAAAACGGGAGAAGTAACTCACTTTTTTAAGTTTTCGTCACGTGTACAGCCTTAATGGTTAAAGCTATATAGAAATCATGTATGACGGAAATGTTCTCCTTCAAATGATCTATAAAAACACAACAGCATATATATGTCTATCTTTTATGGTTGACTCACAATAACACGTGTAACTCCCGATAACTTAGCAGTTCGGAGCTTTCTAATTATATTTGTCTACTCTTATGTTTATATCACTCATCCCTAACTAAAAAAGTTAACATTATTACCTATTGAATAAAAAAAGAATCATAAAAATCGGTATAGAAACACCAAAGTTATAATACAAAAAATACGCAAAGCCATCGCGCGTGCATACTAATTCATGCTATATGGATTATTTTTGTGTAACGGTTGCCGCGCTCGACGCGACTCGCGGGGGGGGGGGGGATAAATAAAGAAGTGCAGCCTTAATGAGTAGGGTAGGGGTAGGGTAGGGTAGGGTAGGGTATGGGTAGTGTAGGGTAGGGGTAGAGTAGGGTAGGGGTAGGGTAGGGGTAGTGTAGGGTAGGGGTAGTTGAAAGTTTACAACGACTTTCAAGCGGACGAAGTCGCGGGCGTCCGCTAGTAACAAATATATTAGTAATTTTGTTTGAACGCCCATACAACGATCATTATGTACCTAAGACATCATTAATTCACACCATTTTGTATGGGGCGTTGTTCAGGGATCCGCGAAAATTGCTTTACTATTAGCATACTCTTAATTTATATATAATTTAAAAAACTGTCATCATCCCTATTATGACGCAGCCATTCAGCTAGATTAGCTAGCTCATTGAAAGCAGGCATCCAATGAAATGGCTGGGCCGATAGTTAATTGAACGAGAAAGGTTCAATATTTAACAACCAGACATATTGACAGTCGTCCCTTGGAATTAATAATTTAAATTAATAAATAAATAATCAATTTTTAAAACAGTTTTGGATTCAGTAAACTATAGAGTCAATTAAAATCACATAACTTAGTGTCTATAGACAGACACACTACGTTGTTCTGGTGTAAGAGCGAGAAAGTTCCGGCCAGTCGTAGTACGCAATGTAGAGTCTGTGCCCGCCCCGCAGGCGCGCCGGGGCTGGCGCCGAACTGCACGAGCGCGGAGGCGGCGTGCGAGGCGGGCGTGTGCCTCAACGGCGGCACGTGCAGCAGCGGCGCCGACCACGTCAACTGCACCTGCGCGCCGCCCTACAAAGGTAGCACTACCACTTTAAATTAAAAATTAAAAAAAAAACAAGATGCGTGACGGGCGGGTGGGAGGTGCATGCGGGCGATGCCTTCCCGCCGCGCCTGCGTCACCGGGGATACCTATAAACATTGTATTACGCAGCATAATGCACGATATTCGGAAATGTCAAAAAGATTGCATCCAACTATACCGAGTTTAAGAACCTAGCATGCGACCAATGATATACGAGTATCTCGTGAAGATGAACAAACAAAATGTCAACCAATGACGGTTTGGTTACCTCAGTCGCATCTGTTCCGTTCCAAAGCATAGAATGAGATAGCAGTATTTCCAGTTGGACCGCTATTGGTTATTAGTCTATTTTTGTTCGCGAGATATGTGGTTGGTCGCATGTCAATCCAGTACCACACTGTACATCACTGAGTACAGTACAGGACTGTACTCAGTGACGTACAGTGTGGTCAATAGTGTGTAAATAGGGTACGCATTATACATACAGATCATACAAAATAAAAAATTCCTTGTTAAATCTAGGGTTGTCCTTCGGGTAAGCGGTGCATTTGTGCGTGCATGAAGTGCACACCACTCACCATATTATATTGTAAAAGCAACTGATGGGATTCATTAATTTATTAGATCGTTTTTTACACTTGAATATTTTTTTGTAAGATTTCAGTGTTTGTTTTAACAAACCAAAAGACTACAAAAATAACCATTATAGGTTTAACTGTTATTTATTAGTATTTAAGGATATTTTGGAAAGTTCAACGCTTTTGTTATATTGAACTGATTTTACAGAAAATAAACAAGTTTTTAAAATTATATTGTAAATAAGGTCATAAAGTAAATTTTTAGTAAATGTGACTTTATTGTTCCAATTATATTTCAGAATTGTTCCAAACATTATTTAAGGGATTTTATTGCTTTTATGTAAGTAAATCAATACAATCCTGGTTCCTGTACCCCATGTTGACCGTGTCCGTAGAGCGAGCGGCGCGGCGGGCGGCGCACTAGTCTACCTGTAGCACTTATCCACAACACGTAGCGTAAGAAGAGTTAAGGACTTAGTCGTAAGGTACAGGTACCGGCGCCGCACTGCTGCCTGACTGTGCCTGCGCCTGCGCTGTGTCCCCTGTGCCCCCTGTGCCTGTGCTGTGTGCAGCTGTGCAATGTGCCATGTGCGCTGCAGCTGTGTTGTGACTTGTGTCTGTGTTGTGGAATGTAGCGGTGGACTGCGCTTGCACGTCGCAGTTAATCTGTTCAGATTACGTTTCATTTATTGAGATATGTTAATTGTGTTTAGATTAGTTTAGTTTACTTTGTCAAAATGATATTATAATTAATACTTCGGGACTTTGATTGAAATTAACTTTCAGCTCAGCGTAAGCAATTCTCGACATTAAGAATAAAAATAAATGAAAAAAAAACTCAATGTAAAACGCTGATTTGAGTAATTTAACAAAGCGTTTCTATTGTGCTGATATTTCTATAGTCGGCGGTTGTAGATTATACACGATGCGCAACTCCAACAACTAAGATTTATGACAAGGACAAAGAGTGCCCACAAACAGTCAATGTGGGCACTCTAAACGTTGGTGACAAAAGTTTATTGTTTGTTAGGCACATACATATTACCCAATAGTTGGCGGTTTGTTGTGACATCTGTCAGTTATCGTGCGCAATTGTGTCTACGTCCGTTGCGTGAATTTCAGAATGTGATGTTTTTGACGGCGTTTGTTCTGTTGTATCGATGTACTAGTACCTATGTAGGACGATATGCTTGTACTAAACCGTGAGTCCGTGTTAGCGTTTCGTGTCCATGCTGCATGTGCTTTTACTGTACTTATTAGATCTGTTGTTGATGTTACTGTGAAAATTCACGCTACCCCGCGCACACCGAACAACCTACTAACACCTCTAAAGCTGGAGCAGTAAGTAATTGCATACTTATGCTTTAAACTTTATTAAAGCTTCATAATTTTTAGCGTTTTCTTAACTATCAGATGACAATAATTCAGTTTAATATTATTAAGAAAATTGGGTATTTTCTGGTGGAAATGTTTAACCGTGCACAGTGTAGCGTGAATCATCCCATTCATTAATTGATGTATTTCGCGGATTGTTGCAGTAGGTGTTTAAAGAGAATGTATTAGTTGTGTGGATGATATATTGTAGAACATACCTACTCTAATTTCCAGGAAGTGACTTTGAACTTGGTTAAAATTATAGTTACATTATGTTAATTATATGTTCGTCGCTTTATTCTTCAGATATAATTAACATAGTAGGTAGTTTATTTAAACATTAACTATCACTTATATGTGAGGTTTCATATATTTTTTGGCATTTTTGTGATATTCTTTAGATGTATGATTGTTGTATGTTTAAATCAGATTTCATCGCTTATGTATTGTAAAAATAAATTGTTGGTCTGTAGGTGTATACTGCGAGCTGGGCCCGGCCGGCAAGGCGCTGACGGAGCGCTGCGCGGCGCAGCCCTGCGTGCATGCCGTGGCGTGCCGCGACCACGTCAGTACTATACTCACTCCATCACCAGTAAATATGCTCTTTTGTCAGACGAATTGGATGAAAGAGATAAATTGGACCTTGGAGCAGAATATAGGATACTTTAATCCCGGAAAAATCTTAAATTTATTCCAGTAATAAAGAAAAGTATCTCAATGCGATTGTTGTCGACACGACTCGATTAGGTAGTCCCGCTTTGCAGTTGTAACACGCCGAGCTGCGTGTGCCTCGTTGTTAGGACAGACCATAAAGATTGGTGACCTACCTACTATAATTTTGTTTCTATTTTGCGCATTTTATCTACGCTGCGATGAATGTAACGTGCAACTCGCGGTGTGTGGCAGGCGAAGGGCTTCCACTGCGAGTGCGCCGCGGGCTGGGCGGGCGCGCGCTGCGACACGCCGGAGGGCGACGAGTGCCGCGCCGACGGCTGCGAGCCGGCGCCGGACTGCCGCGCGCCGGCCGCGCCCTGCCCGCCGCGCCAGGAGTGCGTGGAGACGGCGGGCGCGTGGCGCTGCGCCCCCGCCGCCGCCGACTCGGCCTGCGCCTCCTCGCCCTGCAACAACGGCTCCTGCCTCGCGCTCGACTCCGGCCTCTTCCGCTGCCAGTGCCCGCCCGGCTACAACGGTATGTACGTCGCCACTGGATGTACAAGATACTCCAGTAGATGGTCTTTGAATACGTAAGGAAAAGCGATCGCAAAACATCCAAATCGTCATTGAATCTCATATTTAGCTGTATGATGACGTCGATAGTTGACTAATTTATTTCGATTTCGATTTACTTACTCGTAGCTACACATCTTCGGGCACGTCAGACGGAAACACGGATTAGGTATCGGACGTTTGGAACTGATCAAGTTAATATACTAGCAAATTAATTGAAATTGTTGAAAAGGATACCTTTGCTAACATGGTCAGGTAAAAATAAAACACTTATGCCATGTCTATTGTTGTCTTTCTATACTTTATTATGCATACAATTACTAGCAAACTTAATACAAACTTAAGAACTAAGATTCATCACCTGTGTATACTTTTCCAACCATATAAGCTGGTGTGCCTTGAATTCTCTTGCCTTTTAAATTAATGGAATATGGCAACACTGAAGGTTGTCGTTTGTGGATACCTCTCCCTTGTGGAGTCCAAGCCTCTATAGTACAAATACTGTCTTTCTTAGCTGTTATAGACACCCACCCTATTGAAGATAACACTACATCACCACAGCAAATCTTGGGACCTTCTCCAGTAAACTTGAACTGCTTATTTTTCAACCCAGGCCAATTTCTTAGTCTCTCTGAACCCCCCAAAGGAACTGCAAATAATTCTGTACCAATAAATGTGTTGTACAGATCATCAGCATTTGCAGTAGTCACTACAGTCACTGGAAGGGTTTCTGAACAAAATATCGTAAGCCGACAGGGCTCTGCTGTGTCCAGAAGATCTATTCGTGCCAACCCACCTATGAGAATACTCATCCCTTCGAACAAGTAATAAGTTTGAGGCCTAATTAGCGTTTTAGGAATGGTCAACAACAATTCTTCTGTACTCAAAAGTGACAGAACTTGATCTGGATGAACTACCCCCGGCGTATCATACAACCATTTGCTTTTCCTGAAAAGTTCGTGATTTTCATCTAATACTGTCAACTTGTGTTGTTTTCCTGCAAAATTGTCATCCATAGCAATATGTTCTGAGAATGTTCTGCCAATGTGACCTAGTAATGAAGGGGCTGCTGCAACTTTTTTCCCTGATAACTGTTCATTACGTATCTCATTCTCTACCTTTATTAACTTAGCTTCAGATAATAATCTGTTACTTCTCTGACGAATTTTCCAACCAGATGGTCTGTTAATGGGAAACTTCAAAAGGTTCAGTGTGGTTCCTGGCCACCTGCTGACTGTGGCTCTTTTGACAATATCCACTGCATGCACTTTGCAGTAGTCTGACTGAAGAAGAGCATTGAACAGTGAACTCTTCCCCACATTGGTACAGCCCACTAGAAAAACGTCTCCTTTATACAGCCAAAGCTTGAACATGGCAGAGATTAGTTCCTCAACACCAAAACCTGTTTTAGCTGATATCAATGCTATATACTTGATATTTGCTTCACCTAATTTTGTTTTCTTGATTTCTGTAAGAAGGGACTCTCTGATACGTTTGAGGTAACCAATACTATCACCTGGGAGAAGGTCCACCTGGTACAAAGCAAATTTCATGTTTGACTCATAGAATCTAATACATGACTATTGATATTATATGTGTTCTAAATTACAAATTAATTAATGAAAATTGTAACAGGTCTACAATACAATCAATAAAACATCTTGTTCTTACCTTGTTTGCAACTATAAAAATGGGTCTGTTAGTGCCTATGATGTCAACTATCCCAGGCCAGATAGAGCAGGGGAAGTCAGTCAAGTCCACCATCAGCAAAACCAAGGACTTCACATGTCTGGAAAATTACAACAATGTACATCTACACTAATATTATAAAGCTGAAGAGTTTGTTTGTTTGTTTGATTGAACGCGCTAATCTCAGGAACTATTGGTCTGATTTGAAAAATTATTTCAGTTTTAGATAGTCCATTTATCGAGGAAGGCTATATATTAACCCCATATTCCTACGGGAACGGGAACCACGCGGGTGAAACCGCGCGGCGCCAGCTAGTAAAATTCTTGCATTCCTATGGACAGTGGCTTGCATAATCTTAACTAGAGTAGGCAAGTTTCTTCTCCAATCCAATGCAAGTTCATAATTAATCCTCAGGGTAGGCTGTGCATTTTGCTTTTATGAAGTGCATACCACAGCCTACAGATACAAGTGATATACAACAGATGTCATTATTACACAATTACATTAATTGGCCTATAGAGAGAGTCTGTTATAGTTTGTCAAACCAAGCTCCTAAAATAGGTATGTTCTATTGAAACTAATAAAGATCAAAAGGATAAACATGTTAAAGTAAAACAGTAACTACCTAATTGACTTTAGAAGTTTCTCATATTCCTCAGGCTGTACAGTGACATCCAAAGCAATATTATATTCCTGGAGGAAGTGACATCGCTGACACTCCATGGTCTTCAGCTCCTCAATCTCCGTGCCCTTGAACAGTTCACTTGGTAGATAGCCTGGTATGGCGGGGTCGTTGCAATGCAGGAGAGCCCCACAACCTCCACAGGGTACCTGTGTGGCACAAGTGTGAAAAATTCAGCCATATAGAAAGATTTTTTTTGTTATAAACACCACACTTATATTCGTATGTATACAGTAGAATGGGTCACTGGTCAGTAGGCCAATGATGCCTGTACCATGAGATAAAAAAGACAAATGTCAAAAATATTTCTTTTTTTTCTCAAGAGATATGTCATTGATGTGCTAGTCCTACAAGTGTGAGTTTTTCCTGTTTGTCCCAAACACTATGTTAAACTATAGTTTCTCTAACAGCTTATAATGATAGCTATTTCTGTGTTCTGTGGAAGGGTGTGTGTGTTTTGAGCCTTAATAGGTCAACAGTAAGAGTGTTCGGACTCCTCATCGAGAGGTGGTGGTTCAACATCTCGCCCCGTTGGTCTATTGTAGTACCTACTCCTAATACAGTCATTCCTGACTAGTTGAAGGAGAATGGGAATATTGTTCATATTGGTTTACCTATGATAACCATGTGTTGGCACACAGTTTACCTGGCTGACAGCTACTGTAGCATCTGGAGTGCCGTAATGCTTGCACCATTCATTTTCAACAACCTCATCATCACTTTCCTCATCCGTAGCAGAAACCAGTTTTGTATCATCAAATTGCTCATAATTTGTCATCCATTTCTGTACATTAGATTTGTCGAACTCTACATCAGAGCTCTGCTGTTCTTGAGTCATTGTTTCATCCTGAATGTTAATACGAGTTGTGTTTGCAAATGGCAATTGGAAGGATTTCTCTGGTTCTTCATACTTTTGCTCGATTTCATCCTCTGCAATCCTTTCTTTCTCTACATAATATTTCAAGGACAAAGGCAGAGGTGGTAAACTTCTCTCACGAAACTCTTTCGTTTCAGTCTCTTTTGCTTTTCTGAGAGTTTTCACATAATATTTATAGTAACCCAATTGCAATTTCTCATATTCCAAATACGAACTAAAAACTATTTTATCCTTGTGTTGTTGTAGCAGATCTTTGAAATCTTTTTTTTGGAATCGAACATCGTTTTCTGTGGCTTTAGAATGATTTAAACGGGGTGAGAATTTCTTTCGATATAACCTCCATATATTGCGCACGGAATACCACATGGTGCCTTTATTAAAACCACTATGAGTTCATACTTAAGTACGTCAATTATAAAACATCAATAATTTTACACATTTTCATTTATTACCGCTATTGTTTAAAATAAAATAATTTAACAACATCGGACAAACAATATTTTCGTTTCCCTTTCCATCCGACAATGTCAGTTGTCAAGTGTCAAAGTTGTCAAAATCAAAACTGACATTAAGTTAAATGTCAAAATGACGTGAACCATAGACAAATGTCATATATTATGTCATCGATGACAAGTGCTAAATAGTATTTACATTACCCGATACGATATCGTAATCGGATCTAATCCGAAGCATAATGACTGCGATATTAGATTCATTTTATTGTTGTTCACAGGAAGATTTTGCGAGTTGGATGTTGATGAATGTGCATTGATGCCGAAAATTTGTAATCATGGAGTCTGCGTCAATGTGCATGGTTCCTACCAGTGTTACTGCAAACCAGGTAACAATAAAACTACATTAGCAGAAGTGTCTTGTTATTAGTAAATACTTAGCTTACTTTCTAAACCAATTTGTTTTGTTTTCTCTGTATCTTATGGGGAGATTTAAAATGTGACTAATTTATTTATTTTGCTATTATCGTCAAAAAACCGACGAATTCAAACGACAATGTTACCTAGAAAATCCTCTACCCACGTTTCACCCCAAAACTCGAGTTTTCTCAGGAGATGTTGACTCTACAATGTTCTGATGCTAATGTTAATATTCGAAAATAAATGATTTAGTCAATCTTTATAATCAACTTTCGCATACTAATTAGTAACGTCTGCTTCTTTTCAATATTTAAAAGAGGGAGAATTTAGAAACTGCTTAAGAAAAAAATATTTTAGGTTACACTGGTGACAGTTGTGAACAAGACATCGATGAATGTTTATCTTCACCCTGTAAGAACGGCGGCTCGTGTCAAAACCTGGAGAACAACTACGAGTGCACTTGTGTCGAGGGATTCGAAGGTACAACAACATAATATAATGAAATGACATTTTGAAAATTACCAAAGCGAAATCATACATACATTCTACGAACTTTCTTGTTTAAAACCCAAGGTGCTGCCATGTAGCTGCAAAATGCTCAAATATTTTATATATAAATTTATTTTATTGTTTGTTTTATTCATGACCTTTAAAAACCATAAAATTACAAAATTTTTTCGTGTCAGGCAAGGATTGTTCGATAAACATCAACGAATGCGCTGCTAACCCTTGCTCAGCGGGCTCCACGTGCGTGGACGGCATCGCCAGCTACAAGTGCGTTTGTCAAGAGGGACTCACCGGAACTCATTGCGAAACTAACATTGATGATTGTGAAGTGAGTAAACTTTACAGTTGAACTACACAATATGTTTAACTTTTTGGAGCCAAGAGCCGTTTCAACTACAAATTATACTCCATGTTTATTTAACTATTTCGACGGTGAGGTTTTGAACTTATTGATAACTTTGGTTGGTGTATTAAATCTTTAATTGAGCTGTCACACCACAAAACTGAAACAAAGCTTAAGAAGATGTTGGTAATCCTTCTGTGTCAGTTAATAAATACGCCTTTTTCGTGCATTCTAACCTTGTGTCATGGTGAGGAACGAGGACACAGTAGATATGACGTCATCAATATGTGCTGGAACGTATGTGTGGTCTCCAGCCGCAGCCGTGCGCGCACGGCGGGCGCTGCACGGACGAGATCAACGGCTACACGTGCGACTGCGCGGGCACGGGCTACACGGGCGATGACTGCGAGCTCAACATCGACGAGTGCGCCTCGCAGCCCTGCAGCAACGGCGGCACCTGCGTCGACGACGTCAACGACTACCACTGCAACTGCTACCCCGGTTTCACTGGTAACGAACACGTTCTACCCTTACTGGCCTACCTCTTTGTAATTTTGTAATTATTATTTTTACTCTTTGTATTAATATTATTTTATCATGTCAGCGGTAGAGTTTCGTGCCGCTACTTGTAGTTCATAAGAACTCAAGAAAAGACTATACTTAGAACTAGTATACACAGTTCTCAGAATGTTGATATAGACAATGTTCTAGGAGTGCATGTACAATTAAAGTACTTCGCAACATTCAGGCACAAACTGCGAGACAGACATAGACGAGTGCGAGAGCTCGCCGTGCAAGTACGACGGCGTGTGCCTGCAGCGCAGCAACGCGAGCCTGTACCTGCCGCGCGGCGCCGCCCCGCCGCAGGTGGGCCCGCAGCCGCACATGCTGCTGCCCGAACACTTCTACCAGCCCTACTCCTTGGAGACAGCTAGCGGGTAACGTGCTTTTGAACTTTGAAGCTTTGCTTTCACAAAGCCGAGTGAAAGTATTATGTGTTACCTTGTTTAAAAAATGAGACATCAGTGTGTTGATGATGATTGATGGAAATAAGTAGTTAAAACTTTGAACTTACTTTGAGCCAAAGCCAAATCCACTGCAAAGATGTTTTCATACTATACGACACGATATTGCTATGCCGATTTTTTAAAAAGAAATAATAAGTTTCATTTATCTATTTATAATCTAACAAAGATTTTCAACGTACGTGTGTTTGCAGGTTTGAGTGCGTGTGCGTGGCGGGCACGACGGGTGCGCGATGCGAAACCAATATTGACGAGTGCGCGTCGTCTCCGTGTCGTCACGGCAAGTGCGTGGACGGCGTGGGCAGCTACTCGTGCGACTGCTTCGCGGGCTACGAGGGCGACCACTGCCAGGACGAGATCAACGAGTGTCTCAGGTGATCCCACTTCTGATACAACGTGGACGAGTGCGCGTCGTCTCCGTGTCGTCACGGCAAGTGCGTGGACGGCGTGGGCAGCTACTCGTGCGACTGCTTCGCGGGCTACGAGGGCGACCACTGCCAGGACGAGATCAACGAGTGTCTCAGGTGATCCCACTTCTGATACTACGTGGACGAGTGCGCGTCGTCTTCGTATCGTCACGACATTAAAATTGATAACTTGCCACTTGGCCAGTACTCACACAAACGCAAAATTCCTCCTTTTAGTAATGTCGCTGTATCTGTGCGCAGGTACACGCCGTGCGAGCACGGGCGCTGCGACGACCGGCGCGCCTCCTACTACTGCTTCTGCGAGGCGGGCTGGGGCGGCCAGAACTGCTCCGTGGTGCTGGAGGGCTGCCGCGGCGAGCCGTGCCGCAACAACGGCACGTGCCTGCCGTGGCTGCTGCACGAGAACGACCACCGGTTCAACTGCTCGTGCGCGCCCGGCTACTACGGCACCACGTGCGAGAAGGTACGCGACGGCCGCTGCTGCTGCCGCCGTCAACATGTGTGCGGTGCTCGCAGCAAGAACCGTGCTGCAGTATATTGTGTAATCACTCGCAGATAACGACGATGTCGCTCGAGAAGAACAGCTACGCAGAGGTGAACACGACGCGGGAGGAAGGCTACGACATCTCGTTCCGGTTCAAGACCACGCTGGGCAGCGGCCTGCTGGCGATGGGCCGCGGCTTCACCTACTTCTTCCTCGAGCTGTCCAAGGGCCGGCTCAACCTGCACTCCAGCCTGCTCAACAAGTGGGAAGGCGTGTTCATCGGCTCCAACCTCAACGATAGCAACTGGCAGAAAGTGAGTGTGTGTGTGCAAGCGATTTAACTGCCCCTCAGAGCTGCACACAGTATTTACGCAGTGGTTCTGGTGTTTGTGTCCTTGGCTGGGCTGACTGGTGGTGGTGTTTGAGAGGGAGATGCCAATATCATGTACATTAGCTATTGTTTTTGTTGTTTTATTTTTGCTAAATAAATGGTTTATTTCTATTATTATAATGTGACTCGGCAGGTGTTCGTGACGATCAACTCGTCGCACCTGGTGCTGGCCGCCAACGAGGAGCAGACCATCTACCCCATCAGCCAGAACGAGGCCTTCAACGCGTCCGTCACCTCCTTCCCGTCCACGCGCCTCGGCACCGCCGGCTCGTCCTACGCCACCGTCACGCACGGGCCCAACTACTTCATCGGCTGCTTCCAGGACGTGGTCGTCAACGGACAATGGGTAACTACTGCTCCTTCTGTGGGCGACTTGCGGTGGAAGCCCACGATCTGAGTGAAACGTGACGCAGGTGCTGCCCGAGGACGCGGGCGCGAGCGCGGAGGAGGGCGCGGAGGAGGGCGCGGAGGAGGCGGGCGAGCGCGTGGCGCAGGCCGTGCTGCGCGGCGTGCGCGCGTCGTGCCCGCGCACGCCGCAGTGCGCGCCCAGCCCGTGCCTGTCGGGCGGCGCGTGCGAGGACCACTGGACGTCGTTCCGCTGCACGTGCCCGCGCCCGCACCTGGGCGACCGCTGCCAGTACAACTACACGGCCGCCACGTTCGGCCAGGAGGCGGCGCGCGCGCACGCCGTGGTCACCGTGCAGGTGGCGGAGGCGGCGCGGCGCGCCGTGCGCGCGGCGCTCGACGTGTCCATGTTCGTGCGCACGCGCAAGCCCACGGGCCACATCTTCCGCCTGGGCTCGCGGCCCGGCGCGCCCGAGCCCACGCTGGTGGGCGCGTCGCTGCGCGGCGGCGAGCTGGTGCTGCACCTGCGCTTCGGCCAGACGCCCGAGGACTACACGGTGGGCGGCACGCGCCTGGACACGGGCCAGCTCTACCTCATCCAGGTGGTGCGCAACTCCACGCTGGTGCAGGTCAAGCTCAACGGCACCGAGTACTTCCGCAAGTCCATCTCGGCCGCCAAGCAGCTGGACGCGCAGGTGACCCATTTATATATTTTCCATTCACATTGCTAATATTTTTAGTTTTTCTTGTTGTAGTAATTGTAATTAATTCAATACACAACCTTAAATCACAAGAGTATTAATACCTACAAATCGTTTGACTGCAGTGAACTGCGCGTGCGCAGTATCGATGACTGACAGTGCACATGCGCGGCTAACTCAGACCAATTGTAGGAGGACTAGTGAAGGACCCAAATTCACGAACTTAATTTTGGTATATAGCTTAAAGTCCAAGACCCGTAAAACATTTTTAACAATTTATTAAAATTTATTATTAAGAGTTTTATGGAGCTAACTATAACTAGCTAGAAGTTTTTGCCCGTTTTTTACACCATTCAACACAAAAAGGCATTTTTATAGAGCTCTTTAACTGAAGAACGCAATTACAACTATGAAACATCAATACTTTAGGAAACAGTTTTTATAATTGAATTAGATCGTTGATCATACTTTGACAAAAAGTAGCGAGGCAGGTCCTATACAATAATATAATTGTTCTGATTTTCATAAAATATTATGCAAGAAATATTACGAAATTCTATACGCCCATGTTTATGTGACAGTGAGTGTAAAGTGATGTTTGCCCCCACCAGGTGATGTACCTGGGCGGGCCGCCGCCGCCCGAGCCCGCGCCGCCCGCCGCGCCCCCCGCGGACAACGCCACCACGGTCGCGCCCGCGCCCGAGCCCGAGCCCGACGACGACGAGTACTTCAAAGGCGTCATTCAGGACGTGCAGGTGGCGATCATCGCATTACCGTCCGAGTCGTCGATGTCGTTCGCCCTCGCTCACGCACGCGCCCTCCCGCAGGTGTCCAACGGGCTGGACGTGTCGGTGGTGGAGTTCTTCCCGCTGCAGGCGGCGGGGCTGCGCGTGCCGCCGCCCTTCGGCGCCGTGTCGCTGGACCCGCGGGGC
This sequence comes from Bicyclus anynana, assembly GCF_947172395.1. Lineage (NCBI taxonomy): Eukaryota > Metazoa > Arthropoda > Insecta > Lepidoptera > Nymphalidae > Bicyclus > Bicyclus anynana. The sequence goes on along the minus strand of NC_069086.1, from coordinate 18,885,440 downwards.
GTGCTGCGCGGCGCCGTGTCGGACGACGTGTGCGCGTCGCGGCCGTGCCTCAACAACGCGTCGTGCGCGCTCACGTGGAACGACTACACGTGCGCGTGCCCGCGCGGGTACAAGGGCAAGCAGTGCGGCGAGGTGGAGTTCTGCCAGCTGCAGGGCTGCCCGCTCAACTCGCACTGCCGCAACCTGGACCGCGGCTACGAGTGCGTGGCCAACGCCACGTTCGACGGCGCCGACACCGCGCTCGGCTACCGCCTGCGCCAGCCGCGCGCCGCCGACGCGCTGGCGCCGCTGCAGCCGCCCGCCGCGCTCACGCTCACCTACCGCAGCAAGGTGGGCGGCACGCTGCTGCGCGCCGAGCGCGGCGGCGCCGTGTTCAGCGTGGGCCTGTACGAGGGGCAGGTGGGCGTGCAGTGGCGCCTGGGCGGGCTGCCGGCGCAGCGCCGCATGCGCGTGCGCCGCCCGCCGCACGCCTGGGTCACGCTGCGGCTGGCGGTGGCGGCGGGCCGCCTCACGGGCGCCTTCGTGGACGCCGACGGCCGCGAGGAGGTGGGGCTGGAGCACGACATCGACGTGGCGGCGTGGCAGCGCCTGCTCACCGACGGCTACATCACGCTGGGCGGCGTGCGCGCGCCCACCGCGCCCACCGCGCCCACCGCGCCCACCACCGCCCACACCACGCCGCCGGTGAGTGACTCGCGTCGGATACTGATGATGGTATAAACATCTGATCATTATTTAGAGGAGTATTATTACTACTGACTTCTGGCATTTTCTTCAATTACGTCATAATTTTGTCATTTTATGACCTTTAATGTTTAAATTATTCAAAACGATCAGCAAACAGCGTTTCTTGCTTTTTAGTGTAGCACATGTTTTTGTTTCTAAAGTTGGTTGAATGTGATAAAAAGTTTTTATTTCAGCCTTAGGTACGGTAGTTGTTATGTGAAAAAAAAATTGATTTTATGATTACTTTGTGGATAATGTTAATACAATTCATAAAGAATTGTTTTCAATTCTATTTTCTTGTTTGTCAGATGGAGAACACCACAGATCCGAGTGTGACGGAATATTCAGAGGACGATGAGTTTGTAGATGACAATGTGGCCGGAGAATACTTTAAAGTGAGTTACGTTATTATGATCTATTGACAGTGTGTGAACTCGATAGTGGAATCTTGTCAAGTTCTGTGAATGTAAATATAATAACCCTAATTCTTCTATCTGGAAAAAACACATATCAAAATATTAATCAGTTTTAGTACTATTGAAACGCATCAGGTCCATGTGACAGAATGAAAGCGACCGTGGTTCGGCAGGGCTGCCTGGGCGCCGTGCACGTGGGCTCGCTGCTGCTGCCGTTCTTCACGGAGGAGGAGCTGTTCGTGGGGTCGGCGGCGGCGCTGCTGGCCGCGCAGCCGCACTACGCGCTGCTGGCGGGCGCGCCGTGGGGCGCGGCGGCCGGCGTGGGCTGCGTGCTGTGCGTGGAGGCGCAGTGCGAGCGCGGCGCGCACTGCGCCGACGTGCGCAACTCGTACGCCTGCGCCTGCCCGCCCGGCTACGCGGGCGACTACTGCCAGACCGACATCGACGAGTGCGCGGCGCACCAGTGCCAGAACGGCGCCACGTGCGTGGACCGCGTGGCGGCCTACGCCTGCCGCTGCGCCGCCGGCTTCGACGGGCCCTACTGCGAGCGCGACGTGGACGAGTGCGAGAGCGCGCCCTGCCTGCACGCCGGCACGTGCCGCGACGAGCGCGGCGGCTTCCGCTGCGACTGCGCCGCCGACTGGCGCGGCGCGCGCTGCGAGCTGCCGCGCGTGCGCACGTGCGCGCACCAGCCCTGCGCGCCGCCGCCGCGCGCGCTCTGCACCGACGTGCCCGGTAACTGCATGACCTATCGACCTACCGACTCGCCCTCACTCGTTTAGTACTCAAATAAATTGGTTACAACCAATGTTGATTGAATGAATTGCCGTCCGCAGACACCGCGAACGGCAACAACTACACGTGCACGTGCGCGGAGGGCTGGGAGGGCGTGCACTGCGAGCTGGCGTTCTGCGAGGTGACGCCCTGCGCCAACGGACAGTGCGACACGGACGCGCAGGTGCGTACTGTACTGTTTGCGTGCCTACGAGCTAGAAGTCTATATTACCATTATTTTTATCTTTTGGGTTCATAAGTGAACCAAAGTTATTTTTTACCTACCTTCTTCAAATCTATCACGTAAGTGGGATGAATAAACATTAAAATCCTAAAGTATGATAAGTATCATAGTGTGTGTGCGTGTCGTGTGCAGCCGCCGACATGCGCCTGCGACGCCGGCTGGAGCGGGCGGCTGTGCGCGGAGGAGCGCGACGAGTGCGCGGGCGCCGCGGCGTGCCTGCACGGCGGCCGCTGCGTGCCGCGCCGCCGCCCGCCCGTCTGCGAGTGTCCTCCAGGTGAGTGTCGCCATTTATGCAGGAGATATTGTAGTAGTCCACATACTCCATTTCTTGGACCATTCAAAAGAATGGACCTGTTTCGCGCCCAAATTCACCAACAAAAAAGACTGTCGTTTTTTGAGGGGGGCGAGGAAACTCACACATCGAAAACATTTAACACCATTAAGTATATTCTGTGTCCATACACTACACACAACTATATAATTGACTCGCAATACAGACACGCGTAATTTTTTCACTGACTAACCAACACATCGCTTAGACTACCCACAATATATATATATAGAATGTTCGATTACTAGATCGATTTTTTAGAAATCGTTTTTATTACAAATTTGATAAAATTATGGTAGAAATACTTACAAATGAAACGTTACTCCACCTTTTACTAAACTACAAGTTTTTGGTCGTTTTTTATGCCATTCAACTACACAAACCGGCATTTTTAGGGAGCTCTTTACACGACGAAAACGATTACAACAATGAAACATTCATTGAAAGATCATTGATTATTGATCTTTGACAGAGGGGTAACGGTTTACGAGGCAGGTCCTTCTTTTTAATATTCTAAGCTGCATTTGACACGACCGGCACCGGTCGGGCGGTCAGCAGGCAAGGCGGGGCAGTAGGACGTGTTCACGTGCTCCCAGAGACGTGCGTACTGGTGTTACTTGTAGCAGTGGCGAAGTGTACAACTAAATGTTATCGAATGATAATAGTGCATTGTCTACACAACACACATTCACACCACACACACACACTCACACAGTTATAAGCTGACTCATTCATTATTTCAAGGCTACTAATACTTTTTTTTTATTTTAGAATAGTGAAATTGCAGTCACTTTTTCATATAAGTATTAGAGAAATATGTTTACCTACTTGAAAGATGTACCTGTATAAAGTCTATTTTTTTAAAGCAGAGACTGAAATGACAATTAGAAACGTCAAACATAAAAATAATGTGACCAGCATATAAAAAATAAGGTTGTCCTAACGATTCTGATTCGATTAAAATCGATAAAAAATATACAATACATGAGAAGTAAAATATTTTTTAAAAATGTGTAATTATGATATTAAAACTTGCATAAATCATACAGAGCTGTGATAGCCCAGTGGATATGACCTCTGCCTCCGATTCCGGAGGGTGTGGGTTCGAATCCGGTCCGGGGCATGCACCTCCAACTTTTCAGTTGTGTGCATTTTAAGAAATTAAATATCACGTGTCTCAATCGGTGAAGGAAAACATCGTGAGGAAACCTGCATACCAGAGAATTATCTTAATTCTCTGCGTGTGTGAAGTCTGCCAATCCGCATTGGGCCAGCGTGGTGGACTATTGGCCTAACCCCTCTCATTCTGAGAGGAGACTCGAGCTCAGCAGTGAGCCGAATATGGGTTGATGACGAAATCATATAATATAATAATATTCTTTTTGCAAATTATTAATACTTAGTATTTTGTATTTCATCAACATTATTAAACATTATTATTAATTTATTTGACGGCCTCCGTGGCGCAGTGGTATGCGCGGTGGATTTACAAAACGGAGGTCCTGGATTCGATCCCCGGCTAGGCAGATTGAGATTTTCTTAGTTGATCCTGGTCTGGCTGGTGGGAGGCTTCGGCCGTGGCTAGTTACCACCGTTTACGTTTTTTACAGCTTATAAATTACTTTATACTATCCAATAATTAATAGTTTGCAAGAAATACTTTCCATCGTAATTGAATTATAAATACAATTTATTATTTATATATATTGAATACATTGATAAAATTGTGAATTAGTTTAATATTTTCATCAATAATAATAAATTTTTGGTCTGACTGACTGACAAATCGATACTAAGCAATCATTTAATTCCTGAATATCGATTTTGTGACGTCCCTATTTACTGCATATAAAAATCAGGCAACACATGAAACGTCATTTTTGTCTCTGTAGAGAAAAAACACACTATACATATGTATAAAGAAAACAACATTTTGATTCAGTTTAATTTTTTCAAAGTCTCGGCGTAGAATGATGATAGTGGTTCATGTACCTACAGAATGGATGAACATTCAAGATGTATTGGCAATGTACGGAGTTGATGTTGAGCTGCACACATTCTGTTGAGTGTAACAGACAGTCATACATTACAAGTTAATGTAAAAAAGATGTATTGTGACACTGAATTTAATAAATATATTTTCTTTCTTTCTTCTTCTGTTTGTGATAAATCAATACTAGTACAAACTTATAATAATCAGTTTGCTTAAATATTTCACAACACGTGGATCAGTTCTTTATCAGACTGAGCGCTCCACCGCAATCTAGTGCAGATAGTGCACTGATAACACGACACTGCCTCTCAAACTTTGGCCATTTCACTTTCGCTTTAAACTTAAAGTAGTATGACTCAATAATTTATTTCAGAAATAATAAAAAAAGACGAATAAAGCAAATTTTTTGTAAAGTAATTTTGTAGGAACACCTAACAAAGTTGATTGAAAAAATAAACAATATTTAAAATTGTCAGAACTAGTTTCACAAATCACGTAGACGCAAAAACAAACAAACAGTTTTAAATTCAATGTCTCTGATGTAATCCACGCATGACTAATTCTATTGTAGTAGCTACGACGGTGGATGAGTTCAATTAATGTGACGTCGATTAGCGTTTTCCTTACGCGGCATTGATAACGTCTCGGACACTTTGTGAATCACTGGCCTCGCCGTCGCCTCGCTCCCCGCGCGCCGTGCGACCAAAAACATGCGCAAAAAATACACGAAAAATGTACAAAAACACACAAAACCACTGTCCCTTTTGAACAGTAGTGCAATGGAAGTGTAAACTGAGTGATTTTATGATGTGCGTGTTCTGTGATTGGATAGTAAGGTGACGGCGCCAACATGTGGACACATATTTGGATTGTGACATTGCTTATTGCACTGAGTGTGCTGGGTATGTGCGTGTGCTCATTGTTCTTTACTGTCAGATAAAAATCCACAAAGGTAAAAAGTGTACAAGATAAATAGTATATTAAACATGAAATAAAAGATAAAAGTTAAGCGAAAACTTTCTGTGTTTTGCTTTTACTAAAAATAAGATATTCTTTATTAAATAAAATATATTCTAGATATTGTTCCTATCTGGAGCGACCTAATTTTATAAAATCAGATTTGCTATTGATAATAATGTTTAATGTCTTGCTTGATTACGTTATTAATTATTATCAATGTCGCGCTGTGAGCGAGCTGTTAGCATAATGATTAGCGCTTACTTAAAATAATGTCACTCTAGAACACCGTCACAGTTTCACTTGCTATAAAATGAATCATTTTTACAGTTATTTGTTAGGATGTGATAGTCCAAAGTGGATTCTCTGTAGCTATGAGTAGTATATATTACCACCCAAAGGAAGTGTACTTTTCTCTGGAGCTATTAGTACCCCAAAGAAAGTATCACTTCTCTGGTGTTTTTAAGTTTTCTCACGAATGGATCTCAGGGTTGTAATTTTTTCTAAACTCAGAGTAATAATGGTCAGTCATTGACTTCGCTGGCTGGTTGTATATTAAGTTGACCAACTAAGTAATCAAGCTTCAATCGCTCTATGGTTAAAGAAGCTAGACTCAACTCCGATAATCATGGTCAGACCCTGTTTCATTACACTATAGTTGTACCCCCTCCTAACATACATTTCCAACTATTGACTTTTATTTTATAAAATACGGGGTAAATAATATTTTTCATTTAAAAGAAAATAAAGTTATGCAGTAGTTCTTAACAGAGATGTTCTGGGTTCGATTCCCAGCTCAGATTATAGCAGCTAGGATTTTATAATTTCTAAATTGGTTCAGATCTGGTCTGGTGGTAGGCATTAACCGTAGCTAGCAAAGACCTAACTCCATGCGATTTAGTGTTCAGATACGATACCATGCCGCGTAAAAACTGTCAGAATTAACTCACTTATTAACTATTAAATTAAATAGAAGAGCAGAATTAACTTTTACATCTTTCTAGTAAGCCCGCTTCCACCTTAACATAATTCCCATCAGGCGAGATCGCCGTTAAGGGTAATTTATCATTGAATAAAAAAATTATAAAATTTGTGTAGGAAACATTGGCATGCTTTAGCAGCGGACCCAGTCAAGCTTCGTTTTGACTTGTGCATTTTTTCCCTATCCCTACCCCTCCTTAGTTTTTAATTAAAAACTAATACATTTTCTAGTCTAGATATGTCTAGATATGAATCATCGCATTAGTAATTTTCAATATTATTCAAGAAAAATTGTGTCTTAAGTTTTTAAATATTTTAAAAACTGTTTACAAAAACTAAAGAAATAAAATGGAGTATTTTTTATTGGTAATTATTGATTATTATATTGAGCCATGATAGCCCGTGGGATATGATCTCTGCCTCCGATTCCGGAGGGTGTGGGTTCGAATCCGGCCTGGGGCATGCACGTTACAGTTGTGTGCATTTTAAAAAATTAAATATCACGTGTCTCAAACTGTGAAGGAAAAACATCGTGAGGAAACCTGCATAATTGAGAATTTTCTTAATTCTCTGCGTCTGCCAATCCGCATTGGGCCAGCGTGGTGGACTATTGGCCTAACCCCTCTCATTCTGAGAGGAGACTCGAGCTCAGCAGTGAGCCGAATATGGGTTGATAAATGAATATTAATTTACGTAATTATCGTTGTTGTTAAATTTTGAAATACAAATTATGAATAAAGTTTGTATATGGGGCTGTCAAGGAGACGCGTGATGTTTGACTTTATGGTTTTCACCGGCTTCACCACGCTGCTTATAAAGACTCATTCTGGATCATTCTTCGTTCTGTGGTTATTGCTAACGTGTGGCGTCGCTTGCAGAGTGGCGCGGCGCGCGCTGCGAGGAGGACGTGGACGAGTGCGCGGAGGGCGGCGTGGACTGCGGGCCCGGCCGCTGCGTCAACACGCCCGGCGCCTACACGTGAGTGCACGCCTTGTCTGACACTGCTTTAGTTTGTCTCTGTGTTGGAATACCTGTGCTCATTTCACAAGTATGTGGGTCCACAGATGCGAGTGTCCGGAGGGCTACTGCGGCAACGGCTGCGCGCTGCCCGACCCGTGCGCGGAGCGGGCGCCGGGCGAGCCGGGCGAGGCGGACGAGGCGGGCGAGGCGCGGCACGGGCCCTGCCGGCACGGCGGCCGCTGCTCGCAGCGCTGCGCCGCCGCCGTCGACTACGAGTGCGCGTGCGCCGACGGCTGGGCCGGCGCCAACTGCACGCAGCAGGTACGCGCGCGGTGCGGGCGGGGTGCGGGCGGGTGCGCTCTCAGTTTACTGGGATTTAGCAGAAATTGCCATTTTATATTTTTATTATCGACATGCAGGTTTGCAAGTTATTGTTAAAAAAAGCACCATTTTGAAATTTCTTATTCCTGCGCCGATTTCGTTCAAAATTGATATTTGGGTATTACATGAATGGCTGAACTGCCAATGCATAGCTTTAAGCAATGTGTTAAAAAACATTTACTTAGTCGAGGGTACTACAACATTGATGAGTTCCTTAAGGATTAAGATGCTTGGAGGCCGTTGGATCAGCTTCCACCTTCACACAGGAAGTAAAACTATAAGAAATGTAAACAGTAATTGTTATCAATTGTAAATTATAATACTGGATGACTTTTTCAAAAGAGCAACTGTTGAGTTTCTTGCCGGTATCTTCTCAGCAGAACCTGCCTTCCGAACCGGTGGTAGAATCTTTACAAATAGTCAACTGACGTGTCAAAAGTGCTTGTTAACTGAGTCTACTAAAAAATTATTTATTTCAAATAAATGATTTTTGATTTGATTGATTAATTGATTGGCGAAAACAGATTGACAACAACAAACAAATCGGATTACTGAAGGTTGACTACTGGGTAGGACATTACCCTATCTAGTTCTGATTTTGTTTCACTCGCTGCCGCGCGCCGCCCGGCACTTGTCGTTTCATTTCTTAATTGTCTGTACTGTTTCTGCGCGGCGCCGCGGTGCCGTGCGGTAAATAGTAGGCATAGAATTAACGATTAACGGACTTCTGCATATTAACGGAAGTTAACGTGTCCGTTAACATTTTAAAAAGTTTACTTAAAAGTTAATCCGTTAATCAAAATTTTAACTTCGTTAATTAACGATTAACGAGTTAATGCCCAGCTATGTATAAGAAGTCCGCCATATTGGATTTAGAGTGACGTCACATTATTTTTCAACTAACTTAAAGTCTGAAGGTTTTAGGATCGCCAGTACATACAGTAAACTATAGTTACTCGTAGTATAATTGCTACAATGTACTAAAAAGTAAAATTATCAACTTTTACTCTATCTGAAGGAACTAAAAATGACAGATTAGTTACTGTAGGCGAGCACGAGCAAAGCTACAGCGGCCGCCAGCACTGTTAACGAGTCGTGTGCGTGTCGCAGGGCGTGTCGGCGCAGAGCGGCGGCGTGAGCAGTGCGGCGCGCTGGGCGCTGGGCGCGGGCGGCGCGCTGCTGGCGCTGGCGCTGGGCGGCGCGGCGCTGGCGGCGCTGGCGGCGCAGGCCCGGCGCAAGCGCGCCACGCGCGGCACCTACTCGCCGTCGGGCCAGGAGTACTGCAACCCGCGCGCGGAGATGCTGGCGCACGCGCTCAAGCCGCCGCCCGAGGAGCGCCTCATCTGATGACGGCATCGCTTGGGTAACGCGCGTGACGTCATGCCGGTGATGTCACACAACTCGTCCGAGGGATATGAAACATCGCCGCCGACCACCATTGTTTCGCTGTCGGAGAGATGACTGCGTGCGATATTAGCCTTACTGTGACGTCACCCTCGTCACGACGAACATCTACTTAATGTTAGAACGGATTTCATGGAATTTACGACAGTAGGCTTACGACGACGCGGATTATTGGTAGACGGTGATCCCGCGCCATCGAGACATTAAATGTATGAATATGTAATACATGTAATATGTTCGTGCGTTCGACAAATGATAAGTATACAGTGTGTTCCTGTATTCTGTACGAACACCGCCGATGTGTGTACTCGTACTCTCGCAGTCACGGAAGGGAATTCACTTTACTACTACGCTTACACTTTTAATATCTTCTATTTATTCTTCTTCTATCTTCTTTATTTGCGTGCAATTTTAAAACTAATTTTATACACCTATTTTTTATATAAATCAAAATGTTAGTAAACTGAATTTTACAATTGAATATATTTTATCAATAAATTTAATAATAATCACTCGTGAATTGAAAAACTGCAATCAACTATACTATTTATGATAAATTATTCGATTTAAGTAATAAATTGTACTAGATCAATGATAATTAAGAATCGCGATATTTTATCGTAAAATTATATAAAAAATTGTAATCGAATTAATCTGATATGAACTATTAACGTAAATAATAATTATTAACTAAATGAAATCATTAATTATGTAAAATAGAAGAAATATAAGTACTAAACAGGTTCATAATGAAACCGAATTTTTAATGTATTTGAGTAATCGACAAAATTGTAACATAATATTATATGATAGCAATTTGTATGATAGTCCATTAAATGTAGGTAAGTTTATTTATATAATCTGGCTGATGACGTAGTTAGTAAGTGTGTACTGGAGCACCGGCAGCGGCGCGCGCACTCGGCGGCTGTAGACTGAGAACTGTCTCACTCGCACACGTTCACTCACTCACTGACTCGCGTCAGCTATTGAAACATGACCCCTATATTCATAAACATAAATAAAGATTTAAAATTAAATTTTCATCAAAGCAAATTGAGCTTTATGTAGTAATGATTAAGTCCACTTTGCTTTGCATGTTTAAAAATATGGCCCTGAGTGTCTGATGGACGTCTGCTGAAATATTGCCGTACCCACTCCTGACACAAACTACTCGGTCGATTAGAGGGGCAGTATACAACGTAACACAACGAGTTATAGTTCCCTGTGTTGTAGCGTTAGCGAGTGAACGTGTGCGAAACTCGCTGTACCGCAGTACACCGCGCCATACGTCTAGTCCGCTCTGAAGCACCACGACAACTAGTAGTCTGCGCAGCCGAATTACTTAAAGTGAATTACTTAGAGCTGCCTAGAAGTTTGGCGTTGTTTGTACTTCCTAGAGTCACATCAATGCTTTAATTATTATATTCATCGTACAGTCGGTGCGGTCTGCGCGGAGTCGATGTATCTAGTGTGTAAGTGTTAATGACTGCAAAGCGCCTCCACTGCGGGCTCTCCAGTGCTGTCTGTGTACATTGTGAGAGGCGGCGGCTAGAAGACGATAGAAACAACTTTAATTAACTTGTATTAGAGTAAAATAATGATTGTTTATACAATTTTAAGTAATTTTTTTAAAGTGTTATACTAAAAGTTTGATTCGACACAATCTAGCCGCTCACCGAGTGTCGTCATCTCCAACGACCTGCGGACGCCGACTTTGACCAATAGCTGATGAGTGTCGCTCCGGTCGTTGTGCGAGGACTGTATTATAGTGTTAAGGGTAATTAGTGAATTAATTATATTAGATGTTTAAGTTAGGTAAGTCAACGAAAGCGTGCAAGATTCTAAATTACATTGTAGAGAAGGCGTCCCTCGCCCGCACACGCGCCCCGCGCCGCGCACTCCGCCCGCGCCCCCGCCCGTACATGCACGTAGGCACGCACTACGTGGAGATAGTGTTTCTGTAGGAGAAATATAAGGTTTTTTTTCTTTTATTTAAAAAAATATATAAAAATAATATTGCATTGTGGCATTGCATATGTTTTTTCTGGAGTTGGTTTCTGATCGGCGCTGGCGGAGTGCGCGCGCGCGCCGGGCGGCGGCGAGCCGTCCGTGCCTTACACACAAGTCTGTATATTGAACTTTTTATTACGTAGTGAATATTGACGACGTAACACATTGTGTGACTGTAGGCTAAGTGTACTAGTGTACAGCGCCCCCGACCGCCGGCCACAGCTCGACCGACAGCTTCACTGAGCGACTGAGTGTCGGCCGACAGTCTGCAGTCTGTAGTCTTGGGGCACCCATTTGTTAATGTGTATCGATTGTTCCGAAGACGTGATAAAGTGTACTTAACTATGAATACTTCGCACCAGTATTACCTGGATGTACTTAATCTTTTGCTCAACTCTTACATTCCAACATGCTATATAGTGAAATTCATATATTTATTGTATGTTTTATTTTAATTAAATAAAGCGATTAATGATCTCTTATAAGGGATTGTCGTTAGATGTAATACAAATCAATACTTCAGTATTTAATTCAGTTTTAAGAGACCAAGTAATTAAATTTTATAAATCTAACTAGAGTTGGCTGGTTGCCATTTATTTATATGATTTATTGTAATCTTCATTATGAAAATTATACATTTAATAATGAAATTTATCCTCCTGTAGCTTGTTCTACCTCTGCTGTGGGCATTTTTAATTATTTTATATAAATTGGCAGCATCGTTGTATCAAATATAACATTCTATGGTCAAGTTGAGTGACTTTACGGTTTTAATATAAAGCCTCTCTAACATAGTCTGCCCAACTACCTGGAGGGGAAGGAGGGATATTGGTCATATTTGAAAGATATGGATTTAATATTTAAGATATTCTAATAGAACCTTAAACTAAACGCGAATAACTTTAAGAAAGTTCATCTTTCTGTTATTGTTAACTATGTTTTGGAAGACTGATGACTTTAGTTTCGGTAACATTGAAAATGGTAAAATGGTACCGAAGTCACCTAACTTGACGTACTTCGTGTTTTATATTTATTCCTGCAGCATGTCGATGGTCGCGAGACAAACCCCTTAGCTCCTACATTGTGATATTTTCAACCAGCCGTGTTCCGCTCTTCGGATCTATGTAAAAGAACAATTTTCTATGACTTTTCTAGTGAAAATAATTGAATAATATATTATACAATGTACATAGTGATGCACCTTTTGGTGGTACTAGGTTAAGTAGTATTTATTTTTCACATTGCTGTCCGAATATCAACGACGCTGTAAGGCAAAAGAGGCGCTTAGATAACTTTATCTACACTAGATCGTTTGTCAAAAGTTATTACGAGCAAAGCGATAAAGATCTTTTTTAAAAAATGATGGCTGAAACATTTCAGAAACAGAACCAACTTATTTACCTCTTTTACCTTATCTACGCCAAATGTATTATTTTTTATGAGTCTTTAGTGTACCTACCTAGATTATTATTTTCAAACTGCAGTTTGGTTTTTAGAAAGATATTTTAATGAGCTGCAATCGCTCCAGCAATGTTACCGTCCACGTGTTAGTTCGTGACAGATGTGTTCGTTCGCCCGATGTCTGCTAACTCCCATTACTATGCGATTGAATTCAATAAAAATACACTTTACAAAATATGTTAATGTTTTATTTACTGCTTTCAATGCATCTTTTTCTTAATATTTTGTAAATCCGCCACATTGGTTTGGTGGTGTAACACCACCAACTACTCCCTACTCTCAAGCCGAGAATGTTTACTGCGGACATAGAATGAAAACCTCGGTTATTTACAGCCTGACCCCAGGACTCGAACCCAGGACCTTGTAATCCGTAGCTGCATCGGCCACCCACTGGACAAACGAAGTGTGCTCTGTTATAGACCATATTTAGTGATTACCCACTAACAGGTGTGCCATCGGCTCGTTCCTTCAAATATAAAAATAACACCACAAATAATACAACGGAGTAGTTCTAAACACGTCCTTTATTCAAATACTGTACAGAATGTATTACAAGATACAATAACATCACACTTTATGCGCATTATTCACTTCGCGGTGAGCGGTGACGTCATCAAGTGGCACCTTGTAGCGAACATGACGTGTGGTGTGCAGCTCGTGACGTCACTGACCGGCATCGCGCGCAGGCGGGCGGGCGTCGCTACTAGCAACGGCAAGCCACGCGCGCCGAGTTTCATGACGGGAACGCACGCACAGCGACAAATGCGACGCGCGTCGAGTTAGATATACTTAACAAATTAGAAAATTTTAAATAAAAATTAGCTACTTTGTATGTCAATTGTCTTGGATTACATTTATGAATCAACCAAGTTACAGTTGCGACAGTAATTTTTATCATAATTTAGAAAATGTTGCGATTTCGACACACTCAACACGCGTCGCCTTGGGAGTAACGGTACGTACGTTCCCGCCGTTACTTTAACATAAAGGAATGACTTAGATACACCTGTCCGCAGCGCCTACACTCCGCCGTGGAAGCCGTTTGGCACTTCGTTGGGTATTTACATTAAAAACACATTGGAGGAGTTTGGAAGTACACAGTCAGTTGGAGCAGAATTTGGAATATCCGTAAAGAGAAGCGCACGCAAACATCAGCACTGCTAAAAATAAAATTTCATTCCATTCTATCATAGCACTTGTAGGTATTATAGCATTGTCTGTAAATAAAAAAAAACCTTCTAAAATATATATAAAAGGCCCGTCTTCGTATGCGCTTACTTAGCAACAGATTTTAGGGTGAAACTGCGAATGACGTCAAAAATTTAAAAGCACGATTTAAAGCACAAAGATCCGCTTTTCACGATAATACCTAGATAACAGTTGCAAGAAATTCCACGCGAAAAAGTCATAAATTGAACTTTTAGCACTTTTTAAAACAAGCGTCCCATGTCTCCACCACGAGGTAGTATTTTTAAGTATCTAAGAGTCCGATATGATGATTTGTATGACTTCTTTTAATGCAGTAGTTTCTATAAGGTATTTCTTCACAACAAAAAAGGACTATGACGTCAAAAGAATTATGACGTCAGTCGCAACTTCAGCAGTAAGATCTGCGCTGATTTTAATACTCAGCATCACAATCAGTATAACCCGCGCGCAATGAGAATAGGATGCGACCTTTTACTACTCATAGGCGCACGGTGCGGCGCCGGCAGCGTTGGGTGAAAGACAACTACGTAGCGTCCGCAGTTGACAAGCTTCCATTCCATTCTCATCGCGCTCGAATTTCACCATTCACGTGAGGTGGAGGTCGCGCACCAGCCACCTCCACCTCTGCCGGCACCGCTGTTGTGAGCACTCTCAGACCAATTATAGAAGGACCTGTATCGCACTCATAGTCACGAACAAAATTGTCTGTCATTTTCTGAGGAAAATGAGCTTAGATGTGGTATATATCATAAACTAAATTAGAAGTTTTTGCCCATTTTTTACACCATTCAATTAAACAGGAAGGTATTTTTACGGAGCTCTTTAACCGACGAACACGATTACAACTATAAAACATCGATACTATAGCGATAGTTTTTATAATCGCATTAGATCGTTGATCATATACTTTGACAGAAATGTAACATCTAGCGAGGCAGGTCCTATACAATAATTGGTCTGAGTGAGCACTTCAATGATACAACAAGGTGTCACTTGCGGAAATACGATAAGTTTGACATTGACTGAAGCAAACGAAGACCATTACAAAATGTTTAACAATAAAATACTCCTGGTTTCCCATACATATCAGGAACACATAAATAACTAGAGATGGGCCGAGTGCTCGGTTGATACTCGGTACTCGGCGTACTCGGCGGATTTTTTGATACTCGTACTCGGCCGAATAACTCGGTCGGTGAATGCCGAGTATACCTTGTTTAAGAAAAGCATTATTTAGGTACATAGAATTAAAACAACAGTGTTAATCAAAAAGTATTCATTAGTATTCAAAGGAAATCTTTGAAAATCTCAATTAAATTTCAATAAAATTAAAATAGCAACTGTTGAGTTTCCCGCCGCTCTTCTCAACAGGAGACTGCGCCTTCTGAGCTGGTGGTAGAGTCACTACAAATAGTCAAACTTGACGTTTCAAAAGTGCTTGTAAACTAAGCCTACTTGAAAAAAACAATTTTGAATTGAATTGTTTACGCGCGCGAATGGGAATTTGATTGAACCGAGTTACTCGGCCGAGTACTCGGTTGAAAAAAAAATTAACCGAGTAAAACTCGGTACTCGTTACTCGGCAAAAGTGTTACTCGGCGCATCTCTATAAATAACCATAACTAGATCTTGTCTCCTCTGATCCTCGACATTTAGACAATATTTTTCAATAGATGTGTGCTTACAACATTATTATTTTGTATCTCTCAATGTAGTTGCAATGTCAAACGTGCTCGGTTTACATTTCTTTTCAAAGATACCGAGTAAACAGCCTTTATCTCATTAAGCATGGTGTAAGATGACGTCAGTTCACGCAAAATATTATACAGAATGGATTTTAATAAAAATAACATATATTGGTATAATAAAAAAAATAATATTACGAAATTCAGCCTGTCATAAGAATAAATCAAATGTAATGACCTTTAAAATAATATTGGCCTATTTGAATAAATAGTTTTATTTAGCACCTGCCAAGTTACTCCATGCTATCACAAACAGTTTCCCATGGGAAGATGGGAAGTAGGAAGTATACAGTGTGGTACGGACAGATTACGTGTTACAGTATGGACAAGACGTCGCACACGTCGAGCGGCACACCACAGCACTACTTTTGATAATGTTATCGACAAAATAGTAAATATAAATGATTGAGCATCTTGTCCACATCTCTAAATAATGTCACGTGTAGCAAGGCCTCGTCCGGGACCAGTACAGTTGGGCGGAAGAGGCCTCGCCGCGGACAGGAGCGTCCGGCCGGCGCAGTCGCCGCACAATTGAAAGAGTCCTACTTACAGTATAACATAAAAAATTGTAAACCATACAAAACTCTCGGCCGCGACTCTGTGCAACGTTCTTTGGCTGCGCGCTGCACTCCGCGACCACAAGCATCCACATGTGCAACAAACATTGCTTACGATACTTAACAACAAGAGAATGACTACTACGGGTCATAGAGCAATTAATGCCTCTATTATAACCTTATTAGGGCATAGAGCCAGTTTCTGATAAATATCATATTCACAAGTTTTGTCTTTGTCATTTTACGTAAAGTAAAAAAATGACAAAACTTACGATTCTATAGGACATTTATCAAAAGGTGATTGAAACTGGCGCGTAGTCTTCTTGATATTTCTCGGATAAGGTGATATATCCCGGTTAAATACTCCAACGTCACAATTCTAGCATATTTAACACTGACGTCAAATCTGACGCGGACTGCAGTCACGAGCGTGATGAAAGTTGCATATCACAAAGTATCGGCCGAGGACCCCTAGTACGAGTTCAACAATTTTTAAAACTAGAAAACTTTGTTAGCGTTCACATTGTCGTGATAACGTATAAAATACATCTTTTTAAAAATCGTACATTCTGTACTACTAGTTAAAAATAATTAATTTAAAATGTTTTGACGGGCAGTCAACGTGTCAATCGCGTCTCACACCGAGCGTGAACTCGCACCAGGGGCACCATTGCACCGCTGTAGCCGTAGTGTAATAAAAACAACATCGATTAAGTTACATGTATACTGTAAAACAATTAGTTTATGGCATAAGTTATATATTATGTATAATTAAAACAATAAATATTCATAGTTTTGTCATAAGCGCCCGCCCCCTGCGCTCCGGCCTGTATTGCACCAACGCTACTATATACAATAAACACTCGCCACTTATAAATGAAAGGGTCGCAAATTGGAAAAATAATTTTATAAATAATATACATTGAATTATGACTTGCGACACTTACATATAAAAGCGATTTTCGATTACATTCCCTTCGACGTTAAATCTGTAATGTCCAAATGTTTAGCTCCTGTGAACACTATGACGTCACTACACATTTCAGTCTCTCGTCAATGTCCGCCGCGACACGAGCTCGCACGAGTAACGTCGAAGGCTGGCGAGTTACGATTTTGTTCAGAGTGAATAGATTTTATGACTATTTTTATACTGACAGTCTTTCATTCACAAAGTTTTGATTTGCAGTATAACATCTACTGCATGAATCAAAGCTTTGTGAATAATCTTTGAACCTTAAAAGAACAAGCATTAGGTCTATTTAACTCTGACAAATGTACAATCACATAGCTGGCACTGTAAGTCCCGCCTGTGGCCGGAGCGCGGCGCGGTGCCGGGCCACACCGCGAATCTCACATAATACTGTCCGCCGTCCGCCGCCGCGCACGCGCCGTGACGTCACACGCGGTGCCGCCGCGCCCGCGCCGTGACGTCACACGCGGTGCCGCCGCGCACGCGCCGTGACGTCACACGCGGTGCGCGGGCGGCGGGCTGAGGCTGAAGGGCGCCTCCTCGCGCACCGTGGGCTACCTGCGACACCACATGATCATATTATACTTGATTCAACTGCTCTTGTTCAAAATGTATTGCAAAGGATGTTTAACTAATACACTAGAAAGACAATTGAAGTCAATATAAAAAACAATATTTCCACACCCATCATCGCGGGACTTCATACTATCTCAAAATTAAAAGAAGTGGCAATTCCTGTGCCAAATCTTTAAAGCTAAGTGAAATCACTGTGTTTTCAGACACATGTGGCTAAACACTGGACAGATGTGCTTCAGCTTGAGCACATTGTGCCGTACTGCGCGTGCCCTGCGAGGCGATGCTACGTGATGCTGGGTCAGCACCCCCGTCGGCTGGCGGCATACGCACCTGTTGTCGTGCGGGTGCAGCACCACGCGCTGGTAGTCGCGGCGCGCCATCTGCTGGCGGCGCCGCGAGCCCAGCTCCGCCGTGCCGTCGCGCGCGATGTACAGCTGCAGCCCCGACGCTGCAACACGGTGACAGCGACGTGAGCACGCGCATAGTGTTACTAATATAATAAAGCTGAAGAGTTTGTTTGTTTGTTTGATTGAACGCGCTAATCTCAGGAACTACTGGTCCGATTTGAAAAATTATTTAGTTGTTAGATAGCCCATTTATCGAGGAAGGCTATAGGCTATACGCGTAAAACCGCGCGGCATCAGCTAGTAGTATTGTATACTTCATACGTTTTCAGAGAGAAGTGAAGTGCCATTAGCATCAAACCCAGTATCGATATTGAACACTACTATCACGCAGTGTTCAATTTCGATACTGGGTTAGACACACAAATTTTCACAACACATGGAAATAGTCGGTTATTCGGAATGTGAGGCTCAGCACCGTGTATGTGTGGTGTGTAGTGTGTGCTGTGCTGTGTGTAGTGTGCTGTGTGTAGTGTGCTGTGTGCAGTGTGTGGTGCACTCACTCTCGGCGGCGTCGTCGACGGCGTGCTTGAGGTCGGTGGCGGCCAGCAGCTCGTCGATGAGCGAGTCGGGGTTGACGCGCGTGTTCTCCACGCGACACGACACCGCGTGCTGCAACACAACACAATCCAACTATGTAACACATGAAGAGCTTGCTTTGATCTAAATTTGCCATAAAAATCTACAATCCTTTTTAATGTCCATTCTATTTTTTTTTATCAAGAAATACTCATTTAACAATCTAGCTCTAGCAAGTAGCCTTTGGTCTTAATTTCTCTCACAGTATAAAACTCCTTCACGTATTTTTCGATAACAGTCGACACACTACCGTGGTACATCACTATTAACTACAAGCTGCTACAAAATCTACTGGCTCTGTTCACACAATTCGTACAAGAAGTAGGCTCACCTGGTCGTCGGCGGGCGCGAGGCGGCGCTCGTGCGCGGCGCGCGCGCGCTCCAGCGAGCCGCTCTCGGACGCGGACGCCGTCAGCGAGCCCGACGACGGGTTCCTGTCGAAGGGGCCCGTTACATACGCGCACTACCTCACACCGTCAGAGGAAAATTAACCTAATGCATTTTTGTTCTAAGGCTGCATTCACATTACCGCAGAGTCGACACGAAGCATCGCAACATTTTTTTATGCGTTATTAAACTCTATCTCCATTTCAACTTCAAGTACTTACAAGTTATGTATGCAGGGACTTTGAATACAAAGACGCGCATCGGATAGCCGTCCGAGTCGAAGCAATACTGACATAATACTAAAATCTAAGTAAAATATAACATACGGGCGCATGTTTGTACACATGGTGCGACGCTGGGTTTCGGCTCTGGACTAATGTTATTGGAGCCTAAAGCTAGCGAACTAAAACAAGTATTAAGCATTTCACTCTGACGTCAAAAATTATTATCAATGACTGCAACATCGACAATGTCTAACTAAGGTATTGCGTTGTCAACTATTAATTAAAAAAGCAACGACTTTTGTTTTTATTTTTTTGTATGTTCGTAAGAAATGATAAACATACACATTGAAACTTGTGAATTAAAAACTACTACGTGTTTTAAAGAAATGTTAATTATTTCCAGTTAATTGAACTTTTATAATAATAATTATTATTGAAAAAAGGCAGTGATTCTTGAGACGGCGCGTATTGTGAGGAGGTTCCTCACTCTGGAGCCCTGACCACCGGTTGCTTGGGCACTCAAATGTCCCGCAGCGGGAGGGTGAATTTTTTTTTTATAAATTTTTAATAATGTTTTGTATTTTATACTTATATTGTTAAAAATTTAAAAAAAAGAAGTAATAAATAAATGAGAGACATAAATTATTATTGTAACTATTACTACAGACCACCAATTACTGCAGTGTAAAACTTAACTTGTTATTTTATAGGTGTTTAAATAGTTTAATGTATTTTAAAATTTCATGTAGGATTTATGGTAAAATTAGTGTCATTATAAGTATTAAAATTTAATTAAATTAAGTTAAAATGATCGAGATTTTATTACGATGTACAGGTATTTTAAATGACTGAATTAGAATACGTACACACTGAATACGTAAGTGCGTAAAGTTGTTTTACCCCCAGGGGTAGGTACGCAGACGCGTACGCAAACGTGTGCTGGTACGTCTTCTAATGTACTTCAGCGTGCCTAGTGAGACTTATCAATGTTTTCATACTGTTACTATCGCGTTAACGTAAACGCAAATTTATATGGAATTGAAACAGTTGTGCAGTAGTGTCACTAGATGGCGCTGTTTCAATTGCTTAGAATTTCACGTTTACGTTAACGCGATCGTCACAGTATCAAACTGCCACTAGGCCCTCAGTTAGCAGCTGCCTTTTACTACACGTAGAGGCTTGTTTATTTGTAACTTTAGTGGTGTCATAAAAACCATTTTTCCTATAATTAATTTTTAATTGTTATTATATTCGTCTAGGGGCGTAACGTTAAATTCCGATGTAATTATTGTCGCAGGGAAATGACATTTTTGTTAAATTTACGAAGGCCCAAGAAATATCACAAAATGTTGGAAGACATTTTATTCGTTAAAGTAATACCGAAAAGTCGATAAAATATTGAGATGTCAGTATTCTTTAATGAGTTACCAAATAGCCAACTAGAGTTGGCTATTTGGTAACTCAGAATTCTAGTTATCTTACATTTACTTAACTTGAGAATTCTAGTTATCTTATATTATTTTTTAAAGTTAGTGCTCATATTTATCATCATAAAACAACAGCCGATATTGAAGCACCTCGGTGCCATTAACAACTCATACGATATCCACGGTCTACAACCAAAAATGCTTCCAGGTACGGAATCACCATTCCAAATCACCTTGATTTGGTGATATCCCCAAGGAATTCGCAAAACGAGTGACGTGTCATAGTCCCTAGACACGCTATCCTCTCATGCACAAGCACTGCGACTGCAACAAACCACAAGCGGAGGCGGTTCGGAAGCGAAAAAGACAAAGAAACGCATGCTTTCAAAAAATATTAAACTTGATCCTATAATCAAAACTATTCTATAGGTACAATCAAATCGGCCACAATGTGCGATTTGTTTATTGTTGCTACTATCAGGGCCAGATCTCATCCATCCATTTTATTATTTTGTTTTCTTTTCCATAATATACAAGATCTAAGGCTCTGTGCACGATACTGACTAGTAAAACTTTAGACACAACTTTTAACGATGCGCATATGTTTTTAAGGAGACCAATGAGCTACGTTTTATCAAATATTAGTGATAACTCCAGTTATGATCCAGTTCACTTTTTTCATAAACAATACAATTTAAATATATATCTATTCCAGGTCTGTTAGGCTTTGGTTGTAGTGGTAGGATAGACCAAGCACGTTTGTGCGCATTAATGAAAGGTTTACTTTGTTAGGGAATGTTCCTTCAGTTCTACACACCAAGGCGCTGTTTGCCACTACATGCAAACTAATTTCTAAAAGTAGTCAAACTATACTGCGTCTTTTGCACATTGGTTCTGATTTGAATGTACCTCAATATTACAAACATGTGAAAAGGTATTAGAACATCATAAATAAGATAGAAATATTACTATCTAGGCTAAAAAATAAAACATTTATAAAATATTCAACGAAAGGATGAACATATAAATCTAATAATACAGTATTTATTTTCTCTGCTACTAAACCGAAAAAAGCACAATTCTAACATCGACACGAGACAACATCGAATAACATACGCACGGCTCGCGCGCGTGTGTGTGTGTGTGTGTGTGTGTGTGTGTGTGTGTGTGTGTGTGTGTGTGTGTGTGTGTGGGCGTGTGCCCGTGCATGTGCGTATGTGTTTGTATGTGTGTTAAATAAAGATGGTCCTGCGAACCGGATATTTTTTAATATCGACTTTTTCTTATTTATTTTCTCATAACACTTTCTCAATTATAGTTGTTAAATAGTAATTAGGTAAAATATCCCTCAATTTTTAAAACGCGTGTACCTAATTTAAGACTGTCTTTTTATTTAAAAGTGTATAAAAACAGTATGCCTGTTTTTGGCGAAGTATGTGTACTGTGTGGATTGTGTATTACATTGTGCGAGTTAACTGTGCACCTGTGTGTGTTGCGTGCCCGCTCACGGCGTCAACTGTGAGTGTGGAGGCCGTTCGCCGTGTTCACATTCACGCTTCGCGCCATTTCCCGATCGGTGTCGGAATTTTGTACCGCTTCAAAGGGATTACGGAGTGTAAAGCGGGTATTACAGTAGCACATGTCCAGCGCGAGGTGCACAGTTGTCTCGGGCGGGTGGTGCGGGTGTGCGTGTGTGCGTGTGTGCGTGCGTGCGTGCGAGCCGCGCGGGTAGGTGTACGCACAGCGCCGAGCTGGGCCGGCGCGGCAGCGAGCCGTCGCGCAGCGCGCCGCACGTGCAGCCGTCCGCCGCGCCCGCGCCCGCGCCCGCCTCGCGCCTGCGGACCCGCCGGTTAGCACCACTACGTCATGTCTACCGACGTACAGTTACGTCGGCAGTACATCACATGACCATTTCGTGACAGTTCTCATATCCAAGACACGCGACACGATCGACAGATCATCTGCAGTCGAACGAATCTTGGCAATGAGACACGGCACAAATCATATTATTTACAACCATTTTTATGTAAAGTACAATAAAAATACCTTAAAAATACACACTATGACTTATTTTATGACAATAACATGTACACACCACGTTTAGAAACACATGAAACCAATATAATAATTTTACAACAATATAGTTCTTAAAAATATATTACCCATTTTTCGCACATAAAAAAATATAACACTTATTATTAACACGTTCAAACACGACCCGCAAAACTTCACTTCAACAGATAAAAAACGACAAGACAAAAGAGATTAGAATGAAAATGGCGGCTTTAGAGTTTAGACAGTCGTAAGCCCCGCACCCAGCGACAGAGGTTAGTGTGGAGGTGTCAGCGGGAGGGTCGGAGGCGGAGGGAGGCGTGCACCGCACTCACCTGGGGCACTCGTTGTAGCTGTGGCGCTCCGGCTCCGCCTTGGGCGTGGACGTGAGCGGCTCGCCCAGCGCCTGGTTGGACAGGCTGCGGAAGCGGTGGCGCACGTCGATGCGCTCCGCCGAGCCGCACTCGGCCTCCGCCTCGGACGGGATGCAGTAGAACTCGTCCTCGAGGCAGCCCGACAGGCGCGCCGCGGACACGAGCGAGTTTTTGCGGTGCGCGAGCGGCGTCAGGAACGGGAAGTTGGTGAACAGCTCCTCGACCTTCCGGTGCCTCTCGGCGCACGCGGGCAGCGTCGTGAGCGACTTCTGCTTGAACGTGTGGAAGTTGGTGAGCGGCCGCACCGCCGACACGATCACGGAGGCCGCTTTCCTCTTCTTGTCGAAGTACGTCGGCATCGCGAACGAGCGCTCGTCGAGCACGGTGCACTCCGGCGTCCGGTACTCCTCGCTGGAGGGAGACTGGAGAGCGTGGCGCGGGATCAAGTCGGGGGGGTTCGCGAGGGTGGCGTTGGGCGTGAGGTACAGTTCCGAGCCGGTCAGCGTCGAGTCGGTGACGTCGAGGTACACGTCCGACGACTCGGACCGGACCGTCTTCTCGAGCAGCAGCTTCGCCAGCGTCCGACCCGTGTGCTTGCAACTCTGTGCGGGCACGTACACCGACGTCGTCGTGGTGGTCGTCCGCTCCACGCGCACGCTGTGATCGTTGCGGGTCAGGAGGGCGGAGGAGCCGAGGGAGGGAAGGGGGAGCAAATAAAAAATAAAAATATATCAATATAGCATCTACAGATGTGCCAACGTGATACCATTAGTGATCACCAAATTAAGGTTGAATCGACTTTCCAAGTGATACATACACACCCACGTCAAAGTCAAAACGAGTAATCACTGAAACTGAATGCATGCGCAATGTCAGCCGATGCGGTCTTATCCGTCGGCAGGTCTGTGGATGCTACTGCGGGAGCCGTGGATGAGCCAGAGCGTGTTAGTGACCGGACACTCGTGTTAGGGGAAGCGGTACGGGGCAGTGCAGGGCCTATGTACACTTCAGGGGCAAGCCAGACACTCCTCCACACGTCGTACAGAAGTTGTAACACACCAAGTCCATTGTACAAAAATAAAGGTTCAGAAACATTCCAACTCCCGAACGGAAGGCGCAAACACCCGATGCCATACTCCGAAATATATGCTTTCAAGAAATGTAATCATCATCATTTTAATACAAACAAGATCACACGGGAATGATGAAATTAAAAGTTGTTAAATTTTACACTCAGAAAAATATTTCCGGCATAAGAAGTGTATACCATCATCTGTTATTTATTTGGGATAAGAAACAAATTATAGAAAATATTGAAAATGAAGGAAAGTGGACAAATTGATTAAAACTGATTGTTTTTAACAATAAATGAACATATATGTAAAAATATTGGTGGTGTTTCCATATTTCCATCCGAAACATGCTGATGTTTGCATGCACGACCCAAACATAACGCTTAGTTTATTACAAGTAATTTGCCTAAATAAAGTATATCATGGTATTAAAGAACAGCTTAACTTAAAACATTGTAGTTGTATTGTTGTAGTATAAAAATCGCATTTGTAAAAACTAACGTTTTTTTCCAATAGTGATAATATTTATTTATTTAACACACAAGTGTGAGTAAAACAACGCTCTACAAATTCGAAGCGATCGATCATCACTTTCTTACGATTTTCATATATTAGAAATAAATGGCTTAACAACATATTTCAAGACTAGAAAAAGACATATTGTCGAACAACAGCAGCGAAATCGAAAATATCGCTGTCATCTTTTATCCCATCGCAACGAAAGAGAGAGTGATAATGAAAATTGCGCCGCTAATAATCGACAATATGCATCTAGTACTTCTGACAGTATGTTTCACACTAAAACAGCAAATTCGCGGCAAATTTCAATATAAAATATTATTGCGTAAAATAGATTGTTGTGACTACACATTGATAGTGTTGTACTATCACTTAGAAGGGCATATGAAGAGCACGCTTCACTAAGTGCCGCCCTGTGGCCATCAACCATCTGAAGCAAGTTTAGAGCGGCAAAGGCAACCGAGGCAGCGTGCGCACAGTGCGTATAATGCGCACCGTGCGCACGCTGCGTGCGGGCGCGCCCGTTACCTGTTGTGGTGCGGGCGCGCGCAGTCGGCCGAGTCGCCCTCCGAGCTCTGGCGCGAGTGCGCGGACGCCGCCGACACCGAGCTGCCGTAGCCCGACGCCTGCGAGACAACAATTCATGCATTCAGTAACCTAAATTAAACTTAAATTCATGACAGACTGTTTTACAACTTTTTCAGCTATCGAAGTTTCTCAAGAATTACGATTAATGAACGCAGGTGAAGAAATGACGACTTTTCCTGTGAGACTTTCCTACCGTGGTCACATCCACGTCCAAGTGGATCGATTCCCTCTTAAAATAGTAATATAGCAGTAATGAAGTGCAGTACTCACTTTACTGCTCATGTCGCCGGAGGTGTTGGACGAGTTCCGCGAGTGCGTGTGCTGCTGCGACAGGCACGCCGCGCAACCGCCGCCCACGCCCACGCCCACCGCCGGGACTGGGGTTTGACTTGATATTATTAACCCTGAAAGCACCAATTGGTCATTTTTAATGTTATGCTACACCAGAGATATAACTTGTATAAATAAAATATATTTATTTACTAAAAAAAAAATTATTGCCAAGTGGCTAGATCTTCGTCATTTTATTAAAGCTGAGTTTATCAAACCATACCTTTACCATAGATGGTATCGAAGGCAAATATCAAAGTTTAATTGGGAATAATATGAACAATCATGTCCAGCTTGACCTGACCTACCCGGAAGTTGGAACTATCGTCTCTCTCTATCAGTAAAGCATAGGCATAGGTTAGTTACCGGGGAAGTCGGGCAGCGTGACGGGCGGCGCGGCGGGCAGCAGCAAGGGCGGAGGCTCCTCGACCTCCGGCGACGGCAGCTCGCACGACGGCAGGGACGACAGCGCCGGCGGCACGCCCTCTGTGCACACACACTACAAACATTAACTCACGGCCCCACCAGTAGCCGGACGATAAATAAATAGGTGTGGGAAATAGTAGTCTGACGCGGATATGACGTCAGGTGGCGCAACTTGTTTCCGTAAAGAGTGGGGAGTTCTCTCTAACTCCCGATCGGTTGGCGGGAACGACTTGAGACTTGCTCTCGTCGTGCGGTCGGCGTATATGAGTGGCGTTCGAGCCGTCCACATTTCTTGTTGTGTAATTCTTTATGGATTACTTGGGATAGGCGGGGAGAGTGACTTGAGTGGAAAAGGGGAGTGGAAAAGGGTACTATCAAGGACGCCCTTAACCCTACACACAACGTTCACAAGTGCGTGACTCCACTCATTCTCTGCCATTCTAGAGTCTTATTTTGGTTACAGTTTGATTTGTTAATTAAGTTGTCCTGACAAATGTTTTAATCATAACCTTTGTTCAACATTGATTTTTTTATTTTTGTAATCTACTTCTGAGTCTGCTAAAATAGTTATTTATTTATTAGATATATCAGTTTCAATTATGCCGATTTCTTACGTTCCCCTGGACATTTATCCAACCAATGGCACAGATTTCTCAGCAGCACTCGACCTTCAGTTGGACGATAGATAGTCAGGACAGATCACTTTCGGTGATCCGATTTCTTACGTCATCCCGGATGTTTATCCAACTAGTGGTATCAGGGATTCAGGACTAACCTCACTTAACCCTCGGACAGGTCGCAAACTGTTGCTGCAGTCATAATAATCCTACATAATTTAATAACTGACCGTGCAGGAATTCCGTATGGCCATATGGCAAAAGAGTGTAAGCCCAGAAGCGTCTCCCAATTACCCTCCTATATGTAATTTGTATATCCTACTTATAAAGAAATGCCGAGAGGTGTTCAGTAAAGTTAGCCAATAGATGTTCTACTCTCACAAGGAGCTGCTCGTGCATCTCTAACTGTCATCTCACCATAGTTCTTCTTCTTTGTGAGCGAGCCGAAGCCGGAGCTGGCGGTGGAGGAGGCGCAGTCGTCGTCGGCCGCCGCCGCACTCTCCGACCCGCTGTCGCCGCCCGTCTTCTCTGCTACGTCTTGCTTTCTTTCAGGACTGGAAATATATACAAAAAATACTGGTTTTTAAAAATTTATTGGGACAATAATCCCCACCCACCCAGCGGGGCGCCTTTAGTTGCGGGCGGCGTAGATAACCAGAGAGGGGCCAACGAACGCCCTGACCACTGACCCCGCAACCCGGAATAAAACTACACTCCCGAACTACACTCTCGAACAGGTAAGGTTTTTGTATTCACTTTCAAGTTAGGCCTTGACTGCGATATCTTTTGAATTTAAGTGTCGATGCAGTCAAAATTGAAAGCGGGCTTACTTGGAAGAGGTGCAAGTTCATTCTATCCCTAACTCTGACCTCTGATTTTTACGCGGGCATCGTACCGGAATGGTAAATTGCTTGGTGGTCTCTGCGGGTAGTAACTAGCCCCACCCCACGGCCGATGCCTACCACCAGACCAGACCTGAACCAATTAACAAATAATAAAATCCTGACCAACCCGTGCTGGCAATCCAACCCAGGGCCTCTCTGTTGACAATCAGAGATCGTCAAAAGTTGATGCATCACACTTAAAGAAATTGATGCAAGGTATCACTCACACTTTAAAGAGCGGGTCGCCGGAGATCATATTCATCTTGATGCGTATCCGCAGCACGGAGTTGTCCTGGCGGCGGCGCGGGTCGTAGCCCTCCAGCAGGCAGCGCCGCGTGGTGTCGCCCGCGCCCGCCAGCTCGGCCAGGTTCACGTCGCAGAAGCCCAGCTTCTGGTACGACCTTCCACCTGCAACGTCAACGAACGCGACTGGTTATGAGACGACTTCTGAATTTATTATGGCGACGTTGAGTTGAGTTGAGTTGACGTTGAGTTTCACTAATGGTCGCCCTTCACTGCACGATTTGAGTTATAGAATAGAGTCCTGTATATTTGTAGATATATTTGTGCCAAATTGCATCACAAATCGGTTCAGCGGCTGAGTCGTTAACGTAGAAACATTTGACAAAAAATATGAAAATGATGATATGATAACATACCTCCTACTACTCCTAAGTGCTCCTAAATAATTTCTCGACATCCTGTGAAGATGAAATTTTCAGAAGAGATTCTGTTATAAAAAAATTAACTTAAGCAAAGCTGCACTACGCTAGCACGATGTGGTGAGTGATTCCGCATAATTTTGTCATTACACATTGGAATTACGACTGGAAATACCTGCTAAATGAAGAGAGTGCAAGGATTCATTGTTTCAACTAATAGTTAATACACTACAACTACACAAAGATAATTCTTTCAGAACATTAAATGTTTCAGCTCACAATTTTTATTTCTCGACCGAAATATAATGTGTGAAATGAAAATATCCAATGAAACAGAAATACGTTCTGAACGAGTAAGTGGAACGAGTTGAATAGCTCCGTAACTCGTCGTGTAGAGCTGAATGTCGACTCGATGGTCGGCTATAACAGCAGCGCTATAACTTGGATATTTCTTTTGCTTTTTGCCGATCGTTGCCAACTTTTAAAATCACTGAAAGGAAATTTATACAACAACGCGAGTTGCTTTTCAGCTTGGGTAGACTTTTTAATGGTTTTTCTCTTAAACTATTTCTTAGGTGACAAAATGTCTCAAACGTATGTACCTATACGTATAATCAGAATAGGCAAGAAGAGATAAATATGATACAAAACTTCCATGCATTGTACTTAGTACAAATGCCAGGACTTCAGATTATTTTTCAGACTTCTAGAAATAGCAGAAGAGCCCTGCCCTGCCTTGTGACAGCTCGACCGTCATGCTTACCTATTAAGATGGACATAGAGTAGCATATTGTTGGATTTGTTTGATGTATATAAGTTACGAGTCTCCTGAAAGGTGGTGCTCTGTTAGGCGATGGCTTTCTACTACACAACATCTTCACATACAACTTGTATTTTATTACCAAGAGGCATACCTTTGCACTCCTTGCGCACGGAGACCCTCATGAGCGCCGGCTCCAGCACGCCGGTGTTGGCGTTGGCGCACATCTTGCACACGAACGAGAACTCCGCGTTCCACCGCACCGCGTGCTTCCTCACTTCCTCTCTGCAAACAAACACATCACAACATTCAGCTTACAATAGCTTTTTATCGATACACATTAAACATTTTACCTACTATTATATTATCAAAAATTCCGAAACGGACAGGGATGCGCATCGGTAGCAAACGTGGCCCATGTTTCTCTCCAATTCGGCAACTGTTCGTCGGCATCGTGTCATGTACTCGTATTATATGAGTAGGTATTTTAAAATAGCTTTGTTGACTATCTAACAACATACCATATACGACATACTATTATAAAAGATGTGACGATTGCTGCACTTCTATACAAAAAAAATATAGTATTATAATAAACTAGATAACAACTTCGCAAAAAAAGTTAATTTCTGTACAAAAGTTCAAAATCGGTTTTAAGGTTTAGTTGTATATTGGTAACAGAAAGACTTTCGCATTATTTTTAGTATTGACATTTACTATGATGACATAGAGGCTATTAACTTACGAGCAAATCATTTTTAAAACGCTTTTATACGCCCTCTACCGTTATCGACCCTTAAGCTACCCTTGTAAGCCGTCATCCATTTGCCCCGATAAAGAATATTATCAGTGCCTTTCCCGAAGGCGCTGGTGATGGGGTGTCCGGGGAAGTGACCGGACGGGCCGGGGGCGGGGGGCCGGGGGCCGGGGGCACGAACTTCCTTCAATTAATTACGGCAACGATAAATTTCGGTTAGGCTATCACGAAGCGTTTCGTGATAGTCGCTTGTCACGAAAACAATTTGTTGATTAAGTATTCCATTTAAAGTTGCAAAATTTATAATAGTTTTGTTTGACTTAGAAAATTATAATGTTTATGAAGTAAGTCAATAACATACATGTACTTTTTTAATAACAAACAAAATAACTAAGAAGTCGACAATTATTGGCAAGACCGCATAGGACAGAAACTAGCGCTTATATCTGTGGGCTAAACAGGACAGCAGACCCCTGCGGTCGTCAATCTCAATATCTAGCTGTTAATTGCTTGTAATTTCACCGGCATATCTTAACTTAGCGATGCTGCTTTGCGGCAGGGCTAGACATAGAATTTCCTACAGAGTATTCCCAGATGGGCACTGCCACGAGGAAAATTCAATTCAATTCAATCCAATCCAATTACTACTAATTACAAAAATCCTCCAAAAGTTCAATCCTCCTTCTTGATTTAGTCTACATCTACCATACTCAGTTCACACTTATTGTTATTAGATAAATCACAACTACTTACTCAAAATAAGTTTAGAATCAACTAAATTAGGGCTAAGATATAACCAATATGAAGACAATTAACAGGTATGACATAAATAACCGCAGGATGGGTTGTGCCAGTGAGAACCCATCAGCCTATATCTGGTGCATTAATTTCGGTGATTTAAACCCAATTATTGGGCACAAGGAAAATACCGCCGCCAGCGATCCGCCCACCGCGACGAGATCTGTTGCTGTTATCATAATTTCCATTGAGGTTAATTGTCGAAGCGTTTATCTTGATGAGCTAACCGACTAACCAGACGTACTCGCGTTTATTATTAGTGCCGGGCTGAGAATTCTCGGAACACTCAATTATACCACTGAATGAAGAAACAATTAAGTCCAATGAAAAAAAGCTATAGACTGTAAACAGAAAGAAAACAGAAGGCGTCAAACATTGCTTACAAACATTTTTTGGTAAAAGGCAGCATGGACAGAAAACATTTGGGAAGCGAAGCCTAGACAACGATAATGGTCGATTTGCTCTTAGACGATTTAAAGCTAAAGAACCTTTATTTCTATTAAAGATTTAATGTATTCACTTGAGCAAATATCGTTATGCAATTTTATTGTACAGTAGATTTACGCCTTTAATGGAAAAAAGTTTTAAGTTTCTCAAGACACCGTTTCTTATGATCTCCATAATAATTAGTGCAGTCGTACAAAAAACGAGTACTCTGGGGACAAAAAAAGTATTGTATTATGCAAGGCAACCGGCGCCTCGACTCAGTCGGTCACAAAAGGCCAGGCGGAGAGTTAGCGAGAACATTACTCATTGCGTTAGATGCGACTCGTTGTCTTCATTCTAGCTTTTGTAAGTTTTATGCAGGCATTTTCTTGGAGTGGTCTTATCTTTAGTACGTACGAAGATATGCGAGTACTCTAAAACTTCCTCAAGTTAATTCCGGAGAAACCTGGTTTTGTTTCATTATAATCATAACCAAGAAAAACACAAATATTACATCGAGTAGTCGGCAAGTTTTATATTAAGTAGATAATATTTAAACAGCCAACCTATTTTCTGAAGACATATCCAGTATTTTGATTCTCCCCTAAAGCTTTTCGTAGGACTACTTTTATGAAGAGCTGGTGAGAGTCTGGTCATATTAACAAATGCATCAGCTGATCATACGACGTCAGCACATACAACACTCGTCTCCCTAATCTGCGCGTACCGCAGTTACACGTGCGCGCTGTAATGGGAGCAAGGGCGCGGGCGGATGGTCACGCCGGTGTCGGGTGTCGCGACATATGGCCACTGCTCTAGTAGGTAATATCGCTCATAATCCTGTCATATGCTTAATCCTGTTAAAAGGCGCACTAACTGATCACTAATCTGTAAGAATTGGTCTAGAAGCAACTAGCACATGACAACAAAACTTAAATTGAACCATAGAAAACTAAGAACGCTTGTACGGCTGTATCTACTCAGATAATCGTAAATAAATAAAAGTCTTTTAATTATAAGTAAGACACATATGCAGGAATTGCTAAAATACAACGAAATATACGTCGTAGCGACCCTTGACTCCTTAACACCACAGGTGGCAATCGATGACCTGCTAAACTGCGGTATTGAATTTGACTGACTGGAGTGATCCAGCGCTCAGTGCTATTAAAGCTTAAGTAACACTTAATATCAGGTGACTCAAGGAGTTACGTTGCAAGAAAAACCAATTGAAAGTAGCATAGTTCTAGGCGACAAACGCGGCTTACGGCGAATGCTCTCAACATTGCCTTTTATTGCGATCTAGCTGAACAAACGCTATTAGTAGCCGAATTAGTTCCGCCACAGCGTACATAATCACGGCAGAGTCGGCTGCCACGCTTTTCGATTTCATAGCCATTGTGAATTCGCGAGAACAAACTATCAAGGTTATTTCAATTGTTATTATTTAATATATTACACATTCAAACTCCAAAGATTGATCGTTATCTGCCAGCTTCAACTGGCATCTACAAGCTTCTAAGTGAAAGATGGTATTTGTGTAATAATATTAATCCATATTGGTCTTGCAATAATATATATTTTATAAATCGATAATAACAAACAACAGCGGTTTTGTTTGATTAAAAAATTATAGCAAATATCCATTTACTAAACTTGTAAGGTATTTACGGATAACATCAAAATAAAGCTTTTTTTATTGTACAACTTCTGGAAACTAAAGCCTGAACTTATTCAATATTTTGATTTATTATTATTTTTGTTTATTAGACACCAATAAAAATAATTTAAATATGTAAACAACGTGGGACCATTAAGATTATGAAAACCTATTCAGACTTCAAAGTGCTACTAGTGGTTGAAAATTGGATTCATAACAATTACTATCATCTAGAAAATTATTTAGACATAGCAACACGGAATAGTATGAACGTATTCAGTTTGTTAATGAGTTGCACGCTCGAGTTAGGATGAGTCGCACTTTCTCGCTGTTACGTAATCCCTGTAACACCGTCCATCTTATCCGAGACTGCTATTGGATGGCAATTTGGTGTTCACCAAAACTTCGTCAAACTACAACAAACAAACAATCATATTAATAAGCCAAAACAATAGAATTTGTCAAATGGATCAGCTAACTTTAGAGCCATTGTAGATTGCACGTAATAGATGGTTTGGAAGGCACGTGAGTGCGGAATATACAGGAATAGACTACAGGAATAAATACATAACTTTTACTGATCAGTAATAATCAGAAGAAGTGAATTAAGCACCAAGCGATAAAGTCAAAGTCCAAGTATTTTTTTTTTTACAATTAGGCTTAACTTACAAGCACTATTGAAACTTCAGATATCGTTATTAGATTAATTAAATTAGGTGGTTATTATAGTTGAAAACTTTAAATTAAAGTTACAAAACACACTTTGGTCCGAGAAGAGAACAAACTGGACCAGATAAAAAAGTATAAGTACGTTTTAACTGTTCAAGTTAAGATTTCAATAGTTATCATTAAAATTCAGTACAATATTTGAAACAAAACAAATTACAAATAATTACTTATTAGGAAACCTAAAAGTTTTATTGAGTCCTATTTATTTACTTAGATGACAATCACTGCTGTAGGTACAGTTTATACTTAGGAGTTTATCTGATGTATGGTTGAGAAGTAAATTGGTATTGCAGTAACTTTAAGTGCTTTATAATCAGACTGCAGATCTGATAATGTTACTCCAATATAAGCAGTCGTACCCACACAAATAAAAGATCGAAATTGGACAGATTATAAATCATCGAAGGTCATTATGAAACCCTACAAAAAGCACATTAACCAATAAGTAGCGAGTAACATTGGGGCTATTCAAGGTCGGCTTAGCTAATAGGTAAACAGTATCGCTTTACATTGTCCACTGAAAGCTGATGGGACATAGCCATCTGATTGAACTACAGTTCTGGTACAATGTACGAGTAACAAACAACGTGGTATTAATGACTGATATCGCTACTACCTACGGCAAATTTTAAATTTCCCTTATAATTAATTAAGAAAGTCGCAATATACGTATAGGTAAATCCAATTTATTTAAATAAAATAAATTAAGATGATTTTCCTGTATTAATAATAAACTAGCAATTTATTATGACTATATTCTCTGTCCATCAAATGTCCATTTATGGTAATACATTATGCAAAATGACAATCACTCAATACGCGGGTTACGCGGGTAAAGTGCCGAGCATTAAACATGATTATGTCTCACTAATTCATGGTGGAACGTGGATTATGCCATTAGCAGATTAATTGACTGATTGGATGCTGATTTATCTCAGTACAAAATTTATTCCAAATAAAATATTTCACTTATTGCAAATGCGCTTTATGGAATATTCAAATGGACTTATTATTTTATATTGTAGGACGAATGGGGATGATGACTGGGTTTGAATATATTGATTTTTATGATACATTTGGGTAAATAAGGTCAATGTTAACTAATTTATACATAAAAAGCAAAGATATATATTTGCAAAATAAATAAGATTATAAAATTTCAAAATCTACTAAAAATATTTTATCGTAATTAGATGAAAATTCATACAGTTTTAGCTTTCTTACATTAAATGTGACATTTTTACATACACTACACTATAAACATAAACGCAGAAATAACAAAGATATTAGTTATTTTGTTTAAACACCCATACAAATCTAACGATCATTAATTGCCTACGATGTCATAAGTTCGTACCATTTTGTATGGGGCGTTATCAGGGATCCGCGGCAGCGCCGCAAATCTGACCCTTTAAATCCCTGTAGCTCCGAAAGTAATGATCGCAGATACCTTGTTACTTTTACAAAATTGCTCTACTATTAGCGTATTCTTAATTTATATGAAATTTAAAAAACTCTCATCATCCCTATTCAACTGTTTCAAAACCCTGCATCAGTGACTGAATTTTAAATTAAAATGTAAACGGCTTCGAATGAAATGACTAAAGGACTTACTAGGTACACTAGAAAAAATGAAACTTTGGTTTGCTTTGATTTGGTACTAGATGTTTGAACGTCACTTTATCATCTCTCGTTTCGATAATGCTCCGCGATCTGTATCGAAACGAAAATCGATCCGACTTTCGTAACGTTTCGCAAGTATTGGTCAGTAAGCCGATCCGCCGCTGCGGTGTGATCGGATCCGCCTCAGGTTCTGTCGCCGAGTCTCGCCGGCGGTCTGCTACACGCGTCTCGCATTCCCCGGCACCGCAACACACGCGCTCATTATATTCACGTCTACTCCATCAAATCGTCATGCTATTGTTTTTAATTACCACGTCTTTTATTGAGATTTATTCAAATCAATAAACAGCGTCGCCAGTCCAGAAGTTAGCCTGTGTGGATTTTTACTAAGGCTCCTTCCTGGGTTTGGCTATAAAATATTAAGACTTTCCGACTTCCAAGAAATTCTCGGTAGCAGTCCGGAGTTAACGGTGTTACACTCCCGTGTCTTAGAGAGAACGTTAAGCTATCTGCTTATGTTGATATAATATCTGATAGTGATAGTGTGGGTAAAGTAAAGGAATATGATTCCATGAGTAACGGTGATTGAAAATATTAGCTTAATCTCCAACAATAGCAAGTCTTAATGATTACAATACACAGAAGTTGTGCAACCGTATAGGTGATGCTTAGCACCGTCCGTGGGCAGACAAAGCTGGAGGCATCATCAGTGAGTCAGTGAGTCAGCCGAGCCCACGCAGCCTCAAGGTCGATTCGCGTCACGCATCACTGTGCTGAAATTATAGATGAGGAAATCTTATATGCTATTTACGTACAATTTATCATTAACTCTCAATAATATATGGTTTACTCGAAAAATCTTTTATTTTTCAACTTCATTTTATAGACTGGTTGACTACAATCTCATCTCGTGTTAAGTGACGATGCAATCTAAGATGATTGATGTCTACCTTTAGCTGGTTTGATATGACATCATCCAGAAACGCTGAATTGCTGCAGTCGAATACCAGATCATATCCTAACCAATTTAGAATACACTAGCGGACGCCCGCGACTTCGTCCGCGTAAATTTCGATGTCAACTTTACTACTACCCCTACCCTACCCTACCCCTACCCTACCACTACCCCAACCCTACCCTACCCAACCCCTACATCTACCCTACCCCTACACTACCCTACCCTACCCCTACCCCCACACTACCCCTACCCTACCCCCATCCTACCCCTACCCTCCCAGTACCCTATCCCTTTCCTATCCTACCCGTACCCCTATCTCACGCCTATCCTACCACTACTCTACCACTTAACTATCCTACCCGTACCTCTACCCCACCACTACCCTACCTCTACCCCTACCCTACTACTACCCTAAACCCGGCCCTAAACCTACTCTACCCCTACACTACCCCTACGCTTCCCTACCCGTACCCTACCCTACCCTGTAACTTCTCTATCTTACTCATTACCCTTAGCAAAATCGGTCCAGTCCTTCGAGAGTGGTGGTATGACCAAGAGAAATAGAGACTTCTATGCTAATAATATAAAGAGGTAAAGTTCGTGTGGTTGTAGGAGGTAATCTCTGGATCTACTGGACCGATTTGGAAAATTATGTTACCAATAGAAAGCTACGTTATTTGCAAGTGTCATAGGCTATGTTTGATCCTCATATTCACACGGGAACGGGAACTACGTAAATGAAAGCGCCGGGCGTCATATAGCGGAATTTCTGCGTCTTTTAGAAATTTTATATTATCTCCGAAACTATTTAAGTAATTAACATACTGTAAAGGGCAAATCTTATCTTCATAATATCCTTGTGATTAATAAATAATTTATTTTAATAAGGATTAAAGTTTAGTTGTATAAATAATGACGTAAACCTAAGTATATAAAATTAAAAAACACAAAAGGTACTATATCTGCTAATATATAGAAGATAGATATATGGTGTCGCGGACTTTTTTGTAGAACTTTTAAAGATACATAAAGTCTCCATACATTAATTTCAATTTTACACAATAGTTAAGGCAGCGCATGCGAATAAGTCTATTTAAGAGGATTTTCAGTCCGACCTGTATGATAAAAACTGTGATAACTCGGCTAATATATATGATACCAATATAAAATATAGCCTATAGCACTCCCCGATAATGTAGCATTTTACTGGTGAAAGAATTTTTAAAATCGGACCAGTAGTTCCGAAGATTACCCAATTTAAAAAATGTGACAAACTTACAAACTTACAAACTTTACCTCTTTATAATATTAGTATAGAGTATAGATTAGGATAGATTAGTATAGAAGTATAGATAAAGTTCTAAATTGGCTCTCGCTGGGAATCGACAGAACGACACGACTCGTTTGTTCGTATTTACTTTTCAGAAGTTTACGATGAACAAAGTTGCCATTATAACTGAGTATTTCAGAGTCAATATCTCCCGAGGAAGCTCCATGGTCGAAGGGGAAACGTGGGTAGTTTTTGTGGACGTACCTTAATGATTAATTGATTTATTTGAAGAATGGATTGCCGTTATATTAGGGTAATCGATAGTTTTTCGCGGAGTAAATAGCAAATCATCATCATCATCATCATCATATCAGCCGATGGACGTCCATTGCAGGACAAAGGCATTTTGTAGGGACTTCCAAACATCACGATCCTGAGCCGCCGATCGAATAAGTAGGTATGTAGTATGTACAGGTTTAGCCTTAATCTGAAGCGCTATAAGTTGGCCTCGCGAGACCTTAAAGAACTATTATAATCTACTATCTAATTAAGTTGCCCTAAATTTAATACATTACGGGGGCCCGCCCTTACTGGCACAGTTTCACCCTTTCCAATAATAACGTGTTACAATACCCCCAAGGGTGACGTAACATGTAGGTAATATGCAAATGACCCCTAAGCAAATGTATTAATCGCCTGAAGTTCTTATACCCGAACTAGTCTATCGGCCTCGGCGGAATATTCTTTCAATGTCATATCAATGTTGTAAAATGTTTTTTCATACTGACTGTTTTTTTAACACTAAACTTACGATTTTTGAATGATTTAAGCGCCATTTAAAAGATCGATTTTTTTGTCAAACCAAACGTGTTTATCTAACAGTTTGATAATTTGCAGGTTTTTTTATTTTTTAAGTTAGCCCTTGACTACAATCTCACCTGATGGTAAGTGATGATGCAGTCTAAGATGGAAGCGGGCTAACTTGTTAGGAGGAGGATGAAAATCCACACCCCTTTCGGTTTCTACACAGCATCGTACCGGAACGCTAAATCGCTTGGCGGTACGTCTTTGCCGGTAGGGTGGTAACTAGCCCCGGCCGAAGCCTCCCATAAGTTTTTATTGAATGTTTATAACATTTAGTAATGAAAAAGTCAAGTTTGAGAAGTAAGTTTGTCAAACATGTTTGATTTTCCAATTCTGTTGAATTTAGCTAAAAGCAATAGAACCGCTCGTATCGTTCTATAAAAAAACCTTAGTGTTGTTCGTAGTGTTGACTATAAACTACCGCTGTTTCAAATGTCACCCAGCCGTTCTGTCGTGATTGATTAACAAACATTCAACTATACGCATATAATTTATTAATCAGACTTCAGCTGGGATTAGAAGCCAGGAAATCCCATTTCGGTGGTCATAATCGTCGTCAATCCACATTTCCATCATCAAAGTAACATTAAACCAGTAAACCATAGGTAACTTCCTCACGCGGCGCAAATAGTTTTACGGTCGGCTCCCGACTCCAGCCGTTCCTTATTGCGCGCTCCAATTACCTGTTTTCAGTTCACCCTACTCTACGATTACATTCCACATACACTTCCCTGAGCTAACTTTGAGTTTATGAACGCTTTTCATCGGACACTGTATTAGTAGTTAGCCAGTCAGCTGAGATGCAGACTACCAAAACCACAAGCCCCTAATGAGAGGAACTTTCGACTTTAGTCGGGTGGCAGAAATGAAACCGCATCAGATTAGTTCGCTCTTCGTATTAGTTCGTCTCATGGATTTTCACTTGCAGAGGTTTGAAGTCAAACAGGCATGCCGTCTACCAGATACTCGACTCTTGGCATTACCCACGTTAAGACAAATCAAATCTAAATATGTTATTGTTTTCAAAGTTGCTATTAAAACCGAAAACATTCGGTAGCTTCAAGAAATGAAAGCTAAAGTTAAGGTGATATATGTATAATTATATGCTAGGAGTTATTATTTTTGAATCCCTCAATAAATCCAATGTAGAAACATACTTAAGCGAAATGGTTGATTTAGCGAAAAACGCTACTGTGTATAAGCTACCGGATCACTAAATTTGAATATTATGAACTAGGGATCAGGGCTCCACTGTCTATTGGGGACGCTTTATAGTAGCCTATAACATTTTCATCTCATAACATGTTACATAATACACGTTTGGTACAGTTATGGTCGCTGAGTATTAGGCAACCAAAACTAACGTATGATCAGGACAATATTTATATTTTTATTAGCAGGTGGTGTAATATTGATCTGGGTAACATTGGAATGTACTGGTTTGACCGGCGTTAACTCGTTTCAGGGCTGTCAGCTTGTCCTTAATCTAATGTAACTCTAGCATTATTTCTAAAAATCTCTCAGGTACTTTGCAATCCTAACGAATAATATTTTTTTTATTGTAAATTTTTTAATCGATCACAAACATGTTCTTATTTATCAGGTTTTACCCATTATTTGATTGTTAGTTACATTATAGATAGATATTTTATCATCACACCGGTTTATAAGTATAATGACCGTTATAAAAAAAAATTGTTACCTAAAAATATTTTTTTTTATTTATGTCACAGGTGTAAAAAATATTGCAAATAAGCATTTAAAATTCAGAATAATTTTGCTATAGTAAATACGATGGTAAGAACGAAACGGTGTTTTTAAAGTGCCTTATAGAAGAAGAAGCTATTCAGTTTGCCTGAAATGAAGTTTGCCTGAAAAGAAGCGAAAGTGTGCAACAGCCCTACAAAGCTATCACCGGCACTGGAGTTGGAGTCGGACTCTCATACAAACAGTGAACACAACCGGTCCGGTGTAACGTCCTTGCAGCACGCCGCGCTAGTCGCGCGACCGTTAGCTGTTGCCCGCAGCTGGCGAGTGTTACTTCACCTTTATTGTAATTAACTTAGTCATGCGTGTGACATAAAATTATTAAATAAATTGGATAGTTACTTCACTTGTAATAGTTACAAAATACCACTGGAAGTAGATGAGATAGAAGTTAGAATACAAGAGTAAAACCGGCCCATTCTTCTAGCATGAAAATGAGCATCCTAGGAAGTTTACAATTACAAATTAAATATGAGGAAATTGATATATTAGCTGTTTTAAACGGAGCTTGCTTAGTTCTCAGCATTCATTTTAATGAGGTAACTAGTGTTGGGTAGGACATGACTTGAAAAAGAGTTTGTAAGTGTTGCCTCTTTTTTGTACCGGGGCAGTACAATGTCCCACTTCAAATGAGGCGAGGCGTACTGAAGCTTGGCACTACATTTGAATTTTGAAGTAACGAATACAAATGTCATATTTGAACTTTGTTTGAAGCAACGTGTACAAATGTCATGTTTGTACTAGTACAATTATATAGCTTAGTAATCATAGATTTACGATTCGGTACAAGTATTCTATGTTAGTAATAGTTTGTCTTACATACTGATATTAAATGCCAAACCTATTTTTAACCTATAAAATAGATCGATTCACCTTGGTTATTATATTTCAGTTTTTAAATTATTAAGTAATTTTTATTTTTATAAAATGTCAATTGAATAGATCCAAATTCAAAAAATAATATTTCTAAACGCATCGTATACTATTTCCGTCGCGATTAGGGATATAGTACAAAATTATATGACAGGACCACAGAATGACGTCCCATTCGACTTTTGTACTAGTGTCTCGCTTTCTCTCGCGTACGAGTAAAGCAACTACCGCGACAGAAAATGTGAAGTAGTACATTTTTAAATGTTGAGCCGCTCTTACATTGTGACGTCATGTACGGGACAAATGTCCTGCCTCTTGTATGTCCTACTCAACACTAGAGGTAACAGTTCATGGAAATTATGGAGAATTACTACTGTCTTTTTATTTAACTTTAAGATAGTTTGATCCAATCCAAGAGGGTGATGAACAAATGAATCTATCGTTTCGGTATATTAGTCGTTGCTACTTTGGCACTATTAAGTTGAAATCATCACTTTTACATTCTGTAAGATGTTATATAATGAAAAAAATGTAAACATTTAAATAAAAACTCAATAAACAGATGCCATGCATTTCTCACTAGACGTGTAAGTTACACGTTCCTCGACGTTTATTCTGATATACCCTATACAATTATCTGTTGTTTACCTATTGCATACTAAACAGGTAAATAATGTAACCAATGCAATTAGATGTGAGTTATCAAGAGCCGACGATGATGTCGGGCGTGCTGGTGACGTCATCGGCGCGTGATGAGCTCACGGAGTCACCGACAGCGTTCGCTGCCAAGTTTTTTCAACGGCTTTTCCAACGCTGTGCCTTTATTACGACCAACAGGATATTTATAGTGCAATACAAATAAACGATCTTGACATAGCAGTGCTATTTCTAATGCAAGAGCGATTCATTAACTTTCAATTATTGCTAGAATAGACTACGCCTTTGTAAATGACTTCAAGTAAGGCTGAAGTGACGCGGAACTTACGTGTTGTAGGCATGTTTTGTTATCTACACATAAAGTAACAATGAAACGTATAAGTACTTTATCTACGTCGCTCAAATCGAGTTTACTCTTATTAAGAAAATTAGACCGAATGATAAAGAATCACACGCATCGATATGGTTTCATACGCAATTATTAGTAATTC
Source organism: Bicyclus anynana (assembly GCF_947172395.1). Taxonomy (NCBI): domain Eukaryota; kingdom Metazoa; phylum Arthropoda; class Insecta; order Lepidoptera; family Nymphalidae; genus Bicyclus; species Bicyclus anynana. Next base: position 18,843,566 of record NC_069086.1, on the reverse strand, counting down.
TGCATGCAAAAAGAGCATGCATAATGAACCTATTGTCCGCATGTTTATTTCTTTCGCCAACCAGCGTCACTTTGGATCTGAAGGGTATGGTTTCTAGTATAATGAGAGATCCATGAAGCTTAACGCTTATGGCTTAAGTTGACGAGCGCGGGAAAGCATGTTGTACGTAGAAGACTTATTTCATTGTAACCTACAAGGAGCTGCTCTATTTTAGACGAGGAATGTGAAGCTCAGAACATTAGCCAATATAAAAACTTGCCCTTTATAAACACGCCCCAAAGTTTTTAGGTGAATATGAGTATAAACATACAGGAAACACGTCACTTTGCAAATACACTAAGTGGGTATTTAGCATATTTGCCTTATCATCGACATTAACAACATATGCGGGCCGCCCCCCGACAGGTGGAAAGCCTGCGAGCGATAAAGCAGAAACAGATACGTAAAGACAGGCCTTTAAGATATGACGCAATAGTTTGTAGTCATATCTAATAGATCAAATATATCAAAAATAAATCTTTCTGCTCTATAGTAGCAGGGAAAGATTTGTTTTCTTGGAATAGAATGAACTCGACGGAATAATCTCTCACTGGTATGGCATGACTTTAGGCAACCCTACTTTAATGACAATATTATTGTGGTTGTCGGAAGAAAAAAATACAACTTGAATATTGTAAACTAAAATGGGAAAACTAAAAAAAGGGATAAACATTTCTCAAGAGACAGAATAATTAATTTAATCGATCTTCCGGCAAAAAATATGATTGTTAAAATCGACTAAGCTCCAGCGAAGCTTTTTGGCAAAGCCAAGTCAAACAGATTAATCCAAAAACCTTTGCCATTTTTGTTTGTAAATATACTGCGGTGGACTGCTTATCCACTGGTTGTCTAGATAAGTATCCGGCGCGACCTTATACAAGTCGGAGACTCTCACTACATCCACGATTCTTTGGCACCTTTGTTTATAAATAAACAGCGGTAGAGCGCTTATCAAACAAATGTCTATTATAATAACCGGCGCGGCCTTGTGCAAGCAGAAGATTCTTTCCAATCGCACGGCCAGATTGTTGTACATCCACGATCTTTTGGCATCCTTGTTTATAAATAGGCAGCAGTAGAGCGCATATGTTTGATAAGTGCTCTAGTATAAGTTGTCCTGTAAATCCCCCGACGTGGCCTTGTACCAGCAATAGATTCTTTCCAATCGCAAAGTCAGATCGTTGTGAATTCATAATCTTTTGTCATTCTTGTTTATAAATAAACAGCAGTAGAGCGCTTATCAATCGGTTGTCTAGTGAAGTTCCCGGTGCGGCCTTGTCGCAGCCAACGACCCGTCGCCGTCGCGCGCAAGGATTTGCGTCGCAGGTATATCCTTACAACTGGTGCGCGAACAAGGCTTCGTTTATTTCCTTCCTAGCTTCTAAGCTGTGATTAGTGGTTACCCTTTCTATTGCTCGGATTTTTGCGGGGAGGTTTATTTTCTATATAATATAAAGTAGCAGTGGGTTAGGTAGCGCCGGACTCTTACTGTCACACTTGTTTGGGGGTGTTACAGGAGGGTTTAAACAGCTTTAAATTTAAAGCAACTGAAACTATATATTTTGTCGACAAGATAAATACAACAACAAAGAAGTTTTTACCAAAGTAAATAACAATTATCTATGTTTTTATCAATGTTTTATGCAAAAATATCTACAATGACATTGACAACTCTTTAGTATTGAAATACATATACTCGTACTTTACCCACAAAACTAGCTCAAGCCACCAAGGTCGTGTCACCTGATATTCCCAGAATATTACCTGAAACAAATAAAAAAGAACTGTCACTTCAGTACATTTAATACCTAAACAATATAGAGCAGAACAAAGATATAAAAGTGTTTTATTATAATGGCCAAAATCTGATTTAGAAATCTTGCCCTGCTGTCTAATTCAGAAAAGCTGACTTGAATTTGTAATAATAACGTGTCATGTCTAGAAATTATAGACAAATATATTTTTTATTTCCATCATCAATCTTATAAGAAAACGAATTAAAAGCGTGTTTATTTACAAGTTATTAATCTGATAAAAATATAAACAAATGGTTCCAAAATTAAAAAAAAATACAGGTCTCTGACATGACATGCCAACAGTAAGTACTCTTAACCACATATGACGTGAAAATTTATTATTCTTGCAGTGAAGGGCTTAAATTTACTTTAAGAAAACCATTGCGTGCAAAACTTATATATCTATCATCAGACCTTATAAGTGTCTCCCTCTGACTAAAGGAAATAATAAGCAATTTCTCACCTTATCCGCGTAGCTGATTTTGAGATTAGTGGGTTTGATGATCAATCATTAACCTTAGAAGTTATATCTAAAAATGTCTAGAAATGTCTAGAAATTATAGACAAATATATTTTTTATTTCCATCATCAATCTTATAAGAAAACGAATTAAAAGCGTGTTTATTTACAAGTTATTAATCTGATAAAAATATAAACAAATGGTTCCAAAATTAAAAAAAAATACAGGTCTCTGACATGACATGCCAACAGTAAGTACTCTTAACCACATATGACGTGAAAATTTATTATTCTTGCAGTGAAGGGCTTAAATTTACTTTAAGAAAACCATTGCGTGCAAAACTTATATATCTATCATCAGACCTTATAAGTGTCTCCCTCTGACTAAAGGAAATAATAAGCAATTTCTCACCTTATCCGCGTAGCTGATTTTGAGATTAGTGGGTTTGATGATCAATCATTAACCTTAGAAGTTATATTTATATTTACAGTTACAATATCCTAGGTCAGTAGGTACAGATACAATCATTATTGTTTTACTAACTACATATTAACACCACGGCGATTACCAAACAGTAGTTCTTTTAAAAGCAACCAACCAACTTTTAAATTGCGTTTCTGTATATTCTTGGAGCGGTTTCGTAATTTCGGATCCCTTTGCTAAACACCGAATCGCTTGAGCAACAAAGAATCTTTGATGGCGGCGCCGCTTTGATGTCTCCGTCCGAGCTTCACCCGATCTAATCCGTTAAGATCACAAACAACTTTTTACTAGGGATGTTACGAAACTTCGCCTCCGACTTAAAATCCGAAGTCTCAACTGTCTAAAATTCTAATTTTAACGAAGAAACGCGAAGAGCGCAAAACAATCTACTATTAGAATGCACTATTAAATCATATTGAAATTTCTACACTACCAACGAAATATCATATTTTATTCCATTCGAACTCAGAAAATCATCATCATCAGCAGCATGAACGTCCAAAACCAAGATGCAAAGACTATCAAAAACCATGGTCTCGACTCGATTGACTGCAATCTAACGAATCCCTGCAACCCGTTAAATGAAGTCGGCCTACCTGATGGTACCTGATTCCACCAACGCTGTGTTTTCTAATGCGGGGTCGCTATACCACTATGTGACGCTAACATCTATCGGTTCTACGAATTGTAACCAAATAAACCAATTCAGTCTGTACAGTATGACTGAATGAACAGACTGTAAAACGTATGCATCCTCCCATGCCTGGCTTATAGATGTCAAACCTGGCCTGCTACGTGCAAAAACAACCAAAAGCTCCTTGTCTGTCAACGCAGCATGGAAAGGATCATGTTGATTATACGGGACTGTTGGACAACTTCAAAAATGAGGAAAAGAAAGCGATGTACTACAGAAAATCAGAAAACTGAAATGGAATTGGACAGGTCATATAATGACAGATAGAGGAAAATGGACAAAGGATGTAATGGAGCTGTATCCTGGAAACGGAAAAAGACGTCAAGGACGTCAAATCAAAAGATGGGAGGATGATTTACTAAAAGGATAGAGGAGGTTAGCTCGAGATAGAGATGAATGGAAAAAAGCGGGGAGGCCAATGTCGCAGGACAACCTGCCCTACAAAGTGGTTGAAATTATTATTTTTATTATTATTATTAAACCAATTCAACATAATATTTCGCGATTCTTATTCCGGTAACTGTAACATCTCTACTTTTAACATTGGAGCTAATCTCAGGCTTAGAAATGTGGGCCGCCCGATATTCAAGCGATTATTTATTGCCAGTTCGCGGAAACGAAACGCAGACTCGAATGCATTACGAAATACTCATAGCAGTTATCCTGCTCAAGCGGTATGTTGGAGATGTGAATGTAAACATTTTTAATTGAATGTATATTATTATGTAACACATTAATTCGAGATTCCTTCGGCAGTCGGATAAAACTCAGTCATAGGATATATTTAATTTTATCCAGAAATAATAAGTATACTTGAACAATTAGCCAGTGTTGTGTTTCTGAGGGAAGGAAGGAAAGGAAGTTTGCAAAGCTACAGACAAAAGCTGGTATGTACAGACCGTATACACAAATATAATTATTGTGTTATCACTCAACTCTGCGCCTCGGCGTTGCCGGCTGTCAGCGGCTATTTATAGACGTTCTTCGTAAGAGAGGTTCGTCCTTCGCACTCCGAGCATTTACGAGCCGCTTAATTAACTTAATTGTTCCACCTTGAGCGAATCAGACGTGACATCATAAGAAACTGATATATTTCTTTACTCAAATATGTACCTACGCGTAATATAAAATGTTTAACATTTGCTGTGAATTTAATTTGCAGAATGCATATACGATGAAATTAATTCCTGTGAGGATTATTATCCTGTTGAGTCTTAGAAATTTCATTTTAGCCGAATTTACAGGGATCCATCGTATCATTCCTTATTTAGTTCTACCTGAGATAAAGCTACACAATTATGTGGGTATATATTATCCTAAAGGATTATACTAGTATTATATTCGTAGCAGTATCAAGGCAGGCCAGGACAGGAGTATCGATTACCACGTTTATCATCGACACCGCGTCCTTTGCCTCATGCCGCGCTTCCGTGTTCCATTGGGGCTTGGTGTACGATCGACATGCTTCGATAGGGCTATTGTTACGTCTAACGTAGTAAACAGAGTGCTCTATTTAACTGGAACTGTATGGCAAAATCAAATACCTTAGCAGCTATCTAGGAAAAACGATTTAGGAAATTGAAGGCAATTTTTCAGGAGTTGTAGCATTAACGGACCTCAACCACAATTCAAGTTCAAATTCAAAATTCATTTATTTCAAGTAGGCTCAGTTTACAAGCACTTTTGACACGTCAGTTGACTATTTGTAAAGATTCTACCACCGGTTCGGAAGGCAGGTTCTGCTGAGAAGATACCGGCAAGAAACTCAACAGTTGCTCTTTTGAAAAAAGTCATACAGTATTACAATTTACATTTGATAACAATTAAATTACAATTTCTTATAGTTTTATTTCCTGTGTGAAGGTGGAAGCTGATCCAATGGCCTCCAAGCACCTTTGTCGTTAAGGAACTCATCAATAGTGTAGTAACCTCGACTAAGTAAATGTTTTTTAACACATTGCTTAAAGTTGTGCATTGGCAAGTCCATCACAGTCTTGGGGATCTTGTTATAGAAGAGTACACCCAAACCCACAAAAGATTTTTTAACTCTTTGGAGACGATATGCAGAAATAACTAACTTATGCCCGTGTCTAGTAAGACGTGGGTTTAGATCTCCTTTTCGTTTGTACAAATTAATATTTTGTCTTACATAAACTATACTGTTATATATATACTGACAGGCTACTGTTAACATGTCTATTTCTTTAAACTTTTGACGAAGGGACTCGCGTGATTTTAGTTGATATATTGCTCGAATTGCTCTTTTTTGAAGTACAAATATAGAATGTATATCAGCAGCCTTGCCCCACAACAAAATACCGTAAGACATTACGCTGTGAAAGTACGCAAAATAAACAAGTCTAGCTGTATCAACATCAGTAAACTGTCTTATTTTTCTCACTGCAAAAGCAGCTGAGCTGAGTTTACCTGACAGTTTTTCTATATGAGCACCCCACTGAAGTTTAGAATCCAAGGTCACTCCCAGGAAAACTGTGGAATTCTCTATTTCTAGTGTTTCACCATTGATCATTATAGACTTATCTAATTTTATAACATTTGGTAATGAAAACTCAATACATTTAGTTTTCTTTGCATTTAAAAGTAAGTTGTTAACAGTGAACCAATGCGACACATGCGATATGGCACGGTTTACATCGTCGGAATTATCTTTACTTCTGTCACTCTTAAAAATTAGGGATGTGTCGTCAGCAAACAGTACTATCTCACAGATGCCGCTAACATGGTGTGGTAAATCGTTTATGTACACTAGGAATAGAAAAGGACCCAGAATTGAACCCTGTGGGACGCCCATTGTGTTAGAAAAACCGCGAGACTTTGAATCATTTATGCATACCTTTTGTGTTCTATCACTAAGATAAGAGGCGATGAGATCAAGTGCAACACTTTTTATGCCATAGTGGCTTAACTTAAGTAAAAGAATGTTATGGTCAACACAATCGAATGCTTTGGACAAATCACAAAATACACCAATAGCATTCTTAGCATTTTCCCATGCATCATATATATGTTTTAAAAGTTTAGCACCTGCATCAGTTGTACTGCGACCTTTAGTAAAACCATACTGTTCAGGGTGAAATAAATTATTTAAATTAAAATGACTTAAAAGTTGATTTAAAATGATTTTTTCAAAAACCTTACTAAGTGTTGGCAGTATTGTAATTGGTCTATAATTATTAACATCAGTTTTGTCACCTGATTTAAAAAGTGGTAACAGTTTGCCATGTTTCATTAGGTTCGGAAAGATACCCAAATCCACGCATTCATTAAAAATAATAGCTAAGTGGGGAGCAATTACATCAATTATATTAGATATTACTTTCACTGACATGCCCCACAGATCTCCGGTTCTTTTTAATTTTAACAAATTGAAAGATTTTTTAATGTCTGATACAGTTATGTGGTGAAATTCAAAAAGAACGTTGCACTCTTTAACATTGCCTCTTAATAGTCTCTGGGCTTCCGTAGCAGACGAATCTAGTGAATCAGTTAACAAGATAGGAACATTCTGGAAAAAATCTTCAAAGGCATTAACAACCTCGATATCAGTGTTTACCTTTTTGTCATTGACAATTAATTCAAAACTGATATCCCGCGGTTTGATTTTTCCTGATTCTCTATTAATTATATTCCAGGTGGTTTGTATCTTGTTCTCAGACTCAATTATTTTCTGTTTGATGTGTAACGATTTCGCAAGAATACAAACACGTTTGAAAATTTTTGAGTAACTTTTGACATAATCTAAATAAGTTCGCGTTTGAGTATATTGTTTTTGCTCGTACAACTCGTACAGTTTGTCTCTACTTTTGTAAATGCCTACAGTAGCCCATTCGCTAAACTTTAATTTTTGGCTAGCATTAATGCGTTTGAAGTTAAAAATTTTACTAAACTCTCTGTCTATTGTCTTGAAAAGTGTACCAAAGAGCATGTCTGGATGATTATTTTCAAATGCAAGACTTGGAATTTTAGAAATAATTGTGTTTTTGAATCGCTTTAATTTACTTTCAGTTATTGGCCTACACTTTACCCATTGATTGCTATTGGTTTTATTATTTAAGATAGTAATTATTTGACCACTATGATCAGAGCTTAATTTATTTATTATCTTCTTTCTCTCAAGCACACAATTATAAAATATATTATCCAGACAGGTACCTGAAGTTGCGGTTATCCTAGTAGGTTCGTTAAAAGCATGCATCAAATCAAAACATTTAAATAAGTTAAGAAATCTAACAGATTTTGAGTTTTCTGTTAGAATATCAACATTAAAATCGCCGCAAATCAGTATTTGTTTGGAAGATGTGCACAATCGCCTCATTACATCTTCCATTACCTCTTCAAATTGATCAAAGTCAGCAGGAGGGGGTCTGTACACGCATACTATAATAATTTGTTCCAACTCCACACAAGAAAGTTCAACAATGCATTCCACAGAAAGACGAACTATATCTTTTCTATCCTTACATTTTAAGTTATTATGTAAGAAAATTAAGGAGCCACCATGACCAGCCCTTCTGAAGAACACACTTGACAATGAATAATTATTAATATTAAGAACTGACAGCTGTGAGTTAGTGAGCCAATGCTCCGTAATACATAATATGTGTATATTGAATTTTTCTACAAATAGTTCAACTTCTAACTCCTTGCCGTTGATGCTCTGTATGTTTTGGTGTACAAGGTTAATGTTACAGTGCATCTCCGTTGTCGTATCTTCTAGTTTAAAAAATTTTCAATTGTAACAGTACCAGGATTGGTACTGCGGTCAGGTATAGAAATATTTGTACTATTAGTACAGGTTGTAAAAATGTCAAAAGACTGCGTTACAATACTTGTAACTGGATCGGTTAAATTACAATTAACAATTGAGACAGTACTATCATTCGTACTCTGGTTAATAGAAACATAACTACTATTATTACATGTCATATTAATGTCAATAGACTGTGTTACAACACTTGTAACTGACTCGTTTAAGTTGTAAGCCAACAGAGAGGCAACATGCTGCTTACATTTTTTTGGCAGATATAAATTATCTTTAGTCAACGAATAAGATGAGATAAACTTATTCATGTCAAAAAAAAATTAAATGAAAAAAAATCAGTATGTTCAGGTCAACTAAAATAAGATTAATTTATGTTTGATGTATTAAAATTCCTATTCTTGGTTAAATAGTTACTCCGTTGTAGTTTGTTTCAAACTAGTGGGACTACGTTTTCCGAACCTCGTTTTCCTCAATTAGTTAAATTTCATATTAATTGGTTGAAACAGGTTAATTAAATTTATGATTTTTAATATCTTATGACCCAGGGACAAATCACTTGACCACTACCGTGCCGTGGGCGTGAATGCGCCTCGCCGCTCAGTGTCAACTAAATTGACCTATACGAGTTTTGAGGATACATACAAACGTATATTTCAGAAGTATTCAATGGCTAATGATAGCCCGACCCATGGAACCTTACCTATGGGTATATATCCATTTACCATTACAGTGTTTCAAAAGGAGCTGAGCCGTGTTGTAATCGTTACCAAGAATCAGATCTCTTTGCCAAGTCGCCTTGCGAAAGTTTCCGACTAAGAAATAAAATGTTAACCGAGAACATCCAAACTTTCCGCTAGTTAGGAAAACGCTCCGTTAGAATAAAATTCATTAGGTATTTGCTGGAATCAATCTGACGAATCGATGGTTAACGTTAAAATCATCAGATGACCTCAATATCTGTTAGCATCGGCTAGCATCCATTAGATCAGTTCACAGATTTAGCTTTGAATGTTGCGAACATCTCGGGGATTTTACCGATTTTGAACAAGTTGTCAGTAACTGTGCGAGACGTGTGCGTTTACCTCGAGCGAAGTACTCGGAAACGCCGCCACTGGCGACCTTGCCGCCAGCCTTTCTGTATCCGCTGATATAACGAGCGCTGATTGTTTCACGCTAATCAACTGCTACGCTAACTGATTCAATCATTGTTATTTTTTCTGCACCGTTTATGAGCCGTTAGCACCTAGTAGTGTGTTTTAACGATATTCGATTGATCCGGCTTTTTCGATTTCACTGATTTTTATTGTGTTGCACGAAACGTTCGGAATACTCGTACCTTACTGTCCTTAAATAACTTACTTTTGTTTTTTTTTTTTAAATGGCTACCTTACGGTTTAAAATATGATATTTAGGTGATGGCCTGGCCGGTGCACTAATGCCGAAATCAGTTCTAACACGGGATGATTTCTTGGTTTGAGGGAAATGAAGAATATTGAAAATTTTTGAAAAGATATCTATTATTCACTGAACAAAAGTACCTAGCGTCATAACATACATTTGTGTACAAAAGCTCGTAATCGTCGCGACGCCAAACAACTTAACAACACATTAGAAATATCATTTAAAAGAATCGGGTAAAGTGCAAAAGAATAAAAGGTAAAATCCAAATCCAGTTAACCAAGCTGTTGAACAATTATTATCATTAAATCTTCCCAAGTCCATTACAGAAGTCCTCTTAATTCCTGAAATCTACGTAAGCAGTTTAAGTTGATCAAAAGGAAAGGTCGGGATTAATTAAAGCGGTTAGAAAAAGCCCGGACAATTATTTGTTATCTCGGCGAGAGACACAGAGCCGCTAAACAGATTACGTTAAGGCCAAAGCCTCTCCGAAACAGGTGTGTAATTGCGACCGGTTTTTCCACGACTTATTCCGTAACTGTTAACAACAAGATGTATGAATAAATGAATGCTATTCTCCGATAAATCGGCAACGTCACCCAAACAAAGACCTACGTATCGTACCTCTACGTACGTGTCGCCCCGAAACCGGAGCATTCTCAGAAGATGTTGACTCTACAATGTTCAATTGTAAAGTCAAACATTAAATTCAAACTTGTTCATAACGAAGTTCCGCAAACAAACGTCTGTTTCCATTTAACATTTTCTTTCAATGTTTAACCAATTTAAAAGGGCTTTAAAACTTATTGTTTAGCTATTGTACTTGAATACATATTATTTAAATCGGCTATATTAGTTATAGGAAATTCAGAAAACGGATGACAACACAGTAGTGGTAAACATATAAGATAGACAAACAACGACATCAATATTATTGACCACTCGATAGCTTCAAAGCATGCGCTACGTCGATCACTGAGAGAACACTATGTGGTCTGTGAGTGACGCATCCCGGGGGCAAATAGATTGGCGATCCTAACCTTCCTCCTTGAGGTTACACGTGCGTTACACGTTACGTAACACACACCACAGAGATCACAAAATACCCATAAACCGATCATTCTATGATGGAAAATGTAGAAAGTCACTTTAAGTAGCTTGTAATCCTATTACGCTTGCTGACTTTGAAGGTTAACGTAGAGTTGGATGACCTTATTACAAAGCCTTGGTGACATTTTCTATATTTATTTCTTTGTTTGACGTAATACAGTTTACTGTTCCGAAAGCGTTCTAACTATAAGACTTTCAATTATCCATAAAGATTTTATTTGTCTGGTAGAGATTACGAGTAGCTTTAAAAGATATAAGTTATATATTTCCCACCGCAGGCGGTTGGGCAAATAAGCATAAATTTCAAGAGTATTGTGAAGCTCCGTTCTGTTCTGCCCGTAATAGGATTCAGTAAACAGAGACTCGTCGGCCGACGGACGACGGACGGCGCTTTTAATCTGCCGTCTCGCGAGACAAATTGCTTGGGAGAATAGTTCGAGTTTATCTGTGTGAAATTATTCATAGTCAGTTATATAGGCAAACTTGAATATAAGGCAGACACTATTCAAATATTTGACAAAGAAGCTAATTTCTTTTGCGAGAGATAAGATCTGATTATAGAAGGCCTGAGAAGTGATTTATATAATAAATCACTTCTCAGACCGCTCCATGCTCCACAGTTGCCTACCGAGCCGACAGTACTCATCAATAGTAGGGACAGGCACAGGGCTGACAAAATTTCAGCTTTGATATTTTATAATCTTATAACAGACAAATTATTTTAAATTGTTGGTGATTTCTTTTCAATACCGGGACCGAGTCTCGGGCCACTCCGAGATCACACTCAGCTGGCATGTCTCAGAGCGCAGGTCGCGTGCCGCCAGCCTAAATAAAAACAATCGACCTGTTCGTTGACATTGCGCGGAATGTCACGCGCGGCGCGTCGACCTCACTAACTGACACGTTAACTGAGTAAAAACAATACTTTGTTGTTTTGGAAAATATTACTTCACCAAGCACATCATTCTCATTAAAGGTGAAGATGAAATTCAGAAAAAATAGCTTGTTTGCAAACGTATTAGGTAAGTTTATACACACGCCAATCCCATTCGGATAATATGCTTTTGATCTCTTAACTACAGTTACTGGTACGGTAAGCATCGGTTACCGTCTGACAAAAAGATATGCAAGGTCGAAAAAACAAATTAGTTATTATAACGCCACTTAGAATCTATTCAGACAATAAGTCAGTCTTTCTTCCAAGGACTGCATCATCTCTTGGCATCAGGTGATGCTGTCGCGCCAGTGGCGACTATAGCACTAAGTCAAACCCTGGACCATCCGCGTCTATAGTCAACCACCACGTCACAGCAGAGGTCAACCGTGTATATAAATAGGCCTAGTACAAGTAAGGCAGCGGTAAGGCCGTCCACTTCCGCGCTCCATTCACGCGCGCTCGTACAATGCGCCCACTTCCGGTGACGTCGCGTCACGTGGCGTGTCAACTGCACGCCGAGCCCATTCCGATAGTATTATGTGTTTACTAAACGAATACAAGTCTAATAATCTACGAGTATCTTACTGTTTGTTAGTGACAGAAATACTTTAACAAGCAGGTAAAGTAGGTACGACTACGAGGACGAATGCATTCAATAAATCAATACCATCTGTATGGGCATGTTATATCAACGTTGCAAGTGTCACCAAACTTATTTTTGTACAAGTTAGTGACATATTTATTGTAATGCAACCATTAAATATGTTTCCGTTGTTATTAATTGCTCCCGACCGTACTGTAGAGGGTAATTCAATTAGCATACGAGTATATACGTGCGTGCGTTCAAAATACTTAACTGTGGCAATTAAACCATCATCGCCTGCAATCTAAATAAATAGTGATCTACGGCGCACTTTAACACTTTTTGAGACAGAGGCTTACTAAAGCATTTAATATTCATCGTTTCCAGCTGAGATGATTTTTGGAATTATGTTTTCTAAATTGAGTCCAGTATATCGCTATTATTCAAACGAATTCGACTACACTCATTAATCTTTATATATATCTCTCTCTCTTTCTGTGATTAACACAGTACTTTGTGTAAACTCCTGTAGTTTCCGAGACTGAAAATCGAGACAAGAGATAAACATGACGTTTCAAAAGTACTTGCAATAATGTCTACTTGAAATAAGTGAATTGGAATTTGCCCATTTCATATAACTCCGTCACGGTAGGTGCTCACAGATCAAAAGTCAGAACCAAAAAGAAATAGCGCATAGACAATAGGTTTGTTATACAAACATAGACAGGTTTTTCAGATACTTACAGAAGATCTACCGGTACTGAATCAATAAAATGCGACCATAACTGTCAAGTGAGAAAAAGTTCAAAGCAAACGGGGAACAATCGCCCAAAACAGGATGTTTACAAAATGAGATACACGCCGCGCCGGTATATCAACTGCATGTCTTTATGCTTCACTTCGAGATCTTTTGATCCGACTTCTGTGATATCAAAAGAATTGGTTTCAATAAATTACGAGTCGCGAGTATGGAATTCAAAAATATTTATTATTGTTACGGTTCAAAACACATTTGTAATGACTTCAATTAATAGTCCGCGCAGCGCGTATAAAAAAGAACGTTAACTATATGGACTTTAGAACAAAAAACAAAAACAATCGCTGAACTTCAAACAGACTGACTGATTTTAAGTAGTGATAAATTTAACGAATTTTACTCGAGACGTCGTACCAAAACGCTAAATATCTTGTATCAGATCCTTCTGAAAACCAAGTTCTTTCTGATTTGTTATTGGATCTAGTAGGCAGAAAACAACAGTCTGATTAAACTCAACATGTACGATACGTATAACTCTATTGTCTAGAAGAAACTTCAGAAACTAACTTTGAACTTCCTCAGCTTTTGTAAGTTAAAGAAATGTAGTTAGTGCCGGACATTAGTTCTAAAACAGTAATTGATTAACGGTTGTTAGAACCTGTATAGACGCTATTTCAAGAAAAACAGTACTGCTTCTTAGTTAGCTTGTGATTGCATAATACCTACGAGTACATAATGAAGTTGCATCATAATCGGATGAATGGTTTAAGAACGTACGTGTATAAGGAGCACATTTTCATTAAACGAATCACGAAGCAATAACTGTTGTCTATGAAATTAATCTTCCACCGTGTTATGATATAGCCAAGTTTATTACTGTTCCATATTAGTAAACGTCTTAATAGTAAAAGTTTATTAATCATCAAGATGTCACACACATGAAATATACGTCCAATAAAACAACAACAAACTTGCCAAGAGCCAATCATTATTATGTACTCGTAGCAACTAAGTATGTTATATTCAAGTATTTCGTGATAAGAAAAGTTGCTGAGAGCTCGCCTAAATAACGTCAATACTAAGTTATTAAAACTTTCTATCATCGATATTTCCCATTTTAATTTTCTCTATGGTACAATTTATTACTTTGGTGTTTGAAAGCGAGGCAAGTTTGCATCAATGTAACCGTTTAGTTGTAATTAATGTACGTAACTTGTTCGTCTTGAACATCAGATTTTCCGGGAAACTAAAATGATATTTTAGGAGGTGAAATTTCTCCTTTGTCAGCGTTAATTCTAAACCATACCATCCCCTAGAAAATGTCAAAATTCTCTTTATACATCAAGATAATGGCATCCATAGCTAAGAGCTACTTAAATTAAATTTTAAATACGAAATTCTATTCTTAGAAGTACAACATATTTTTTTTAGTAATACGAGTAAGAGTACAGTTCTTTCGTACGTATAATCACTACTGTAGAGACTACAGGCGATTAGCAGCATTGCTGTGTTAAAGAATGTCAGTTATATTACTGGCAGCACATGAGACTTACAACTCATGCCTTGTTGAAGGGTACAAGGTAGGATATACTATTAGCGAGTGCTCTCACGAAGGCAATAGTTTACCAATTTGTAAACAAGATTCGCCATTTGCTCGTTCCATCACCCTATTCTAACTTAACTGTTCAGTCCTATAAGAAATAACGTGATTTGAGAATATAATTATTTTTTTTAGGGCAATAGTAATCTGACAAACCAAACAGTCTATTCAGATAATTTTCGTCCTCCATTTTATTTTTTGTCTGTCAGTCAGTTTTGGAACTAATAAGATGGCTGGGCAATGTACCTACATGTCTATATATCCTAGTACAGATTGTTATTATTGTGCTCGCAGAGAACAGGTTTTGCCTGACTCTGGGTCCGCGTCGCCAGTACTTTACGAGCGGCTCGAAATAAACTAGCACCAATAAAACGATTCAGACAAGTTGTAAGACCTTGTGGGAAAACAGCAACTTCGGAGATCCTCGCCGGCTATAGCAAGAAATATGTATCTGTAGAATCTGATTTCTGAATCAGTGGTAGTTCTTACAAACATAAAGATTTCACTCTGACTTTAAAATGTAAAGCAAAATTTTCTTGAGAAAACAATCATGTCCTCCATAATAATTAAATATAAACCCGGCTAAATATACTAAATACTCGTAATACGTTGTTACGTGTTAACTCGTATACACGTGTTAATTCTCGGA
Organism: Bicyclus anynana; assembly: GCF_947172395.1. NCBI lineage: Eukaryota > Metazoa > Arthropoda > Insecta > Lepidoptera > Nymphalidae > Bicyclus > Bicyclus anynana. The sequence goes on along the minus strand of NC_069086.1, from coordinate 18,828,277 downwards.
AAGTAGTTTGTCTTACCTACCCCTGAAAATAATAACCGTGTTTACATTTTCAATATTACGATTTCATCGGCATTTTGACTTCATTTAGGACGGCCAGAACGGCTGAACTTATCTGGAAGATGTTTGGCACTGAGATAGAGTAAGAACCTGTACCCTAGTCTAAACCCCAGACTAGCAGCTCTCAAAAGCACTCACAATACCATACCATTACATGGCTTTTGATCGACATGTGAAGGGTTGAAACTCCGGTATTTTTAGACAGCATAACAAATCGGAATAATATATAAACTGAACAGTTTTTCCCTCATTGTTCAACTTTCCTTTTGTTGTGAATCACCGCCGCCAAACAATAATAATTGGAGATTTCCAATTAATTATCTCCTACAGGATGCTGCGATCGTTCGCCGCTCAATTGAGTGTAACAGCGCGATAAGATGGGAAGCTAAGAGGGTCGTATCTATCATTAAGTACGGCGATGCATCTAGGTCACACCTAGACTAGATGCATCGCTGTACTTAATGAGCAATTAGTCTGTAAATAGATCGATGAAAGATAGAGATCCTTTTATTATTCTTTACAAGTTAGCCCTTGACTATACCATCTCACCTGATGGTAAGTGATAAGATGAAAACGGGCTAACATGTTAGGAGGATGAACATCCACATCCCTTTCGGTAGGGTGGTAACTAGTTACGGCCGAAAACCTCCCACCAGCAAGACCTGGACTAATTAGGAAAACCTAAATTAGCCCAGCCCTAACCCAGGATCTCCGACTTGTAAATTCACCGCGCATAGCACTGTGCCACGGAGGCCGTCAAAAAATCCTTACCTGTAAGACTAGCATGCGTCACCGACATAAACCGTGAAAAGATAAAGACGTAGGTATTGTTAAGCAAATCAAAATGGAACGTAGAACTTAAAAGAAGCCAGGAATGGATGCACAATAGCTGATGATGACGAAAATGGAACGAATATAATTACTATTTTTATACTTTTATTCTATTTAGATACTCATATGCCGTTTTGTTTCGACGCTGTATGAGTTCATGTGTCATTTATGACCGAAGCAAGATACCTTTGGCAAACTATCGTTGCGACTTGCAGTATATCACACAAAGACGCAAGCAGCGACGTGTAATTCAATTAACAACAAGATCTAAATTAACAACTGCGAGATAACAAACGCAATAATAATTAGAAATAATTAATTAGTAATTACACAGAAATATTTAATGAAACAACAATTTCCTAGAGCGAGGGGTATTATAGGTACATAATTAAACTATGTAGTAAACATTTTATTGAACAATGTGGAGATATTTTTTTATGTAATTGAAGCAGGAACAGATTGACTTTCTTGCCAGCTTTTCAATAGACCGGTTCTGTGGTAGTCTCTATGAATAGTAAAACTTGACGTTTCAAAAAGCAACTTTATCGATATTCTATAACCCAGACTTGGACAGTCGGCTTCATCTCTTTATCAAAACCCTGCACCGGATGACATATCATCTCAATTTCTATATGTCAACTAACACACGACAAAGTTAATTAAAGTGAATTAGTCTGCAGGTGACATCGTGAGCAAGCGCGAGCCCATTTCATTAAAAAAGCACTATTTTAAACATGGCTTATGATTATTATTATCAAACTAATTTACGTTGATGCAAACCTCTGCAATATGTACTCTTATGTCCCTCGTTTCTGCATGGTGGGTCTACATTACTACTTTTGTAGCTTTTTTATTATACCTAAGTATTGTTTGAACAGTAGTTTCTCGAGTTCACAGATTACACAGCGAGATAATAGCCACCCATATTCTAATTTTATTATGTAAATCTCGTTATGGAATAGACAAATAACCGAGCATCCGTAGCTCTCAGCTAATTAACAAATTAATTAAAGCTGAAAATATATAATTTTTAATTGTCTATAAAGCTGACCTTACACTTTTCCGCATCGAATGTACGACACGCAACGAATTCTTAATTTATTTGTACATAAAACGCAACCCTGCTCGCCTCGGGCCACAAACGCGCATAAATTTGTATTTATATACAAATAAAAATAAATAAATGTAGTGTAAATATTCTATGTAACTAGTTGATATCAATTAGTAAGTACAGATATAAGTCATTAGTCATTTACTTTCTATGCGCAGTAAAAAAAAAATAAAATAAAACATCTAGTAAATAATATTAATAGAATATTCTTCTCTTTTGACGCTTGGTCGGCGGTTGGCAGGTTTATAATTAAGTACCATTGCAAGGTCCAACTATCCTTAAAGAAAAGCTCCTGTCGTAAACGGTGCATTAGTTGCAACACGTTTACTTGTTCATTATAAATACGATAATTATCAGATATGTTGCCATTTAGATTGAACCAAATGTTTTGTGGTGATTGATTAAATTACAATAAGGATATGAGCGAGTTAGCAAAGGTTATGTATTAAAATGATTCAAAATCCGTAGCAGTCTAAGCGTGCGGATGGAAAATGTGCGATCAACTCAATCGACCATAAAACTGCAATGACTGCGGGATGAAATAAAGAGTTTTACGAGCGGTTAACGGTCACGAAACGTTAAACTTTATAGGCTCGGCTTAATTAGCCGATGTTATGGCGACGCGCGAACCAAAAGACTACTCCGTTTATCTGCACAATCGTAAGGGACTTTTACTGTGTCAAGATGTCGTTTGATTTTCGGCTAATTAATTTCATTTGAAATGTAGGGTACTCAAAGTCTAAGGATGTATTTGATTATGATTGTTTTAAAAGAACAACTGCGTTGAGCGTTGCTGTACGGCCACCCGAACCATTGGAGACAGAACAAATAAATGTGGTTTCAAAAAAGTTTGTAAATTAAGCCTACTTGAAATAAACTAATTTTATTTGATTTGATTATACTCGTATCTATTACACAAGTGTATGCGCAAAGACACGTGCACTTTTTATTTCCTCCATCTTCGTCTAGACTGTTGGTAAAGGAGCAGGATCAGTTTTTTAGTTTATTGAGTATTATTTTTAACACTGAATTTCTTTTTCTACTTCCGACTCAAAAATAGCATGATCAGCATTTTTCTAGCGTAGGTGTTTGTTCGTAGGTTAACATCACAATGTAGAGCGTAACGAAATAACTGTATCTAGACGAAGTAGCATGGTTAAAATTAAAACCGATAGGAAAATAATCATTAGCTGCCTTTAGGATCAACGCAAACCAACATTCCAACGCAGTGTATGCGAAATGTCGGTACTTGAAACAAACATGCCACGCGATAAACACACAACTCAACACAACACACATTTTGCAACATGCGCAGTGCGGACAGGCGACGTGCAGACAGACTATGTGCAGGGGTACCTACTAGCGGAAGCTTCAAGCATTCACATGAAATTCTAAATACAGAGATTCTATACTGTAATCTGAGATAAAAGATCTAGATTGTGGAGTTCTTGAGTTCACTCTTCAAAATACAATCGCTATTACGGGTAAGGTGAATAACAAACAAAAGTACTCTTAATATCGACTTACACTATTTCGCCTGTACTAATAAATTAAAGGTATATCCCAGGAACTGTCAGTGTGATTTATAAAACTACTTACATCTGAGTATATGCACAAGTCTAATAACTCTTATAACAGTATCATAAGTCATAGATATAGAAATTCTAGAATCTAGAAATTCTATATCAACAGCTTTCCCATGAGTAATTTTATAGCGTTTATTTTCTCAAGTAAACCATGCTCATCTAAATTTGGACAAGTGAAGTGGAATGTGGAGGTCGGCGGGCGTCTGTTCACACTTACAGTGCCGCGGCGGGCTCCTCGTAAATATTACTACTCAAGATAGATGGGCACTTTTAATTTGCACCGCGCACGAAGCCAGCTACTCGTACAGAGGCATGGCGTCAGCATGCCAACTATTATTTTAGTTATTATTTACTAGCGGACGCCCGCGACTTCTTCCGCGTGGAATTTAATATCTCACAAATACCGCGGGAACCATGGATTTTTCCGGGATGAAAAGTAGACTATGTGTTAATCCAGAGTAAAATCTATTTCCATTCCAAATTTCAGTCAAATCTGTTTATAATATTAGTAGGATTACATGCTTTTATTCAAATCAGAACCACTTCCTGACATTCGCTTCGGCTCTTTGGAATATTTGCGTAGGTAAAGACAATGCGATTCAATGGAGCTGGTCTGATGATGGAGACTGAACGTAGCAAGAACTAAAAAATAGATACCCACCGAGCCTTGGGATCCTTTGTCTAAAGATGAAATATAACGAAAGAAAGTAGATTAGTTTAAATTTCAATATTTGTCATGATACGAATAGATATCGTCTTATTCGTTAATATCTATATCGCAAATACGTAATATTATTTTTAAATTAAAAGAAATTACTCACTTTTTTTTTTTTTTAATTTCTCTTGAAGCGTCATTCTATTCGCTTTTTTCTACATTCTTAGATAAAATAAACTGGAAAAACATACAAATTCCATGAAACATGGCGTGCAGGTGCGCAGGCGCCAGGCGTCGACTTACAAATAGATTGTTTATTTATCGACGCACATGCTGTCTTATTGCGTAAGGTGAGAATTAGCATTACAGAAATAATTAAGTAGTTTTTCGTTTATTCTAAATCTAGACCTTCTACGACATTCGCTATGGTGTATTTTTACTTTCGAACACCAAAAGAACACAAAGTATGAACATCAGAAGTGGGATTCAAGCTTAAAGTAGTGGAGTTGCGATGTCGGGCACTCGTCTCATGTGCTTGTGCCGGTTCCCAGCTATCGAGTGTCAACGGCTGGTGGGCGGCACATGTGGGCCGAGCAGATGGCTCGCCACGCTTCAGCGGTCACGGCAGAAAGCATGGAAAGCTGCGGACTACTAGTGTTACAGGGTTCGTACAACTGTATAAATGTATAAGTTATTATATACTTTTTACTTATTCTATGGCACGCTTTAAAGTTTAAACGGAGTTTGGAGGATTTAAGCATCTATAGGTGCAATTATATCATATTATAATCACAGTGAGAAGTAATTTTTGATATTTTCATTAATTTCTTTTTCTTTTTTCATCAATCTCGCCCATCTTATGAATTAACACAAGCATCCGCTACCTTCGCTTATACGGTGCCTTGTATGTCATTGTCGTGTAATCTATACTAATATTGTAAAGCTGAAGAGTTTGTTAGTTTGTTTGATAGAACGCGCAAATCTTTGGAACTACTGGTCCGATTTGAAAAATTCTTTCAGTGTTAGATAACCCATTTATTGACGAAACTATTATTAGTATTATTATTATATTAGTATTCCTACAGGAACGGGAACCACGGGGGTGAAACCACGCGGCGTCAGCTAGTATAAAATATTTTTTAAATCAATCAATAACTTTAAGTAAAACACAAAAAGTATTATAATTAAAGGATTTCATTTTCTGCCAAGTTTTTTTTTAAAGAATATTTGTCATATCTTTTTAAATATTCCCATTCCCCTCCAACTAGCCGGAAAAGACTGTATTAGGAGTGGGTACGACAATAGACCAACGGGGCGGAGATCGAACCACCACCCCTTGATGATGAGTTCGACCGCTCTTACCGTTGAGCTATTGAGGCTATAAGTTGTCCATTTTTACACATGCGGGGTAAAGTAAACAAAATGTACAACAAAAGTGACTGTGTATACTATGTGAGCTTACTTGAACAACGTGAGGATGTTTGACTATGAACATGTGTAGAGCGAGTCCCAGAGACGTACGCCGGAAAGGCATTCCGTATCTCAGCGGCTTTAACACGAGAAAGCGAAGCGAAGCGCGCATCCGTGGAATGCCAATTACGTAATGATATAAGGCATGGCGCCTTGGTGCTCTTCGGCGACAATATGATGAAGGGAAACTACAACTTAGTGAAAAACCTATCAACTTCTATATTCTATCAAGTAAAGTAAGCGCTTCACTGCTGAGTTACCTAATAATCAGGGGCGATGGTTCCTAATAACCCGATTCCTATCGGATTACCTTTTAAAAATCCACGAGTTTTACGTACGGTAATAATAAATTTACTCAGCCAAAACACATTTAGACTAAAAAACATGAACGGGTTCGCATTCTAGAAAATTTCAGTGTTCTATACAGCTAATAATAAGCAATGATGCAGCTAAAAATACTAGCAAATCAACTTGTGTTTTTTTTTTGCTTCACAATAACAAAAAACAAATAGACGGCTCATCAAACGCTCATCTTAACGTTTAGTGATAGTGATACATCATACTATCATTAATATAATTATTATGTATAACAGTGCGAGACGAGAGACGTGATAGCACAGTGGATATGACCTCTGCCTCTAATTCCTGAGGGTGTGGGTTCGAATCCGGTCCGGGGCATAGGAAATTAAATATCACGTGTTTCATACGATGAAGGAAAACATCGTGAGGAAACCTGCACGCCAGAGAATTTCTTAATTCTCTGCGTGTGTGAAGTCTGCCAATCCCCTCATTCTGAGCGGAGACTCGAGCTCAGCAGTGAGCCGTATATGGGTTGATAACGACGATAACAGTGCATTACCTCACAGAACACTCGCGCTAGGTGCATGCCCAACAATGCGATGCGCTGCCCCATGCCCGTCTAGCAATGCTTTAGCTTTAGCAGATCGTTAGAGTAGAGGTGAGCTTTTACCTTTTATTACTAAAGTTAAGTTATTTCGGTATTAAGTACGAATAGACAGCAATTTTACCCAGTCATGCAACATAAATAAGAGCGATCCTGGCTTTGTAGGGGCGAGCGTCTGTGACGAACCCTAAGCTTATGTCAAAGAACACATTTAAATTATTTAAGTATTACATTAGTCTGGCTAGTTCGTTGATGACACTCCCATGATATGCGGACGACGGGGGGGAAAGACTGCTCGGATGTGAATTTGTGCGTGCGGGGAAATGAGGTTCATCAGTCGTAGGTTTTTCATATAATCATATAATCAAACGCGAACTTATTTAGATTACGTAAAAAGTTACTCAAAAATTTTTAAACGTGTTTGTATTCTTGCGAAATCGTTACACATCAAACAGAAAATAATTGAGTCTGAGAACAAGATACAAACCACCTGGAACATAATTAATAGAGAATCAGGAAAAATCAAACCGCGGGATATGAGTTTTGAATTAATTGTCAATGACAAAAAGGTAAACACTGATATCGAGGTTGTTAATGCCTTTGAAGATTTTTTCCAGAATGTTCCTATCTTGTTAACTGATTCACTAGATTCGTCTGCTACGGAAGCCCAGAGACTATTAAGAGGCAATGTTAAAGAGTGCAACGTTCTTTTTGAATTTCACCACATAACTGTATCAGACATTAAAAGATCTTTCAATTTATTAAAATTAAAAAGAACCGGAGATCTGTGGGGCATGTCAGTGAAAGTAATATCTAATATAATTGATATCATTGCTCCCCACTTAGCTATTATTTTTAATGAATGTGTGGACTTAGGTATTTTTCCGAACCTAATGAAGCATGGCAAATTGATACCACTTTTTAAATCAGGAGACAAATCAGATCTTAATAATTATAGACCGATTACAATATTGCCAACACTTAGCAAGGTCTTTGAAAAAATCATATTAAATCAACTTTTATGTCATTTTAATTTAAATAACTTGCTTCATCCTGAACAGTATGGTTTTACAAAAGGTCGCAATACAACTGATGCAGGGGCTAAACTTTTAAAACATATTTATGAAGCATGGGAAGGTTCTAAGAATGCTATTGGTGTGTTCTGTGTTCTGTCCAAGGCGTTCGATTGTGTTGACCATAACACGCTTCTACTCAAGTTAAGCCACTATGGCATCAAAAGTGTTGCACTCGATCTCATTGCCTCTTATCTCAGTGATAGAACACAGAAGGTATGCATAAATGATATAAAGTCGCACGGTTCCACTACCATAATGGGCGTCCCACAGGGTTCAATTCTGGGTCCTTTTCTATTTTTAGTGTACATTAACGATTTACCATACCATGTCAGCGGCATATGTGAGATTGTACTGTTTGCTGATGATACATCCTTAATTTTTAAGTCCGACAGAAATAAAGATAACTCTGACGACGTAAACAGTGCCATATCGCATGTGTCGCATTGGTTTACTGCAAATAATCTACTTTTGAATGCTAAGAAAACAAAATGTATTGAGTTTTCATTGCCAAATGTTATAAAACTAGATAAGTCTATAATGATCGATGGTGAAACACTAGAAATGGAGAGTTCCACAGTTTTCCTGGGAGTGACCTTGGATTGTAAACTTCAGTGGGGTGCTCATATAGAAAAACTGTCTGGTAAACTTAGCTCAGCGGCATTTGCCGTGAGAAAAATAAGACAGTTTACTGATGTCGATACAGCTAGGCTTGTTTATTTTGCGTACTTTCACAGCGTAATGTCTTACGGTATTTTATTGTGGGGCAAGGCTGCCGATATACAATCTATATTTGTTCTTCAAAAAAGAGCAATTCGAGCAATATATCAATTAAAATCACGCGAGTCCCTTCGTCAAAAGTTTAAAGAAATAGGTATACTAACAGTAGCCTGTCAATATATATATAACTGTATAATATATGTAAGACAAAATATTAATTTGTACAAACGAAAAGGAGATCTAAACCCACGTCTTACTAGACACGGGCATAAGTTAGTTATTTCTGCATATCGTCTCCAAAGAGTAAAAAAATCTTTTGTAGGTTTGGGTGTACTCTTCTATAATAAGATCCCCAAGACTGTGATGGACCTGCCAATGCATAGCTTTAAGCAATATGTTAAAAAACATTTACTTAGTCAAGGGTACTACAACATTGATGAGTTCCTTAATGATAAAAATGCTTGGAGGCCGTTGGATCAGCTTCCACCTTCACACAGGAAGTAAAACTATAACAAATGTAAACAGTAATTGTTATCAATTGTAAATTATAATACTGTATGACTTTTTCAAAAGAGCAACTGTTGAGTTTCTTGCCGGTATCTTCTCAGCAGGACCTGCCTTCCGAACCGGTGGTAGAATCTTTACAAATAGTCAACTGGCGTGTCAAAAGTGCTTGTAAACTGAGCCTACTTGAAATAAATGATTTTTTATTTTGATTTTGATTTCATTCATCGCTTCAAGCCCCCCGGCCCGTGCGGACCATCGGGAGTGTTACGAACGAACTTGCCAAGCTACAGTGTGTGGTTTCATTTGCGGGATCTTGTACTTTACTTCTAAATAATAACTTTAAATTCAATGTTTTAAATCAAACCTTGGATTAAAGTTAACGGGAAAAAGTCGTAAAATAATACCGCCTAAGGAATTTCAACATCTCAAAATGTCGGAATGTAGACCAACCGGTTACGTTGATTTGCACATTCCATATGTCCGAAATGTGTAAAGAATTCATATATGACATATAAGATTTGAAATGTCTGCCAATACAAGGAAGTAGGAAGTACAGTCACAGCGCTGGAAAATTATCTAAAACTTATGCTTGATGTGATTCCTACTTCTGTTACATACTTATGTCACTCGTTGACTCTTTTAAAAAAATATACGTTCAAATACGATGATGATGAAGGTGATCGATCGAGTCCGGTTTCAGGGAAACTATTATGTATATTTTTTTGCAAGAAATTTAATACAATTACAAACCTAGTTGACAGAACTGACAGGTGCGGTAGAGTTATTGCAATCCTGTACATCAACTATTCCTGTTATTTTTTTCTTATCTGATCGTACTTTAATAGAAGTTGACTTAAACGATTAAAGTATAGAAAATAATTAATATAGGTACTAACATAATTCTGTAATTGAAAGAAAATTGTACACGGAAGGAGTCAAGTCAGCGCTAACAAATTTCACTTTCCCGAAGACGACCGCACCGGCCGTGTCAACACTAGCTCGGCGCTAACGGCTAATGAACGCACACGCACTGATGAGCGCTGTGACGTCACCAGTGACGCAACACGTCAACAAGACATGAGGAGATTCAGTGAGCGTTCGTTTTTACTGTGCGAAGTGATACAAATTAGCTTTGTTATCTTGAGTCGACGCTTGAGACATATCACGAGAACAATTAAATACGCTTTTTAACGTGCATTCTACTTTGTATACTTATAGGCTGCAATGAATTATAACTTTATCATGAAACACGGCTAAAACTCACGTGATTTAGCGGAGTATGCCCGACTAGTTTCGAATAGTCAAACGGGACCCTTAGTCATGAGCTGGTTCTTGCAAGGCGACACGATCCAAACTCATAAACTGATTCTAAAATATAAAACATACTTAGCAACCTAATCGTATTTTATAATAGAGCTTGTTTTATATTACTACTCAGCGCCATGCCTAAATTTCTGCCATCATGCGAGCAATATTGCAGGTACGTAAGGCTTACCCATTTATATTCCTCCGGTCTAGGGTTACCACCTAAGACTAAAGATCCCAGGGTACCTGCAAAATGGTACCCTTATATTGGCGTTGGTTTTCTACCTAAGTAACATCTGCTTATTATGTAAATGATTTATGTTAAAAAAAGTGTAAACCAGGCAGCTCGCATTAGAAATATGCTGAATGTAATGATAATACATATACCACTTATGTGCATTTCATAGATGCAAAAATGACCTGCCTACCTTGAAGAGTCATGACACACCTGTGTATTGGAGAAGGAAATTTCCCCCTTCCCCTTCTAATTGATTTTTGCGCGACTAAAAGTATCCTATAACCTACGTATTATGGTTTCATATCGTGCCATGTTTCATTTAAATTCATTCAGTAGTTTGAGCGTGATGCCCGGTCAACATTAAATACGGACATACAGACAGAATTGCACCTGCTACAGTTTATTATAAGTATAGATAGATTCCAAAGTTAGTACAACTATGCTAGGTAAAAGAAAGAGTGAGGAGAAATCAAAATTGTCAGCGACTCAAGAGAGTGGAAATCGGAGATAGTGTCACGGCGACCATCATTACGGGACTGCCACTGCCTGATTGCAGCCCACCGGCGCCGCTTGTACTTGCGCCTCTACAACTGCGGCTACTGTACAATTGTTGGGAAACTCGAGCGACACTGTCGACTACATATTATTAGCTAAGCGAAACTATCATAATCATAATCTACATCTACACTATTATATTATTAGAAAACTGTATTCTAATTGATCATATAGAACCCACGTTGACTTTCTTTCTATTTAAAACATCTATTTTAACGCTGCATGCATTTACAGATAGAGGTTTCGATTGATCATTATTATTATCAGGATTTATTTCTGAGACAATTTGCAAGTTAAGTCTATACGTAAGTACGAGAGTTATCTGAGATGACTCTAGTTATACAAATGTGTTGGATTTAATCAATGATTTTTGTGACACAATCACACACATACAAGTTATATTTATCTATACTAATATTATAAAGAGGTAAAGTTTGTAAGTTTGTAAGTTTGTCATATTTTTTAAATGGGGTAATCTTCGGAACTACTGGTCCGATTTTGAAAATTCTTTCACCAGTAGAATGCTACATTATCGGGGAGTGCTATAGGCTATATTTTATATTCGCATGCGCTGCCTTAACTATTGTGTAAAATTGAAATTAATGTATGGAGACTTTATGTATCTTTAAAAGTTCTACAAAAAAGTCCGCGACACCATATATCTATCTTCTATATATTAGCAGATATAGTACCTTTTGTGTTTTAAAAATTATTAATTTTATATACTTAGGTTTACGTCATTATTTATACTACTAAACTTTAATCCTTATCTAAATAAATTATTTAATAATCACAAGGATATTATGGAGATAAGATTTGCCCTTTACGGTATGTTAATTACTTAAATAGTTTCGGAGATAATACAAAATTTCTAAAAGACGCAGAAATTCCGCTATATGACGCCCGGCGCTTTCATTTACGTAGTTCCCGTTCCCGTGTGAATATGGGGATCAAACATAGCCTATGACACTCGCAAATAACGTAGCTTTCTATTGGTAAAACAATTTTCCAAATCGGTCCAGTAGATCCAGAGATTACCTCCTACAACCACACGAACTTTACCTCTTTATATTATTAGCATAGAAGTCTCTATTTCTCTTGGTCATACCACGACTCTCGAAGGACTGGACCGATTTTGCTAAGGGTAGGAGTAAGATAGAGAAGTTACAGGGTAGGGTAGGGTACGGGTAGGGAAGCGTAGGGGTAGTGTAGGGGTAGGGTAGGTTTAGGGCCGGGTTTAGGGTAGTGGTAGGGTAGGGGTAGAGGTAGGGTAGTGGTAGGGTAGAGGTACGGGTAGGATAGGGAAGTGGTAGGGTAGGGGTAGGATAGGCGTGAGATAGGGGTACGGGTGGGATAGGGGTAGGAAAGGGATAGGCTACGGGGAGGGTAGAGGTAGGATGGGGGTAGGGGTAGGATGGGGGTAGGGTAGGGGTAGGTTTGGGGTAGGGTAGGGGTAGGGTGGGGGTAGGGATAGGGTAGGGGTAGTAGTAAAGTTGACATCGAAATTTACGCGGACGAAGTCGCGGGCGTCCGCTAGTTATTTATACAACTAAACTTTAATCCTTATTAAAATAAATTATTTAATAATCACAAGGATATTATGGAGATAAGATTTGCCCTTTACAGTATGTTAATTACTTAAATAGTTTCGGAAATAATACAATTTCTAAAAGACGCAGAAATTCCACTATATGACGCCCGGCGCTTTCATTTACGTAGTTCCCGTTTCCGTGTGAATATGGGGATCAAATATAGCCTATGACACTCGCAAATAGCTTTCTATTGGTAAAACAATTTTCCAAATCAGTCCAGTAGATCCAGAGATTACCTCCTACAACCACACGAACTTTACCTCTTTATATTATTAGCATAGAAGTCTCTATTTCTCTTGGTCATACCACCACTCTCGAAGGAGTGGACCGATTTTGCTAAGGGTAGGAGTAAGATAGAGAAGTTACAGGGTAGGGTAGGGTACGGGTAGGGAAGTGTAGGGGTAGTGTAGGGGTAGGGTAGGTTTAGGGTCGGGTTTAGGGTAGTGGTAGGGTAGGGGTAGAGGTAGTGGTAGGGTAGAGGTACGGGTAGGATAGGGAAGTGGTAGGGTAGGGGTAGGATAGGCGTGAGACAGGGGTACGGGTGGGATAGGGGTAGGAAAGGGATAGGGTACGGGGAGGGTTGGGGTAGTGGTAGGGTAGGGTAGGGGTAGTAGTAAAGTAGAAATCGAAATTTACGCGGACGAAGTCGCGAGCGTCCGCTAGTAGAATATAAGAAGCGAAAATGTAACGTCGCACCAAAAATTGTATTTTGTGTTCATAATACATTAACATCTTGACTGTTGCTTCTTGGTCTAATTTTGTAGCTTCTTTTACAATAAAATAATAATAATAATGAAAGAAAGTCCGAACTGCGTCAATCGGTGCAGCCAGCATAAGGCTTCCCAGCGCTGGGCCACTAATGAAGCCATGATAATGATCAATCAAGTAATAAAAAGCCAGCGTTATGTAAAGCTCGCCGCTAATCGATCGCGCTAATGGCGCACCGAGTGCAATTAATCTTGCACCGCGTTCTAGTGAAAGCATGAAACTTCATGTGGAAGGAACCCCCGCAGGCGGCAGACTAAATGTCGTCCGCTTGTCTTATCGAATCGCGATCGATATGATAATAAAATACTAAAATTATATTTTTTTACATTCAGATAATGGGGATGATGACCAGGTATGAATATACTGATTTTTATGATACATTCGGGTAAATAAGGTCAATGTTAACTATTTTATACATAAAAAGCAAAGACTTTAAGTATAGGTTAAGTATTTGATGTCAACTACTTAATTCAAACTTCAAACAATACTTAAAGCTACCTCGAAAATATTGAAATTTATTCGAATAAAATAATATTTTTAATCAAAAGTTCATATAGTTTAAAAGTAAACAATTTTTAGGCATACGAATTTGTCAACTGCATCGTCGTTAAACAAATGCAGCTGTGTTAAATACGCGGTCTGTCCGTTTGTAATTTCAGAAAACATAACATTTTAATCGTAGGAACGATAAAATCAATTGTCCATATTTCAAAACAATCAAAATTTATTATTATTTTATCGGTGCATTTGAGAATTTGTTGGTGTATAATATTCGTTCCATGTCGTTCGTCTGCGTCAGCCCTCTGTAGACATACTACACGTACATTTAATCTACAAAACAATTATCCGCGCTGCAAGCGACGGTAAATTGATTGTTAAAACAAAACAAATTAATGAACGTCGATAACGACAGGAAATGGGAAAAGTGTTCGAATTATGTGCATGCAAATGGATGTACAACTGAGTGAAAACATTTAGCTATCTATTACACCCACGTGCTTTATGTTACGAAAAGAGTGGGGTGATAAGTTTGAGCGCATGCATGTCTATGACACTGTAGCTCTCAAACGGGTAAATCGATTTGGGTCGAATTTTATTTGAAATTTTGTTTTCCAGGGTTGTTCTTAAGATGTGTATTTACCAAAAAACAGCTTTCTTATAATAACAAAACTCTTCGTACCGTTCTAAACGTATCGAGGCTACGGTATCACATTCCAATAAAGACGAAAGAAAACCTACGAAAATCTCTCTGTCGAGGGTTAAGAGACCGGATGCAGTGTCCAAATATGTCTCTACATTAGTGTCCACAGTTCAACCGTGGCTGGCCGCCAGAAATAACATTAAAAAACCTCGTCTATTTCGGCCTCACGCACACACGCACAAACTTCCGCCACAGTCTCATGTCGTGGCTGCTGTCTTCGTTCACAATGAGTCGCCGATAACCTAATGGCCTGATTAGATAAACAGATGCATTTTTAACTTGTTTGTGTAGTGTTTTGTTAATGTAAATAGCTCCCTAAACAGATGCTGAAGAGTTAATTACATAACAAAGTACAATGTTGTTATTAACAGTAGGTATCGACCCATTTTTTTCCGATGATAAACGCAATTACGCATCCCTATCCGGAAGGATATGTGTGACTCGCCGAGACTTCGGAATACCCACTAAAACCCAGCGGATCCGGCTTCGTCCTTTGGTGACATAACGTTCAGTATCAACCCAACCTCAATTCTTTACTGACGAGCCCGACTACCATAAACGACATTTGCACCTTTGCACCCTTTTTGACATTCTTACCTTTAAGTTTAAATTAATATCAATACGACTTTAATATCACTATATCGGTTAATTGCCACTTCAGCTTTGCGACTCGCTGAGTGTCTTGTATGTGACTTTGTTTCGTCTGAGGATCTCCTCATTTCTGATTCGATCACGCAGAGAAACTCCAAGCATAGCTCGCTCCATCGCCCGCTGAGTGAGTAATGTCAAATGATGATATCTATAATAATTTGATGGTAAGAAATACGCCGCACTTCGCCTTGCAAGATATGCGCCGGCCCTAACTGTCGACACACACCTCACAGCACAGTTGAACGCGCAGTGAGAGCACCTCGGCCGGACGAGCGCGCATTCCTGTGCATCCCGTGGGGTCACGCTAACTGCCTGCTTCCCACTCGCGCCGACCGAGGGTGCACTATGCACGAGCACTTTCATTCAACTACGTTTGATTAATGAATATATAATAAAAGAAACTCTATACTCTAGCTATGCCAGCGAATATTTGCCCGCGCCGATCCCGTGTGACAATATCAGGACAATAAGGGTACCGTTTTAGTACGAATTACAAAGAATTGAAAATTAATAGAAGCAGTAAAACCGTTAAAACATAGTTTTCTCCAATAAACTCGTAGAACATTATCGTAATAATAGACAGCGTTATAATTATTGCAGCAAATAGTTTAGTCCAGTAAATTCGTTCAGACAGAATATATAGATTTGATTGAAATTAATTTTCTATTTAATTAATAATAAGAAACGGATGATTGAAATTTGAAACGGCAAACTAAACTGTTGAAACTATATTAATCTGTTTGTCCCTAGAAGAAACTTTGAGATATTGATAAAATAATTAAAATTACTGATCAAATAGCATTTATTACTGAATGAACAACTACAACTATAAGACGAGGAGACTTGGCCTACTTCAATCTACTAGTAAAAGTTTCGAATAACAATTGAAAAATCCCCAACCGTGTTCAGTTTACCGTCTATCTTTTT
This sequence comes from Bicyclus anynana, assembly GCF_947172395.1. Classification (NCBI taxonomy): domain Eukaryota; kingdom Metazoa; phylum Arthropoda; class Insecta; order Lepidoptera; family Nymphalidae; genus Bicyclus; species Bicyclus anynana. The sequence goes on along the minus strand of NC_069086.1, from coordinate 18,812,126 downwards.
CCTTTCATCCGAGCTTCCTTCGTACTCGGCGGAATACCTGTTCGGAATAACTAAGAAGCTACTAGGGTCACAGCGGCGCTAAGGAAGTGCTCAACATTAAGCGAACAAGGTCAGGACGGCGCGACGTGACCTCTACCTTGATTCCACAACATATAAACGCAGAGCAAAGAACTCGTTTAAGATAAGTGTAATCAGTTATTATTAGACAGATAACTTGTAATACATCATCTTTTATTATATTGAATGTTGACATTATGCAATAAGTAAAGCTCATGTATAAAATCAATATAAGGAAGAACATTTTACTGAGAGTTATTAACTGTAACTGAAGATTTTTAAGGAAGGTTTACTTTACAAGAACGATAAGTTTGACGATTTGTAGAGACTAACTCTCGCGTGAAGAAAAACCAGCAACGTTGTTTTAATTCACATGTTGGTTGCGTGTGTCTATATCGAGTGTCAAGAATACTTCCGTCGACTTAAGACTCAGTGTCGCTTGACGTGAGGAATGTTATCAGCCGGAGCTAGTCTCATATCACTGACTTCCCGGCTCCCGCCACTCAACGAGTTCAACACTTTATTTTTCACTAACTACACACACGCTTGCAAACATCATTTGAGTATGTTCGCCCACTGTACGACGTAGATTGTAACCATTCCAACATGAGGTTATCAAGTGACGTGAACTTTTTCGGTTTCGTTTCAAGCCCATTTATATGAACGTCTGAAGAGATAAGAAACACTTCAACTAAAATCACTCACAATCGGTGCAATAGTAGTTTCTGTTGTAAGCACAGTCGATAGTTATTTCTTTAATCCGATTATTTCCAGAACTGACACGATCTTCTTCCTATGTCAATATTGAAATGGCTTCAATTTCAACCAGTTGCAAGAACCTTGATTTTTGGATATTTTCATTACTAAAGGCAATAAAGTCTTAATATTAGTAATCTTACAATCATTTCTCGCGGATATCTATTAAAATTATGAACATTCATGCCCTATGACTTACAGCTTCAGTCCTTCCCAAGAACCAAAGAAAAGATTTCTTCAGAACGAGCCTCAAGTTATTTTTATTATCTGTATTCAGTTTCTCTCTCCTTCTACATTCTACAATTTATCTGCGCGCATGACTAATCAAAGTGCCAATAAATCAGCCAAACGACTTCAACTTTAGCTAATCTTTATAACCTCAACTATCACTAAGAGCATCACACCTCTGTTTGTGCTAAAAATATATTTCCTCCGCTTCACAAATCACAGGAACTCTTGACCGCTTTGATATGATTTTCAAAACACATAGCTTCAAATTATTACATAATTTTGGAAAACGTATCCAAATATTACATCGGCCAAAAATTCACATGCAATTGTATAATGTGCCGAAGTGGGCGCGTTTAAATGCTAAACACAATGAGTCATGTTTCACACAGACGCTGTCTATATTTGCATTAATTAACACATTTCCCATTCATACACCTAAGCTTTAAGAAATTAAAAATAAAAATAAGTCGAGTCACTAACCAAAAGAAATGTGCAAGAATCTAATAAGGTAGAGACTAATGCGCGGAGATATCGATTAGTAGGCTAGTATATGTACTCGTAGGTATGGAACTCGTATTCAAAAGAGTACATTCTTTGTAGTCTAAAGTAAACTGAATGAAAAAAATAAAATCAAATATCCAATGTTGCACAAGAAGAACCACATATGTGTCATGTGATAAAAGTTTCACTCGCAAATCTCACAACATAAAGGTTTTATATAGCAATTCAAAGTATCTATTACTATAACATCCAGTGAGATCACAGTCTCTAACTTGTCAAGCTTTATCTATTTAAAGTATCTGTCTGTACGATAGGAAACGATTCATAGATGCAATGAATAAGGGAGATAATATTATAGCAACAGATTCCTGCGAATCAAGTCCGTCATGTGCATGTCCGGCGATTGACTTTAATCCGATATGCCGAGATATATCAGATACACTCACTAGTAATATATTACATGGAATTATTGATTTCTAGACTATCGAAAATGTGTACGTTTCTATGTTCTTTATTTATCGACAAGTTACAGTGAAGATGGTATAGTGCTAATCAAAACTAGAAAGTAAATTTACTATTTTACCGTAATTATGGTGGCTGACTTTTGTAACACTGCTTTGTATGATAATGCTAATCGTTTGGCCGGAGCAGACTTATTTAGAAAATGTATTTTTAGCTCTAAAACTGGAATCAAACTCACGACCACCTTGCCAGAGATACACAAAACTCCAGACAGAACGCCGGGCAGTCGGAATGAGGAAGGGTTGCGCAAGCGGCGGGACCTGTCTGTTATCAAACAAGCCTCGCGTATGACAAGATTTATGGCTCGTTCACGTCGATGCCTGATATCGCTTGCGTCACTGGTGAACTCGGTAAAAATATTAACTATTTCTTTAAACATGACCAGGCCTTCGACACTCCAACTAAGTTATCTGCACCTACTGTGGCGATGACCTGATGTGTCGATTCCCGCATTCGGACCAAAATGTCTGGAATTTGAGTCTGACCGTGGTCATGGAGATATTGAGGCTTCAAAGGTGATGTTTGCTAATTGTATTTACGGATAAAGGGCCTGAACTCAGAACGCTAGTATATGTTCAAAGATTAGTGCGTTTCTAGTTTTTCTAAACATAACATTATTTTCCATCCTAAAACGCTATTTCTTGTGGGCGTTCAAGGACTAGAGCGTTTGTAATATTTTTTAAAATTACCTATCATTTCCCATCCTAAAATGTATATGAGTATCAGCGCGAATTTTCCAAAGCTTGACGTCACAGGTAAGCTCGTACGAGTCAGTGTAACAGATTACACAGCGGCAGAATGTGGCGGGGATTAGATAGCGCCTGACATTTCGGTTTAATAAATGTTTTTTGCCAACATCACGAGAAACTTGCAGGTTGTAAAAAAGATCGCAATTTTGATTACATTACTAATGGGGCTAATTACAAGATCGTATTTAAGCAGTAATTCTCCAGTTTTTATAATTTATACGCCTACTACCCAAATTAAGAACTTGCGCATGCCACTGATACAATTAAGTTTAAAAGCTGTGACGTCGAAATGTTGTGACGATCGTGTTCGAGAGTACCGACCTGCTAGAATGCACCTGGAAGTTGCCGCCGTCGAGCAGGCGCACCTTGGCGAACAGCACGGCCGACACGAACGGCACCTCGGTCAGCTCCTCCAAGCAGCACTGCACTTCGAACTTGTATCGCTTCTTCTTCATCATGAACGCCATGATCCGACAACATCGGGCCCGGCGCACTTCCCCGCACCCCGGCACTGACTGCTCCGACCGGTCACTCACTGCACTTCACTTCACATCAACGAACGAACAAACACTAATATTTGTTTATCTCCTACGTAGATAAATACAGCGGAGGAGCGATTAGTGCGACGGCGTAGCTTCGACGGAGGCGCGCGGGGCGGGCGCTCCGAGGCATATCGGCTGGAGTCGTTAGCCTGCGGAGGAAATTGGTGCTTGTACACATTAAGATACCTTAATTGTTTTATTGATACGCATAACCAGTTCACTATCGCGTAAGCGTGCCTTTGTTCTTAATTTTGTTAAGAAATTTTGTTAAATTTTTTTTTTTGGTATTAACACCGTAATGGAATCTATATCGAATGGCTACAAGTAGAATAAGTGCTTACGTCAACTACATACACATCATCATCATTATCAACTGATGGACGTCCATTGCTGGACATAGGCCTCTTGCATGGACTTCCAAACATAATGGTCTCGGGCCGCCAGCATCCAGCGGCTCCCCGCAATCCGCTTCCGCCACCTAGGGAAGTGTCGAACAACACTGCGCTTTCTGGTGCGAGTCGCCATTCCAGCACCGTGGGAAACCAACGTGCATCGGGTTTTCGAAACGTGGCCTGCCTATTGCCACTTCAGCTATGTCAGTGACTTTGGTTCGTCTGCGAATCTCCTTATTTCTGATTTGATCACGCAGAGAAACTCCGAGCATTATTCGCTCCATCGCCTGCCGAGTGCCTTCTAATGAGGCCCATAGTTAGCGACCAAATCACATACCAAAACTATACATGTTTAGAAACTAAAACAGACTTTACACCGTACTTCTGACGAAGGACGTCACACTACTTGCGTTGTACGACAGTCCACATAACTTCATTTGGCTATCATACCAATAGGAAGTGTGGCATGCGACTGCGACTAATCTGATGACGTAGTACTCGTTACTTAGCTTATCTTACACCTATCTGGCTCTGAGTGTTTACATTTGAACAGGTCTTTTAATACCGGATCAATAAATCGCTTGATGCTTATCATTAGGTACACGTTTTAGTAAATGATGATTCGGACTGACCTCCACATTCAAGGTCAGGTATATTCATGCGTGGCTTACCTATTGTTGCCATTTGCGTTGCGCTAACAAATCTATTTTTTAGGTCCAACAAGTTAGCTTTTGACTCCCATGACTTTAAAAATATGGTAGAATATAAAGAAAACTTGTACTTACAGTAAGTTTACTAACATTTACCTTTTACGTCAATAGTCAAATATATACTAACTTTTTATTTAGCAGAATTGGAAGATCCTAGTAGCACATCGCCCACTGCGGAAGACCATAAGTCGTCAGTCTTACTGCTTACATAATCTGTAACAAACAGGAATGTGTTACTCTATATTACATACAATTAGCATTTATGCTAATTGTATGTAATATATATTTATTATTTATTTATTTATTTTTTTTACTACTTGATATTACACGCTAAGTAATTTGAGGTAAGGTTTAGCAACTATAGTCTAAGAGGTAGGACGAAAAAGGATATATGCAAGGCAAGGCATTAATAACTTCGTTTGCGACATAATTTTCATGAATGACATTTAACACAATATATCATTTACAGTATGAAAACAATGTGCGGAGCACAAGCGGAAAAAGACAGGCTTTACTATGTTACCAGCTGGTTAAGTGATGTATAAACCTGCTAATCTAGAATAGTGTGATTTTTGTTCTTTAACTCTTCTTAACTTTTTCTTTTCTCAACTCAAAACTCAATGCAGTTTTGAATAAGTTAACTTATTTTTAAGATGCAATTGTCAATTCTTACAACGAGCATTTAGAGCAGCCATTGCCATGATTGACAATGATGATTAACAGTCGTTGGTATAGATTTTGGTACCCGGCGTAAAAGTATCCTTTTTTGCGAACTTTGCAGCCTTGAACGTCACCATTACTACTCGTACTATCATGTATACTGTGTCATTCTGACCCATGTTAGTGTATCGCGTATATGGATTCCTCGGCGCGAACATTATGGAAAGATATTTAAATGCGTAGACGAATATGCCGCGGTGGTCTCTTGGAGTAGCCAGTAGGTAGCGTGTGAGGTAATAATCGTAACCTAGCTGCGTCTAGCTCATTTGCATAACAGAAGGCGAAAAGGATGCAATTAAGTGTGCATTGGGAGAGTAAAATCTGCTGCAGGTAATCGCCGCCATTATATCATTGAGCACGACCTTCGCGTGCTCCCCACTTGCGCAAGCGCAGCCGCCCGTTGCAGCCGCGAGCACGCTCCTTCACTACTACTGACTACCAATTGTTCGTTTTTAAAGGGTAATCCTTTATGTTCTAGTATACTAATAGAAGAGGGATGAGGACGGTCAAGCACGGAGTTTATCTAAACGGGTCAATTCAATGGTATAATTGACTATATCAAGCTTCAGGTAAGACCGCAACAAAATGCTATTTAACAATAGGCAAAAGCAAGGTAATAAGTGTTCTCTGATTCGCCTTATCCTAAAAAACTACCGTTTTATGGTTCAAAGGATAAATTTAATCACAGAAATAAACTGTCGACACACCATCCTGTATACTGTAAAACCAAAACAACGATAATTGACATTTTAAAGGGGCAGTACAGTGAATTCAGAAGCATTGTATTAAGACAGTCATACGTAAAAGTCATCGCGTCACCCTTCTAACATCACCAAACCGTTACATTGCAGTATTGTCGTTCCTGACGTCTCACGAAGTAAAAATATTGTTGTTTTTAGTTTAGTTAGATACTTAGTGATGACTTCATGCCGTCAGTAAGATGCTTTGCGAAGCGGTACCATCATATCGCGTATAATGTGATATTGCTGTCTTATTTGATCATTGAGATACATTAGTTACTAGCTGAAACCGCGTAGTTCACCCGCGTGGTTCTCGTTCCCGTAGGAAAACGGGGATAATAATATATTGCCTTCCGAGGAAGGCAATATATTATTCGAGATAAATGAGCTATCTAAACACTTGATAATTTCTGTACATTTCTATTACATATCACTCTTTATCGTATCTACCGTATAACTACGCTAAGAAGAAGGTGACTTTTCTCGTTTACTTCATAATATAATCAAACACAAACACTTTTATATAAAACACAACACCAAATTATACGTGTCTTCTTGTTCATAATTTAATGCGTACAGAAGTCTGATATAAAACAGTAAGTATAAGTCCCGGATATTTTATCCCAATAGTTGGAACTGTTGGCCGCGAGCCAAAATCAACTCGCTTCGATCACCTTGGAAGTTTTTAAGAAAATCGTCAACATCCGAATGATAAGTTAGGTCTTAACGTTATTTATTTCAGCAGATGTTTTTTCACCTGTGTTCCTGTTCCCGTAGAATAAGGGGATAAAATATATTCCATGATATTCCCAATTGATAAGATAGCTTTCTTTGGTAAGTTTTCAAAGCCGGTTTAGTAGTCAAGGATTTAAGGTGTTCACGCCGGATACCTACCTGATGATGATGATTTGCAACGAGTAGGTAGCTATACAATTACCTATTCAACTCATATTAGGAACTTATAATAGTCTTGGTTTTGAAATAGGGATGATGACAGTTTTTTAAATTGTATATAAATTAAAAGTATGCTAATAGTAAAGCAATTTTGTAAAAGGAACAGGGTATCTGCGATCATTACTTTCGGAGCTACATAGATTTAAAGGGTCAGATTTGCGGCGCTGCTGCGGATCCCTGAAAAACGCCCCATACAAAATGGCACGAGCTAATGACGTCGTAGGTAATGATCGTTAGATTTGTATGTGCGTTCAAACAAAATTACTAATAATATCTTTGCGCTACTCAACGTTTATTCCCTATAATCTAAGGTGGAAGCGGGCTAACTTGTTAGGAGGAGGATGACAATTTAATAATCTGAAGTCTTGTGCATTTGTAGAACCTCGGCGGCTTATATTACTTCAATATTAATAGAACACTATACACTGCTCCCGAAAGTAAAAACCTTCCAAGAAATATAATCCCCAAGAGCCCAAGAGCAATGTGGCTAGGTTATGAAAGCAAAACACCCTTTGTAGGATAAAATTAGTTTAATATGTAGATTATAAAATATAATGATATTATACTGATATAATAATTATAACATACATTATCAAGCGATAGATACCATTACAGATTTATTTAAACAATGTAATATAAACGAAAAATGCAGTGTGTCTTTACGTTCACACTACAACTGTAACTGAACATACACAGTCGAGTGACTTTATGTTCCCTGTCAAAGCTGGTTATAACATTTATAATACCTACTGTCAGTAATATTGACAATAATATTGAACGTGTGCGGGCAGTCTAACGCTTACTCAGTGTGGGACGGCCGCTGATAGTTGTCGCCATGGCAACGGTACTCGTAAACACACAAACAAACACGACTAGTGCCACGCCACTGATAACAATTTAAAGTCGTTTGTCATGCATTATTTTATTGGACCGATGCTTAATTAAGATGAGTCATACAATTATTATAGAAAATGTAATATTATTATTACTCTTGGAGAACTCTTTCCCGGGAATAAAAGAAGCCTAATTTAATGTTAGTCTTTTATTGAGGAAGATTGCTTTGGATGTAGAAGTAAGGTGACAAAAACGCGCGATTGCGTGTGTAATCTGAAGGGACGTCACGTCAGAAAGCGATGACATAGAAGCCCTTTTACAGACAGCCGTGGCTAAGCAACTACTCATAGACAAACTATAATTTACGAGGATAAACATGTTTCTGCTTTTCTAACTTCCTTCAGTTTCACACTCTTTACAAATAAAGTCTTCTGAAAATACAAATTACATTTGCGCCAAATTTAGTCAAAATCAGTTCAACAGTTTTACCATATAACAGTAACAGGCAGCCATACAAAGTCACAAAATTTTGATTACGGAATATCAATATCGGTATATTTTTATCGGCCTGTGATTTCCAGCGGCAAAACTTTAGAAAACTGTTCTAGTGTTTTCCCCAAACGTTTATAATATAAATAAATATCATTTTGAACATTTATTAACTTAAATAAAACGCTATTTCTAAATGTGTTGAAAGATAGAACCACATTTGTGGTTTGATATCTTTCAACCTTTAACCCCTGGTCCGCGGTAGTGAGCTCTGAACCTCATAATGCGAACGTTTTACAATCAGGAAATACCAGTGACGGCATGCGAAAAATCATTGTGTCAAACAAGGAGGACAAACCTAATAGGTATTATTTCAATAGCTCACAAGATCAAATAAGTTTAGGAAATGTTAATAATTATGTATTGACGAAAACTCTCTCGCTACGCAAGTAATTTACGAGAAACCACCCGAACAATATAGGTTATAGGATTAGAGAAAGTTTACAAGTCTGAGAAGCTAAAAAGTAAGGAATTTCTGAGTTCTACGACAGGAATTTTAATCACCTAGAGCCTTATTTGATAAATGGACTGTCTAACACAACAATATTTTTCGAACCTGAGCATTCAACCAAACAAACGAACAAAAGAAGGAGCTTTATAATACCTACGAGTATTAGTACAGACATAGCGTGACAAAGCATGATGTTGCGACGTGTCGTCAAACCACAGCATCAAATGTATGTTGAAACATTGTCTATGTGACCCCGACCTCCCCGCGCTCTAAGCGGAGAGCATAATCTCGTGAGCTACAAGCCATTATAAAAGCTACAGGGTGCTCATGAAATACACCTTTTACCGAATAAGCGCAAATTGTAATCGAGAGGGCAGCGACACGGAGGGCCATCGCAGAGGGAGGGAAGGAGGCGCTGCGACAAGAGCGCGTCCGCCCCTCGCCTACTTACCTACCCTCAGTATTAAATATTGAGATATTTCTTGTAAAATTCCCTCGCATACTTGCTCTCTCGAATGAGATTACTCGACAAATTGAAATATTCGAGCTATGAAGCGGGTATCACAACATTATTACTATCCTAAATATTATAAACGCGAAAGTTTGTACGGATGTTTGTTACTCTTTAACGCCGCTACTACTGAAGCGATTTAGCATTAACACATAGGCTACTTTTCATCTGGAAAAGATCCATGGTTCCCGCGGGCTTTGTGGATTGTTTTTGATCGGTTTTTTGGACTACGTGCCCTGCCCATTGCCACTTCAGCTGCGCAATTCGCTGAGCTAAGTCATTGACTTTCTTCTGCAGATCTATAGCTCGCTCCATCGCCATCTGAGCGAGTCACAAGTTACATGAAAGCTAGTAATGATGTAAGTAAAAGTTCAAGTAGCTCACTGGAAGCCTCAGCGCGTCCGCCAAGTGACCGTCACGCGCCGCGCCCGCGCCGGTCATCAACCGAAAACACCGACGCTAACAAAAACACTCATCTTATCACGAATTCGCGACCAACAAAACAACTTTACTTTTTATGCGCCCGCGTACCTACTTGGCTTTAGGAAAATAAATCTTGAAATACACTTTATTGTGCACTGAACAAATGACCTATACTTCCCTGCAATAAAACAGTAACTTACTATTAGCAAAATATTAGAGAGGGCAATAATAATGTAAGATAATATAGCCGTCACAGTTCCTTGAAGTCAAGCTTAATCTAAATACAAGACAAATAATTGCTATGACAATAAGATTTATTAACTCAATATAAATTTATTTTTGAACGAATCGTTGAATGCATTTCTAATATCTAGGAGTTAGTAAAAACCTGAGCAGTACCTGAGCAGTACAGTTACCGAATTCGACACTTCCTAAGAACTTGGTAAAGAATTCTAGAAAATATCATAGATTATACTCATTAATTATAACTCTATACTACTATCACTAAATATAAAAACCAAACCAATACACACTGAATTTGAACGTGTTTCATTCGTATGTACCGTGCGTGACAGACAGACGTACATGTGTTCCAGTCATGAAACCATTGTACTCGTAGCTAATTGCTGGCACGTGTTATATGATTTAGTGCAACGACCACATAATACGAATTCACATATCTAGGTTGTAACAAAGTAGTTTTATGAAAGTAATAACCATACACACAAAACACACACACACAAATGTATTTTATTGACACAAATCAATAAAATACATATTTTATTGATTTGTGTCGCACATTGCTTAAGTTAGATTTCTCGTAATGTCAACGTTATTCATAAATAAATAAATTTCAGGATGCACATTAACTTAAGCCACAATAGCTAACGGTTCATCTGGACTAAGTCGAACAGTTTTTCTTCACGTGACCATACCTACTTCTAGTACCTTGACTAATAATATTCAATACTTCTCTAACTAAACGAATAGCTAGAGAAGAATAATATCCCTTGCTCTACTTAACAAAAACCTCAAGCAATGTCAAAACGTCGCTTTACAAACCCCGAGTGTCACGTTACAAAGACAAGATCTAGCTCCAGTTAATCAATCTTCAGTTCACAAGTATTATACCAGTTTTAATGATCTACAGAGCGGGCCAGCTGTCAGAGCGTTGCACATTGCATTGATGGATTAATGTTTTAAATGCTGCTCTTAAATGCGGCCACAATACCGTAACAAGGTTTCAAAAAACTTGCCCTCTTTTTCTGTAAGAATAGCTTTTTGCTGCGTTTCTTTGCACCACATCTTCGGTGTCGATAAACAGTAAAAGTAAGATCGACGACCAACTAAAAAATAATAATACACACAAGAGTGTATTATTATAAACAAAAAAACAACATGAAAATCCGTTTAGTAAGTTTACATTATCACTTAACAATAACACAGGACAACCAAAAATATTATAAATAGTATAAACCTCTACGAGTACTTCTATTTCCCAAATTAACTTCCTTAATGTCAAGGATTCATGGAAGCAATCGACTCTACTTTCTTCTGCATACAAGACAGGATTGAAAATGAAATTTAAAATTAAAAAATTGCGACATTTATTTATTAAAACGAGCAGCTGTCGAGTTACTTTTATAGTGTAGGTACATATTCGTAAAACAAGTTTCAGTTTCATATTATTTAGGTACATACTATAAATAAAAATTAAACATGACTCATACACTACTAGAGGTAAAATAATACTGACAATGTTTTTTTTATTTAAGAAGTAATAGAAGTTTATATAACGTAACGTTCAGGAATAACAGGTCAATGAAATATAATACAACGTGTACCTAATTGAAGCAAGTTATGATATTAAAAGGAAGTTTAATATGCATTGGGAAATGACAAAACAGCGCAGAGATTATTGAAGTTTTGTAAAACAAAATCTGAGATAAATTAAAAACAAATCATGGTAATAAAGAATGTAGGACGTAGTTGCCTCATTTCCAAATACCAAACAACGGGAGGTTGAATAAAACAGTCAAACAGCATTCTTAGCGTTAATTATGTTTTAATTAACCGAACAATCCATCAAATGTACTAAAGTACCCAACAGTCGACGGGAACTAACAAATCTTATGTGAAGGCAGGCAACGCAATACCTCGTATTATTGTTACATCAAAACGCACATTCTCCTTGAACATCAAAGTAAATATATATATGTTTATACAAGCAATAGGTTAAATTTTCCGATGCATTAGATTATACATTTGAACATAATTAAATCATAATATATATGTTATAAGCTACTAATAACGTAATGGATCAAAAATTAGTACTAATTACAAAATTAATAATAATTAGTACTGATGTAGTATGATAAAAGATTTTAGTTTTCGAATAGGAAGTAATAATTAGTAATTAGTTGACCTACTTTGCTATCATCTGTAAAAAACTGACAAATGTTAAACATACTACGTCACCCAGTTCCGAGAGAAAATCCTCTACGCACGTTACACCCCGAAACTGAGACCCCAGACAAAGATGTTGACTATACAACATTCAGATGCGATCAGATTATTAAGCATTCTGCTAATTAATCTGGTACCTACATTAACTAAGTAAGCAATATTTCTAAACTAGACAGACATAAGGAATACTACCTTGGAATACGGAAATCAATTATGACAAATAGAAACATCAGGTTGGCACTCTCGACAACGTTAAGAAACCATAACATTCAACAAAAACTTGCCACACTTTTCTCGGAAAAGCGCACAATTTCTACAAGTTATCTAACGCGAGGAAATGTAATGATTGAGAACCGCTAGCAGCGATCACAATGACGTACTCATAGCTATCAGGAATTACAGAGAACTGGTGAAACGTAGACGTATACACAATAGGAACAACTATGGGAAGGTGCCACGTGCGGTGAAGACACATATCTGACACAAAGAGATAAATGTAGGTGACTGGCATTATCTATGCCACATTGATTTTGTTGTGTTAGAAATCATTGCTTAGCATATACGAGAAATCAATAGACAAAAAATAATGAGCACGGATACTATTAAATTGACCATAGTAGGCTATAGAGATTTAAATATTTTTTATTTCAATTAGTATATATCCATTTGGTCTATTTTGGTTATTTATACAAACTTTCATTATGATCGGTTGAGTAGTAAAAGCGTAACAAACAAACAACTCACGTCGCCATTTATAATATTAATATATTAAAAATTGTAACAAACTCAATTGATAACCTCCTCTTTTTTTAAAGTCAGTTAAAAAGTAGCCTCTGACGATCAATACAATATAATTACTAATTAACCGTTTTATTAATAAATTAGAAATTACAACTTTTGACATACCATTAATTAATTAGTATAAGATATTTGTTTTGATTTGATTGTATATTTTAATCCGTTCTTATCGTACAACCCAAGGTCGACTGCGAACCGCGATATGCGCTAGAATAGCACTCGAATCTTATCACAAACAGTAATATCAATGATATCATATCAGCTTGTAGTTTTTTAAAATGCTTCAATATTATTTACTGCTGCATCAAATGCCCACAATTATTATTGCCGTATGAAGTGGAATAATAGGAAGTAATGCTGTATCTAATGCTAATGTATTAGGATCGTGCTCATACATCAATTTCATTCGATTGTTATAAAAACATGAGGCGGTGTTTTACGAAAAGATGTAAACTAAACAACTAATATTATTATTTGTTGTTTAACTTAAAAACAAGGTATCATTTAGATTATAATATAGAAGAATTACAAATACGCCGGCATATTACAATCAGATTTCATCATATACCAACTCGACGAGGGCAACGTCTTCACTTACCTACGATGAAGATATTATTGATGAGCCAGCAACAAATGAGATTTCAGAGACGCCGCGTTATTGAAATAGAATTGCCAAGGCGGTTTGTGGCTGAATTGATGTAATATGATTTTTGAAAATCGTTAAGGGTTTGCCTCATGCTCGTATTTCTAATAAAGAAAAATAATTGGATAATATGATTGGCATGTAGAATTATAAAATATGTAGCCGTAAATTAGGCAATGTGTTGTAAGGATAAAATTGATAGGTAAGAATAGAAAAATTATTCATTCGCACGACAAATAATTTAAAAATGTAGGTATATCTGGGTCATTGGATAAACCAGCTCGTTGAACGTGCAAAAACAGAGCAGGTAAATGATTAATATCTAAATTATAACAACGAAATAATTGTACAAGGCATTGAATTGATAAATGATACATTGAAGAAGACAAGGCTGGGCGATATTAGGAATAGTAGGAATAGACAAAGGAGACGGTCGCGAGCTAGAATATAAACGCTAAACGATAACAATTGGCTGAGAGCAAGCCGCAAGTTCATTGACACCGCTGATCACACACGCGATTTGACTGCAAACTTGTAAGTCGTGTCGGCATGAGGAAACAAGAGGAGTCGTTACTCCCTTTCTATTCATCTTTGTGTCCAAATGGGTCATTGAAACGTGACTTTTCATTTTTTGCAAGCTTTTTCAAATTTATAAACATCATCCGCTCTAGCAACCATTGGGTATCGGAATACTCACTGATCTTCCTCGGTCTTTCATATAATCACATGTGCTTCTATAGACTTCATAGTTTTAGTACTTAGGTAGAGATTGGGAGACACGAACTAAATTGATGTTAATGTTTAAATAATAGTAGGTACTTCTACAGTATACACCTATTTATTATAGAAAAATATATAAACGTTAAAACTGTAAACACAATGAAGCATTAGATTCCAATACATCAGTTACAGCAATCGGGGTCAACCATTAGGGTCAGCGGCGGTGTGCAGCCGAAACCGAGTCCGAACTAGTTTCGCTGACCGGCGTTGTATAACGGTTGCGTGCATACTATCTCTATTTGCAACGAGCATCTGCGTTTCACGTACGAGCGCTTACTCCTTGATAAAAGTTAAACCAAAAGTAACCGGACTCTTAGAGATACAAAATTCAATATAACAACCATGACGGAACGCATCCAATAAGATTGTGAAATTGGTGTATGATAGACTGACGGATTACTGGCAGAATTGCACAGCACAGGAGTTGCAAGTTGCCAAGTCCATTACTTCGTGCAAACTTGCAAACTTACGATAATTTTGGTAGTCAATTTCAGTTTCATTACCAAAGTAGAGAACATTGATGTAAAATAATATTGTGCTTTGAATGTCACAGAGGAATTTAGAGCTCAGTTAAAAAAAACAGCATGAGCTCGTTACGAGTGTTTCACCATACTATATATGAAATAATGATAGAATCGAGACGTATCCACTAAAACCAAATATATTATACAGCAATATAGCGAACGTACTAGAGCAATGTGTCCGATTCTCGAATGTCGGCAAATTGATGATCTGTCAAGCACATTAAAGGAAGGACGTTGGCACCGCACGCCGTTGGAGCGATCAATAGGATAAATTGTCACGTCGCTTCGGTTACATGCGGTGTGGACAGGCACGAAATACGAGTGTGCCTGATCACGCCAACCTGACAGATTTCGTAACATTATCAACAGAGACATAATGACTTATTCATTAGAATTTTAGAAAGGCAGAGGCTCCAGTATTATGACAGGGTCTATTTTATCTATTACATATTCCATCAGTTTTAAACGTAAGCGTAGATCATTGTGTATAAATTATGACGAACGCAATCGGAAGTTCTTGTAATGTGCGAAACTACAATAACAGGTCTAATAGTAATATCATCCTCATCAATACGAAAAGGATGTTACTACCACTAATTTTAGTTATTGATTTCAACTGAACTCTATCATTAGATTAGTATGTTTTGTGCTATTTGAAACTCACTTACAATAAATATTTTTTTTAAGAAGTACGGCAGCATATCAAAATGGAGGACGAAGGTAAGTTGGCACTTGGCAGTGACTTTGACCGACCGTCGTGTCGTCGCCGTGTCTGCCTGCCCACCGAACGCAAGACAATGGCAAGGTCATGTCGACTCTTTCGACGAGTCTTGACACTGGTTTCCGCGTTTTTTACATACTCATACCTAATTTACAAAGGACACAATTTGGACATAATACCTAGATATCCGTTTACATCGTACATTATTTTGTGTCTCAACATGGCGTGCGAAGTTAACGCCTTGCCTCAAATATATATATAAATATATTCTCTATAACAGTTCCTATTTATTGAAAGGAAGGTATACCTAGTGGGATCATCAAATGGCAATGAGAATCATTATTTATATTAAGTACTAGCTGACGCGGAGCGGTTTCACCCGCGTGGTTTCCGTTCCCGTAGGAATATGGGAATAATATATAGCCTAACCAACAAACAAACAAACAAACTCTTCAGCTTTATAATATTAGTATAGATAATTTACAGGCCGGAAAAAAAAACTAGTAGAAGATAGTTATGGAACAATCTAGGAAAAGGACCTTAAACAAATAATAATATTTGTGTTATGAAAACTATAACTAATAACTAAAAAATATACCAACATTGTATCTATTCTTAATATCGTGGAGTTATCTTTCCTGCTTTATTACAACAGGTACATCAGTACGGTAAAAACCACCTCACACATTTGTTTAATTAAATCAAGAACGCAAAAGAGATGAAGTTATAGGAAAATTCAGTGTCATATTATAAAATGCATGTTTTAAAAATACAATTTAATAAATCTATATTAAAAACGTGTTTAAAGACAAAGCAATGTGCCAAGAATCTGAATAAGAAAAGATCATCCAACTGCACACGGGAAAATTTTAAATTGACATATACAATTTAGAGACAGAATATTGAGGAGAAAGCTAATATAGATGAGCTTGTACTTGACTTGATGATGATTATAGTGTGGTAAACAAGCGGCATGCGGCATAAGAAGCTAGTTATGAAATAAGACGTCCATCGTTTGATAGCGACACATTGTTCTACAGCATATGCAGTCGCAAAAACAATGTTCAACAAACATGCCTCAAGAGTTGTTTGCACTGCGTCACAATGAGTGTTTTGCCAGTTTACCCAAGTGTCCAATGCTCGATTGTTTGCGAGAAATGTCTCCTCGAAAACAAGTATAGTGTAATGATAATGTACATTATACGTCCTCCACTTGAAATTAATTGTACTTCAAAACCTGCTATCTGCGAATGTAGTGTGCCTAACCTGATGTACGTACTCGGTACTGTAAATAAATTAATCCCTTTCGAAATGAAGTCTGACGCCAGTAAATTTTATTGTTCGTTACTCATAAATATACTAGGTCGGTACACAATAAAATTATCTAACATAGTTATTTTTAAAGATTCAACTTTAAAGCAATATCTTTCATAATCTAATACATTTTACTGAGAAATGATGCATGCATGATGAGGATATGCATCCTGTCGAATTAAATTAAAGATTCTTTGACCAATGTCTATAATAGATAGGTACACCGTAAATATACAGGTCAAAATAAAACAAGTTGGAAAAGTTTGGCGACGCCGGATAGCGTCCAAATTTCTCATTTTGCATTTCTGCCAAATTGCATTTTTAAGCTTTGACCTTTGCTTTGGCACACGATTTCTGTGAAATGGAAACAACGCTATTGCGTAGTCGTTTACTATATCGCTCTTGCTAACTACCACATAAAGCATGAAGTGTTTATTCTCCTACAACCTACAAGTTATGTAACTTCTTTGTTTTTACTAAATCTAACGAGTATATCTCCGTTAGTTGTTTTAATAAAACCATCAGAAATTCGCCTTCAATTTAAACCTAAAATATTGTAACAGCATTTTTTGTGCCCAGAACAAATAAAACATCTAAAAGTACATTTTTCGCGGAAATGTTGCTGGCTTGAGTAACGAGCAAAAAACTTAATGAACAGTTTCCTAAAGTAGAAACAACTTGATGAAAAACAAACGAGTTTTACATTTTTATTTCATAATTTCTAAATTGAATCTGGCTTGTTTTACGGTTGCGGCTACTTTCTACCCTTGGTCTCAGTAACGAGCTTATATAGTTTATTCTATGAAACTCTACCACTGTTTTTATCTGCCACCAAGAAACACTGGTGGGTTCCGTTCCGGTATAAAGGGACGGTGTAATTACAGGCACATGATAGATGAGACTTAACTGACTGGAGCAGGCCAATGGATCAACCCTATGCGAATTATTGTTCTGTTATAAGCAATAGCTTATAACAAGCCTGTCTATCTAATAAGATAGACAGGCTTGTTCCGTCAATAAAACAGCAACTTCGGCGAACAGCTTCAAATATAAAGGTCTGTGATAAATAGATAACACAATTAAATTCGTGACAGATTACTGCACTGACACCCACAGGATGCGCAGTGGTGATAATGGTAATGATATCGCACTCCGAGCATGCTGCGCTCACGGCGACGCTATCAGCCACGTTGGGCAACCCGCTGATAAAAACTATCCGGGTCAAGTTCTTGTGGGTCGGGCCACTTTCAGAATTTGTCAGCCACTGATCTAAAATAGCGGTTTACGCGGTACACGCTGGTACAACTCTCATTCGGTAGGATGTTTCTCTCTCTGGATCTTCAGAACCCATTTTGAAAATTCTTTCACCGATAGAAAGCTACGTTATTTGCGAATGTCGTAGGATTTTTTTTTACTCCGTGTTCTTTTGGGAACAGGAACTATGTGGGTCAAAATTTTGTCTATGTCCGAAACTATATGACTAATTAACATACTGTAAAAGGCAAATCTTATCTCTATAATATCCTTTTGATTATTAAGTAATTCATTTTGATAATGATTTAAGTTTAGTTGTACAACTACAACCTCTAGATTTCACTCTGGATTAACACATAGGCTACTTTCATCCCGGAAAAATCCATGGTTCCCGTGTGATTTGTGAAAAACTGTCCGCTAGTTAATTATAACACTCAATAATACTTCTTCAACCAAATTCGTTTAATTCGATTTTCATCGAAATGAATTTATACTATAAAAAAATATTAATATATTTAAAATAAAACCCCTTTCTCTGTTTACATAATAGACTATGTAACAAAATTATAACATTATCAAACTTGCCAATAAAAATTCATAAGGCACCGAAATACTGATTCCGCATTCTAATTTAAATATTTATTCAAAATAGAATTCACATAGGCCTTCATAGTTCAAAGTCTATGCGGTCAGACCGAAAGGACATGTCCTAATTTTGTATGGACGCTAGGCCTTTATTCTGACTGTCAGGTAAGCGGAACAAATTATTTTAAACTTAAAAGAACAATATAGGGCATAAAACCTAAAAAAAAAATTTAAACCTGCATTTTTTTTAATTAAATAAATGAAATGTATTTTTTCATTAGCTGACATTAATTAAGAATTTTATCATGGCAACATGCTCGCAATTCACACCCTGACAGATTGTCTAATCTTCGCGTAGTTGTTCGATAAAGCGTTTTTATACCGATTTAAAGAATGTTTTATGATGCTTTTCTGGCTACGATTTAATGTTTTTTTTGGACCCTACTCACTTTCCAAGATAGGACTGCTACGAATATTGTGTATGGCAATACCAGCCCAATGCTGCATAACTTACCCAGGACTCAAACATAAAAACGCCTGATTATTAAACGTTTATGCTAACGACTGCTGCAATAAGGCAGTCTTCCTGTAGCCTATAGTATATTTTATCGGTCAAACGTGACTTTTTTACAAACAACAATATAACTATCGTATTTATTATGTAATTTTTATACAAGACCTACTAACTTACAAAACAATAAAATAATGCCAGTAGCGTTTTGGTACATCCCTGGCTCAATCTACGAATATTAAAAACTGACATCTAGCGTGGTTCCCGTAGGAGTACGGGGATAAAATGTAGCTTATAACACTTGGGGACAGTGTAACTTCCCAACAGTGAATTTATCAAATCTGGTAGTAATTTTAGAGCCTAGTTTCAATACAAAGAAACAAACAATCAAAATATCTTTTCTATAATATTATCCCTACATTTAGGTACTGTTTATGTAGGTACTTAATTTACACAAAACAAACAATAACGAATATCAAAATAATGACTGGATATACGAGTATTGTATTATGTTTAGACCTCGATCAGGTACAATTAGAGCAGAGGCCGAGCGGTGCTTCATAATTACAATTCGTACAAATCCAATTAAAAATCATTAACGTTAAGAACCTTGCTCTTTGTATGCCGATGTTTATTTTATACATAATTAGTTGTATAATTAACACATTATTACTGCATTTAGCGAGTGTGTACAAGAGCAATTAAATTTTGCAACATCTTCGCTGTAAGCAACTCACACTTCCGTGACTTTTCCGATTTTATTTTGTTGTTGCGACTTTGGTATAGGTATTATTTATTGTACACTAGTTAGCGTACCAAATCTAAATTATAAAAATCATATTAAGTGCAAGTTTTTAAATGACTATAAAAATATACCGAGTACAATTGTAAAATACAAGAATAGTAAGATCGACGGCGTTTCGCGTATGTGGAAATCGCGACGTAATAGCAATCACAAATATCTTAGATGCATAGATATTTACGTTGTATATTTAAAAAACATTGTTGCTTTTTTTTAATAGTTTTTATTGCACATTTTTATGATACTATACATATTAAGCAGTATGTAATAGTTGTTATAATGTTGTTGTATTGGGTGAGGGAAGTGTAGTTGTTGAGCACTTTATCGTTTATTATTCTTTCAAAAAAGTCATGTTTAGTGAAACGTGATCGGTGCATAGCGATAGTCAAACTTGTTATCGCGACCACTTTTTATGGTTCGGTTGCCAAAAGAAAATTCCAAGTAAAAATACTGTACAGGGTGCAATATTTTTTACTTGGAATTTTTTTTCTTCTTGAGTCGATGCTGCGTCGTTTTCCAAAATTATATTTTATACGTCCGCGACTTCGTACTTGTGAAATTCTATTATTCACAAATCCCGTAGGAACCTTGTATTTTATCGGGATAAAAAGTAGCCTCTCGGGCTTTGATTCACTTGGGCGTGAAGACCGATGGTGTTACTGGGCTGAGTGAGTTCAGTCCAGAGGTTGATTTCGTGGCCGTGGTCGGAATTCTCCCTACGTGATATATCTCAAGAGAAGCTTATTAAAATTCAGTTAGGCTACTGGTTTTTCTGAGGTCATTCCCCAGTTCATGTGTCCATTCAAACATAGGCCCTTAGGTGATTAATATGACAAGTTAGTCCCCTGGAACCTTGGCTGTAACATTTAAATCTTTCCTCATCAGGCAGCAGGCAGGCCTTGGCACAGACGTATATCGAATCGTAAACGCGTTTACACTTTTTATAGCCGTTTAAGCGATGTTCGACTTCCAATCAACTAGATTTTTGTCTAGAAAAAACGGCAGTGCGTGACCATTTGTTCGAATAAGTATTTCGGCCGTGACCCGATAGGTATTACGCGTTTAACTTTAATCTACTAATTTATATTTTTTAAATAAATGTAACAACTTAATATTGAACTTAGTTGATTTAAATACTCTAGCTGTATTATGTAGCTACTTACTTACCGCGATTTAGTAAGTTTTACTACTAAACTGAGGTAAACTTGTTTCTCGCAAAGATTTTGCATAACTTTTTTGTGAAGACTACTCTGAGGCGAGTATGATACGATGTATCATGTATATATCTGAATCTCTACTTAAATATATATTTTGAAACTAAAAGGTATCTGGTTTTTTATCCTACTCCTAAGAAGTTAGCTTCCATCTTTGATTGCAACATAACTTACCATCAGGTGAGATTGTAGTCAAGGGATAATTTCTAAAGAATAAAACAAAATCTTGACATATGTAACTATTGATAATTGTAGGGTGATCTCAGCATCCACACTCAACAGTGTACTAATAAGGGTTTAATAAAATATTTTGTTAAAGCCTTAACAGATTCACGGTAAAGGGGCTGGACCAGCGTTGCCAGATTTATTTGCCAAGTCGGAATTTTTGAGTGAAAAAAGTGGGATCCGTTCGTCGAAAGCGGGACATCGTTAAAAAATATCGTAGGTAGGTTTACGTGACAGAAAATGTCTTACTCGTCTTCTGAATAAAAAAAAAACAAATTAAAATCAAAAAGTTATATCATTAGAAAAATATGGCATTTCGAACAATAGTCTGAAAATTGAGTGTGCCACCCGCTCGCGCTTTTTTCAGGACGGTGCGGTACGCACGGTCAAGTTATACCCGCAAAACGGAACGGAACGGGACATTTAATTTTGATTAAAAAATCAGGATAAAAACGCTAAAATCTGAGACGTCACAGGTTTGATCACTGCCTGCTGGACTATCCGTATCCACCACTAGTCTTTCTGACAACTAGAGGGGAAAACAAATGACAAATCTTCTTTTTTAAAAAACATGTATGCTTCGACTTATAAAACCTCCTCCTTTTTTATGTAAAAGTAAATAATGTGAAAGATCTTGTAAAATTTTTCAAAACTGCATAACTTTCTTTTGCGTTTATGTAGAATGGAAATCACTGATGGCTATTTATAATAAATAATCACGAAAATATTTCAAATCGGCGTGACCGAGCAGTTGTAACAGATGTCACTAACAGAATCTATTAATCAAGCTCTCAGCAAGCATGACTTAAAGTCATGCTTGCTGAGAGCTTTATGAGAGCAGTTTTTGTTACAAGCAATCATCCATGATGGCCCAATGGATATAACCTCTGCCTCTGATTCCAGAAGACATAGGTTTGAATCCGGTCTGGGGTGTGCACCTCTATCTTTCCAGTTATATGCATTTTAAGAAATTAAATATCATATGTCTCAAACAGTGAAGGAAAAACATCGCAAGGAAACCTGCATATCTGGAAATAGGAAAAAATAGGATTCCAACAGGTGTGAATGGAAATGTGAAAAGATACAGGAAAACTTATTCCTTTAGAGCTTTCATTGCATGTGCTGCATAAACTATTATGCAACAATCATGTATGACAGAATTGTTCCTAACATACATCTATCTAACGTTTTACATTTAAAGTTACTTTTATTCTATGTCACTATTTTTATACTCTCTTACTGATAAGACCAAATATTTAATTCCAAATAATGTACTGAATTTCACAATACCAACTTCAGCAGGCTATATTTAAACACATTTAACAAAATCCACAAGAAATTATCACTTCTTCAAATATTTAATTTACATACACATTGTTCTTCATTGTATTGTCATTAGATATGACGTCACTCATGCTCCACTTGTATGAGTGTTTTCCAAAACTAACTCTAACATTGGTTTGCAATAATTATCATCATCATTATCAGCCGTTGGATGCCCACGGCTGTATGTAGACTTGATGTAAAGAGTTTAGAGTTGCCTGTCCAATGCCATTGCTTGTTCTTACAGGAGGCAGGCTTGCTGTTCCAACACCTTAGAATTGCCCATTACACAACATTGTGTTTCAAAGACCTGTGTAAGTAACTTATACTACAGCCTTTCTTGATAAGTACTGTTTACCAACAAAGAAATTAGAAATGAAGGTAGAAAACGCATGTCATTTCATAACTCATTTATTAAGCCATAAAGAAGAATTGAATTGAATTGTTATATAAAATATATTAACCATATCTCTAGTTGCTCTAAGCTTAATCAAATTTATTTTCATTAATTTAAGACCAAGTTAATTATAATTATTATTAGGTGTGAAATGACTAGTCATTTATACCCTCATTTTTAATTTGTTTGTTGGTAAACAGTACTCATCAAGAAAGGCTGTAGTATAGTTCGTTTCGTTTTTCCTAGATCTCCTTATACCTGCTCACACAAAGATACTCGGAACATAGCAAACATTCTTGCCCCTTGAATGGCTCTGAGAGTCTTATATAGATAGACCTCATAATTTTGCAACCTTTGGTTTGAAATGTCTTTAAGTTCATAGACATTGTGTCTAATACTATAATCCACCACTTTAACTCACTGTGAACTTACTACTGATGTTGGGTTGTGCTGTACATTACAATTATATTGATGACATTGCAATTCAATAATACGAGTTTAATACAAATTGAGGTTTCCAGAAATAATCAATTAATGATTTGAAAAATGATTAATTAGTATTATTTAATACACAGAAATAATAACCCAGATTCCAATAAGACTTATTTCCTACTTGCAATTATCAGAATTATATTTTTGTGGTTTCAAACTCACATTTGTAAAGACCTGTACCTACTCAAGTAGGTATGTATATCTTTGATACTTCTCATGGCTTTTAATGGTATACTCATATGTATTTTATAAAAGGATTCGTATTTTAAAACTATAGATGAGGATTCTGATGTCAGGGTTAAAAGCCAATAACAACACAGGTAATCTTTGGTTTAGCATAACAAGTATAAGATTTTCAGAGATTAAGGACAAATAAGATAACTATATTCAACATGTTATAGTGAGTTAAAATTATAGTTTATATAGTTTATAGTTCAAAAGTCTGTAAGCGACTAGTGGCCAAGGTTTATACATGTAAAAGAAAGAGATCTTTTAACATTCCATGGATCATTGTAGGTACAAAAACAATTTTTTTTTCTTTGAATCAGCCAAAGTAAACATGCAAGACAATAAAACACCAAAACAGCCAACTACTAATGTTATAGTTACAGCTTTACAATTAAATCTGTATTGTTGGTGTTGAATAGAGTGAGTGTGACTCTACATAATATAAGTTTATTTTGGTATGGAAAATAAGGGAAACCATCCAACATAAGCAATTTCGACATTTTAAGGAGCTTGTTGTTAAATCTAGTGACATATAGAGTTCAAACTGCATTTGAAATGTTTGTTTGGGCATTGACATATTCTTATTTCTATAAAAAAATAATTTTCTTTTTTATGCTATACCAAATTTATTATATAAAAAAAACAGTTTTTGGAGCAGTTCAATATACATACAACTGCTCCAAAAACTGTTTTTTTATTGTTTGATTACAATGAAAATAATAATTTCAACGTTTTCCTACTGTAAACTTTCTTATTGCAATAAGTAAGACCGAAGTCTCGAGGAAGCTAATAAAAACAATGAAAAAAAACCAACGAAAGGTGACAGAATAAAGCGAATTGGCACGGGTTGCGTGCTGCGATGCAAGGCAACGTAAAACTTTAAAACTGGTTGCCTGAACTGAACAGTTGCACTATACGAACGTTCCACACATTCGTTGAACTTCACAACATCAATACAATACGCATTGTGCGATACAAATCAGACATTGGAAGCAATGAGATACATTTACTGCTATGCCAACTTACCAATAACAAAATTTCCACTAAATTACAATTTGTAAACGACAGCCTTTGAAACACCCACGGCGAATTCTTAATCACAGTCTTATACACAACAGTTTTTCACTATGTTTCACTGGCTTTCCGAGTCACTAGTATAAAAAAAATGTTTTATTGGAAGATCTACAGAATAGGCCGCGATACGCCACCGAGCCCGTCAAGCCCGTCTTTTCGATTTCCTTTTCAATTTCTATCGGCCATTGTAAATTTGGCATTTGCACGACGCCACAGAATGACTAAACTAAGCCATAGACACACTGACAACTTGACAAATGACAAGTAACAAAAAAAATTAAAACGTCAACATGACATCAATGAAGAGTCTGAGGCACAGACTACAAATGAAGTCAGAGGTACTGGATAAATATTGTACTGAGTCTGTGTCATTATAATAATCTGTGCTTCAAACGGCTAGAACTCAAGAGCCGTTTAACAGTTCTTAAAAAGTAATTTTAGTCCATGTTATTTTGTCCTAGCTTAATAATCTGTGTCGTTGTCTATGTTGACGTTTCACGCAGTTCGTAATTTGTGATTTGTCTTTGTTTTGTGGTTCACTGTGGTTTCACTTTCAGTGTGCTTAGGCTTACTGCTTTCCAGGGTTCCCAACTTAGGGGTTTTCCCCCCAGATTTAGGGGGCAAATGAGTGAAATGGGATTTTTTTAGGGGTCTGAAATTTTTAGGGGTATTTTCAGGGATTTTTTGACTCTTTAATATTTTTAAATTGATGATAATTTTAATATTTCTTTCTTGGCCTAGCGACTTATAACGACATATAATACGTTATTCTACAACCACTCTGAGGCAATTGGAGGAAATTTTCATCGAATAAAAAAAATGGTAAATTTATTCATTGTCAACATTTATGATTTCAAAAAATCTGAATCTTCAGATAAAGACGTAATATTTTGTCTGTATTAAATATAGACTTTTGAAACATATGACAGCATAATAATAATAATAATAATAATAATAATAATAATAATAAAGTTATTTCAGAAACTGTCATTCTCAGATCACTCCTTGAAGGCGAGACCTATAAATACCTTGGAATGACAGAAGCACTTTGTATTGAGGCAGGGAATATGAAACAGGTAGTGAGGGAACGCTTCTTTGGCCGCCTGAAAAAAGTCCTAAAAAGTCTTTTATCAGGCGGTAACAAGGTGCGTGCCTTCAATAGCTGGGTCATGCCCTTACTCATATACACTTTTGGCATTCTAAAGTGGACTCAAACCGAACTGGATTCCCTGGACTGTAAAGTCCGCAAACTGCTGACGTCATACCGGATGCATCACCCCCGTTCATCTGTAATGAGAAGTGTGGAGGACGTGGCTTCTTAAACGCCAGGAACCTCCATAATCGTGAGGTGTGCAATCTCAGAGATCATTTTCTCAAGATGAATGTGAGTATGTATCAGGATGTCGTTGCAGTGGATAAGGGACTTACCCCGCTATCCCTAGGCAAAGAGAACTGGCGCAAACCTATAGTAATTAGTAACTCAGATCGTGTGGCAATATGGAAGAGCAAGGAGTTGCATGGACGATTCTACAAGGCCCTTACTGGGCCGGATGTAGATCAAATAACATCTGTATCTTGGTTGCAATTCGGTGACCTCTTTGGGGAAACCGAGGGTTTTGTCTGTGCAATTATGGACGAAGTTATAAAGACGAGAAACTACCGGAAACACATTATGAAAGATGGCACTCTAGACGTCTGTCGAGCGTGCCATCGTCCTGGGGAGTCCCTCAGGCATATTGTGTCCGAGTGTTCTCACCTTGCTAACGGCGAATACTTGCACAGACATAATCAAGTAGCCAAGATAATCCACCAACAGCTTGCTCTTCAATATGGCCTTATCGATTTTGAGATGCCTTACTATAGGTACGACCCAGCGTCAGTTCTTGAAAATAGCAGTGCATTGCTCTACTGGGACCGAACGATTATCACTGACAGGTATATTGTAGCCAATAGACCTGATATAGACCTAGTCGATCGGTCAGTGCGTCGTGCAGTAATCGTTGATATTACTGTTCCACATGACGATAATCTAGTTAAAGCCGAAAAGGAAAAAGTATCAAAATACTTGGACCTTGCTCACGAGATTACCGCCATGTGGAATGTTGAGTCAACTATTATTGTTCCGATAGTTGTTTCAGTCAATGGTCTTATAGCGAAAAGCTTCGACCAACACCTTAAGAAGCTTTCGCTTAACTGTTGGATCAAGAGCCGGATACAAAAGGCAGTGATTCTTGAGACGGCGCGTATTGTGAGGAGGTTCCTCACTCTGGAGCCCTGACCACCGGTTGCTTGGACACTCAAATGTCCCGCAGCGGGAGGGTGAATTTTTTTTTATAAATTTTTAATAATGTTGTAAATTTTATACTTATATTGTTAAAAATTTAAAAAAAAAGAAGTAATAAATAAATGAGAGACAACATAATAAAGCCTTTATTTCCAATAATATACAAGTAATTTCAAAAACAGTATTCATCATAAATCTAATATTATGACAGCATATTATTTCTAAATTATTATGAATTTATATTTTTTAGGGGGACAACTCAATAATTAAGGCGATTTTATGGGTTTTTGACACCAACTTTAGGGATAAATATTTTGGAGAGTTGTTAACACTGCTGCTTTCAGTATTATAATGTACTCTGTGTCTGTGGTTTCACTTCTCCTTTCATGTGTTTGTTTTGATTTTGAAGATTTTAATTTTTCATCATTGTCAAAAATTGAGAATTAGAGAAAATTATAGGATAAATTGGAGGCTGTATTAGAGAAAAGAGAGTAACATATTCTTTGTTGTATAGTGAACGATCTTTGCCTGAGCCCGTATGTTGATTGATATTTAGTGATGAAGTTTGTTGGAAAATGACAAATGTTAGTAAAACGTTAATCTGGTTAAAACTGTAAACCTGTAATACGTTCAAATGGTTCAAATACGAAACGCCGCTGCTGCTTACAGAAGCCTAAATGGACTAATCTGTGTCTACAAACCTTCTTGTGTGTCAGTACGGCATGTGCAACATATAATCGTAACAAATTTGTGCCGAGGTTAGTTCACTTTGTTCGATATTTGTGTATTTGTATTTGTTATATAAAACAATTCCTTGTTTATGATTTACTTAATTTTTTTGTTTATGTGTATGCCTGCTACGATGTAATTGAAATCTTTAATATTACAGACATAAATTTTTCATTATTACAGATTTAAATGCTTTACCTGACAGGCCTCTGGAGAAAAGAGTGGAGATAGTGGGGCCAACAAATGCTCCCATGCAAGTTAAGTTATTGCCAAACTATGCTGATGATCCTAGAGTCTGCGGGCCCAGGTACATAGACAAAGACTTCCGGTGCAGTTGGGCTTCACATTTGGGATTGTTCAGTAGTGGTGTTTTATGTAAGTTTATAATCATTTGATGCCACAGAATGTATAAACTTGAGGTGATTTATTGATTATCACTGTTATTGCTGTAGAAAGAAGACTTAAGAACTATGAAATAAAAATAGTCATGTAGGTTAAATTTAAATCAAATTAATGTATTGCAAATAGGCTTAGTTTTAAATCATTAACAAGCATTTTAGAAATATTAATGGCAAGCTTCCAATACTACCCCCTTCAACAAAGTCCTGAAGTGAGACGAGTTAGACTTGGCACAACAAAAATCAGGATTTGAATGAGTAAAGTTAGATTGCATGTGGCAAAGTGGGCCTACATTATTGTATTTAATCAACTTCATAAGTAATGTATTGGGGGTGTTATATGAAAACAAGAAATATACTTAGTTCATATTTCCATATTTATTGGCATAGGTTGTTTAAAATGTTTATGCAGTCTTGAAACATATATAAGAAAGAGAGAATAAGAGCTACAGACAGAAACCTACAGTAATGACAGCATGTCTGTCTGTAACCCTTAAAAAAAGGGAGTGTACATACAGCTAAGCTGTGGACTACACAAAAGCATAAAACATGGTGCTGATTTGCACCTTAAATTTATGTACTTTTTAGTTTATAAAATCCATCTACTTTAATAAAATTAAAAAAAATTAAAATATTTTAAAAAATGTAATGATAAAAAATATACATTTGAACATGGAATTGCAGTTCCTCTTTATTATTGGTTTTTTAAGAATAAATTTTTTTTAGTATTAGGCATCAATGATGGAACCAATCTAACATACTTGTTAAACACAGCGAGGCCCACTAGAGCATTTAAAGTACATGGACAGTTGGGTAAAGCAACGGATACATACTTCTGGAATGGCAGGACAATGGAGCGAGCAACTTTTGGGCATGTCACACGGGCAAAGGTTGACAGAGTAGTCGCTCATATGCAAGCTGCTCACCAGAAAACCATGTATGAGTAAGTAATCAACATAGGTAAAACATAAAAAGTACATGTTATGTCAACCATTACTCTACCTACTATAAAGAAAATTTCAAGTTTATCAAATACTATTCTGACTATTTGCTTGATTAAGTAAAAGTCCAAGTATTGTGCATTTTATTATCATTAGTCTAAAGTAATAATAGGATAAATGGTATTTAGGTAGTTAAACTCCACCCCCTTCAAATATGTTCCTATTTTCAGGTTATCAGGGCTACACATGGACTCACAAACAACATATGATCTAGCATCTGAAGGCTTGTTGCGGCCGGCCAACAGTAAACTGCCAGTCATTTATGGAATCAAATGTGTACATTTTGAACCTCCAAACTTCACTTTAGGTAACTATAATATTTAAATACCTCTGAATTGAAAATTATATCAAATTTTTACTTTCAACTACCACATGAATTTTATGGCATGTAAAATTATGAAAATATATATAGCTACTAGCGAACCTGGTCAAGCTTCACTTACTACTTCCTTACCCTACCCCACCTTTACAGCTATCCTACCTTTCAAGTTGGATCAAACAACACACAGTGTATGAATTTGATTAAAATTGTTTGAGTAGTTTAGGAGTCTATCAAGGACAAACAATGTGACATGTGATTTATATTACTTGCATCATTGGTCCAGTAGTTAGCATTTGTGCTTTCATATCATGAGGTCATGGGTTGGGCTATGAGATTTTCTTTATTCCAAGAAATGTTCAGTTCAAATTCTCAGCCATAAGGTGGGAAGTTGGTGGTGTTACCCCTTTGCATCTGAGAGCATGTTAAGTATGGTTCTGGTTACTATCATTAACATCTGATCACCATCATCATCATTAACAACCCATATTTGGCTTCCTATTGAGCACAGGTTTCCTCAGTTTTACCTTCACCTTTTGAGACAAGTTATATTTAATTTCTTAAATTGCACATAACTGAAAAGTTGGAGGTACATGCCCCCGAACCAGATTTGAACCTACACCCTACGAATTGCAGGCATATAACTTCTGATAGTGGTTGTTAATGTACATAACATTAATCCTAATATGTGTAATATATGTAAATACATTTTATATATTTATTTTCAGAAATACAATCAGTAAATGAATATGAGAAATATCTATGGAGCCTTGTGCATGATTTAGGAGTTCAACTGAAGACAGTAGCACATTGTACCGGAGTGCAGTGCATTAGACTGGGCAAGTTCGGCCTTGACCTGTCCCTGTTGAGGAAACACTGGCAGATGGAACACATTCTACACAACATGGACCAGTGTCAACAGATAATAGAACAAAATGAGAACTTGATAAAACCTAAATCAGCACATTTAACTGTTTAATTAGAATTTTGTTTTATAGGAAAATTATACTACATTTACAACATATTTGTAACTCTTTTATTGATTGACAATATGCTTTAATCTAATAATTATTAAGTTTATGTTTAAATTGTCTATATTGTTTTAACTTATTAGTTATTCACTGTCACACTACCTGCATATCACTTTAAACCAAAACCCAGATGAAATCCTTTTAATATGTAAAGGACAAGAGAAGGAAAGGTTTCTATGTCTGTTTCCTGTTGATGCACCTTCATGTCAAGATGTAAAAATTCTTTGTGCTTCCAACATAAAAATTGCAAATTTGCTATAGTATTTCTATGATGTGCAGTTGATTTATGAGTCCTTATTGTGTACTGTATGTAAAATCTTTAAGTAACAAAATAAAAATTCTTAATAGTAACTCCCAGGACAACAATCACTATACATTTATAATAAAAAGGTTAGAAATGTCTTTTTGAAAAATTGTTGGCCACCTAAACATTCGACTCATTACTCAAGTAGCACTACTAGTGGGTGTATTGGGAGTAGGAGTGCTGGCTTGTTTCTCCAACTGTTCTATTCTCTTGTGCCGTATCATGTTGGAAAGAATGCCATCAAAAGAAGTGGTTTTCTTTTTCGCTGATCCCCGCAGCGTGTCCTCGCCTTCTCTACGAACACGCAGTCTGAGAGAACTTACTTCATCCATGAAATCAAAGTCCGATTTCTCCTCGCGTATCGGAGACGTCGGTATATCAGCCTGGTTCTCCTTACTCACGGGAATTGGCGACGGTGCCCGTCTTCCAGGGCATTTCCACTCGAGAGTCAGTGTACCAGACTTTTCCATAGATTTATAGAGATCTTCTAATTCGTTTGGGTCGGGCATCCAATGTTTACCGATATACACTCCACTCTTTGATAGTTCGTCATCTGAACACGCGAGCTCCCAATCTTCTCCTTGGAGTTCTGATCCCATTAGATCTATGTAAGTTATAGTATTTTTTTAACTGAATGAATAATAATTAATTAAATTTTGGTCAAAATCGCGAATACAATCACAAATGAAAATAAACAAAAATAAACAACACAGATCACTAATTATAGACTAGAAAATAAACCACCACAGATCACTATAGACTAGTTAACAAACTTAGAGTCGGTCACAGAGTACATCTACATTAGAACTGTTTTTTTTTTCTTACACTAATTTTATGGCTCTAGCTTTGAGTTCTGGCCAGTTTTGTACTACCGTAATAATTTCTACCATAAATAATATAGACCCGATACCGAAGTATCCTCTAAGAAAGTCGTTTCTTTCGTGTATATATTCCTTGGTTTCTTTGACATATTGATATTGTTTTTCTAGTCTATAGTGATCTGTGATATTGTTTATGTTTTCAAGATTTAAATTTTTTTAGGTTATTTATAAAATATTTCTCATTTTTTATTGTGTTCATTAAATATAACATTATAGATGCTAAGAAAACAGTGAATAACGAAAAATACAAGTTATACTTAAATGTCTTCCTCTTCTGATAGTGATTCGGACATTGAGCCATCACACACTGCGAGGTAAAACTATCATACGGTTATTGAGTTAGACTTAATAATAATGTAATTCTTATAATGTTTATGTATAATGAAATGTATTCCAGGCTCGGCCGACTGGGTGATTGCGAAGTGTGTGGCGGTAAGGACGCTATATACACATGTCCCAAATGCGAAGTGAAAACGTGCTGCCTCGAGTGTGTGAGGATACACAAGAAGGAGCTCACGTGCGACGGCACGAGGGACCGCACCAAGTTCATTTACATGAAAGACTTCACTGACACTGACTTGCTGAGTGACTACAGGCTGTTAGAAGAATGTGCCCGTTTTGTTTATGCAGTGAAAAGGGATGAGAAGAAACGATTCACTAGGATTGATAAAGGCTTACCTCTTGTTAGTATCCTCTGTATATAAACTAAAAATGTGTTATTTACACCATTTATAACTTCCAAAAAATAGTTAAATTTAACTTGAATGAAATCTGGCATAGAAAGATACAGACATCTGGCATAGAAATACACCTATAAACTTGTAAAACTGGGAATAGTTTTGATGCTGTATAGAACTCTGATTAACATTGGTTTGGACCAACCCTGTGACCCATCCAGCAGACTCATTGTATTGTTTTACCAAGGTCAAGGACTGAGTGGTTGAAAGAACCATGCTCATTAGATATTTAATGATTAGTCATTGTATGTGAAATATATTTTTACATCACTTATTCAAATGTACTTGGAAAACTAGAGAACAGTTCATCTTACTCAAAACAGTTTTTTTTTTTTTTTTTTTTATTTTTATTCTTTACATGTTAGCCCTCGACTACAATCTCACCTGACGGTAAGTGATGATGCAGTCTAAGATGGAAGCAGTCTAACTTGTTAGGAGGAGGATGAAAATCCACACCCTTTTCGGTTTCTACATAGTGTCTTTGCTAGTAGGTTGGTAACTAGCCACGGCCGAAGCCTCCCACCAGCCAGACCTGGACAAATTAAGAAAATCTCAATCTGCCCAGCCGGGGGTCGAACCCAGGACCTACGTCTTGTAAATCCACCACGCATACCACTGCGCCACGTCAAAAGTCAGGCCGTCAGTTTCCTGTTTTAAAATTGTATCAACCTTTTACAATAAAGTATTCATATTTTACACTTATTTTTCAGCATCTACACAAACTGAGGTTGGCAGCTAGGCAAAGAGGAACAGTCCTGCAATTCATCGCACAAAACTTCACTAGACACAAAATCAACACAACAAAGTATATGTACAAAACAAATCTGATACAGTGGAGAGTAGAGTGGATCTTTCCTACGGTTGAGAACAAACCATTGAAGTTTGTAGATGAGACGTGTTCAGAGAAAAAGAAGTTATCAGAACTGCTTGATAAATTTTTAAATCCCAATGCACCAGCTTTTGAAGGATCAAAAGAATTATTGTATTATAAATCAGCTGGATTCAGTGGTGTCAAGGTTCTGTTGAAAGGTATAGTGATTAGTCTTTACATTATCATACTTAAAATACTGATAATACGTACATACAACTTATATCACCTACCCTATAGGGAAACTGGGAACAGGAACCATGAGTGGGAGTGAAACCACGTGGCATCAGCTAGTAGTAATTATACATTTAAACTTTAACAAGTGTTAAAAAGCACAGATTTTTATAATACTTATACTTTTTACAGCCGAAAAACTTAAAGGTTCAGCTAAAAAATTCTTTGAATTGGATTTATCAGAATCATTGGCAGAAAACTTGTCAGGAAAATGTGTTGTGGAGTTCCCAATCATATTTGTTGTGCTCAAGGATCATGCTTACAACTTTGAAATTATCACTCCAGGTATTTTTTTCAGCTTAATTGTTAATATATCCAAACAAGGTAAATTTATGATTAAAAGTTAATTGTGATATTGGGCAAAAGTTTCTGAAAATTTTTTCAAGTTTTTTTACTTTAGATTTATTAAATTTCATTTTAATCGTTGCAGAGGATGAATTTGACTGTGAAACAAATAATGCAAAGGATGAAACAGTAGACAATATTGACAATAAGAAAATAAACTTGAAGAGATGCACATCAAATGACACTACTGAAAAGAGATATGAAAGTACCTCAAATGGTGATTTATCTGTGAAAAAAGATGATGTGTTTAAGTCACATGACACAACAAATAAAGGAGGATATCAAAGAAAAAGACCAAAAATCTTACTAACAGAAAAGATTGCGGAGGAAAAGAAAATGGAGATACAAAAAGAAATAAAAGAAGCAAAGAAAAAGAAACCCAAAAATCTTTTATTCACAACTGGTTATTCATCTGAGGAAAATATTAGTGGCAGTGATGATGAAAATGAGAAAAAATCTTGATAATAGACAATTTTCACCTGCTGCTCAGTAAAGCAAAGTTGTAAAAATGAGGTTCTAAGAGTTAATTTGTCTATTGGATAATTATATTTTTAAATTCCAATTTAAAGCTATATTTTTTAAAATAGTTTTTTAGTGCAGTGTAAACTCTATAAAGAAACAGTACATTTTATAATGTAGAGTGGTCATTATATGGAAAGAAAAAAATATTAAGTAACATTAACATTACAGTGTTTACATTGTATATTAAGATCTGCAGAGTTTACGCCGTATATTAAGATCTGAATTGTATAGTTACTAGAAACCAAACCTACAAGACATTTATAATACAACATTTTTTAAGAACTTGCAAAATATCCATGCAAACCATAAAGTTATCAAACAAATAACATCCCTGATATCCCTGAGCATACCAGATACATTATGTTAAAAGATTAATAAAAAAAAGTCAAATATAAATGTACACTTTATTAAACACCTATAGCTATTAAATTTTTCTCTGTCAGAACAAACAGATATTCATTTGTAGCATTGATCCCTAAAACTTCACCATATTTATCTATATTTACAACATGTTGCTGACCAATTTTAATATTCTTTGTAATGCCTTCAGATCTTCTTCGTAACTGACAGTCTTGGCTACCAATGCTCTTATAAATGAATATGTGCTGTGAAGCTTCACACGCTACACTGTATAGGAAGTTTGGAGAGCAAGTAATAAATTTTCTATTCTGCTTGGAAAATTGCACATACCCAAATGCCATTAAAGTTCCTTCATGTTTCATAGGCCAAGTGTCTGAATTAACAAGTTGTGCGTATGGTTGCCATATACAGGCATCTACATCGTGTCTCAGAGCCAACGCTGGCACTTCGTGTGTTTCTAGTTTGATACTGAACATATATTGATGTACACTGAGTGATACTCTGTGAGTTATTTCATGGTTTGCTGCATCCATGCGAACTGAAAAATAAAAAATGAAATTATTTTGAATAAGTAAATTTCAAACATTTATTAGAAAATTGGTAACTTTTGCCCCTGTAAAATGTGAAGTCCTGGGTCAGGATGCAATGATGCAGTTTTGTTTCCAATCAAATGTTATCTCATTAGCACAGGACTTGTGGTGCCTCAGAATGTTACCTGTAGTAGGTAACACTTTCGTTGACACAATTATCCTGTCATCTCTTGGTGCACTTTTTATGCTGGCTGGTCACAATGTATTATTACTATTAATATCTTATAACGTTACTTAGCTAAACACTCATCTCAAGGATACCAACATGGATAGCTTGGTGTTGGTGGGTGGGTATAAAGGTTAGATCACACCTTTGGCCACAAATTTTGACACCTAAAGTAACATATTTATTTAAATTAAATATTTTTAAATGAAAGGCATCCATACCTAATACAGTATCCTCCTCTGAAGCAGCATCACATTCTTCCAGCTCCTGTGTATTAAGACCAGGTACCTGCCGGTCAACTAATACCTCAGATTCAGAACACAAGTGAGCTAATCTTTTATGTACTTCCTCCACTAAGCTGGCATCTATTATTTGCTCACCGTTTCTGTCACCTCCTTCTATCAACTGATCCCAATTTGCGCTTTCAGATTTAGTTATCAATATGTCTACTTGGCCGTCCTCCTGTACATTCCAAGTTGTCAGCTCACTATCAACCTTATGCTTTAATTTGCCATTCATAAAGTCTTTCCCAGCATAACTTACTGTTATAGCCAGTGGGGTAACATTGACAGATAAGAGATTTTTGTCGAATGGCTTTTCTAACTTCAGTGTAATTGTGACATCTTCCGCTGTTTGCAACCAAGTGTAAATTATATGTTTTGGCTCATCCTTTGCTTTCACTGTAATTTCTTTCTCAGAATCTGAAGTGAACTTAAATAAATGATCAGATGCAACATACAGTGCATCACAATTAGTCTCTAGAGCAGCATAATGAATGATGCCTTTCCCTTCAACTTGTTTTGTTGCAGACTGTTTCCAAGACTGACCATCATTTTCAAAGGTCACCCATGTCAGGATAGAATCAAAATGCTTTTCTCTTTGCTCAACAGATTGCAAGAGACAGTGTAATATTTGTATGTTGTTTTTAACTTGAATCCGAGTATCAGTAATGGTGAAATATTTTCCAGCTCCAAGGACCAAGTTAGAAAACAAAGTGTTCCATTTTTGCTTGTCCCCTGCAGGCCTATTCCTGGTGCCTGTATCTACAATATGTAAGTAACCAGTGCCATCGCTCACTACAGCTAGGCTGTTGGAAGGGAATGTGAGACACAGGTTGAAGTGGCCAGATTGCCTCTCGACAAGTGCGGGGACAGCATACACAACTGCAGTTTGGAATGTACCGTTAATATTATCGAATGTTACATTACATACTCTCTGTGATACGTCCACGTAGTAGTAATTATACTGATGGTCCCATAAATCCAGAACTAAGTGGTTGTGGAGTGCGAACAGTTTAGCGTGGATAAAGGAGAATTGTGTTTCATCGGGGTACAACCTGTCGACGGGTGAAGTTAAGTCTAAGCAGAAATGTGGGAGCGCTTGCAATTTGAGTTTGTATCCCTCAAACTCGTGGTCCAAAAGCCGCCGGTTTGGACGCAGTTCTACTAGTGATGACGGCATGATTTTTACTAGAAACTACAGGTAGGTACAATTCGGAAAGATATTTAAGTACACAAATTTTATTAACACTGTTTTATTTAGTATCCTCTGCCATTCGATTTCGTATTTTTTGAATAAATATTTTTTACAGCAGAATTTGGCATTGACAGTGTCAAACTGTCAAAGGTGTCAGTGACACAGAACAGATTAATACCTAGATAATCTATTATCTATATCTATGCTAGTCAAGGAACTATGATGCTAGTTCACCACAAAAGTCAAATGAAGATCATCACAGAACACTTTAATCCTCCTTACTCATAAAGTTCATTGCTTCATCAACATTCTACTTGTACCGAATCGTAAATGTATGGCTTCATCCCTATCATCAATAGACAAAATTAAAAAACAAGAACGTCCAATGAACTAGAATCTAGGCCTTAATCATTTTAAAAATGTCACTGTCGTTACTCGTAGATTAATTTTATTACTCGTCTGTGGTTTCGTGATCGTTTCGTTTTGGATTTGGAGGGAAACTTGATTTATGCTATAGTTTTCCAAGTTTTTCCGCAATAAATTAAAGGAAATAAAAATATTAGATTAAAAATAGTTGTTATTGTTCTTCTCTCCTTTATTAATGTATGTTTAGTTCTCATACAAATAGTTTTTCTCTTCGAGTTAGTTCTTCATTGTGGAGTGGCCTGTGGTGGTTATTTTTTATAATCTTTCTTTTCTGTTTATGAGAAGATCAAGAATGTAATGTCAACGCCAATCAAAGATAACTTATAGATAATACAATAAATGTTTGAAACAGAATCGTCGTAACGAATTACAATGTTGAACTGTGAAAATTACGTGTAAATGGTAATTTATACATTGAATAAACATGTCTTTTAGTTGTAATATAAATAATGAATACCGTAATTTGCCATTTTACTCTCAATTACAATCACAGGTAATGAGATAACTAATCTTTTGAAATATTTATAACCAAGTATATTTGTTAAGACAGTAGCTAAATCCTTCACTTCATTTTCTTTTAGGCAAATTTCTATATATTTAACACAATTGGCACTTTATTAGTTAAATGTGAAGAGCACAAGAAAACTGTTATGAATTGTCGTGCCCTTGGAATATTACAAAGTTTAAATGGACGTTTTTATCTGTCAGATGTAAGATTTAAATTGATGTTATTCTTGTTATAGAATTTTAAGAAATCATAGAAATCATTTTGACGGCCTCCGTGGCGCAGTGGTATGCGCGGTGGATTTACAAGACGGAGGTCCTGGGTTCGATCCCCGGCTGGGCAGATTGAGATTTTCTTAATTTGTCCAGGTCTGGCTGGTGGGAGGCTTCGGCCGTGGCTAGTTACCACCCTACCGGCAAAGACGTACCGCCAAGCGATTTAGCGTTCCGGTACGATGCTGTGTAGAAATTGAAAGGGGTGTGGATTTTCATCCTCCTCCTAACAAGTTAGCCCGCTTCCATTTTAGACTGCATCATCACTTACCATCAGGTGAGATTGTAGTCAAGGGCTAACTTGTATAGAATAAAAAAAAAAAAAAAATCTGTTTTGTTTTCAA
The DNA here is from genome assembly GCF_947172395.1 of Bicyclus anynana. Lineage (NCBI taxonomy): Eukaryota > Metazoa > Arthropoda > Insecta > Lepidoptera > Nymphalidae > Bicyclus > Bicyclus anynana. The sequence continues at coordinate 18,773,341 of NC_069086.1, read as the reverse complement.
GGAAAAAATTTCATCATTCATATTAAATTGGTTTGGTTTGAACTTGCTCCTATGATCAGTCTCCGAGCTGATAACTACTGAGTTTAAGAGGTACTACTGCAATTATACTAAAATCCAATTTATTACCTGTAATTCTTTTGATCCTTCTTAATTTTTTTTATGTAAATATCAATAAATCCAGTATAAAAAGTATTTTTTTAATATATAGTTTGGTTCATAATTCTACAGCTTTTCTTATTTATAGTTGGATTCAAAAGGTGATGGTGTCAAAATAAGAATTTCCCTGGCATATGTGGAAACTTCAGTACCATCTACTGTCATCCCATATGTGGTGCAGGTCTTTGGTGCTTTGCAGTGGACAAACAAACCAGTCATATTTGCAAAAATAGTACAGGTACACCAAATAAGTTCACTTTTATTGTATTTTGTATTGAGACCATGTAATGAATAATGATTCACATTTGTTTTAGGTACTGGATACTCATACAGGCGTAAGACTTAATGAAGCTTTGAAGAATATAGAAAACTCTCATTTGGCTAATTTTTCTTTATAATTCCTTGTTACATATGCTGGCACTAAACTCTAGCGCTGGCGGTTATGGCACAAAAGTCAAAAGTAAGATTCATAGAGGACTAGAGGGAAGGGCAGGTATTGACTCTGCAGCCATATTCCATCCTGATCTGTCATGCTGTACTTCCAATGTACTGTGTGTGTTGTGTGAGACAGTGCCGTTATGCAGCTATCCCTTTTCGTTTAGCGCTAGTCTTCCACACCACTACTTTTACTTTATAGTTAACTAGCAGAAGCCCCCAACTGCATGGATTTCAGATTTTCACAAATCCTGTGGGAACCATGGATGTTATTATACATATAAAACTTCCTCTTCAATCGCTCTCGTTTTAATGATTTAAGCAAACAAGGGACAGAGAAAGCGACTTTGTTTTATACTATGTAGTGATGAATTAAATATTGAACTATGTATATTCCACGTTTTATGGTTAAAATAAACTAATACATTTTGCAAAGAATACATATTTATTACATCTTAAATAAATACATTATCAACAAGACATTAACATTTACAACATTCCGTCACCATCCTCACACTCATAATAGAATAAAAAAACATTACATTAAATTGCATATATTAACAAAAATCTTACTTCATTAAGCTGATACTCAGATAAACTAAAAATGAATTAAATGTTAAGGCCACCTTGAATATTCAGATAATATATGATGTGATGCATTGGCTGGCATACCATGACAGTAGTTTTGCTTCAAATTGGATATTAGAAGCAGCAAGTTTAACACACAATAAAGAGATAACAAGATAATATTGTCTACATATTACTCTGGTTTCTCCCATCACAAGGAAAGAGATTTTAAAGACAGTTATCTCTTGTCAGATATCAGATGTGTGCATCTTAGGTCTGCTAACGAGGTGGTGGCTTGTATTAAAATATATATAACATGGCTACATTGCATTGCTGTTACCGAAGTTAAGTAAAATAAGGTATCCTCAACTTTCAAGACATTTCAGTATTCAGGGGTAGGTCTGTAAAGGTGCATTTTCACAATATTAATCAAGCTCATATTAGTTCTTGTCAAAGTTAAAACTGATCAGTTTCAAATAAAATATTGCTTCAAGCACAGTCCATCATCTTTATAAATATTAAAATTTTGGTTGCAAAAATAAAAATAAATTAACACATTTTAGCTTTTCATGAACTTCAGGTTCTCTAAGTAGTTTCTAATATTTCAAATAAGGTCTAACACTTCCTGGATAATTAGAGACAGTAAAATGTATTACAGGTAAAACAGATATTATAATAAATTGAAAAATAAGATGTTCCTTTCTCAACTGTAACTAATATAATATTTTGCATGCCAATCGGGCGTGATACAGAACAGATTATATTTATTTGTTAAGACCTTGTAAACTATATCAGCAAATAAAGAATTGTATTTGTATTTCAAATCTTCTCCAAATGCAGTCCCTAATCTATTCTAATAGAATAATTTTAAATGAGACATCATTGTACTTTGCGTTGTTGTGTTGTTTGTCAAACAGACAGTCATAAGAAGTAGCAACAACTTAACGACAGTTTACTAACTTAACTTTAGTTGCGACACACAACGCCAAATAGCAATAAACAAGACATCTTTATGAATTGATGGTAATTGAGATTTGAAAATTACATATCTGTACAGAGAAAATCTACATTTTTATTGCATTGACATTAGGGGTAGGGTTGGGTAGGCTAGGTGTAGTAGAAAAGGATAGGGTTAGGGAATGACTCAAAGCGAAGCTTTACCGGGTATGCTAGTAATATATAAAAACAAAATAGGGTTCAGTCTCTTCTATAGTGACTGATAAATTTGAAAAATAAAAAGTATCAAGATGTGTCATAATGTTTTTACATTATTGGTTTGTGCTGTGAATATATGTATCACAAATTATTATTTGTGATGGAATGCATGTGGGTATATATATATATATACAAGACAAAAAAATCAGTCAACAAGATATTACACTAGCAAATTTGTATTGTACCAAATGTGTGATGGATCTCAGAAGATAGATGAGAAGTAATTTCTAGAAGATTACAGCTACAAGATAAAGTATTATAACAATTTTCTTTTTACATAAAAATAACATGTTACCAACTTAAGTATCTTTAAGATTTTGAGAATTATGTACAACTTTTGGTTATAAATATTTAGCTCATGCTCAAAAAATAATTCCATGGAACGCTTTAATGGTAACACTTTGATGAAGAATTGAAGTATAGTTTGTTATTATACAGATTGTTGTAAAAAGATAAGACATTAAAAACACTATAAACTTAAGCTGACAAGTTTCTTGTTTTCGGTAACCTATTTAAGTGTTATTATTCAGATTTAGCACCTTGAATTTAGTGAACTGAATGTTCAATATGTTTTAGTCAGTTTTTTAATACACTTTTTCTCAGACTGTACATGTGAGGTTTTTTGTGTTGTGATTGAGAGATTGGTTTGTATTTATACATTCCCAAAAGTTTTAGTAATAAGAGTATATTTTTTATCTATTTTGTTACATTGCATCATCTCTTGATACCAAGTAAAGGTTTGGCTCTATTTTTTTCCATACATCTGATATATTGATGATGTTTTAAGTAAAAAAAGTTTATGTTTTTGGTTTTTTGCAAAACACATGTTGTACTGATGTATATTAGGCAAGATTTAATGTGCATGAAATTCAATCTATCTCTTTTTGCATTAAAACACCAATGTGTAAGATTATAACAAGAATAATTCCTCATAACAAATTTGGTATAATTACATTTCTAAGGTTCATCAAAGGAAGTTCATCTAAAGCACCCAGAAGTACAGAACAAACACAAGCAGTATGACAGCTCCGGCCGTCACTTTCACTAACATTGACTTTGTGTTGAGATAGACAGCATCCTTTTTGTATTTCTGTGACATCATTGATAGATTTTGCGTTTTTGTGTCCAGCTCTGCAAGTTAAAAATATTGTTTGTTATTTATTACTAGTCTAAATTGGGCAATCTGAAATACACCAATGTATGTGACAAGGTTCACAGGGCTACCAACCAACTAGGTGGTAGACAGTGGTGGTTGTATATCAATTTGTGAGGTGCTGGATTGGCTAAGCACAGGAAAGTGCAGTAAGATTGACCCCACTAATTGGACCAAGAACATCTAATGAGTTGCAGACAGCTGTTAGTTACAGTACCTAACAGTTAATAATCTGTTTGATAACTGTTTAATAATAATAAAAACTAACTGTTTAATAATCTGCCCATGTTTTATCTAATTCTTAGTTTTGTTTTAACTTTGGCTTTATTACTTTTGGCTGTAAAATATTTACTAAAAAATAATAACCTTAGAGTTAACTGTCAAGTAGTGAAATTTACATTTTCCTTTTAACTTTTGAGTAATTCTTTGTTTTTATTGTTGATTTTTTTTTTCTCTTTTTTTAATTCTGTATACATTTAATTTTGTTGGTGGTCCAAATAATAAATAAATCAGTAGCAGCAACTCCAGCTATGGGCGTTTGCTGTTAATGATAATAATGACCTGATAATATCGCGCCCCTCTGCAGCACGTCATCAATGTTCTGCATCATGATCCGCTGCACGTCACCCAGCTGACCGCCCAGCTGCGCGGCGGCGCCCGCTTTACGTGCGCGCGCGCCGCCCTCTGCATACTGCCTGCGTGTGCGCTGCATCCACGTGTCGAACTCGATAAATGTGTACGGCCTTGTTACTGTGTTCACCTTAAAGTTGTAAACAGAATCAGTTAAAATACTGGCATATTAAGAAATAATGAGATCTGTTTTCTAGTGTCTACATATTCTATACTTAACTACATGAGTTATTATACATTTACATAGGTATTTTTACCCGTTTTTTGCTTGACAATTACTTGCTTCAGATTTTGAACAATCATGAATATATAGATAATGTTTATAAAAGATTATTAAATCTATCCTGCCTGTTTATCTGTCTTATTTTATCTGAATTAAAAAGACAATTCTAATATCAAGTCTTCTATGTAATTTTTAGTATCCAGTATTGGGAAGTTGGTGGTGTTGGTGTCCTTTACCACCTTAACCATGCATGTTAGCCTATTGGTTCCAATCACTTTCATAACAATAATTAGAATGTGACTTACAGTGTCAAATATTATCACACTGAACCTGCATGCCTTTATTAAAACAGAGTGGTCTGAGCTCCCGTCTTGTGTTAGAATACAGGTCTGGCATTGCATGGCAGTGTGTCATTAAATATAGAACTGATAATTAATATGCAGAACATACTCGTTTTCCGTATTGATGATAGAACTCCTGTGCAATCTCTTCTAAGTAACTGAATGCTAGTCTTTTACTGTAGTTTCGTTCACACAACACAAGGTAGCATATCTCATTCTCTATCAAATAGCTGAAAAATAATAAAAAGTAAAAACATTGGACACTAAATAGTTTTAATTAGTGATATTAATTAAAAATAAGTATGTGATGGACTTTCACTTAAGAATTCAATACTTATTTAATTATCTCTAAATAATATGTTACAAACAACACACACTATTGTGAAACTCAAATTATTTTTTGAAAATTGTTGCATCATTTCCACAGGCAGTCCTCTTGGAAATGATGCAACAGCACATACAACTTTGTAAGATTTACAAAGTTGTATGTGCTGTACAACTTAAAACATTGTTGTCATTTTACAGCAGCTAGTTGCCTCAACTGGTGACAGAAGGGCTGGCTCATTTTTTACGCAAAGGATCAGCCTGGTGGTCCAGGACTGAAATGCAGCCAGTATTCTTGCCACCATTCCACATGGACATGATTATTAGGATAAGTTTGCTAAGTAGTAGTAAGTTCCACATTGTATTATTTCTCTTAAAACTTGAAATAAAATATAATAAGCAACCATATTTAAGTGGTAGGTATAATTTAATGAATGAAGTGTATAATGAGCGAAAAAAAAAGAAAAGCAACAAGCACAACTCACTGGAAGAGAAAAGGCCCAGTTTCAATGGAGCATCGAATTGGTGACTGGGGAGTTAGCTTTCTAAACAGCATTTTTGCTTGGTTTTGATACTCCAATACATTGCAACCACTCTGAAAACCACCGCAAATTAAAATTAAAAACTGAAATTAAATACAGTGCAATGAAATGGGACTGCCACACATTTGGGTAACTTTGACATTCTTGAAAATAAGTTCTTTAAACTTAATAAATGTATTCAGTTATATAAAGTAACTTAAATTAATATTGAAGTATTGTTCATCAACATTATAAGAAAAACATGAATTAAATGCCTTTTTCTATTAAAGTTACACTGAGAAACAAAATTACCCAAGGTGCCTGTACACTGACAGACACATGTTTTTGGATGGAGTGCGTAAAGATATGTACTAATTTCTTGTTCTGGATGTAGGACATACTATTTAGATTAACATATGCCAAGAAATTAATAATCACCTGTTCGTCGTCTTGCATCGTAGCCGCTAAAGGCAGCCCGTCGACTACTCGGGCAATCATTGTCATTAAAACCATATTGCCGATTTAAAATGTCCTTTATATTACTAACAAAATTATACACTTTATTATATCCTTTTAATGCACCTATTTGTTCCTTGTCATCATTTATAAATTAGAAAACAAAGTGAATTCCAAGCACATAAAATTTCACAGAAAGTTGCGCTTACACGTCAAGACGAATGACATTGACAGGACAAAAACACGTCAGCTTGTCTATGGCAAAGAGTCATAGACAATAAATATTAGTGATGCACAGAAGAAACAACCGAGTAATAATAACTCTCAGACTAACTACAATAGGAGTTTACTAAAACTCGCTAGATGTCGCCCCTCTGTCAAAGATCAAATACCTAACGTGACAGAAAAACTTCCAATAGAATCAATATTCGAAAAAACTTCCTTAAAAATGCCGGTGTGTTTAGTTGAATGGCATTCAAAAACGGTCAATAACATGTAATTCACTAAAAGATGAAGTTACGTTTCATTTGTAAGTATTTCTAACATCAATTCTTCTGAAGGTACAGCAAAATATCGATCAAGCAATGGAATTTTCTGTGTAACGAGTGTAAGTGAGTAGTGACGTGATTGATAGGATGTGTAAAAATGACACGTGTGTGTATTGCGAATCAAATTTATAGTTGTGTGTAGTGTAAGGACATAGTCTACATTTACTGCACCTCGGGTGCGATGCATCTCCATATCTAATTCCTCTTTGTAATAATTAATGGCTGGTACCATAGAGTATTTTTAGAGTTTGGCTACTGAAATCACCCGGCAATTTTAAAAACTCTAATTAATTATGTGCTTTGACACCTATATATATGTATATGCATACGTGTGACATTATTACTACCTGTATTCAAAAAACTAAATTGCAAGTATGAAGCGGAGTTATTTCAATATTTGCAGTACCATTTTGGGAACGCTCTCCGATATTTTTGAATTTATAACTTCTGAAGGTAGGTTGTGCCGCTTTTTAACGTAATGCGTTACGGCACCACTCTCCCTGGCTTCCCTTTCACGCAGGCAGCTGCAGGTTTAAGTTAATACATATGTCTAGCATCGCGCACATTATTTTTTAATTTGCTAAGCCAAATTCTAACATACTGGAAGCTGTTAGTGTAAGTACGAAAATGGTTTTTCCGCCTTCATTTCTTCGATCCTAGCCTAGGGTCCCTCCGGAAATACATGCTTCCTGATTCTTACAATATTGTCTTTAAGAAAAGAGTGAATAGTAATTTTCTAGGCAAGCGCATTCCACGTAAGGTGTTCACACTTAATGTTATAAAATGGTCATCGTGATAAAATGAAAGCAATGATGTTTTATCAGATTATCAATTGTTAAAAAGTAGTATTTTAAATTCAATATTTACGTTTAACGATTAACAAGTGTGATCAAGTTAAATGGGTTGGGCATAGGTAGGGTTGAGCATAGCTGATAGAATTGTAGATATATTTATTTTTCCTTACGAATCGTCATCGCCATTTTGCCGACCTCTCTGGCGGTAGATTCCCAGTTCGGGTCAGTTTGGGATTTTATAATTTCTGAATTGGCTCAGGTCAAGTAAGGTTATCTTAGTCCATGGCTAGTTACCAAAGCAAAGACGTACTCCCAAGCTATTTACCGTTCCGGTACGATTTCGCGTAGAAATCTTCTGAGGCACGGGTCAACTATACTTGTGCCTTTTCCAAGTAAACCCACTTGTATTTCTGACTGCATCATAATTTGAAATAAGAGCCTAATGGCAGTTTGATACTGTGACGATCGCGTTAACGTAACCGTGATTTTTTAAGGAATTGAAACAGCGTCATCTAGTGGCACTAATGCACAACTTTTTTAATTCCATTTAGATTCGCGTTTAAGTTGTCGCGATAGTAACAGTATGACAATATTGAAAACGCAGTCAAGGGCTTTCTTGTCAAAGAATAATAAAAGATATCGCTCTGCCATTTGCTTTTTCAAATTAATTTTCAGATAGATATGCATAGATAAGGTTTATGTAGCGACACGGCGTGACGTGCTGCAGGGAAAGTTGGAAACCCGGTAGGAGTTTAGTGGTCAGGTTTTACTAATGAAAATCAGGGTGTTTGACAAAAACAGACATTTGTATTTTATTGTGGATATTTTATTAACATTATCATCATGCATCAAATTTATATGCTAAAATCATTTACACTTACAACTAGCTATACATAGAAAAATAACTTAACTAGGGGGCAGAAAATACAGTATTTTGTTAAATTAACCATATAATATTAAAATAATTAAAATAATCGGACTTTATCTGCATAAATCTAAAAGCAACTGTAACGTAAAACATCACTAACGCACATGACTCTCAGAACTAAAAAGGTTGTAAAATTTTAAAGAAATTACCGCCATCTGGCGTCAAGAAGCCGCACAGATATATAATTTATAAACTCTGAAAATGACACTCAAAATAAAACAATCCACACGCTTTCACCAATTACGTATCGAATTACTGGACATTAACTAGTGAATAAGAATACATCGAAATAGACAAAACGTGTTTCGTCCGCGCCCTCCCCTAATACCGAATTCACTAACCTTCTCATTGCTTTCAAGCAAAATATTTTCATATTTCACCTATCTATCGTCCACGGTCCATGGGCCGCGAGGGTGTGCGTTTGGATTATTTTAACATTGTATTTACAAATTTTCGTGCATTACACAATCGGTCATTAAATGTGACGTCCGAAATAATTTAAACAAAGATTTAAATAGTTAGATGCATGCCTCTCGTTCTTGCAAATGTAGCAAACGTAGCAAGGTAGCTAGTTCACCCGTTTGACGTCACTGATCTTCACTAGTGTTGGGATCTTGTACCGATTAACTATCGATACCAAAACAGTTACAACGATTAGCATACTATAATAACCATTTAATTCTTTAATTAATATAAACGAATTTTATGATACTAAGACTAGGCTCAATAATTAAAATAAATTTTAACAATAATTCCCACGAGGTGCTGGTAAAATTTACATTGAAAAATTTTTAAGTACATTATTTAATTTATAGAAACTTTGATTTTTTTAACAACATCAAATTCGACTAAAATATTTTTTAATTTTCGAGCATCTTTTTAAATGTTTGCTCAAACATTTTGCCTACTAACCGGTAACTCATATTCTCCTCAAACACACACTAGCCGAATTATAAATTCTGAGAGCGTCTCCCTCCCCTGCCGTCACGTGGTCCATTCATTACTACCATTACTTTTATTCATTATAATTATGTATATTACAATAAAATTTGTAGCCTATAGTACAAAGTTTCCTAGAAAAGGAAAAAATACATGCTCGCAAGATCCGCGCATACGTCTCTTTATATACTAAATATAATTCAATAAATAGATCTCTTAAGCCCCGTATTCACTGGTATACACCTGGGTCAGATACAAGATACAATTGTTTCCGAAACATTACATAGACAATAGTTTTCCAGCACATATAAGAGAACTTTCCCTCTGTCGTTCAATATAATTGAAGTATTATTTTTTTACAATCGCTCGTTTCTCAAACAAAATAATTGCTTGTATCTGATACACGCAGATTTTGTATTTCAAACCAAGTCTATAGTCGTACAAAATGTATACTAATGAATAAGAATTAGATTCGACATTGCGCGACAATAATAATTTAACTACTTTAGAAATATGTATTAATAAAATTTATTTATTTCTTTTTTCATTAATCGACCCTATGTGCGGATCCATCGAACGTGAGATAAAAGACGAAATAAATAAGTTAAAACTTATAGTTATATTTACAAAAGCAAAAAATAGATTAAAAAGAAAGTTCACTTTGAGAATTTCTCCTACCTATATAAAAATACGATTAAAAAATTCCACTTTATATTCATATGTATAACTTTAAATCACATGAAACGGGCACTGGATTTGTTCGAAGAAGTTTGGACACTGAGATCGATCGCCGACGCCGAGCGCTGGCGCGACGCACTGGGTGTGCACGGTGTGTCTACGGAGTGTCTACGGTCCTGCTATCGTCCGCTCACTGTCCCGTGGTCGGCCGGAGCTACGTAACTATAGAGTGATCCTGCCGGTCCCACACTTAGCACCCATTATCTTTCGATTCACTTAAGGCTTCACTAACCCTTTCAAGTTGAGCGAAGTGCGTAGCCCGCCGCGCCACCGTAACACGCTATAGACTTACTCGCTAAATAATTTATATACTTCGATTTCAATATAAAAATATTGCATAACACTCGGGAATTATAGTTCTCAATGAAGCGCGCGGGCTGCGCATTTCGTTATTCCAATATATGGACACATCCTTCCTAACTAACAACTCCTTTCCTCATAAGACATCTCATAACAAAGTAGCGGTAGATCACCTTAACATTGTTGATTAGGTCGCGTTCATTATACACAATTTATATACAAATATTTCAGTGGATGTTTCAGAATGTTGACAGTATTGTTTACCTGTACAAAATGTATACTAATGAATGCGCGGCTTTAGTAACACCTCTTGTGTCAAAGGAGTTAAGGATGGTCTGCCGCTACGCAACTGTATAATGTATAAATATACAAAATCGTGTGTTCTCTTTGCATTGTTTGATATATGTATCTAGTTGTAATATTGTAAACTCAACGCGACCTACGCTACGGCTTAACCTGACCCTTTTAACAACTATCTAGTTAAAAGTATTATGATTCATAACATTGGACCACATATCGTAATTAATTATTAATAATATTTACTCAGGTAACAAAAAATAGGGGCATCGGGCACATGCAAAAGCTATATATCACAATAGATCGTTTTACAATAATTAGACATTTGTTTGTTGGGTTGATATGCTGACAAATGAGGATGCGGCTACGAGCGGAGAGGGTTGATATGTCGGCCGTGGCCCGACGCCCCCGACAGCTTACAGTACATTAAATAAACGAAATAAACTACAAGTTGTTCACTTAAAACAGCTCACTTATAGTAAACATCTATTTGTAATAATTAACACAATCTAACGCACAAAAGTTCATACCTTAAACTATCATTTAGCTCTCTAACAGAAAGTTGGCAGTTGGTTTCAGTACTCCAGTAGAATTACAGACATTCTACAAACAAGAACCTTAATAATATCAATTGAAATTCGGTTTCAATCGAAGACGAATAAAGAAAACTTTGAAAACACAAAAGATTTCAGACGACTCGAAGCCGGCGCTCGGGGGGGACTCATATAATTTATGTAATAATAAATTTCAACTAACTTGTACTTATTAATAGAGCACGATTGCGCTAAGTATAATTTGTCTACTGAAAATGAAAGAGGAAAACTTTCGTAAAGATATTTTCAGGTTTTCTAACGTTCGTCCCCTCCGAGGTCCGAGACTCGCTCACAACGAAGGAACAACATGGCTAGACAACTGTGTAAGATCAATTGAAGTATATACATATTAGTATGTGATATATTATAATATATATATATATATAATTGAGGTCGCTCGTTCAACAAGGTGTAAATATGCAATGGCCATCGAAAGCACCAAAGAGGTTAGGTATATAATATATATTATATCTGAGGGCAAATATACGATATTTTTGTCGTTACCATAATATAAACATTTTTTTACGTAAATATTTCTTTATAATAAACTCTTATTTAGACTATAATATTACTTATTGCATATTGTAAAAACTGTTCTTTCGAATAAATTGTATATTCATAATACGTAATATTAGTTTTGCGTAGTTTTGAGGTAGGAAGTTCTGATCAGTGGAGCCGAGGGCAGTCCCCGCCTATCATATATTATGTAGAAACGTTACAAACTTTAAAAATTCGTTTTAACATCATACAAAAAGCACTCCATACCCACATCATATAACATCTAGCAAATTTTAGTGTTCCTTTCTGAAATTCCCCTAAAAATAGGTATTATATATAAACATTTGAGCAATCAATTTCGTCTCTCCTATTTTGTATAAATATTTCAATTCAATAATAAAGAACGTTACAATAATAATAATAATAATTAGTTTAATTCAATTTGAGAATAATAATAATAATATAATTTATCTCATTAAGAACAATCATTCATTATCAGATTTATCAGAAGCGATACGGAAAAACGTAATAATGCATGATGATTTGAAAAATAGACGAATTCACTATTCAAGTTTTTTAAGTAAATATATTATATGTATAGTTAGTGAAAAACGTATGAAAGAGCGAAACGAGTAACGATCCCCCCTCTACGCCAGCGAGCAGTCGATCTCGACGATGTCCTTGGGCACGTCGACGAACTGGTAGACGAGGCGTTGGCCGTCCACCTTGGCGAGGATGCCGCGCTGGTAGTAGTAGCGCAGCGCGCGCCCCATGGTCTCGTAGTTCATGTCGGGCTTGTTCTTGTGCAGCCCCCACAGACGCGACACCGCCTTCGAGTCCACCAGCTTGAAGACCCCCTTCTCGCGGTTGGTCCACTTGATGTAGCGCGGGCAGTACTCGCGGTCCTGCAGCAGCTTCAGCAGGAACTCCCACAGGTACGTGGTGGAGCCCTCGCGGCTCTTGCGCTTGACGCCGGGCGCGGGCGGGCCGTCGGGCCGCGGCCGCTTCTTGGGCTTGAGCTTGGTGTGGTACTGGTGGCGCTGGTAGTCGCCGAAGTCGAACACGGAGTAGGGCAGGTCGTCGTGCGGCGGCGGCGGCGCGGGCGCGGCGAAGTGGTGCCCGCCGCCGCCGCCGTAGCCGTAGGCGTACGCGTCGCGCTCCGAGCCGCCCACTGGAAACAGAACGACGCGTCAGTCGCGGGGTCTTACGACGCGTTAGACGCGGTGCCTACACTACTGGTACACGGTACTGGTAAGGTAAAAACAGTGTATACGCACAAACTATTCGACGACGACGACACTATTGTCATATAATAATATCTCGAGTTAAAAGGGCATTGTATAAAAATATATCATACATTTTATTGTATTGTTGTGACTCAATACTCAAACGGTATCTGTCGGTGCTAGTGGTCGCTAAATTTGAAGTACACTGTTTCTATTGCCTTTTCATATTGCTTTTTATTAAGATTTCTACGTCAATATTAAACTCTACGGTTAAACTCTAAACAAACGCTAGGAGAAATATTTCATTATACGAGTATTTAAAGAATATTGGCCATGTTTTGATAGATCGCTGCAGCGTTAGAAATTGAATGCGTTTTTGTGACATTGAATCTTTTGTGTCTAAATGACTTTATAGCGCCTAGATAAATATCCTCATCATCATGCCAGAGTTATGTTATTAAAGTGTCATTAGATGCATCATATTATATCAAATTCTTAAATAATATGATAAACGTAAACCATTTATGTTTCTATAAAGATTCCTTTAAGTATTTCTGAAAGTTCTATAATATAATACTTTAGAGCTGGTCAAATGGTGTATATTTTAAAGAGAGATTAAAATTCTACTCACTATATTCACGTATAAATTAAGTATTTTTAAAAGGGAGTCATATTATTTGAAAACAAATGGAAGGAAACAATGCAAAGTGAAGACAAGAACCGGTTAGACGAAGCGCGTTGCAATTTCAAAGTGGGTTAGCCGAACAGAGTCAATGTAATTTCCTGTAGTTAGCTCTTTTTTGAACGATAATTCAGCTGAAACAGTTTCCTCATTCGTACGAGTGGGAGTTGGGAGCGATTACGATAAACATTCGGTTCGAATTGAATTTTTCTAGAATTTTTTATTTGCAAAGATGTTGAATTGATTTTGTAGATAGCATTACCATGTTTTTCATTAAAAGAAAATAGTTATACCTAATGTTAAGTAATCTATATAGACTCAGTACATTACATGATTGATATATTATTAAGTGGCTAATTAGTTGTAACATACACATGTAAGCTCACAGCTCACTCTACCCAAGTACGTACAATGTATCACTGTGGGACGGTGCAACTATTATATTTTGAGCACATTTTAGTGTGACGCAGACAATGAGGCCAACTTTGCATAATATCAATTATCTGACGGGTTCGTGATTGCAATCTTATCTGATCAGAATGTGAACAGTTTATAAGGAATGCCTGTTTGCTCCGGCGATCGAGCGGAAGTTGATCTATTGATGTTCAAAAATAACTTTATTCTGTGCTTATACAGTAGTTTTTATAATTTTGTATCGAACTGTTGAATAATAAGGTAGGTAGCTAAACTCACTAGTGACGTAGTTATTTTACTGTTTTTTGAAAAGTAAATAGTAAAAGGGTTTTTACTAACTGCTGCTATACCTATTATTCATTTATTTATTTGGATGTTGTTATAAATAATAATTTGACTTACTGAGAATATTGTCTCTTATCAAATTAGTGGTAAATGACAATTTTATCGATTCTAATAACTTTTAAATTAATAACAGTGTTCTCAAATAAATAAATGTGTATTTTATAGTATGTACGTAGTAGCAGTAATTGATAATATATTTTTTCTATAGTACTTACTATAGACAAAATTATTCAATATAACCATGTATGGACCTGATGGCTGCTTTTTAAATTGCAACTATAAATGATAAATAAAATAGACGTATGATTTGTATATTTAAAATCAGAAAAAAAACAGACCAAATTCGTCAAACATTGGCTACAAATGATTACAAATATTACGTATACTTATATATATGTACTTGTAATATTACGTAAACAAAATCACAGCTGAGAAAACCCAATAATTCAATTAAATAAGTAATATAATTAAAAAGTACTCGGTCATTGGGAATACTTGGATTTCATTAATGATTCATTTGTTATGGTAATATTGTGTTACACGCTGATATGTAAAAAACCAGACAACCATGCGCAAATTGACATCATATTATTATGTATGTACTAAGATTTATCTTAGTTAATTAGTATTGAAACAAGAACATGTGTAAAAAATATATATACGGTCGAATTGAGAAACCTCCTCCTTTTTTAAGTCGGTTAAAAAGGAGCCAAGTTCGACACAAAAGTAAGAGTACACGCAAGTATATCACACTCCGACATCACGACATGGTATTGAAAGTTTTCTAGAAATAATTTTTGGACCGATTCAAAACTCAAACCTGGATCCTCGTGATCCACAGCTGAACAAACGACTAAAAAGGCATTCCATAAACTAAGAATAAAGCGATAAAAACCGACAGGAAAAGATTCTAAAGACTAGATATTTGCTGAAAAATCCCTGAAACACTTAGCCGCAATCAAGTGTTTTATGAAATAAGTGTTAGTAGGTAAGGTACTATTGACATTATTTCCCAATCTGTATAAAACATCTAACAGTTAAAAATACAAGCAAACGCTTGATAAGAGCGTGAATAGATAAAGTGAGTTAGATTGCGTCAACCCGCCTTGACCCCAATGCTTGCGGCCGCTCGCCCGCCCGCTTTCCGCCACGACCACGACAAGACTGTCGACCTGCGACAGTCGAATCGACAACCTTATCGTTGCCGAGCGAAGAGGAGCTCGGGCCAATGTTAAAAAGAAGAGAAAAAAGAGTGATCGAAAGAAAACATCAGGACCGTCAGCACGAAGAAATGCTTAGTAGTTCTGTGTTTCCGAGCAAGTTGGACACGACCTGCAGACCAGCCGACGCAAGATTAAAGGGAGTTCTGCTGACCAAAACATTTTTTTAAAACATTATTAGGTCTCTATAACTTTTAAACCGTATTAAAACTGGGTAGTTAAATCAAATTCAAATGTTCAGCAACATTATTTTGCGGAAAATCATAAGAACAAATTAGTTTGCTATTTTTCATAGAAACTTTTAACTCACATTTCACTTCAATGTAGAGCCACCTCAGTTAATGACTAGACAACTCTCATTACTCGTATTCAATCTTTTAGACACAATTGAATATTAAAGGACCAATTCAAGTTCTGCCGGATGTTAACATTTTAAGAACAACTTTGATAACCTCCTCTTTTTTAGAGAAATAACGCTAAGTACCTATTAAAATGAATGCTTTATCAATCCAGACTAAATGAAAAATAATAATCATTAAAGTGTTTTTCAGATAGCATGATTACGTTGACAGTTCATAATATAATTATAATTATAATAATAATAATATAATATATAATTTCTTTCTATTATCGTGAATCGCGGCAAACTTTCAAGAGTGAAACGAATTGTCACCGTACCCATGCCATCTGAAAAACACTATAACACCTATATTTATAAATTACGTTGTTTTCACAGCGCGTGTCGGGGCCACAACGGGTCGGTACGCTACGATAGACTGTATCTATCTATTCTTAGGTGTGTTGATGACAAAATTTTGAGGTTTTGTACCCATAGGTGCCATAGGCCAGTGTCACACGGTTTAGGACCTGGTATTTTTGTCTAATCGCCCAACGTGGCCTGACATTATACTATAATGTGTTTATTATTTATATCCCTTGTAATTACGATTAGGTACGTTTATAATTGTAACTAAATACTTTTCCTACTTATACTTTTTAAAATATTAGTTTATATATTTCTCATCCGATCCGATTCAACGATTTATGGTTTATCATTTTTTCGCTAGATACTCGTACGCGTATTTATTGAAGTCGGTCATAGTGAACATTTCAGATTGTCTCATCTTTGATAAAATCTAGGTTTAGTATTATTTTACTTTTTAATCTTAAAATTTTTCAACAATCCTGCAACTGCAGAGGTATTTGTACAATAGGTACTCGTAGCTCACGTGAAATCAGTATTCTGTTACCACATCGTTAAATAAATGAAAAATAGGTTTCAATATTTCTAATCCGGTTACAGAAATAACGTTCTTTCCGCATTTTATATTTTGCGTCGTAAAATCGTCCGACGCGCCGCGGTCCGCCATTTTCTTTCTAATATTATCTAATTCGCGTATTTTCGCGCGCGTTATCGTCCGCGGGTCGTTCACCCCGGCACGTGTGCGCCGTATCGGCTACCGTAGGACGAAGGGCACTTAAAAGGCTTCTTAGGTCCATCTTTAGATGAACAATCAATGGACACGAAGCACCAAAATGGCGAGCTTGGCGCGAAAATCACTGTCATTGACGTATTAGGCGGGTGTTGTAAACAATGGCTAGTACTTGTTGGAAAAGCAAAGCGATGCCATCTTAGGGTTTGGATACGACGTCTTACAAAAGAGATTACAAGTAAAAAACTATTATGCACTGCCTGCATCATAATTAATCTTAGTCAAGCAGTAATAAGTAGTTATAATTGAAATTCATACAAACAAAGTGTTACGATAATAATTCGGAGAACTTTGATAGTTACTTGACTTGCTTTTCCAAATGAATACTATGTTGATTACGAAATTATTCGAACTGCGATTACGACTATAATTACTGTGAATTAATAAATATTGCTACATATGTGGTGACAACAAAATTGCAATAAAACCCAAAAATACCCAGTTATTCACTACGGGTTCAAAATGACATGAGATTAAATTAGTATTTAATTACTTTACTACGAGTAAGTATACGAATTATTATTTTACTACGACTAGGTATATACTTTATGTATACTATCTCAGAATGCTAAGACGTAGATAAATTTTTATCTATTCGGTCAACATAAATATCCAAAACGTCTATCTATATCTACATAATTATGTAACTGTAATGACAGACATGACAATATAAACGGAATCAAAACAATGATCATCCAACTTCAACAAGCAGATTTTCATGTTTTTTTATGTTTGGAGACTTGAAAATCTATATCAAAATTATCCACAAAGTTGTAAGCAAAATTATTTCCTTCGTATAAATACGAAATACGGATCAAAATAAGAACGTCTTATTTTTTTCATTTGCTTAATAATCACCTATTACTATAAAATTAGATTGAACAAATCCTGCCTCTTTCCGGTTAGTCATGTCCCACAAACCGGATGGATCAGCTTTTTGGTTTCCTGACTATATAATAATAGTTATACATAAGTCTCCGAGATTTGCGAACTAAATATAACGCATACTCGTAAGTACGTATACTGCACATACCGAGATAAACGCTGTTACTGACGTGAAAGCGTATGTTATATTTACGATTTAATGAACCGTTCCACGTATACACCATAAAATCCTTCGCCTGGGAACGCTAACACAACAAAAAGGTAAAAAACTGGGCATATTATGCGCTGGCGTGTCTATTTTTAGCTGGACGCATCCTACTGGTTTTTAGTGCTGCATTATCAAGGTTACGGCGGGCGCTCGTCCGTGCCTCTAGAATGTCATCTCCACTCCGCAGACCCTCGGCGCAAAAAGAAAATTACTCGAGCGTGCGACCACACGACTCGGGAACCTATCGCGTGGGGTTAGAGTTTATAATTGATCGGTGGCCGCGCTGACGGTATTTATTCCCGGATACAAGAATGCGAACGTTAGTGGCGGGAGGGAACCGGTCGGGTTCGTCCCGCAATAAATGGGTTACCCCACAAACCTCTTGCGATACAAACACTATTGTTTTATCGCCGATGTATTTATGCACTCGCAGAACACTTGCGTGTGGTAATTTGTGTCTTCACTTTATAATCGACATTGGGAAAGGTCTCTGTTCGACATCTGCCTGTAGTTAATCATTACAAATTTCTCTTTGAATTTTTTGTTGATATGCATGTTGTTGTTTACAAATAGCGATACGTTAAATATGCAATTAAAATTTTTCGTAGATAGCGGAAGAGTTGAAACACATTATTTTTTAAACCTTGTACTATTTATTATGTATTGGGTGATATAAGACAGAACTCTTAAAAGAACTAACTGCAGTTTCCATTTTCATATCAGAAAAATTAGAGATCGTACCAAATCTTTCGTCAGAGATAGAGGAGGAGGAGGAAACTGCTCAATTCTCAAAACAGAATTTTCAAATTTAAAACATTGGCACAGCATGGTGTCAAACGAATGCTGGTCATGTTCGTGAAAAAGCTACCAGTCATCCGTGAGATTTATTTTCTAGCTAGAGCTAGAGCTTAAATGGGTAAACAAATAAGACTTTCTGATTCGCCATTTTTTTTCTGCAACCGTCATCAATTATGCACATCGTGTGATACGATAGGATAATATAATACGATAATATGCTGTATTGTTAAATACATCAGTGACGAAGTTCACCTGTTATCATGATAAATAGTGCGAGATAAGATTTCGCTCATTTCCTCTAAGCAACGAGCTGTGCAAAAATTTTCGCGAATAATAAACATTAACGTTATTATCAGGTTTTATTTTCATTGCCGGAAGAGATATCGCTCAGGACAACATGATTAGAATTCAGGCCGTTTAAACAATTATATGTTGTACAATTTAGTATTTAGTTGTGCGTCTTATTTATGAGGGATTCCAAGCTGGTAGCTACCAGTTTTAAAGCTTGGAGGTCATCATGATGATGATGACAGTTAATATTTGCCATTTACTAGTATTGTTTGAAATTTTAGATCCTTTTGTTACCTATATAGTAGGTATGTACTCGTATATAGTGTGCTGTTGTTTGCTTATTTCCTTTCATTACTACATTTTTTGTTTTCTCATTTTTCGGACTGTTATGTATGTTTGTCGGAAAGTAAGGCTTAACTACTGTGTCTCAGGTTGCTGTGGGGCTCTGAGCAGTGAACTCTGTAAGATTCTGTTATAAGCGATATTCTGCTAAGAACATTCTCTTGTTGAGACATCTATAAAAAATTTAATGTTTTTTACTGCATTGTATAAGTCTTCACACTATCTCTAACCAGACAGTGATGTGACATTTCTAAAAAAATGGCGACGGTCAACCGCCACTGTCGAATCATGAATTATTTTATGTGGATACCAGCCAACTTTGTGTTGTTAAAAGAGTTAGTAAAAACAGTTTGAACAATTTGATGAAAGG
This sequence comes from Bicyclus anynana, assembly GCF_947172395.1. NCBI lineage: Eukaryota > Metazoa > Arthropoda > Insecta > Lepidoptera > Nymphalidae > Bicyclus > Bicyclus anynana. Next base: position 18,753,411 of record NC_069086.1, on the reverse strand, counting down.
ACTCGTTTCAAACACATTTCACCACCACATAGAAGCAGTTTGTGAGAGTACAGTGTACCTGTTTTTTTAACTCTACCACCATTTCAGAATAAGTATACACATTCTGTCCGTTAAGCGATGAGTAATACGGAAATCGGCATAACTACATACGCAAATATATAGATAATGGACATTTTATTCAAACAAAAGAATCCTCGGGTAAAACTGAATACATAAAAAGTGATGAGCTTTTAAAAGTAAATTTAAACTTTAAAGCTAAGTCACGTAAAGCTCGGGCCGCCATTGGGAAGTCATGCATAGTTATCCTAGTTTGATTGTCATGCATAAACAATGCAGTTTTTATTCAGTCATATCCTCCCGTGGATCGTTTCACAATGGCTGCATCTACATGGTTTTCCTGTGCCGACTGCTGCGCCGGGAAGCGTGTGCGCGTTTCTAAGAGTGCGTAGCACAGACTCGTTTATGTGTGTGAGAGAACAGGGTTGCCAGATAATCTCTTGCGATTTCCCAAAGAAATGTGTACTTTTTTGATATGGAGTGAAACATACGTCTCATGTTGCTTGCCAAATTAGTCTGCTAAATTACCGGCCAAATTCTATCTCTCTATAATGTCTATCAAGCCAATTTTATTACTTGCATAGCTTCATACTTACTGCAACAAACATTGCAGCTTCCAGTTGGTTACTAAACTCTTAAACGACTGATACAACAAATGTATTATATAAAATAATAAAATTTGTGATTTCACCGATAACCATACTACCATATATGTCTTTTTGTCACATGAGACAAGAACACAACGATGATACTTTACGATAGGAATAAGCATGGAAGTTCTCCGGACAACACACACACGACTCAAATAAAACTTCTTAAGTTCTCCCTTTTGACGTCCGTTCGTCTCTCCCGATTACACTTTTCGTAACGCATTCACCACCTTCCCCCAAGCCAAAAGAAGTTTTACTTCAAAAATAGTGATGGGTTGTAACGTGGCAACCCTTGAGCAGACGCTGGTCGGATGAGGCAGGCAATGACCAGGAAATGACGCCGCCGGCTGACCTTCACGCACGCACACACGCGCACGGCGCGCACCCCCCGCCGCTCCACCCCCTGCTCCCGACGCTCCCGCCCAACATTTCGCGACGCCGACATTTTCCTTCGCTAATTAATACTGCATTGTTTTTATTTATTAGTCGATTTAAATGGGAAATTTTCGCAAATTTTATTAATTTTGTCCTGTTTATCAAATCTCGGAAGATAATTAATTCTTGTAAACTTTTTAGGATTAGGACTAGTTAGGTTGGATTGTCATTTTCGTGAGGATTCTAACTATAACGTTTGGTTCTTACAGTATTACTTTTTTGAGCATTTATATATTGATTAGTTTGAAGTTTTTTTAATTGTTTACATGTTAGGTAGTTAGTATTTAAAAATATTTTATTGCATTTTCCTGTCATATAAAATTTAGGTATAAATACAACGATTTTATATGTTAACTTCCTCTTTGTATAAATACTTAAGTTGCTGGAGATCACTGATAAGCTTTAGCATGTTAAAAATATCATGTTATTTTGTTCCTTTTTCTGTTTTGTTGTAATTCGATAATATAACTGATTTTATGGCTAAATATTAAGATGAGATGAAGAAATGCAGGCCGCATGACTAAAATTCGGAGGGAAAGCAGTGTTATGAGGATATGTAATACCATATTGGTAATAAACAAATAAATGAAATGAAATATAAATAGATAAGATCTACAAACTGTCGCGATAGGTGGAAAGCACGTGCGAAAGTAATTAACCGATTGTACTATCGCGAATTTTGCACCGACATCACATTGCTACTACTTATATTTACAACTAGGAAATACAATAATTACCTAATGTATCATAATTATAATCTAGCTATTTATGATATATCAAACATCCATCACCAATTTAAATATTGTAAAATATATTTTAAATTTACCAAAAAGTACTAATTAAGAACATTTACTTTCAATGGTAGTTTTAGCTAAATTAGTTAGCCTTAATATTACAATAACTAATATATAATTAATTCGACAGATATAATAAAATTATAAATATGACCACCTCGTATGACCCCTGTATCTGTCCAATTAAATTAATACAATACAATTTAGTACAACTTTGTAGAAGATGTAGCCATCCAAATCCTTTACGAATATAAATTTTCAACTACGATATTTCTTTACATTAATATTAAGTAAATACCTACTTGTGTATATTTTATCGAAAACATTGCAACCTCTAATGTTACCTTCATACTTATTCAGATAAAGCAAACTGATGAAGTGCAACAAAACATTAACCCTACAATTATGTAGTGTCGGGTAACCAAAACTTATTGATAAATGTTTTCAATAATAGTTAATAAAGACATTAAAGATATTATAAGGATTGAATATAGTTCGACATAGTTAAACGTTCAGACTCTATTTTTCCGAACTGTAGCGATCACAGTGCCGTGTTTTTTTAAAACATTCGATTTATTTAAAGTACATAAACTAGATTATGTCTTCGAACATGAATACCAAAAGGTCAAGATTACAAGTAGCGTTGCACTCGTAACAGATAAAAAGAATGACACCTTCAGAGAATTACAATAATTACGAATGATTACAGACATTGGACAACAGAGCGGCTGCGACACTGGCGGGCGCTCTTACGAAACCGTTACACTAATTTGCATGAAATTACAAAAATGCTGTTTCCGTAGAAATATTTTTAATCTGTGGTCATTGGTGTGTATTAATTACTTTTTAATGTTGATAGCATTATTAATAGGGGAGGATTTATATCGATAGGATATACATTAGTATAGGGATTCTGTTTATATATTTATCATGTTTGAGAAGAATAATTTAACAATATTTTAGTTACAGTAAACAGATTAAGAGTAAGCACTTTTAGTTCCAAGTTTATGAGTGCTTAAGTGAAAAGAATTTTTCCGAAAAAAACAAAAATATCTCTATGGTAGGTAATGACAACTAGATAGGTGTTTGTTAAGATTAAATAAGTAAATATGGAAAATTAATTACTAATAGAGCGGTGATTCTTACCATAGCACTGTAATAGTAATGATAGAATAATAGTTCTTTAATATTAAACACACAGCATACATACAAATAAATGAAATAAAATACTTGATCAAATATAAATAAGCAAGTAGATACGGTTTTTGTTTACTATGGCTTTTTGGCGGATTCATTAGTGAACTTATGTTAAAAAACTTCCAAAGTAATAGTTTAATTAGGTTTTAAAATGTTGTCAATATAAACAGACAACAGACAACGAGTCTGTTGTGAAGATTTAAATAAACAAGAAACGACACAATATTGTATCGTATATATATTGTTTAGATTAAAAAACGCGTTGGATGCACGCTAAACAAATATGGCGGAACCGACAAAAATGTGAATGAAATAAGTGGCGGCTTCCTATTTAGATAATGAGAGTATGTATCTGCTGACCGTTCTGTCAAGTCCAAGTTTATTTCACAGGCTATAAATATTAATATTAATATGCTCTTCGTTACTTAATACTATGTAGAGTCATTACAAACAGATAAATTAGATTTTGAACATGTCTGTAAACTGAGGTCACTTGAAATAAACGATTTTGAAAGGGCTCTCAACTCTAAAGGTACAGAAGAGGTATTGAAAGTTTCAGGTATAGAGTCTACTATTGAATTAAAAAAAAATCTATCAAAAAGAGGAAACAGCAGTTGTTTTTATAAAATTACCGTATTACAAATTGGATTTCAACACTGAATAAAATTATTTCGATTAAGTCTCTCAAAGTACATAATATGATTAATTATTAATATTTTCTCATTACCTACTAGTACGTAAAAAAATACGATCGATTTTATATTAAAGCACAGCTATAATAAAATTGATAACTGTCATATTATCACAAAATATTTCCTTGCAAACAACTTTTTAATTATATAACAAAAAGAAGTTTTCAAAAACAATATCCAAGTGAACGAACCAATAACTTTCATTTAGACGAAGACCACAAGTACCCAATACCGTTGATAACCTACAGGGTATCTCCCAAAAGTATTTTTTTTTCCATTATATGTATGCAAATATCGTGCCGGATGCAGTTATCTGTTGTGTGTGTGTGTGTTGTGTGTGGTTGAGAGCTATTTATTTAGGCCGTGTTATATGTACCGCTGCACGCATGTGTTGTGGAAGGTCAGGTTCGGTGAGGCTCAGGATGATAGAGCTCGTTGTGTTATCTGCTCTGTTGTTACAGTTCGAAAGGTTAATTGTTTCGTAACCGACTAGCTTTCGTTTTAGACGTCGTCTTCTTATGCGACAAAATTACACAAAAAATATTATTCCTTTAGGTTTTCTTTTTGTTAGCTAATCTAAACTATAGGTCTCTTAACTCTAGATTAGAACAGTCAGTAGTTCGCCAACCTGTGCTTGCCATTTGATGCATTGTCAATAATTTTGTAAATATTGTAGACAAAATTGTCGTAAGATGAAAAACAATATTGCGAAAATAATCTTAAAACATCAATAGTTGGTGGATACCTAAATCGATTAACGTAGATGATTAGTTCAGAATGAAGGGTTGGTTAATTTGTAATTAGTAATTTTCGCAATGAAACTCTACGACAAAATCAATCTAAAATGCAAGAGTTCAATTTAATTAAAAAAAATTACATTGTGATACATAATTAAATCGATATCGATGTTTACCTACTTTTAAGTGCGTATTTGAAATGTGTGATCTCTATAAAACAATTAGTGAAGTGCCACGTCCGTACTTTTGACATTGTCAAGTTTCCCGCGCGAACTAAAGTGACGCCGAAGAGACATCTTGTTTGTCGTTTCGAATTTATCGAAAACTACTTTTATTGTCGATTCGACCTCAACCTGTATATTGGGACGCGGCGAAGGTGATTCGACGCGGAGTTCGTGCACCTCGCTTACTTACGTAAATACATGTAATGTAAAGAAAATGTCGCCTTGTTATAATATCGGTTTAATGTTTTTATAAACTGTTAAGTTGGCAAGGTCGCGCCGACACCCGCTATACACAATCAGAGTAGGAGTTTCTTTGTGCCTGTTTAATTTGTTTATTGTTATTTTTTACTATGAGTTACAGTTAATAAGTAAGTGATCTTGAGTTGAGTAAACAGTTGTGCAAACTGAATGTTAACAAGTACCTAACAAAACCCTATATTTTATGTCTAACAGTTTTGTTTGTATAATATTGTCTAAAATTTTTTTAGAAGTTTTGTATGGAAAGGTGCAAGAACTTCATGTTTAGATTTTTGTGAATCAAATAAGAATGATAAAAAATTTAATCGATAAATTGGTTGCATTGAAACACAGGAGCCGGCATCCTTATAGCAGAAGTGCAGGGCGCGGGCGGGTGCGGGGTGATAGATGGCGCGAGGGGGGTTGCGGGGGGTGCGGCGGGACGCGCGGGCGGCGGGGGGTGAGCTGCAACTGTTTGCGCGCGTGGTCAATGACACGGCGACATTGCATCAACGCGCGAAGGTCACAGCGCCCCCGCGCGCCGCGCGCCGCCTCCCGCGTCCTCCAACACGGTTGCGAATTCCTGCACTTCCTTGCGGGACGCCATCTTGGATCAATCACTTAGTTTATGGCTCGTATAAACGAACATCTTATAACACATCGTTTTGTATGTGTAGAGAAAACTTGTCTGGATCAATCTAAGTCCGAGATAAGCGTGAATTAGGCACCTAACTACCTATATAACATGTTTTTGTAGTGTGATGGAATTTCAAATCAGTTTGTACCGTTACCTACCTACTCGGTTAACAAACTTAGACGAAAAGGAATTATTTTAAGAGGCTCACAGCAAACTTGTCCTTGTCCCAACTATTGGATATGGTTTCTTGAAGTAATTTCCACATCTTATCATATTACGAGTACGACGAGCGATAGCGAGCGATCTCTGAAATGCTAAGAGATTCGTCTCAACGTCCTATTTCCTTTCCAACTTACTATATCGATCCTTGCTACTCTATTATCCACTGACCCCCCTTTGCTACTTTACAATTTGTTGCACTATCAGTCACTCACTGTATAATCAATTTATTCCAGGAACTCGATTGGGTTTTGGATGTAGTGGTGAGAAGAATGATGAGAGCCCGCACGTTTGCGTGTATAAACTAAAACGTTTGGTGCCAGAAAGTTCCTTCAGGTTTACATAACAAAGCGTCTGTTTCTACACTGTACACAGTCAAACGCTTATCTACAAACCCTTTACCACTTCATCAAAAGAGACTTCCAAAAGTCGAAAAATCTTAACAAGAAGGCAAGTCAGTGAGGCAAGTAGGCGTGTAATTAGATCGGTTGCGTCTGCAGTTGCGTGCCGCTCCGCGATTTTCGCCTTCCGGTCATCTCTACTGGTTTCCGGCTGCCGACTGTTATCTGCGGCCTCCACCAGCTTATTGTTTACAGGAGGTTGTATTAAAGTTCAATAACCACTGAAAAATCTGAATATTAAAATCTCGACTTTGTGTTCGTGGCTCGAGTGATTTTAGTATTTTTTTTTTGTTTGTAGGTCGTAAAGCATTTTTCCCAACCCTATCCCCATCCCCCATTTTTTTATCGCAACTTAAGTATTTGTGTGTGAAAGAATATGGCAGAAAAAATGTTTGCCAGCCAGCTTTCTGTGGCCAGGTGAACTAGCAGTTCTAGATTTTTCAGAAGACATACTTGTTAGTCAGCCGAATTTGGTTCCCAAAAACAAACCTTACTGCTGTATCTACAATCTGTTATCGGTAAGTAAAGTAATCAATTGACGCTTTAAATGTTAGACTCTTTTGAAGCCAAGACTGCAAGCTTTGCAGCACAACAACAAGAGGTTGTCACAGCGGCGAGGGGCGGCCGCGGATGGTCAAGGCTCGGGATTTCGCGTTGCCTCACGCGACCCTGACTCGCCAACCAGGCCGGAACGTTCCGCGATCACTTGACGACTGGTGACACGCGGCGACCGCACTGGCCGCCGCCGTAACACGACACGCGGTCCAAATCGAATGGAGTTGTCGAATAATTTGATGTTAGGAATATTTACAGCGTTTATGCTTGTAGTACCTACTAAGCTAAAGTACGCGCACGCTGCGATTACGCGAACTTTGTGAATATAGCTGATGGGAGGATGGTATCGTCCATATCATGTTGAGTGAAATAATTTTAGTAGAGTAGGGCATTTTGTTAGAGTTCGTAGAAACCTGAGGCATGTGATAAGCCACGTGTGTCAGTTATTTCAATGGCAACCAAACACTTTGCACTATAACACAGCAATGGTTTAAGTACAAAGGGTTAGCTCCATTATAGGGAGCTTTACCAATAATTCTTGTGTATACAAGAACTTTAATTCATGATGATTTACAAGTTGACTGATAGTTAAATGTAAAAAAAATATTTTGGAGAAAGTAAAAGAATTAGATAACTTCCAAGTTTTCAGTAACCTAATTTAAATGACCAGTTTTCTAAATATGAAAAAGTATCTCATATGTAATGTCATTATGTCAACAACAATTTTCAAAATGGCCGCTCTAATTTCGTTCGTCCCATATTCCCACGGCCCTGTGCTGCCGGTGCGCCGAATTTATACGAACTACAGTTTTGCAACCACGGGCTGCTTAGGGTTGCTGCATGCGTTCTTATTCAATTATTAATGACAAAATGTTAAAAAACACTACCTCAATTTACTCGTTTAAATCATAGCAATGGGGGAATGGAAAATTGAGGATCTATAAATTTAGTGTACAAATATACACAGACTTAAACAGTAGCAGGTGCATTAGATGATATAAAATTTAAAACTAACAGTTCCGTTACATTGAATAGTGAAATGATGCAGACTTTATTTGGCAAGAGTTAACAAGTCTAATGAGAAACAACCTTTTTGTTAAATCCTCCATCTATTGAGGATATTTCATCAGTGTTGTTTGCAATTGTTGGAATTTTCCAGAAAACAGAAAACGAAAAAAAAAAAAATTTTTCGTTTTCTGTTTTCTGGAAAATTTCAAATCATTTTTAATTTTAAAGCTTGCTACCAGAGATGATGAAGCTGGACCCAGGGATAGATTGGGCGTGAATGTAATATAATTATATCAAGATAATGTTATCAAGGTGCCAGCCCTGGCGGCGCTGGAAGCGGTGCGTCTCCTTTTGGCACGGAGCGCTCGTAAACAGATTGTATTGCGAAACGCGCACCATTCGCGTTTTGCGTTCGATACTGCCTAGGGCTGCCCCGGCTTACAATTACAATGTAGAGGCTATATTATAACATTTCAGATACATATTTTTGACAAATAAGTCATATGATATTAGATAGAATTTTTACTAATTTAAATTGACTTCTTTATATTCTTTATAACATTAAAATTCATTGCAAAGTTTATACTTTGGAACAACATGATCGTTTTGATTCCCCTTCGCTTACAAGAGACTTCTCAATAATGGAACATTTAGAGATGACTTCGACAACATTGTAGATAACCTAACTCCTTTAGTTGAAAGTATTGAACACGTTGCTGTAACCTACTAATAATTAGTAATAGGCACGGGATTGAACCTACAAGGGAATTTCCCCGATAATATTATTTAGAAAACTGACATAGCAAAATTTAGTACCTACCTTTACCATTGAGTACCATAAAACGTAAACAATGAGGTAAATTTAAATAATAATTAAAAGATGGAAAACAGTTTTCCAACCTAAATAACAGACCGTGACATATTTGCACACTTTTGTATTGTATATTGTAACACAAATAATCGTATATAATACCCATGTTTATTTTCAGAGGTACATGAACTTTGTAAGTGCGGCAAAATAGACAGGTGCATCCATTTAAACAAAAAACGAATTACGCACTATACAATATTTGCTGTGGTAGGTCATTATTAATGTTATTGAAAGTAATTTTAACATTGTTGCAAATAAAGAAAATAACTTTAAATTAAATAGCAACTTGAAATTAAATAGCGTGGAATAAACTTTCCTCTAGTGTTAGTAGGCACCAATAAGTTATTTGTAAACTAGCTGACGCCGCGCGGTTTCACCCGCGTGGTTTCCGTTCCTATAGGAATACAGGGATAATATATAGTCTATAGCTTTCCTCTATAAATTTGAAAAATTATCTCAGTGTTAGATAAACACTGAGATAATTTTTCAAATCAAACCAGATAGCTAATTCCTGAGATTAGCGCGTTCAATTAAACAATCAAACAAACAAACTCTTCAGTTTAATAATATTAAGTAAAGATTTCAACGTAGCCTTTTAGAATATGCTTAATGACAAAGATTCATGGAAAGAGTAGGCTCAGGTTTTGGTGGTAGAGTCACTACTTACTGACATGCTTGACTTTTCAAAAGTACTTGTTAAAAGACATGAATTGGTTTTGAAATAAAGATTACATCGATGAATGAATTGATGATGACTGGTTCAAAAGAAAACGTGAAAATGGAAGAGAGCCCCTAAAGCACCTAGAGGCAAAACAAAATCTGAATGATAAATGTTACAAACTGTGTGGTGGTGTGTAATATTGGCAATAAATAGTTGATGCGTATATAGAAGGCACTATAGATGATCCGAGAGTGCAATGGAGCGGATGGGAGCGGTGCAGCGCGCGCGGGGGCAGGGTTTAGTGCGTCTATTTATGCAACGCTATGCGGTCTAACACTGACCCCGTTAGTGCCACGCACACATGGACTGGCAGCAACGTCATACACGTTTCCAACATGTCCTTTTAAATGGCCACTGAATTTCATAGCAGTTTTCATTGGAGTATTTGATTTGTTCATTAATTTTGATATACAGAATATAAAGTTTTGAAGAAGATACATTAAGTATACAAGATTTGTTTATAAACAAAACTTACACTGGAGCTTTTTGGTTGCAAAATCGTCTCTAAATCTTCAAGCTTTTTCGGCTACTAGATTCTAAGGTATTAAATCAGTAGAAGATGAGGATGCAATTGAAAGAATAATAGTCAGAGATAATCGATTTGGTCGAGCGAATCTTCGTTGAATGGGAGAAGCACAGAAATATGAATGAAATACAAGGAAGGGTACAATCCTTAAGATGAAATAATTTCATAATGCCGTCAGAAAATGTTATCAAGTGAACGTAACACCGAAGTGGCAGTTTATCAGCACCGTAACAAAGACGGCCAAGTATAATTCTATTTAGAGTAAAGGGGCTTCGGACTGTAAAGGGCGCCCTTGCCGCTTCGCCGGGAACGAGCGGATAATTTTAAAACGGGCAGGAAACCAGTGGAGCGCGTATGTAGGCCGCCTGGACGCCCCTCTGTTTTTATACCTATCGTAAAAGAACGCGGGTTTCCGGGGAAGTAGGCTGAGATTGAGGAATTGGGTCGTGATAATGTGCGGAGCTATCGAGACCGACGTGTGCAGCGGCAATTAGCGGGTTTCAGTTCAAATTGGATCTTGCTCCACATCTAGTTACTTGTGATAGGCCATTAAGAACCGTGCCATAGTTAGATATAACGATGACGAAATAAGAGATGCAGAAGGAATTCCTGACAGAAGCTGAAGAAGGTTGTATATTCGGTCGGAAAGTTATGCATGAAATATTGATGTCAGAAACTGACTTTTAATATAATGAGTAATGAAACCATTGGTAAATTATCATTGAAGTTAATTTATTTCCAGTTTCTGATAATTTTTGAAGTTGGGCCAGAAGTTATTTTGTAGTTTTCGATTTTTCCGGTTTATATTCTGCAATTTTAAATAGTATAAATTGGTAAAAATTGTATTGATAAATTACCTACTTTTAAAAAATAAACTTTATATGATTTTTATAATAAATCTGATGGGAATGTAATTATTTATCGTGTTTCTAAGTCACGCCCATTGCGTGTACGCTATAAAATGCTATTTGTAGAAGTTGTGGCAGGTGTCTGTTTCAGATATTTCGGAAGGAAGATGGCGGCGAGTTAATAATAAATTGACAGCAGACGTGTGAAACCTATTGCCTGAGATTTTTTCGGTAAGTTTCCGATAATGTTTATGTATGTCAGTTTACTACTGCGCGTTTGTTAACTAACCAGACAACATCATGTGGAAGAGGTTTCATTAAATTAAACTAAATTGAGAATTTTGTTAAATTTATGTGATGACTATGTTTCCAGTTACATTATAGAAATTTGTTGTATTAATCTTATGGTTTTGCTACTGCTAATATTGCTCAAATAAACTGGCAGATGACAACCCCCGTGTCAAGTTTGTTTACCTAATCATTATTACGGCATCAGGAGCTTAGTTGTGGTAATAATTATACAGATGCTGCTACATTGGCAACAATCTCTATTTACTGCACTGCTCATGACGCATACTCTTGATGTGAATCACGGATGGGAGGGAACTTCTGTGGTTTTCTGATAAGTGACGTCGGTGTCGGTAGGTCACGTACGCATATGACCCGACCAGTGGCGGGATCTAAGAGAAATTTAATTACACGTAGTTTTCCTAATTTATTTGTAGTAACTACTGTTATCTTCTTAATGGCTGATTTGTGTTTGACATAAATAGAAATCCCAAAATACGAGTATTTTGGTTAAATCATATTATTCTTTTGTTTGGATATAAACAATGTTAGTTTTCAATTTAAAAATGAAAATCCATTTCTTTGTGACATATAGTCGTAGATTATAAGCTTACAAGAAGAATAGTAAAGCTTGCAAGACTGGGTTAAAAAGATTTAGGCCTTAGGTATACTATAAAATAATATATATATATTGTGTTTCAAAAATAATATACCTATGCGTATATGCAATATTTTTAGAAAGAAACATGTTGCTTAATTTTCTTCAAAAGCTCCTCTTTCAATAGTATGAGTAAACGTAGAGATAGGTTAGGTAAGGAAGACAATCTTACGTCGGAAGGTCAAATTGCTGTTACGTTCAATGAATCGCTTAACTTTCAGTGCGTTGAGTTCTACAGAAATGTATTTAGAGATTAGTAATTACATCTCAGGTGTTTACGGGGCTTATAAACAATGATTTTACTGATAATGTAACAGATAACAGAATGTTTTAAAATGTTTGTTGACGACAATCATGTGTGATGGAAGGCAGTGATGCAGAAGTGCACACAGCGCTAAATCACTTACTATACTGAGAGATAACAGAAGATAATTCTAAGCTCAATGATTTTTCTTGAATGCGTTTGACACACGTTTGACGTTAATAGGTCACGGTACTGTAATGATATCACATCATTCTAAGATGATTAATTTTCTATATGGTATGGATAAGTCAGAGATGATTTAATGTAAATATGACTTTCACAATTCGTACTTTCCCGGTTGTTTGTCCACCGTTATTGTAATAATATCACATTGTTCCAAGACCAAGCATTTGTCTTGAACCCGTTTGATATAGACTGATATGATATAATGTTCGTAATTCAGCAACACAGCACGCTCGTCTTTCATTATTGCAATACTGTTACACCGTTCCAAGACCAAGGATTTGTGTTGGATACGTCTGACACGACATGTTCAAACTTCAGGAGCACTTTCCCGGGTGCAGCTCGTCTCACGTTACTGTACTAAATTCCGGGAGGCGCGCGGTCCTTTCGCTTTCAGCGGCGCGTGCGCTGCGCAACGCTCAAGGTCGCGGGCCGTTCAACTCGGATGCGACGACTGTTGCGACACACAAATATGTAATTGTGGAGGAGCCGAGGCGTTTGGCAGCGGCCGCGGCGCAAGTGGGTCGCCTTGCGCAACGCGGCGGACGGCAGATGGCGCGCGGCTTCCGACTGCAGCCGCGGACTGGGCTTGTATGTGCTGCTGCACTGTTTAGTGTTTCAGATATCTGGGGTAGTTTGTCATTATCCGCGGAGAGCACACCTATAACCCACACGCCTACACCATGTATACTGTGCCTACACCGTACTATCCTTATGCAAAGGATCTCATGACTACAACCACGGAAATCTGACCTATTCTAAAGTAGCACTATGGGTGGTACATAATTGTGTCATTAACAGGTGTACCGAGGTATCCTTTTTTTATTGTAGGAGGAAATCCTCATGGATAACATCCAGGTATCCTGGATGACGATGTCCGACTTCACCGTTGAGTATGTGATACTCGGCGCCCTACGGACTAAAACCTCCTACATTCACCGACCGTCCTTCCCGGTACCGATGTAAACATTACTTCGGGAATACCGAGGTATCCTAAGAAGTTATTAACTTCAAACTTCACTGTCAAATTAACTTCTATGAACTTAAGCATCTGTGTCCTCGGTGTAGGTTTTGAAATATACAAATACCAGTGAAGTATCTATTATTCAATAAATTGATTTATCGGCACGAAGACAAGTCTTCAGTAATTTCGTTTGAGTAACACACAATTTGACAACTTTAGTATTTATGTTGCACTAGTTTTTGTATTGCAATGTGAGGTGAGCTCGTAGCATATATATGTGTCAATCTAATTCAGGAAGTCCATTTAGTTTTGGATGTGGTGGTAAAAACCGTTTGCTTCGTTGAAGTATGTTCCTTCAGGTTTATACACCAACACGCTGTATTTCAACTGACCTCTTTCAATTAATTGTCTGTAAACGTTGTATTACATCCATTCTCTCATTTGTTACACTCAAGATTTATGTACAACCGTCCAGATTTAATTGCCAGGTCTATGATTTAAAAGTTCAAGTGTCTCACGTGATCCATTGCACGTATTTAGCAATAAAAGCTCGTAGCATGTAAAACGTCTCGGCGCGGAGCGTGACATATTTGCACAAACGAAATGGAAATTAAAATGATCGCGGCGCGCGTGTGTGCGTGCGCGCGCGTCCGTACGAGCAGCGCGCGCGTGTGCGCGGGGTCAGTGCCCCGGTTCAAGGGCAGTGCAGCGTATAGCTCACAGTAATAGTTGGCGACTATTTTCGCCGCCGCCTCGGGGGGACCGGAACGTTTATTATTGACATTCGCGAACTTCCAAATCGGAGCCGCGCACTTACATCACTGCGAACGATTTTCCTGTTTGTTGCTGCTCAACGCGTTACTGCTATTTAGTTTTAATTCGCACACGCTAAAATACCTACTTGCTACTATAAGACAATAATTCTAATAACATCAAAGATCGATCGTTATTGTTTGCGCATTATAAGTACAGTACTACTAAAATGTTAAAATACTCTACCAGTCTAAAACTACCAGTCTAAAAAAAAATGCAATAAATAGGCAACGAGTTTGTATTCTCATTAATTTTTGTAAAGATATGTGAAGTTCAAGTTTAATATTAAAATATTCTACAAGTTAGTTAGTTTCTACCGTAGGAAAATTTGGTGATGTAAAATGGTAAAAAAAGTAAAGAAAAATAAATTTGTCTTAGCTAAAATAAAATCAAGGCAAAGTGGAATATTTTTACATGATTAATTTTCGATAAATGTTACTAGATCTCGTGAGAAACCTTAGGAAACTACATCTTATTAATTGCTTATTTTTGCTCTCCAACAAAATTATAAATTATAATATATAAATATATAAAATTGTATTATTACCTGACGTTGCAAAATCTATGAGTCATGCTATCCCAGTGGATATAACTTCTACATCTAATTCCTTAGGGTGTAGGTTCGATTTCGGTCCGAGGCATGCATCTACAACTTTTCAGTTTTGTGCATTTTAAGAAATTAAATATCGAGTGTCTTAAACGGTGAGAAAAGCAAAACTGCATACCTGAGAATTTTCATAATTCTCTGCGTGTGTGAAGTCTGCCAATCCGCATTGGGTCAGCGTGGTGGACTAACCCCTCTTATTATGAGAGGAGACTCGAGTTCAGCAGTGAGCCGAATATAGGTCGATAATGATGATGTTGATGATGAAAAATCTATAGATGCTTTCCACACCACTCTAAGCGAAAACAATAATGACCATTTATTCCTCCTGCTCCAAAACACGAATCCCTGTGTTAGACGAGTTCCATGTTTAGCGTCATGGGGTCCTCTACCACACGAGTGTTGTGTATTAATTCATTTCGTACATGACGCAATCCGCATTACGATTCTTTGGTAGCGCTCGTCTGCCGCGCCGTTGAATGGTGTTTCACATCACGAGTTGGCCAACCGCCCCAAGGCTCCGATGATTTAGCTGGTGCGAGCTGTATCTCTGTGTTTCGACACACTCCAGCTACAAATTAGATGCCTGTTTAACATGTCTCTCAAGGCGTTTCACTTTTTTTTCAACCTCAAATTTGTTTACATCAATATGCTCTACAACTCTACAGAATTTTTGGTAATTGTGATAGGAGAATGTATATAGTTTAGTTTTGGTTTTGCGAAATAACAGGTTATCGGAATTATTTGAAATTACTATTTAAACTTCGAATTGAAAATCCGTGTGTTAAAATTACTGAGTTAAATTGAAGTATGAATACCAAATAGTTACTTTTTTGCGTTTTAAAACTACTAAGTATATGAGATAAGAAAAGAAATATTATGGGTACCTAACTAAGCCTAAAAAAATCAACATTTCTCAACAGTACTCGTCGCTGCTTCTAGCGAAAATTGTCATTTGTTTCGCCTGTAACGCTTCAGCGAGACATGTACCTCGCGTGTACCGGTCGGCGGCAAAGATTGTTGTTATCGCACACACTCGAATCAGGTTTCGACTGCCCAATCCGAGTAGGAAGGTCGTGTGTTTCGCCAGTGGCTGACAATGGCGGCCCGAGCGCCGGCACTGTTTCGCAACGCGTTTGCAACATCGAAATTTCGTGTGTGGTTACAGCAACGCACGCCTTCCCTGACACGATCCGACAGCCTCCGTACACTACAATAGCTTGCTACTTTCATGAGTGTACTCACTGTAATGATCCCATTTATTGCGTTGTTAAACGTAAGTTTGTTAAGAGAAGCTACATGTTATGAAGGATTACGAGATAAAATTGTTTGGCAGTGTTTAGCTATAATTAGTTTTAATACTGCTATATGAGTCTTATCTTAAGTGGGTTTGATTAGTATATTTAATCGTAAGAGAGGAAAGAAGTCACTGATAATATTCAGAAGTTGAAATAATTAGAATAGAATATGCAAGATAATGTAATGTAGCGACTTCGACAACCTTTGACTGTTTTATAGTTAGTAAGACGTTAGATAGGAATTATTCATAAAAATAGGTGATCTGTGTATGTAAAAACTCCCATAAAGGCTAAAATTAATGAAAACCTTGATGACTATCGTTAATTAAATCAATAATATCATGAAAGAAAAGGAAGAAACGGAGGGAAAGATATACACATCACATAATATAAGTAGAAGACGGGTATTTATATTATTCTCAAATTGTTCGCAGCACGATTATTTTATTCTCACAAGTTGTACAAGTGTACAAGTGGAGTGTGGACATGTCAACAAAATATAAAAACAATGCAGGACGTGACACACTGGTATGGTACTTCTTCCTGTCTGTGTTGTTATCATTTTTTTTGTGACAAATCTTATCTTTTCCGTTACTCGCGCTTAGTTGATGCTGTTTGCACTTTGATTTATATTTTGTAGCTGTATACTATTTTTATTAAATATTTTAAATGTAACTTAAAATAATGTAGTAGTTAACCAATTAGTAAATGTTTCCACAATTTTAGGTACGTTTAATCAATTTTATTATTCAGAAGTTGATCATAAAAACGATGCGATAAAGCAGTGGACACATTCATAGATTTCATCGTAGAAATCAAAGTTGTAACATAAAATTTTAAGAGATTGAAGATCAGTAGAAGCTGGTGGAATGTTCCCACATGAGGATCTTACCAGAACTAAGACTTTCAGCAATGACGGAAATACCACCAGAAAACCAGAGTATAAGGATAATAATATATTCCAGCTGTAGATGAAATAAGCTCGGGCTTGACCACGATTTCTCTGATGGTAATAGTTAACATTGAAACTTTTATTGTTTGCCCTGTGGCGTTAGTTGGGAAGCTCAGTACTCAGTAATATTGAAATGCAACAATCGAAAGTGGTAGTTTCGCATGCGTCGCGCGCGGCGGCGGAGTAGGGGGGGAGGGGGACGGCGGCGGACGTTTTTGCATCTTTATATTAGGAGCACTGACCTTGTACAATGTCAAATAGCTGAGGACAGGCATCCGATGCATCGCTATGCCAACTGGTTCCGCGCTAGGGATGCGACGCGACTTCGATATGGAGCATCATTTTTAAGTTTTTCTCCCATTTTATTCATTTACTTTTATCGTTTTAAATAGGTACTCAAATTTGTAGATTCTACCAATGAAAAATGTGGAAAATTAAATCAAAATATTTCAGCTAGGCTTATTTATATTTATATTATGAGAATTTTTGAAACGTCAAGTTTATTTTTGTAGTGAATAATAATGATAACTAAGAAGAAACCATCAAGAAACTCATAAGTGGAGTCCATAAAAATGAATGCCAAGCTCTTTTACGATTAGTACATATTATGTGATACATTTACATTACTACATTCCTCCAAAAAATTATAACATTACAACTTTAATGGACACTAAAATTTAAATTAATGGGCAATTTTAATTCAGTTAACGAATACCTGACCGTTTAATTTAAAAAGAAAACTTTATAATACCTAACTACGTTATGTTTTAATTTTCAGTGCTAGATGAAAATTAATTTTATCGATAAACCAAGTCGTAATCTACTGAACATCCCTATGCATGGAGGTGGTTTATTAGTTTGTATTGCTTTTCAACTAGCATGCGTATAATAAAAATCCGCAATACACCTATATACTAAAGGATAGAGTATTTAATTATACGTCAACGTAAGCGAACAGGTGCTCACCGGTGGCTGAGCTAATTGCAGTGTGCTCATTTGTTCCAGAGATTACTTTAAGATTAAATTCCATTTTTAAAACTAATGTTTATTTTTAAGTTGTACCAGGACATGACGTCTGGTATATTACTATGAACTACACTGATTCCGTTGTTATATGATAGAGATGTGTATTGAAGATATATTAATAATTTTATCGATACTCGATAAAATTATTGATCAGGTTCAAATTAGTCTGTTTAGTGAGTAATATAATTACTTGTGACATGCGGAACGCTAAGACTAGGCCAACCAGAGGCATGCTTTAGAAAACATGAGTGAATATGCAAATGACGTTAAATATCGTAACCGTAGTCAAGTAAAAACAAAAGGCTTTTAAAGTTAAGTTTCCTTATTAAGCAAGAATGCAATAACCTTTATTGTCTTCAGTCAGAGTCTTATTTTTGTAAGTTCAATTTGTTTACGAATTTAATTTTATCTATTGGAATGCGATGTTATAAATAATACATAATAATGTGATCTGCTATGATGACTAACTTGGTACTTCTCTCATATTATAGGTCACCTAGAATCATATCTGTTACTAATAACACATTGCGTGTAAGTAAATTGTGCAAAAAGACTATGATGTTGTAAACTATTTCGAATTTTATTTATAGCATTATGCATAATTTAACATAGAATTATGAATGAATAATACAATTTTATTATTGTAAACAATAACAACATTTCTTAGAGTTATAGAAGTTTATACCTATACAAGTGTAGGTACATGTATTATGTATTCTGTGGTTTTAGAGGAAAACGAGAGGTATTGTATTGTATTGGCGTACTTATATTTAATTTTGCATTGACAGTATATTTACTTTAATAAAATACAGTGTCATGTTTGGAAAGTTGACTAAAGGAAAACTAAAGAAACTTATGACGGTTCTCAAATTATGTCATCGTAGTAGGTATACTCATTTATTATAACTATTAAATTTAATTTTCAAAAAAAGATAAAAAAATTGTAATTTTTACAGCTGATGCTATCGACAATAAAGTTGCCAGTCATAAGCATCACTACTCTACGTACATTGGGGTCGTCAATTCGTAAATCCCACCGCGTTGGAGCTAAATCAGGCGTCGAATTAATCGCGCTGTTTATAAAAACTCACTTATCACATTCTTTCACTCGCACGTATTGTGGCGAGTGCAGCGTGAGTTGTGGTCGAGTTGGTGAATTACTCGCGATTTAATGTGATCCGTGGTACGGGACAGACTGGCTGGCGGCCAGTGCAGACCCCGGAAGTACGTACGACCTACAATAATAATCTAACATATGATGCTTACGTGCTTTTAGTACTAATAGTTGAAGAGGAAAAAAATGTTAGCTATATTTTTAGTAATTGGCCCCCCAATTACTAAAAGTATGGTTAACATTTTTTGATTTGATGATTTCTAAAATTACAACCTAAAGAAAATTTTAAGTGTGGGAAACATTTGTTAACTTAGCAAATGTACCCTACTAATATTCCAAGTTTAAAATTTCAAATATATTTTAATTTAAAAACATTTGAAAGGATACAATTGCTGTATTAAAAATATTTCATCGCCTTTTTTATTTTACGCACATGTACGTTGATTACCTTTTCTGTTTACATTAACGCACCTCCTGAGAAGACGGAAAAGCAAACACAAGACATAGAGTAAGTAAGATTTAGACTATATTTTAAGCAGACCACAGAGGAATCTGTTTGGAAGTACATATAAATATTGAAGGAAGATTGTGTGTGAAATACGAAATCAAAATTGGCTTTGATACCAACACCTGATAGAATGTATTGAAATCATATTTCAAAGTAAAGGGTCAAGTATCACCGCGTCTGCTCCCGCCGTCCCCTGAGGGTGACCTTCCGGGTGGTTCGTTCACCGGTGGTTCGGTCACCTTCCTCCAAACAATAGCTACTACGCTACATCTTACGTTTTTATTTTCCGATGAAACTCCACACGCGGCGTACGTATGCGGAGTACTTACGTTGTGTATTTACTTTTATTGTACGTACGATCGTTTTATAGACGACGACTTTTTGAGACGAACAACAATGTAATGGATGTTCGTATTTATTATTTGTTTAATGCATTCAACTAAAATTATTTACGAAAAATTGTAAAAGATACAAAGACGCTTGAAAAACATAACTCTAATTATTCTGGAGGCGAATAAAAACACCGCTAATATTCTGTATAATCCTTGGTGAAAATTTTGGCTAATATGCTGGTATAAATCTTGTTTAAAAAGATGGCTACTATTCTTCATAAACCTTGGTTATAGGCGTGGCTAAATTCTGTATAACTCTGAATTGAAAACATTCCAATATTCTCTAGGTTTCTCTATTCTCAGGTAAAAAAATGCCTAATAATTTGCATTAATCTCGGGTAAAACATGGCTAATATTCTGCTTAGCCCTTAGTTTAAAACATGGCTAATGTTCTACGTATCCCTAGATTAAAATATGGCTAACATTCTGCACAAGACTCGGTTACAAACATGGCTAATATGCTGCGTAACCCTGAGTAAAAATGGCTAACATTTTGCATTAACCTCGGGTAGCAACATGGCTAATATTTTGCGTAACTCTCGGTTAAAACATGCTTAATATTCTGTACAACCCTTGCTTAAAACTTGGCCAATATTCCGATTAGGTCTCTTTTAAAACTAACATGTATTCTAGAAATTTTTAAAATAAAAAGATAAGTGTACTCACCAGGCGGCCTGGGGTGTGTGGCGACATGGTGTTGCAGCGAGCTGGCGATCTGGTGCTGCTGGTAGAAGGGCAGGAAGGGCGTGTGGAAGGGTGCGGGCGGGGGCGGCTGCAGGCGCGCCTTCAGCTCCTCCGCCGAGCCCGCGCCCGACGACGACGACTCCACGTCCGACACGCCACTGTCCGCGGGCGACGGGGGGAGGGAACCTGCGCATACACACACAAAGTTACATACTGTGAAAAAATCTTCAATACGATACTCGTTGAGAGCCGTGATGGCGCAGTGATTATAACCTCTGCCTTCGATTCGGAGGGAGTCCGGGGCATGCACCTCCAAGTTTTCAGTTATGTGCAATTTTTGAAATGAATTATCACGCATCCAACGGTGAAGGAAAACCATCGTGAAGAATTTTCTTAATTCTCTACGTATTTGAAGTCTGTCAATCCGTATAAGGCCAGCGTGGTGGACTAGCTATTCTACCATAGAGTAGATACCTTCTGTCATTCTGCGAGGAGACCTGTGGTCAGAAGTGAGCCAAATAAGGTTGTTAATATTAATACTTGTTGAATTGCCTCGTTGGTCTATTGATTAGCCTGTGTGGCATTGGATCATGAGGTCTAGGGTACCAGTCTTGTGTGAGGCTATTTTTGAACTAGCTCATCTTCTAAAATATTCTCTATAACAGAATTGGGTAGTTACAATTGCTATCTAACGTATGTAATATCGCCGTGACATATACCTAAAATACCCAAAGTGGCAATTCCCGTATAAAATTACTATCATCGATAGTTCCCATTTATCAGATGTTCCTTCGGGATTCCCTATTTTGTTGTGTTTTTACATCACCACAATTTAATTATTTAAATGGTTTAAGAAGCCGTTTTAGGTATTAACTCTATCTGAGTTTTATTTATTGTTTAGGTGCATATCTTGTGTGAATACATTTTCGTTTAATTTTCTCATTACTTATTAAATGGTGAATTGAAACCTGAAAGACAAAACCGCTTAAGAACTACTACTGTCGTTTTCCTCAGCAAAAGTGCTGTTTCTCTTAGTAGTGTTTGACTCTATGCCTTATTTTATGCCGTCGTACAATTCCTAATCAAATTGATAATAACTAAATAAATATTATATTATACAGATTGCAAAATGAATAGCAAAGCATAATTGTTTTATTTTTGTTGGGCTCTCTTTCATGAGATCGTTGGTTTGTATTACATCAATGGTGACCGGTTTTAATGATTATAAGGATCCTCTCTGGTCGCGCTCACAATGGTGAATGCCGCCCTCGTGCGGAAAGGCCGCAAAGTATCATTGATGTGGACTCGGAAGCCAGTTATCACACAAACGGCGTATTGTGAACCATCGAATGTGGCCTCAATCTTTTTAACTTTACCCTCAGTTATACGTTTACATTTATCAGCTTTATAGTATAATTTTGGACTATTCGGCTTAAATTAAGTTGGTATTCGGATATATCAAACCTTTAAATATTATAACTATGAAAGTGTAGCGTTACTTTGTATGTTTGTTAATGAATCACGTCAACACAGTATTAGATTATAATCTAGAATAACTATAAAACATTATAAATACTTAACAGTTTTTATCCATTTTACGTATAATGTATATTTACTTATAACTAATTTGATATAAAGCGGATTTGTTTGCTTTGGTACGTTCGTCACGTAGGGCTCGCGGCACTTACATTACGGTAAAGCTTTTAATCAATCTAACTACGTAGGTATACGCAGGTAGGTAATTATGTATTCAAGTCTCTTTTGAACGAAAAACACGAACAAGATACTATTCATAAATAAGTCTATCCAGGATATAAATAGTCAAAAATATCACATTGATTCAGACAATATGAACGATATGCAAAGAAACTGCCCGAAAAATATATAAAGTTTCCATTCTGATTTATTTGAGAACAGAATCTAAATATGAAGTCAAATATAAATTAGAAGAAAGTTAAATTAAAAAATCTTATATAATAAGTTCAGTTATAATCATAATTCGTGAGTTAAATTAGCAATAAATTGTTATAAGCATCATATAAAGCGGTGAAGTCATCTTTTCCAAGACAAAGAATTGTGTCAATCCGTACAATAAAAAAATACATTAATAGAGGACATTTTTACTCGTAAGTGAAATTATAAATAGGTCTGACACAGTTAGATCAATTTTAGACGTGGCGACAAATACGTTAAGCTACATTGGAAATCAAGCAGACAAGCCAACCTGATTTAATGCGTTAGCTTTTAGGGTTTCCTGTTCTGTGGATATGTCCTAGTATCAATAAATATTATCTCAAGTGCATTGTGAATAAAGAGGGTCGTAAGATAATTATTGTGAAAACGTAAGTTCGCGAACAAGAATAATAAAAACCAAAATCCTCAGCTTTGGTCGCTGAAATTGTGTTTACTAGAGTATTATCTAAAAGTTGAAATCTTCGAAAATTTATCTGTCGATTTTATTGTTTTTACACACAATTATATTATATGTTCCTTTAATTGTATATTTTTGTGGTTTTCATACCACATAAAATCTTTGGTAAACGATAAGAATAGCATGAAATCTCGTGTTTGTGATAAGTGTATGTATATAGACAACCAAATCAGAGTAGTAAGTTGGCGTGTATGTAGACGTCGAAGAGTTATTAGTCAAGAATTTTACAGTTCAAGGAACTGCATGTGTATTTGCGTATGTTTGAAACAATTGTTGGTACTTAATTGTATTTTTACACGGTTACTGGAAAATTTATAACTCTCGATTGCATCATTTGTATAGTTTTAAATGTTTATATTTGCAGCTGGCCTGTTTAGGTAGTTATGTTGCGGTCAAAATATTGTGAAAATTATTAAATTAATAACAAAACAGACGATTATTGTTAGAATTAAAAGTGGGCTGATTTATTATTTGCGCTAATTAGCTTGGAGACAAAAAGCTAGAGAATATGAACAGTTACGGCTCTACTTTTGGACAAAATAAAAGGCATACAAAATAACCAATTGTACTACAACGCTCAAGATTGCATCTTCAATATACATATATAATATATTCATATTGAGATTTACATGTTGCAAACTATTTGTGAATCCACGACAGCCGTTCTGCGGAGTAACCGTTATAAAAGCGATTTAAATAAAAAGCAAATAAATCACAAAGACAGCATCGGCTTTGTCGCATCTAACGGTCATCTTGCATAATGATTTGCATGCAACCCTGCGCCTAATCCTCCTGTGGGTCTCGTAGGCCCAACGGTCAGTTCGGACAATACCCCGCTGCACCATTAGACATTGCTAAAATGCACTTGCACTCAACCTGTTTGTGCCGTGTGGGAATGGACGGTCAGCGCGCTTTTGTCATGCAAAACTCTACGGTATGTTTTTAATTTACGATTATGCAGATCGCATAGTCTTAGGGTCGGAGAGGCCAAGGGTTAAGTTAAGGGTTGCATTTTTTTGCATCACAAATGCGAAGGTCCATTTTGGGTATGTTTACGTTTCATGATGAATGAGATAGCTTTAGAAATAGAATACTTTGCGTTTTTGGGAAGAAGTGATGAGGTTGATATAAAATATAAATATTCATGTGAGAAACGTAAGAGAAAAAATTTAATCTATTTATTTTTAATAGGAACTTTTCGTTTTTAATATGCAGACAGTTATTTTATTATTGTTAATCTGTTTCATTGCTGGATATAGACTTCCTCTTTTATTACGTGTAGAGTTAAAGATACAGAACTTAGATTTGTATATATGGAAGTATTAAAATCAGTTAGTTATAATAATCTCTGGACGATGTTTCAGTGTTCTCTACGAAGCAAGAAAGAAAGGTTGTATGGGTTCGGTTGAGATTTTATAGGCCATAACTTTCAGCTGATAAATCTCCGGAACACAATTATGGAAATCAAAAGTTCAAAAGCCGCGCCGGCCCGAAACTTTCTCATGTCCGAGCCCTTGTAATAAAAAAGTTTGACGAATAACGGCTGTCGGGTATTTAAATAATATAATCATCCATACAACTAGGAGGTAAGAAAGAAAGCTTTTTATTCATATGTTTCCTCGTCCATTGAAACTATGACTGGTATTAAGCGGAGTGACCATTTGACCGGTGCGAGTAAATGCGCTGTCCACACCCCTTTGTGGCCATTGTCAACCCTTCAGCTGGACAATGGCTCTGGGAACCGGGAAGCGCGGGCCGCTCGGACCCCGGCCTAGGGTTGCTACCCTTCACTACTATTGAGTATTGAGATTTTAGTCTATTTTACTACGTATAATTGAATTATGAATTAAATTGCTTTGTGCACAATCATCAGCTTTTTGGTTTACCAGCAGAAACAGATGATTTTTCCGTGTGTTTTAGGAAATATGAAACATGAAAATAATGATTAACGTTTTCTTATATCTCGAATACATTGATAAATAATTTAAAGAATACTCTAATGATCTATTCTACAGTTATAATTTTTAAAATGCGAAACAAAAAAGCAGTACAAAATAGTCACGGTAATAAATAATAACTGTAAGAAACTAGGTATTATTATTTTCTTTGAATTTTAAAGTATTCTACAATTTTGTGATAAAAATACAGCACAATCTCTTTCAAAGGACGGTGGCAACCCTACTCCCGGTCTCTTTGACCATTTAAACCATTCCGAGTCGAGAATGGAATAGTGTTACTCTATAATCAGTAGCAAATAGAACGGGCTTTATCTCGGACAAATCCTTTTCACTGCGCGATAAACAAAGCGTCTCAAACAAACCTGTTTCTATAGATACGCGAATACTAGAGCACTACTTATAAGTTTTGCTACAATAGTTTCACTTAATCTGTTTTTTCAAGCATATTTCCTTCCATTTAATAGGTGAATGGCTAGCTTTATTTCAGGCAGATGGTCCAGTACCATAAACAGGTTACAGTGAAAAAAAATAAACGATAAAAAACTATGATAGCGAAATGCTCAAATTGAACTTTTATTCAATTAATACTTAAACGCAGAATTATCAGTGACGGAGCTACACAAGATAAAATAAAAAAAAACTTTGCAAAACGATTAAATTAGATTTTTATTTGGTTGGATATATTATATAAGTGTAAAAGTTTTCTAAAAAGCTTGCAAGGTATCGTGTACTTTAATACCCGACGTGTCAAAAGAAGGGTTATGAATTAGGTTATTAGCTGTCTATCTGTATGTTTGTATGTACGTATGACTCACTGCAGCGTACGAACTAATTCGACGACCTCTGTGGCGCATTGGTATGCGCGGTGGATTAGAAGGTTCGATCCCCGGCTGGGCCGATTGATTTCTTAATTAGTCCAGGTATGGTTGGTGGGGGCTTCGGCCGTGGCTCATTACCACCCTACTGACGTACTGCAAACCTATTTAGCGTTCCGGTACGATGTCGTGTAGAAACCGAAAGGAGTGTGGATTTTCAATCTTCTCCTAATAAGTTAGCCCGTTTCTATCTTAGAGTGCATCATCATTTACCTTTATTTACGTATTTAGATAGTAGTCAAGGGCTAACTTACCTTTCGTACGATCTAATTTAATACAAAGGAATTTACGAGTACATCCAAAAACATACTTCATT
The DNA here is from genome assembly GCF_947172395.1 of Bicyclus anynana. Lineage (NCBI taxonomy): Eukaryota > Metazoa > Arthropoda > Insecta > Lepidoptera > Nymphalidae > Bicyclus > Bicyclus anynana. The sequence goes on along the minus strand of NC_069086.1, from coordinate 18,727,234 downwards.
AAATTTTCAGTTTACATTTTTGTATCCCAGGACATCAAAAGAAAGGTAAAATATTATTTCTTTAACCAAAGCTAGTCATTTGTGTTCATCTGTAGTATCAAATAGGTAGCTATTGTAACTCAAAGTACATTAAAAATGACGCCATTATTTATTTTACTAACTTCTGTTTTGCACATCTGGATGTATTATGTATAATTCACCTTTGGGGGTAAGGCGTTTGTAGGACGAACGAATTAATCTACTGTAAAATATTTATACTGATGTATATAGAAATAATACACATACAACATTCATTAGTCATGCTAAAAGTATTTCTGGCTTTTTTGCTGAACTCAACAAACCAATTTACATTATAGTATGTATATTTATAGTTATAATAACCTCAAAAAACGCTAAGCTCACGATTCTCGCGGAGATGATTTAAATTTGACATTACAATACCCACGAGTTACGAGTTGTGAGAATAAATACATAGGTACATTTTCTTCACTATTTACTTAGATTATTACAATCCGTAGTTTGTGAATGTTTTTTTTTCTTTCACTTAATCATTGGTCTTTACCTTATTTAATATACACAATTTATTCAGACGTAGATTTTAATTCAGTATAGTTTTTTATTCTATGAACAGTTTGTTCATTTTGAATTCATAAAAATATTTTGTAATTAGTTTTTCACACCATAATAAAATATGTATATCAATAATGAATAATGCTTCAATAATTTTAATAGAACCTAACACTCGAGTGATTATAAGCTCAACGCCATTCGAGTTAGCTACTCGTATATGATACAACGACAAGCAGAATGTGATTAGATGACAACCGAACATCCTTGATGTCGAGTCGTCATCTAACAAAACGTTACCCAACGGCAAACGGCAACGGTAACGCGGAATTGCCACGTACCATACGTTTAACCCTTTCATCTCAAATGAGAATAATAATAAATTAACTATAAATAATGCCACCCTGCCTATCAGGTCTACCGGCCGGCGCGGAATGCGGTCCCATTAGTAAAACATCACAATACGGGACAAAAGTACCCCTCCGGTTTAATCGGACCATCTTTATGGACTGACCGCTGTCCATCGCCTTTGTCAGGAACGGCGTTAGACCATAATCCGTGCGAATTGTGACTTGGAATTTGTTTTTGCATATGAATAATCATGCGGTGAATAGAGTATATAAGGGTTTATATAAATCTTCCTGGAGAGAGGATAGGGATCCTCAATATTAGTTTGGAAGTTTTGTAGTTGATACTTTATATAATTAGTTATTGTGAAAACAGCGGTGACGGTGAATAAGGCACGGAGACGGGTCATCTGTTGTCATCTATTAGTATAAAAAGGACTTTTGCTTTTAAAATTTTAATTGTGTTAAAAATGGGTCATGTTCAAAATGATGTATGTTGATGTGTATGTTGTATTTACAGTCAAAAACCAACTCAGCAAGATTATATTTAAAAAAAAAGTTATCGTTATCTTGAATTTCTGTATTTAGGCTAAAAAGCATCCCAGCTACGATCGGTAATCCGATATTAAGTTAAATTTGTACAGACTACACACATTATGACACTTTGTGCAAAAACTTGCACATTTAACCCAAAACTGCGGCACTACAAAGGGCAACCCTTGCCGCGCCGCGACGGGTCCGATCGACCGATCCTAACCAAACAATCGGAACGCAGATGCTTGCGCACATTGCACCACTTCTAATTCAAAACAGTTGGTTTTTATGCAAAAATGGGTTATATTGCACCTTGCGTTGGAAATCCCTGCGTCATGTCATCACAATAGCGCATAATCCGTCGCGTATCTCTTTCTAACCAACGTTGCATCTCCGTTTCTTTTGAATCCGCCCGCCGCCCGTATCCGGCGCTGACACTTTGAAATTAGAATGTCACGCGTGGGTGCGCTAACGCAATTCATTGTTGCTGATTATGAATGAGATCTATTCGCAGTCGAAAATTGCAGCGATTCGATACAACATTATGTAACACTTTACAAAAACTAACTAATAAACCTATCATGGATGAGCTGCAGGCTAATATAACTTTGACGTAAGTTACTTGACATATACGAAATTGAGACTCTATGTAACAAATGTCATCTGGTGCCTATTGACGAACCCTCGTGGATATCATACAGTAGGTAGATGAAATTTCTCAGTTGATTAGATGTTTAATTTAATAGGTTGTCAATAAAGACCTGGTTCACAATTTAATAAATACACAAACAACACTCAGTAAGTAACAAAAATTAGTTGGACATTTAATATTATTACTATTTTTAAAATTTAAAATAATTACTGGACATAGTAATTACTGATGTCTTCAATATTATCCTAAGCTCATATTTTTAAATAGTAGCAGTAGCTATATATGGAAACAAATATCATCTAAGTAGTACATAAGTTTTATATACATATTTTTACAGAGATCGAAGTGACCAAGGGCATGTCTAAATGATGCGGGGTCTAAGCGAAATTAACATCTTAAAGGAGATAAATGACAAAGGGCGATACGGAAAGGGCTATCAAATGCTTAGATAAAAACGAAACGATCTGGGACAGTGGTTTGTAAGTGAGAATCGTGTTTCTTGTATCACAACTTTTATATAAATAATAATTATATTTGAATAATTCCGGCAGAGTGTAGTACAATTAACATAACTAGTGCTCTCGTACTTTACCAAAACTAGACCGTATTCGTTGTTGAAAATTTGAGGAAAACTTATGAATTTGCATTTACAAAATGAAAACCTTTGACTCTGTAGACCAACAATAGATTGATGCTCAGACCCTAACCTATTAAAACTTAGATCCATCACGCTGATATTTACTTAGTTCAGATTCAGATTTCCAAAGTCAGTTGCCGTAAATATAATTACTAATACTTTAATAACTTAAATATGTACAGTTTTCCAATAATTTAAAGTAAAATTACGGTAATAGTACTGTAGAAACGTAACGACGGTTTTCCCCTGACATGTATATTACATCTTTGTTTTGAGATTATTACTAATAAACTAGACAATTATGTGTTGGCTGGACTTTAACATAATATAGAAAAATTGTAAACAGTTACATGTAAATCATTAGAAAATAAAAACCTATATTAGTCTTCTGAGTTAGTAAAGCATGATAATTATGCTACTTTGAATTCTAAATTATAAAATACAAGTAAATTAAGAGATAAAATATATAGTGAACTTAGTGGAATGTGTTAAAAAATGGGCTACGTATATTGGTGAATTTTGAAACATTCTAGTTGTACCAATATGTACCTAATCGTTTAAATCAATATACGCTCAACGTTCAATTATATATTTAAATGATTTGGTAATTAATATTATAAATGATTCCAACTTAAGGATTTTAATACAATAATTTAAAATGCTTCTAAACAAACTTCGTCGAAGCCGTTTAATAAATCAATAATGAATGAGCCCCATGAATCAATCAGAGTGTGCAAATTATGTCATCACGTGCTAAGAGTTATTACTTATAACCGAGGATTTATATTTAACTTTGCTTTATTAATTTTCTATTACACGTGTAACTACTTTCGAAAAATGTGGATATCGACTCATTTTGGAATTGGCTATCTATTCATCAAATACACTCTTTTGTCAACAGAAGTAGTAAAACAGGGATATTACATTTTCTAACTCAAACTAGTTCTTGGTATGGTTCACGTATCTGTTATTTACAAGTACAATGTGTTTAAACAACATTAGATCCCAAAATAAATATCCCGTGTGACGTAACGACGCATGAAGCGATATATCAAGCTGTCACGGGTGGACAATAGCGAATATTAACCCTTTACGAAAAATAAATTCATATTATTATACACTATTAATAATAAAACTTTCCATCGGCTTGTGCAATTTGGGCCTAATCCACCCACACGGTCATCGCAAGGGTTAGTTGGGGATGGATGAAGTTGCACATTTTGCAATATTTGAGTCCTTTTGACCATCTGTACAAGCCGTACGTTAAGGGTTAGAAAGTGAAAGCTGTATGTATGATTTATTATTTGTAATGAGTTTTTCATTCATTTTGTAGTCTTTTGTATGTAGGGGTAACAACTTCTACAGTCTTTTGGGCTATGAGCCTGATAACTTTAGTGGTTATTATTTGTTTGAGCTACGAGTATGTTACTTCTCTTTTATACATATCAAGCTCGGCAATTTGAATAGGATTTTGGGCCTTAGCCTGTGCCTCATTTCTTTTTTGATCAATTCCTATGTAGTAAATTAATTCACATTGGAGTAACATTTCGGGTCTAAGTATATACTAAGGCCTAGCTGTGGGGAATACAAATACAGTGATGGAGAAGATGACTTTATCTAAAAGATTATCTTCTTGATCTAGACAAGTATGACTCTCGGAAGTTCAGAAGTGAGAATAACACTCCAATTCTTGGTCAATTCTTACGGAATTTAAGTTAATACTTTTTGAGCTGTACAGATAAACAGAGAGTATACTCATTGTAGTGAACATTAGTTGAATAGTCAGCAAAAGGAAGGATCCTATGAATTTCACATCCCTAAGTTTTCCCAAACAAAAAAGAAAGTCCTCCGCCCAATAAAAGTGTCGAACAAGATACTAACAAGCAATAAGCCTCCGCAGCGCTGCGTGTGTGTGAATGGCGCGCGCGTGTGCGTGCGGGGCGCGGGGGCGGGCGGGCGCGGGGCGGGAGCGGCGCGCTCTTGACATTGGCACGGGGGATCAGCTGAGAGTATCGATTGCCCCGCACTTCCTCTTTGTTCTTTATGAATTTTTCATGTCCTCGCCCGCTTGTTGTGACGCGCTCTCTATGCGCTAATGGTGTCGAATGGTAATGCGGAGGGTCACAGCTCTTACTCGGGAAGAATCAAGGGTTTTACGAATTTGCGAAACTTGTTAGGGAACACTTTTATTTAAGCAGGTCGACAGTTTTAATATAGTAAAAGAGTAAGTCTTTATATTGAAAATAATCATGAACGAGTATTGATATTAAGTAATGTTATAAGTTTTTGTGCGAATCCAGTGAAGGGTTATGTTTCCCGAGCGTAGTACCTACCTATTTGTTCGTATGTCACTTTATTTAGGTTACGCTAAGCTCTAACACCCAAATTATTAGGGTTGTCTCGGGTGTGGGAGTCACACATAGGTTTTCCAAATTTCCCATTATTTTCTATGCAGTCGGATGCTTCGATTAAGATGTTTTCGAATATAGAGCTTTTTTCATCATTATTGTATCTCTAACAAGTTTTATTCGTGCCCTAAGCTACGACTTGACGACGACAGATATACATATCAAAGGTTTTCAATAGCAGCATGTTTATTTGTCATAAAATACATAAATAACACAAAATAAGGTGTCGCCTTTACACTTTTGTGAGCTGGTATCAACGTTCTTACTTTGTCGAATAAATACCATATCAAACGCCTGTTACTAACTCATCAAATAAGGATCGTAGCAAAGTGAAAACCATAATAATTGTCATGAATATAGAAAGATTTTCTGATGGAAATAATAAAATGTTTCCTATTGTTATGTCGTACAAAAACGAAGAGGTATTTGAGCGGCTCAAAAAGCACCGGAGTTCCTCCTCCTCACGGGTAGCGACCACGTGAATAGCATGTCATAACGGGTTTTAGCGCTCCTTGTGTGAGATGTAGGCACGACGAAAATATATGACGGAGCTGAGACCGTTCGAGGTATACAATATTAATATATCTAGAGGTATAGGTACATATGTTGTATAAGCCTTGTATATACATCACATTTATAAAGGCGAAAGTTCGTGTGTGTGTAAGTATGTTTGTTCCTCCGTTACGCTGCGGCTACTGACGCGATTTGGCTGAAAGGGGAAGCCCACCACTCATACAACGTCGGCCCAGGGAACCCAGGTATACCCCCGTATACAAGTATATGGAGATGATAATATGATGTATAAATTTAGAAAAAGACATTTTTTATCACATTTCCAGGGCAAAATGTTCGCCGATGTACATTACCGGCGAAGTAACATTTGAAGCTGTATTATTTTTTATATATCATATATCATTTTATATTAGTTTAGCAAGCTTAACAAGCAAGATAAAAAAAAAACAAACAAACCAATTATAAGTCCTAAAAATATATCGTAAAGTTCAGTCTCTAAAATGTTAGCTTGTCCCCGTTGTAGACAAATTAAAGGTGACTTGAAAATGTCGTAAAACGTTGTAGCAATTTTTTTTTGATAAAGTAATGATTTCATTAATAAAGTAGACTTATGAAGATTTTTTAAATATAGGTATGGCCGGGGATGGGCATTTCCCTTGGATTGGAAATAGATTTTTCTCTGGATTAACTGATTAACACATAAAACGTTTCAAAAAAAAAGTTTCAATGTGTCTCTTAATTCTACGAGTATAATTGCGGCGCAGCGTTATATTCAGATTTGTCGAATTAATTGAGTTCAGAGGATTGTCTACAGAACCTTTGTTCCATAGATTAAATTTCACTATGTCTACATTTCCAGTTTTAGCCTCAAGAATCGCTCCGACGATCCCACCCTGTACATAGCCTTATGTAATGTAGTATATAACGCAGGAAGGCTATATATATGTAGGCCGTGTAATCGCGCTCAAGGACCCGGAGATGTCAGAGCTTACAGCCTGTGTGTCTGAGACAAATATGCCTCTAACTAAACTTTTCATACTTTCATGTTCACGAAAGTATTTTTTTTTGGATGTATGATTTGCTCACGAATTAGGTTTACAAAATATATTTTGTTAATGATAACATCCATGAGGTTCTTTTACAGATTTTTTTTTTGGTTATATAATATATGTTAATTTTTTATTCTCTCATTCATTTATTTTCGTTTATAAAGAACTAGCGGACGTTCGCGACTTGGTCCGCGTGCAATTCAGTTTATCACAAATCCCCGGGAATCATTGGGTTTTTCGGATTTAAAAGTAGAATGTGTTAATCTAGGGTATTATCTATCTTCGTTTTAAATTTCAGCCAAATCGGTTCAATAGTTGCGGCGTCAAAGAGTAACAAACATCTATACAAACTTTCACGTTTATAATATTAGTAGGATTAATTTTTTAGTTGTTTAGCAGTCAATTAAAACTTTCTGTTATCCGAAAATGGGAAAATTGTAGGTAAGTAAGTAGGTATATGCATGTTTTCAAATTACTTACTGCTTCTTCATCATTATCATGATTTTCATCATCAGTTAACTTTTAATGACTTACTGTTACAGTATCAAACATTGACAGCTTATATAAGGTTTATTTTCTTGAGAAAACGACCACACTTCAACCTAGTACCTCATTATCTATACAAGCTAAGCACTGGAAAACCAATTTAAAAATTAACCTAAAACAAGCTAAGAACAAAGCTACATAATACATACTCTTATGTTTTATGTATTACTTCTGAATCTGTATTTTGTGTCAAGCTGTAACTAGGTATATACATAATACTTATACAGTAATATACTGAAATATCTTTTGTCCTTCCACAGCGAGTCTCCGGAAATTGCGTCCCACTATTATGTACAGAGAGTATTTGCTCAAACGTCTATACCTATAGCTCCCCTGCGACTATCCCTAAATCAATTTCCGTTGTTTGTCGTTTACTCTTATAACTTCGAAACAGCTATTACCGATAAATACTGTATATACAGATACCTCTTGTGTATACAGATAATAACTTAAAACGTTTTGATATAGCGTTAAAATGTCCAAGTTGAAATTCGATGCGAATTCAGGGGAGGGGTATGGATTAGTACGCTTTTCTGTACAGATGTGGACTTTGTCACTATCAGTTGTTAGTGATATTATGTTAAAAGATAGTGAATTAACGGCTTAATGAAGCTCGGGGGTGTAACGCCAAATCCCAAAATATTTTACTGACATAAATGAATGACGTTTTATGACATAAATGAATTTTTAACTTAAAATATAAATTTATTTTTACATTAAAATATAAATTTATTCTTTTGACAATATGATTTAAATTGTTTTTTTTATTCATTAAATTTTTCAATCAATTAATATTGTTTTTCTATTCATTATTTAACTTTTTAATATTGTGTTAAAAGTCATTTCTGGAATTATTTAAATGTAGGTAACTAATGTAATATTTTGCATGCCGAACGGGCGTGATACATAACAGATTATATTTATTTGTTCAAACCTTGTAAACTGTATCAACAAATAAAGGATTTGATATTTGAAAATTTCTTGGAAGAAAAAAGCTCAATACTTCCCAACGAGGCATGACTTGAACACAGTTCCTAACTTGTCTGATTCAATTGTGGCAGCTTTACCATGAAGAATATAATGCTAAACTTATCATCTGACATCGATATGTGAATAAAAGGATAAGAGTCTTTGATCCGAGGTGCTATTCGATTAATTGTCATTGAATAAAACAACAAATGAACGCAATAAAGAAGTACCTACACTGTACAATGTAATGTCTAGGATACCTAAAGGTCGGAGTGGCGTTTACACAAAACAGCTAAACGTGTCCCTCGGGAGGGAGAATGATAAAACTGTGCAATAAATAACGTACATTGTACTGTTTATGTATGAGCGCGTGGCGTTTAAATGTCTCGAAGTTTTGCCCCACATGTTACTGTGTACCTTTATTGTATAACTTTCGGGTATTTACGTGTTAAAATGGTAAATTTTATACAGTTCTAATTTTCTGACTTGAAGCTTGCTAGGACCTGAACAGTCATACAAATTGAGTAACTTGACGTTGCAAAAGCGTTTAAAAACTAATACTGCTGCTTGAAATAAACGAATTTTAAATACATTTTTAGTAGAAGTTTAGAGTTAGTTAGAGTTGTATACATATAAATAAAATATTTTGTCAAGAGGAGTAGGTAGATGAATTAAGCTTGGCACGTCGAAACTGAGTGAATTTATGCTATTTTCATCTTTTTTTCGATCCAGTGTTTAGATATACCTTCCTGTCCTGTTTACACGTTGTGCTATTTATTACCAGCACTGGCGTAAGTGAAGTAACACGAGTATAACTTAAAGTTTAAAGCTCCAAGTGTAACGAAGAGTGCTTAAGTCTTGCTCTCAAGACTTAAGCACTCTTCGTCAAGACCTCTGTCTTGATGTGGATTCCCAGTTTGTCCAGAGAGTTCTCCGCTCTTAGCACAGGCTTTTTGGATGGTTGTTTGGTTAGTTATAGTAGTAGTTACCCGTGTTAGGCGCCGTGTACAGGTGATGCCGGGGCGCGGGCGCCGGCGCCAGCAGCCCGTGCAGCAGCGCGCGACTCAGCGAGCCCCGCGCGCCCAGCGACAGCGCTGGCGGCTCTCCGTCCACTGGAACAAACAGACACACTTATTAATATTTTTCTATGTAGTAAATAAAAAGATCTGAATTATCTAAAAAAACAAAAATTCTAAAATTTCACTCCCTATACATAACATGGTTTTCTCTCTCTTCGTTGGCGTAGTGCTTAGCTTAAGGTTAGGGTGATATACCTACTGTTTCTTCCAAAATATTTTCAGCAGTAGTAAAAAGTCAATGATAATACACCCCTAGCCTTGTAGAGCACGTTAAATTAGCGGATGTAAGTCCTTTCCCCGATCCTAAAAACTTACTTGTGAAAATCACAGGAAAATTCTATAAGGTGAAATTCTAGCCCAGAACTTACAACTATTGCTAGAGCTGCCATTTTTTTTTTTCTAAAAAATGTTCAAGAAATACATTTCAAAAAACATGAGGCATATGAACCGAATACAAGTTACGTAATTAGTTTGACAAGAGACAGTCAGCAAAGGTACGCGGATGAAAAATAGAGTTAGCTCTGGGATATATGTTTTTAGTACTCATCAAACGAAAGGAGACATACTCGTAAATAACATTCATTACATTGCTCACAGTTTGTACAGTGTTTCAGTAGTAGTAGAATTAAAAGTTAATAGCTTGTATTTGCTTTTAGTAGCGGTTAGAAAAACGTTAAAAACACATTCATCAGAAACATTAAATTCATTCAAGAAAATCTCGGGCGCCTTTTGAAAATAAAAGCTACTGATTTTGTTTAACGAAATATATTTTAGTGTTTCTTAACTAAGTTGCAGTATGTGAAGTAGTAATATCACTGGATTATTTAAGTTTATCACTGCGAATTGTTATATAACCAAAATTGTAAGTAATTAAGGATGTTAGGAAGGATTAAGGTGTTTATTGTGTAATTTTGAAAATGACAAGTTTATTGCCGAATGTAGTCAGTAAATTCTGCCTTCCAAACCAATTTCAAACGAATTCTAATTAGAGTTTCTAATAATTTAAATTATTATGAATTCGAGTAGCTATAGCTAAATAGAAACCACGGCTCAAACCAACGTGATTATTGTCAGAGCCCGACTAGTTGCAAGCTCATACGCGGCCCTTAGTCATGAGTTAATTCAAACAACGCGACGCTAAACTGACGAATATTCCAGTCCCCTCCAATAGTTATAAAAGAGTCAGAATACGACAGTAGTCTAGCCGGTTGTGGACTAATGAACTTTCTGCGTGAGTCCGCTCTGTTACCGTGAAGCTGTCGATGTTACTCCAGGCCAGTTAACAATTTACAGAAACACAAATTAGTGAAGACTAAATTTGAAACCGTCGACTGGTGACAGAAGGGCTGGCTCATTTTTTGCTCAAAGGATCAGCCTGGCTGTCCAATCAGATCCCAGTTCCAGACGGAAATGCAGCCAGTATTCTTGCCATCAGTCTACGTGGGCATTATTTGTATTATAGTTGTTCATCATCATCATATATATATATCAGCCGATGGTCGTCCACTGCAGGACATAGACCTTTTGTAGGGACTTCACATTACGATACTGAGCTGCCTGCATATAACGAATCCCTGCGACTCGCTTGATGTCGTCAGTCCAACACTGCGCTTACTAGTACAGTATAAGTTAATTTAAGATTCCTTTTGTATTTTTTTTTCAATAAAAAAAGAAAATGTATATGGCAAAGTTTACCCGATAGGCTCCAGTCTCCAAAAATGACATAATCGATATACATATTAGTTATACATAATGGCAGCGGCAGACGTTTCCGCGACCTTGGGGCCCTCCCGGCGCCCGGCACCTGTTGCGCGCCGCTCTGCGCATGCCGGCGCAGGAGGGAGACGGGCCCGGGCCCACTCTCCCTTTCGCAGGTCGAAATGTCTAGACGCCGTGTGAACTGCTAACGGGACGTGCCCGGCGCCGTGTGTTCGTCGGGCACGTCGCAACCCGCGAACTGCTCATTGCGTTTTTATAGTCATGATTTTTCCAAACAATACAAGATTGTTCGATATTTTTTATGTTGCCATGTTTTTTTTAAATAAATAAATATTTCCTTCAATTACCCGCGAAAACTGTTAGAAAGAAGCACAAGAATACTCCAAGGGCGGGACTCGAATCCGTGTGCATTCGGTGTTAAGTTCAGCCTCTTACCTATGGAGTTACTGTTTGATATATTATGTACATAATAAAAAATGGTTTTTACGTAATTTATTTCAGAATGCAGACAATAGAGAATTTGTTTAAATGTTTTCATACCCTTATTCAAATATGATCTCTTGAATGATGATCTATGAATATAACTTACTACATGTTCCTTACGTCCCCAACTAAGCGGAAAAACTTATTTTAAAAATAAGGAAGGAAGACGATTTACCTCCTGATTATTAATTTACTAGCTGACACCACGCGGTTTTATCCGCGTGGTTCCCGTTCCGGTAGGAAAACGGGGATAATATATAGCCTGTAGCCTTCTTGGATAAATGGGCTATTTAAGATTAGCGCGATCAATCAAACAAATAAACAAACTCTTCAGGTTTATATATTAGTATAGATTGAGACATATCGTCGTCATCAACCCATATTCGGCTCACTGCTGAGCTCGAGTCTCCTCTCAGAATGAGAGGGGTTAGTCCAATAGTCCACCACGCTGGCCCAATGCGGATTGGCAGACTTCACACACGCAGAGAATTAAGATAATTCTCTGGTATGCAGGTTTCCTCATGATGTTTTCCTTCATCGATCGAGACACGTGATATTTAATTTCTTAAAATGCACACAATTGAAAAGTTGGAGGTGCATACCCCGGACCAGATTCGAACCCACACCCTCCGGAATCGGAGGCAGAGGTCATATCCACTGGGCTATCATGGCTCATTAGATTGAGACCTACACCTATTTTGAACTACGTACTCGGACAATTTTTGAGATTAATCATTAATTGTCGTACATATGTACGTATGTAGTTCTGCAAAATCTCTTGTAGCAAATAAAGTATGTGTGAAGCAGTGTATACTGCTTCACACATAGTCATACAAGATAATATTGCTATATGCAAAATGGCGGCATGAGTCAAATGTCGAACAATAAAACTCGAAAAAAGTTAGACCCGAATTTTTACATGGTTTTTACTCTCCGTTTCTTCCTCCAGGTCGAAATGTAGACTGTGTGTGATATATTGAACTGTTCTGGCACAGTACGAATGCGCGGACTGGTTCGGTAGCTGCGTGATGCACGCGACGGCGACATTTGGCTTAGATAACGTTTTCCTGGATATATTATTTTAATTTTGTATAGCTGATAACATTTTAGGAAATACTGAATTAATTAGTAGTACTTTTAGACCAAAATAAGGTCACATTGAGCTAGTCTGGTGATCGTTGTTTAGTTAAAGATTAAAAACTGTCAAACAATCGAAAAAAATGATTTAGATAAGAAGAAAGATAATGGATTTTGAAAAATTTGGTATATAAATTACAATAATAGGACTCAAAAATGTTGAAATCTAACGAAATATGCTACAGAAATGAATGTTGACAGTATAATATTTTGTAAAATAAATCCAAATACCCAAGCTACCATTATGAAATCTTTTCTATTGAATCTATTGAAATCTTCGTTAATTTCTTTTTACTTAAAAACATTTACATATAATAACTTTTCTTTGTTTCATCAAACCATAAGTTCGAGTTTCCTCCCAGAATGAGAGGGGTTTAACCAATAGTCCACCACGCTGGCCCAATGCGGATTGGCAGACTTCACACACGCAGAGAATTAAGAAAATTCCCTGGTATGCGGGTTTCCTCACGATGTTTTCCTTCAGCGTTTGAGACACGTGATGTTTAATTTCGTAAAATGCACAACTGGAAAGTTGGAGGTGCATGCCCCGGACCGGATTCGAACCCACACCCTCTAGAATTGGAAGCAGTGGTGATATCCACTAAGTTACCACGTTTCTTTGTTTACCAGATGTAAAAGAAATTGAATCTAAATCCAGGAATTGATCAGTAACACGTCTCAACACACCCCTCTCGGGAAAGTCTTTATAGGTCATCAAGCGACTGCTCCAACCCTTAATTTTATTTCACCGACACTTTATTGATGTGTAAAGTTTCCGATGGTCGCCGAAGTCGTTTCATGAATGTTCAGACAATTTTCAGCTCGCAATTATTTCTGATAACATTTTGACAGCGCTTAGACAGGATGAAGTTTTTCAGCGTCGGAAAGTTTGAACTTGAACTTTTTATTATCTGTTATTTTAGTATTTATTAAGTAATAAAGTATTATTTAAGCCGCAAAAATTGTCAGGTATTTTATTTCTTTTTCTTAAACTTTGAGTTGTTGAGTTTTAAATGAATATTTGTATTGTGAAATAACATATTATATGTATATATTTGTGAAGTTAATTACATAATTTCTACGTCTGCAGTGTTGTATTCTATGTTGTAGTTTAAACAAATATCTAAGACACTTTCTGTGAAAGGATTTTCATAGGGTTTAAGAGCGATACGGTTATTCAAATGTTTTCCATTATTGGAGCAACAATACAAATCACTAGGTTTATACCCAAGACTAAGATATAAAACAGAGCTTAAAGAAAATAGAAAACAAAGCGCGCTGTTCAGAATATGCAGTCAATTTTCAGTGAGTGCAACTTCGGAAGGGAAGAGGGAATAATTCCGTTGAGAGGTCGCCGACCCCGTCTGCATCGCCTTCCTATGTCCTGAATAATGCAGCTCCGCTAACAGCTTTCTGCTTTTAGCTTAGCAGTCTAATCAACTGAGATGTATTTTGTTCTACACTTTCTTTTTACTATTGAAGAAATCAGCGCCTGGTTACATTTTTTACAGTAATAGTTGCAAATGCAACTTAATGGCCTCGTCGTCGTCGTCATCAACCCATACTGGGCTCACTGCTGAGCTCGAGTCTCCTCTCAGAATTAGAGGGGTTAGGCCAATAGTCCACCACGCTGGCCCAATGCGGATTGGCAGATTTCACAAACGCAGAGAATTAAGATAATTCTCTGGTATGCAGGTTTCCACACGATGTTTTCCTTCACCGATTGAGACACGTGATATTTAATTTCTTAAAATGCACACAACTGAAAAGTTGGAGGTGCATGCCCCGGACCGGATTCGAACCCACACCCTCTGGAATCGGAGGCAGAGGTCATATCCATAAATTAATGGCCTAGTTGATGGTAATAATTATTGGAAAATCGTCTATACTCGTACTAATATTATAAAGCTGAAGAGTTCGCGCTAATGTCAGGAACTACTGGTCTGATGTGAAAAAAATTTCAGTGTTAGATAGCCCATTTATCGAGGAAGGCTAAAAACTATATATTATCCCCGTATTCCTACAGGAACGGGAACTACGCGAGGGAAACCGCGCGGCGTCAGCTAATAGTCTATATAAAAGTAACACATCCTGTAGAACTCTTCTGTAACTGTATTTACTCTGGTCGTAAAGACTTAAAACAAATTTAGTTCAATCAAGGAGAAATACAACGTATAGGTACGAGTACAAGCAGTATCGACCGGCCGTTCAGTAGGCCTGTAAGCTGACGTCTCGCTACAGCCAGGAAGTGGCGGAAGCACGCGGCCGGATGCCCTGAATTCAGCGCGTATCGATTGGCAGGCCTCCCCGCTGAGCCTACTTAGTGCCGCGTTACGTGAACACTAACTGTATTATTCTATAACTGGAATATGAGCTAATTTCGGCAACGGCGGCCAATCTCACTGGAGATTGCGCTTCGTTTTCCTTTGCTTTAGTAATAGTAGAGCCGTCCGGGTTTTTAAGCAATGCTGATTTTTACCTCAAGCAGCATTGCTGTGTTGCGATCTGAAGGGTTTAGTTTTTGGCGAAGTTACTGGAATACGATTCCGTGTACTTGAGATTGACCGACACCGTTCAGAAGCGCTATTCTGGAACGACGTTTTCATATCTCGACAGTGTAAATCTCGAATTCATCGATATCTCTCCCTGTCTACTGTATCGTGCAGATAGAGAGAGATCGAGACAAAGTCGAGTTAGGAAAACGTTGTTACAGAATAGCACAAGTTGATGAGGGCAGAGCAACGCATTGCAGCACTATAGTAGGCACTACGAGACTATTTGAAACTTTATAATTAATTGCCCATCTGCTTGTTTCTTTAATCATCATTAGCCGCAAAAACTTATCTTTCAAGCTACATCCATAAAGGGTTATACGTATCTATGTTAATGTTAACATGATTCAGAGTATACAAAGTTGTACCACGGACAGAACAACAGATTACTTATTTACACTGAAACTAAATTCCAAACAAGCTTAATAAGGTTGTAACTGTCCGGCGATATTTATGCTAGCAATAGATAGGACAAAGACAACAAGTACAAAGAAAAAACAGTTGTTTGGTTGTTCTTATACTCGAATTTTGAAACTACATTCGTCCAATGTAAATCTGAATTTCATTAAAAGCTTGATGTTATGATTTATAATATCCGTTTTTAAAAAAATATTAGTAATTTTAAGCTTTTAAAGGACGTGATTTATCTAATACTCTGTTTTTTTTTTATCTTAAACAGCAAGCAAATGATTGGCCACCCATGTTAATTTTCAGCATTAGCTGCTAACATAGTCAGAAAATAGAGATGTAGAAGTATTTATTTAATCTTCTAATAACCCCACAGTAAAACTGTATCGAAACGCTTTACAATGAGCCCATTCCACAATTTAAAACCATATTTATGCATGTGTTTTATAAATGTTTAAACTTAAAATTTAATTAGTTTTATAATACAGAAGCCGCTCTATCGTCAAAGGGAATCTCTTTGTGCGCTCCGAGCAACCTGCCCTAAGATAACGTTCCGTAGTAAATTAACTAGCATAACCGCGGGCGAAAGCACCCGAGGGGCATAAAGGCTACCTAGACTGTAATCCGACTGTAAGGGGGGTTAACCCCCCCCAAACTACTTTTACTTTCCTGTTCTCCTGAAATATTAACTAACTTGCATAAGTTATGCGGGTTTAACCCCCTTGTGGGTGGGTAGGTGAATGCACTCCGCCCTGGTGAGGGTGGGGGGTTGTAAGAATATGCTCGGTGCAGGTCTGTTATTTTAGCTAGGTACTATGTATATTTGTTGCTGAAGTTCAACGTACATTTCGCTTTTACTCATAGCTATAGTTTGTGCCAGGTAAAATGAACACTGACTGTGAGTCGACAAAATATTTTAATTATATGCCAGTATTACATGCAAGCATACTGTCACACTAGAAAATGAGAAATTGTTTAGTAAAACACTCGTAGGATGTAAAACTATGTATATCATGTTAAGTGTGAGAAAATGTATGAAAATAATAATAATATTATATAAAAGGGATGGGATGGGAAGGGATCAATATCAAATCTTTCTCGTGTGTGTTTCTTAAATATCAGGATGTTATGAGCAGAACAAGAAACAGTCTCCATGGAACAAAATAATTAAGTACACTAATTATGTTGAATACATCGCTCAAGGTGCAGATATACTTTTTACTTGACGCGACTTCTACTACTTTTGTTTTCCTTGCAAGTAAAGTTTAATAATGTAATTTAAATTTTGCTGCTTTTGTTTTAGGTCTTTTGTTTTAAACCTTGGTCGGACGCAAAAAATAATGTTAGACAGATTTTTTAATAAAAATTGAGTAAGGGTTGAAATAATAGATATAAATTATACTGATATTCGTGAATAATATACATTCATAATCATAATATATAACATCAATGTATTATACATATATATATAAAAAAATGATAAACGGAATGACTCATGGGAAGTTGTAAGAAAATGTCCGATTACCAAATCGCTTGTTTATGAAATGTGATGTAAACCGGTTTAGTTTGGTTTGGTTCATGATTAAGAACCCAGTATATACAACCAGTTAGACATAATCCGATAAAATCACATGATTAAATTCGTTCATCTATACCACTCTATACCTTTTTATTTTTACATTCACGTTAGTTGAAATTTCTAAATAGAATTAACCCTGCCGTTTTTTCGTATAAATAAAGTAGGTACTTTGACAGTGCTATTTATATATTTTCAACACAAAGACATTGGCGACGTATCTCTCGTTATTTTTATTGCTAAAGCATATAATAATTAAGCCGAGAAGGATTTATCTTTCGAAAATACGCATCGGATGCGGTTGGCGGCAGTTTTTGCGATTACGTTCCGCTTGGACGGGAATTTATAAGGAAATGAAAATAATCTTAACATTAATGTCTTTGCTTTTCCTTTTTGATTTAACAAGTTCACTTGTTTTTAAAAAAGGAGGTTCTGTATTAGACACATGTGTGACAATTGTCACATATGAATCCGATATACTGATGTCTACAGCATGCTTGGTCACTATTTTGGTCTTTATTATCAACCTATTAAAATAATGATCAAATCAATTGACAAAATGTCATCTACCTACTGTATGCTATCATGAAATTTGTAACATATAATCTCAATTTCGTATATTTCAACTAGCATACGTCAAAGATAGTGAAGCCTGCTGGTCCGATATGAATGGGAATTTCATTATATTTCATTGTTTAAATATAATTCATCGTATCGGTATTCAAATAAATGAATAAAAGTTAGTTGTCGCGGCCTGGCAGATAAAATCCTAATTATTTTTGTCTATACTAATATTTACAGTTAAGATTTCAAGTAGCAAATAGGCTCCGAAACTGCTGGACCGATTTTAAAGAATTTTTACATCAATAGAAAACTACGTTATCAGCGAATGACATAGGCTATATCTTAGTCTCACGGGAACGGGAACTACGCGGGTGAAACCACGAAGCGTCTGCTAGTTTTCGCAATCGGCCCAATCCGGCTCGCAAAATGTTTTCTCATCAAAAAACGTTTTCTATACTATTTTAGCGAGGTCTCATATTGATTACCTATATTATAACGCTAAAAGGTCTGTATACTGCGGAATGTGTGAGCGAGTCCGGACCAGTTCTCAATGTGACCCGGCGCGACGAGGAAGTTTGTCAGAGCTATGGTGTTCGTACCACCGTGTCAAATGACGTCATCCGATGGTCCAACTGAGCCATTATGAGCTAATGGCGGATTTAAACTATAAAGCTACTTCAAGGCGAAATGCCGAGCTTAAAGCACATCTTTACCTAATCATGGGTAATTAGTTTAGGTATACCTTTCATATTGCGGGTTAGCAAAATATGCCTGAAGGACATTCAATGTTAGCGATGTGTATTGATGCCAGGAAGTGCACATTCCTGAAATATCGCAAGTGCAGGGGTTACACACATTTGGAATTGGAATTTCGTTCACGCAGAGGTTACAAACCTTTTTGTGAAATTTTGGTTTAAATAGAGCCTGTTTGAGGTTTTTAGTAACATAAAAGTAATATTTTTTCCCATTTCTAAAAATTATTATAAAATATTTAGTTCCCTGTGCATGTATTCTACAGATGTAATAAAACCGCCATCGCACGTAAGTGTTTATATTAGATATTTTTAAAGTTACTAAATCTATTTATATAAATAGATTTAGTAACTTTAAAAAAAATAGTTATAGTTTAATTATATGCGTTTACTGAAAGTGTGCACTTACAAATAAAGGGAAAGAATATTGAGTGCGAGTTGAAAACATGAACGAGTGAGCCTCGAATTATGAGTGGTATGTTGAGTCACGAGTCTCACTCAAGCCGCCCTGCAGTCTACAGAATGAGATGTGTTTACTACTAGACGGTATTTTTGAGATGAGTGGTATCAAGATGATTCGTATCCGAGTATAATTCATCATCTGCAATACTAAAAACAATCAAATTTACATTACGGTGCACAGGTATCCGATAAGTAATCGCTTTATAACGTCAGTTTTACTCGTAAAGGAATTTATGAATTCTAATTAATTTAATGATTTTGTAAGTCTATAAAAATAAAAAATAGAAAAAAATAAACTAAACGGCACTTGTTTTCTAATGTTGCTATTCCAAATGTTCTATTTCCAAATCTTTTCAGACATTTTACTCCAAGTCAAATAAATGTATATGAAATCTGGACATAACGAACCACTTTTTCTTGGCAGACTAGTAAAAACGTGACTGTTATGGATTATACATGATTTCGAATCCTCCCTGAATTCTTAAGGCCTTGAGCCAGGTCATATGATGTGGTCATGATCAAAATATTGTGCCCAATAATGCCTATTGAGTCCCGCCATCTTTTACTCTTAATTAAGCCATTTATATGTAAGTGGGCACTATTTGATGAGGAAAATTGCGTTCGAAAGCACGAACATTTATAATAACTTGAATAATAACAATAATAACTTGAAATACCATAATTGTTATTAAGTTAAATGTCTTCGAGTTTGGGACATAACGAGTTTTAAGGTTCAGATTTTGTCTGTTTATATTTATTATTTGTAACGAATCTTGGTGTATCTTGCGTGGAAACTAAAGACCTCAAAGTTCAACTCGATGGTCTGGGAAAGCATAGAGAACCGTACAAAATATTATTTTTTACTTATTTCTAAATATAGAGGAATAAAAGCAAATATTTAGGGGATACGTTTATTCTATGGTTTCCGAACTTTATTGTTGTTTTACGACTTTTCTTTACGTGGGAAAATTATATAACCGGTGTTCTTTAAGATGGAATTTTCTTAAAAGTTGAAGATTAAATTATTGTCTTAATTAATGTCAGTTTCAAGCACAAGTAATACATAAAATTATTCTTTTCTCTGCAACTAATTTAAAAACTATATATATTTTTGTCATGATAATAGTTAGGTGTAAAGTATGACAAATATTTGGTATAAAAGCCACATGTGGAATGAATGTAGATCCTCGGTGTTTCAGTCTTCCTTCGAATGGTTATTAGCTCAACTGAGGCTTTTACAGTTTTATTGGTTTTGTGGAAATTATTACTTTATATTTCTTGGAAACGTGATGTGACATTTATGTGAATTCCTGAGAATCAGCCTAGACTAGACAATACGTGATCATTACTAAACGTATAAAAATTCAAGATTGTCAATAGAGCAACTCGCACTTGTAATAACAAACAGTTAAAAGGAAGTTCGTTTTAGCTTCATTGAAATTAGGACTTTATGTATATTAGATTTAGATTTCATTTTTACATATTAATTTTGCTCGGGAAATCTTTCGAGATGTATGACGTCAAAGCCTAACATCCGGGAAGCTTCTGCTATTTCAAATTGTCGATGACCAGGGTTCGGACCCCGATTACAAAGACGATTAATGGCTTTAGAGATCTTAATAAGCTGGTTATTGCCCGCCATAATTACATAGGTATCCATATTAAGTGGTACCTACATTGTTTGAATGTATTATTAATAATATACGGATGTTATAATACATAACGTTTTTTATCTGGACGACAATAGACTATTAATGCTAATTTAAGAAATGTCTCTTTAAAAGCATCGTTCAGTTACCAAACAGTAATGCTTGATAGAACAAGCCTATTGCCTTTCTGATATTTAGTGGACATAAGGCATACGTATTTTCATTGCTTTGCCTGAGGACATCGAGTTGCAGGGAGCCGCTGGATGCTGGCGGCCCGAGACCGTTGTGTTGGGAAGTCTATAAAGAGGCCTATGTATATCAGCTGATGATGGTGATGATGATGACTTGACGTGAGAAATAAGCATGCCTGTAGTATTGCCGCGGACGAGCTCTTTCACAAAGATCCTTATTACTACTAGAATAAAATATGAAACTTGTGGTACTTAATACAGTGTTTAGGTATGAACAAATCGTAATAATCAGTGTACAAATTGTACAGAGATTATGCGGATGCGACATTTTTTGCAAAAATTGTTGGCAACGAATTGTTTGCGTCATCCCTGCCGGTCCCTGTGGTCACCTTCAAGTGTTTGTATTCCCTATCGGTATTGTATATTTTTGTAAATAAATCCGGTCTTTAGCGCGCTGCAAAAATAAATCTGCGAGAGAGCCGAGAGTTCGCTGTTTCCGCGACGAGAATAGCCTCGCCTGTGGAGTGTCTTTCTACTCTTTCACATTTTGAATCGATTGCTAAAAAATATATTAGCCATTTTTTTTTCAAAAGACATAAACTTTCCTTTCCTTGGACACGATATCCTTGGATTACTTGGAATTCAAGCTCTGAAACCTTGAGGCTATTGGAGCCTTAGATAGATATAATACCATAGATGACACTGTTTTTTATTCTACAAACGTACTCCCCGGTACATAGTGATCATTGATTAAAAATCCCTACTTCTTAGGAATATTATAAAAGCCTACATCAGATTTAAAACAATTTCTATTTTAATTTGCTTTTAGCATATTGTACAAGTTACTTCGCAAAAACAAAAAATCTAAATGTAAATATATTTAGTAGTAATTAAGTAATTAAGATCTTATACTAGTATATAAGCACTAGTTAGCTAGCTCAGGTAGCGCTGGTCGGGAGAATGCCAAGATGGCGTCGGAAAAGCGCGGGTACTTTCCCCGCGCGCGGGAAACGAAAGAAAGTCGCCGCTGCGAAATGGAAACCGATGCGATTACGATGATAACATGTTTATCTTACATTAATAACTGGCGCGCATTCCGACTTACACGTCACTTGCTTTCCGCTTACACTATGTCTAACGATATCTTAATTAACACCTTGTTGGTCCAACGGCTTGATGGCTTCGATCACGAGGCCCTGGATTCGAGTTAGGGGTCGGGCTACGAAGTATTTAGCTAATATTTCTACTAAGTCCGTTAAAATCTCAATTCGTGCCTTGGAGAGCATGGTACCTAAGCCGACGTTTTCAATCATTATTATTACAATTTGATAGTGGACATTAATGCAAACATTATGACTGTAAGTCCGCCAACATGCATTGGAACAGCGTAGTGGGTCTTAGCACTATATCCCCTCTTCTATAAGAATCTGGCCCTGGAGTGTGCCGTTGAAATAAGCTGATGATGATGAAATAATTATAAACATCTGAAATAATAAATCTGATAACGTTCTTGGTTTATCACGAAATTTGGGATATACCGAACTTTGGGGATATCTGCTAAACCCAGCTAAAAATCTTAAAGACGTATGACGTTTATTGGTTTTTCTATAACTTCAGACGCGTGTTACGAAAGGTAAGGAATCGTGTATAAAAATACTTTTTGGATTTTCCCATTAAAATCTTAATAAGTTAATAGGTACAATTATTTTTAGATGCGCTATTACAAGATTCAATAATAATTTGACTCCTTGGAAAAATTTATTTCATGTTGTTTTAATTATTATTTCTCTGGCTCTCCGTTCGAAGATGTCACCTGGTTGCATTAAAGTGCCTTTGTCATAGCGATATGTAAATGAAAATGTGTTGTTTGTGTATATTTGTGTGTTTGTGTTGAGCTGAGGTCTGGGGTTGCGCAACCGTGACTCACGAGTGGAAAGGCCGTGTCAGATCATTGTTTATCCGGTAGCAACCCAACGCGCACCGACTACCAAATGTGAACACCTACTGGCCACTCGCTCGCACCTATCGGTTACAACACTGTTTGCCAATCCAGTTAGATGTATCGTGGAATCTTCGATAGTTTGTTTGACCTATTTGATAAGTGTACGCTGTTTATAGTGTCAATTATTTAAATCATCACTTCATGAATGAATAAATTTATTTTTCATTTTATTTTTATTGCAGTGTCACGAACCATTTATTTTATCTGTAGTTAAAATAAACTTGTATTAGATATAAATGTTTTGATTTATTGCTTTTTTATCTTTTTATTTATTTTGGGACTTTCAGTTTAATAATTTTTTTTTATTGGTTTACAAAACTGACTCAATCATTTAATCTAACTTATTATAAATATATACTGCACATTCTTACGTAATTGTGCATACTTGATGTAAATACAACTTGCTTACGTTACAATTATTATCATTTGTTGGTTGCATCTAGTTACTAGTTTGAATTTATATCATCTATCTACTCTTCTAGATATTAAACAAACAAAATTGAATAAATAACTGTATTCCACTTAAATATTTATTTTTTTCGGCTCACATATATTTGTATTTTAAAAAAAAAACGACAAAACAAACTACCTGTTTTAATCAGCCAATGACAAAAAGTATATTCGAGATATGTTTACGATTCGGCTGGCAACATTTCACAGTTATTTCCAAGGGATTTACTGTTCTAAGTAATACATGATAGGGTTTATAATGCCGTGAAATATTTGTGTCGTTATAAAGTTGTTGACTGTTGGCCATGAGTAGCATTAGAGTCCGTCCGAGGCTGCACGTAGGCCGGCGACCTGCTCTATTCCAAGGTGAGAAAAAAATAATGCTACCGTACGAAACTGAGCTTTTAGGACATGACTAATAGACAATAGCTTGCGAAATCTGGAATTGTCTGTGGCATGCTAGCTGAGTTATGATTGGTCTTTTATTTTGTTATTTCCACAGACTAAAGGAAAACTATAGAAAGAACATCGACACCTACAAATGTATCCGTGAGGAAAATCCTCATTTGAATAGAGAAGCAATTTTCCTTGCACTGTTAAAACATGTAGATATCTATTTTGTTAAAATAATATGAAATAAATAATAAAATTACTGTTATAGGATCGCACTGTCATAACATGGTTTATTTGACGTACCTACTTGTGTTATACATTGCGAGAAATGATATTACTAGTAACTTATTTCTAAACTTACTTAAATTGTGAAAAGAGATCATTAAATTATGATTACTTTTTTAATATCCCTTGCTACTTTTTGGTAGCTAACTAATAAAATGGTTTTCTATGTCGATACTTACCTACACATAATTATTTAGTAATATTTAAGTTAAGGAATTTATGAATGGTTTTTATTTTAGTCTGCGTGAATAGAATATATTCATTTTTGTCTGAAGATCTATGGCGTCTAGTTCGCATAAATCAAGACTATCTGCAAATAAATCTACCGAACAACATTTTAGTGTGAACATATACTAAGATTTATGCTCCCAAATGTCTTTTAATTCGAGGAATTAACTTAAATTTTGAATCAGTTTTTGCCTTTCAAACATATCCGTGGTATGTTGCTAAGCTTCTATAATATAAAAGAACCGAACATTTGAGAGACCTTGCGCTGAAGTTTGCTTTTTTACCTTATTAGGTCTGAGTCTTTATAAAACCTTGTATGATGTTGTGAACGGTGTTCCACAAACTTTGTACCTAATTTTCTTGGATTAAGACCAAATATTTTCGAAAACCTCTTGGGTCTAATTATATTTGTATTACGTGAGTCTTATCAGGACTCGAACTCATGATCCAAGCTGACCAAAGAGCCTACATCTATACAAGTAGAGTCATATGTAGGGTAAGCACTGTGTATACGCGCGTATGGAGTGCGCGCCGCTGGGCATGCCCGTGCTCACCCGGATATAGCAGCGGTGCGCAGACGCATCGCCCTTCGCCGCTGACCCAGTTACGGCGCGGTAAGATCTAGCGCACGGGCAGATCTATTTCAACGCGGCCACAGCGCATATAGGATATTCTATAACCATTTTCTCTTATACCGATTAATTTATGCTGTAACAAATAATGTGCGTATATTATTTCTTCATAATTTATTTTTCCTTCCTTCCGATTTTTTTCAAACGATATTGTAATTTTTAGAGTTGTAACTCGCGTGTATACTTCCGGTTAATTTAAATACATTATTTATTTGTACAAATAGACTAAGTAATAGTGTCATTAAATATGTTTTTATTATAATTAAAGAGGAAGTTAAAACTACGAGAGTTCCGTTTGAAAAGTTCACAATAAACTTTTAATATTAATTAGTTAAATATTTATTTGCCTTTATATTCAATATTTAATACACCTAGGTTTAAATAGTAGTAGACATTTGAATACGTTCGAAAGTTCAATTGATTGGGTTAAATAGTTATTTTTCCTTAATAGTGACGTGAAACAAGGTTACGAGTAACGTAACTTACTAATAACCGAATCTTTGGCGGTTTATCGCGTATTGCATTGCGTTTGATAAGCTACCTCCGATAAGATATCGCTATACGATACGTAGGAAACGAGAAATAGGGGCAAGGATGTGGCTGCCTTAGATATGTTTGTTTGTTATTGTCGAATGTCCGCGCGTTCGTGTGTAACTCTTGCAACACCGCTAATTCCTCTGTGGCCTTATTTTTTTCAGTGACTATCATAGTACCTAGTTGTAAACAAATATGTACTTTTGTTTTATTTTTTTTTATATTTAAGAAGTAAGTAAGTTAATATTATTGAGTATTTATATATTTAGATGATAATTTTAAAAAATCCAATAAGAAAATAAAAAAATATAATTAAAACCGGTAAATCGAAATATCGTCTTAACGATATAAAAGTTAACATTACGTTTATTAACTATATTTATGTTAAGTATATTGAATAAATTACTTAATTTAACAATTACACAAGAGCAAATACAGTAATTAATGTCTGCCAGAAAATCCAACACTAAATTACGACAGATAAAAAAAAAACGCCTTAATAAAATTACAGCTTTCTTATTTCGCACAATACGGTTTTATAACAAAAATTATTGTTGACATCTCAATAACAATAACTGTAAGGTAAGAAAAAAAAATTGTCCATAAAAACCGACAACCGGAAAATCGGAAAACGTGTCAACGAGATCGAAACGAAGCACGTCACTGTAGGTCGGCCATGTTTGGTGCAGCAACGCGCGAAAGTGAGTTTTCGCGCGAACGGTGCATCGCGGCTCCCTTGACCTGCTTGTGCGATACCCCGCGCGCCCGCACCCCGCGCCCCGCCGCCCGCGCCCCACCGTAAACAGATACAAGTGATGGTAGCTGAAATAGTTTCGTTTATATGTGTATGTTTTTAATGGTAACCCACGAATATGCGTGGGCCAGCAGATAAAGAAGACTCAGGCAGACTAATTTTAGCGAACATTAGTTTATTATTCAACTGGACGACGCTTAGAACAACATTATTTACATTGCATGTATCTATACGGAAGTACGATTTATTACTTAATGCTGTCATACAAAATGTCCAGAAAAACTACTTGGGTGTGGATGCACTATTAGACAAAATTTTGAGACGCGAACGTAGTAAGAATTAATTAATTGGCTCAACAATGCTAATGTTCTTCGCAGCGATAGATTTGTCTTAACCTTTCCGTCATGTCATTACTGTAATCAATTGCTAATATGGCAGCTAATAGACTTTATAATGGGAAAACAAATATTTGAAGTCGTTGACTCTGTATTATTTGATTCATAATATTTAGTATATAATACGAGTATTTACTGTTAATTTAAAAGTAAAATGTTGGAAACATAGATTATTTTAGTGCTTGTTTGAATTTCACTACCTACCAATATTTTAATTTACATATAAAAGTAATAGTTATAAATAAATAAATGTGATACTAAAACATTCTGGACGTTACACCTTGTGCTAAAGCAATCGGATACCACGACGAAATCCGGCGCCCACTTGCTCGAGATTGGCTAACGTTTCCGCCTTTACGTTCCTTACCGAATACCGGTTTTCTGCGGTTCATACTGGCGCGTATCTACATCGTACGTTTTATGAACAACTTGGTCATATTGGATTTATTATAACAACCAATTTGTACATATTTAAAAAGATCAATTTATATAGAGATTAAGCTGCCCTATAACGAGGGACGCCGGGTCCTGAGCCAATAAAATAGGCTGACAATCACGATATTATACTGATGACATATTTAAATATACATAAATGTGCATGTTGTTGTTGTGATTCGCGTACGAAATAAATATGGCACGAAAAAGAGTGGCATGAACTTAAACCAAAAATTCAAAATTGACGAATTCTAGTAGGAGTATAAAAATAACAGAGTTTAAAATTAATTAGGTTTTAATTTAAATTGTAAACCTTTTATTATTATTTGAATTAGGTACCTAAATGACTAGTAAATACTACTGAAACGATAAGATCCGGAAATTAAGATATTATTTGTTTTACATTACAAAGTTGTTTTTTTTACATTTAAACCAGAATTTTGATAAGGATAAAGCAATAAACAATCAGAACCGGCAGCCTAATAATTACCTAACGCAATCCGCTCCAATTTCATCAACACTGATAATATTGTTTCGTAAAATTGATCGAAGTCCCTGAAATTTCTACTATACTATGTATCTATTAACTTAAAGTACTTCACTTTTAATATAGATAGGCACATCGGTTTATTTATCCTGTACTTTTACAAGAAACTAAATTTTAAATGTTATTTAAGTTCCTATAGCAATTTTAGCGTTCAGCAATAGAATATGATATCAATAATAGTCGATTTCATGAGAAAAAAATAGGTACTCGTATATCATACATGCTCATTTATGCCTTCATGATACATTTTTCAATATGTGTGATAATTAATAACAATGTATTATATGAAAGTAGATGCTTATTGTTATTACGTTTATATATAACATATTTAATTGTTATATATTGAATTATAATTTAGTATTGTTTTTTATCATAAACATTCAAAAATGATGATCTTTTTAATAATTAGGTACATACATTTTATAAAGTACATACTAAAGTGTTGTTATGTTACTGTTTACTATAAATATTGACCGCTTTCCTATATGCTAAACTAAAATAAGTGACCTCATTTGCGGTGCCATGACGGGCAACATGCTATCTGCGGTCTGACGGCGACGGCATGAATGGGGCGCGAGGTATCAGGAGCCTGCGCTTGCGTTGCGCTATATATCGCAAGTTTTCCTGTTTGCGTGCGCGAATGTCGTCATTGCGTAATCAAGACAATGCCATTAATTCGGCGTTACGATATATGTGTATGTAAACACCGGTTTTTGTTGCACAACACTACATCTCGGCGTCAGACTGACAGGTTGTCCTTTAGGCAGAATTCTTTGTGGTCTTTTCATCGACAAAAAAAAAAAAACAAAATACGTTGCGTAGTTAGTTTAAAATTTAAATTGATAATTTTGTTTTGTATATTTATATGATTATTTACACTTTATTGTGATAGTCCATATAAATTATTTGTATTCTCACGAACTTCTTCGATTTGAGTTTTGAGATTTGAGACCTTTGGAACTATTGAAGCCTTATAGAACTTTGGGGCTTGATACAATAGGCCTTGATACAATACATGGCATATGTAAAATACGTTTTGGAAAACTTCTTTATTTGTGAGTTTTGCTGATAATAGGAATGCGAGACATGCACATGCGAGATACATCTAGAGAGATAGCGGATGCTGCTGAGATGAAGGAAAGCAGAGAACAACAATACAGTTTGTATCATAACAGGCGGAAACTGCGTTGGAAACAATATTGTATGTTTGTTTGTTTGTCCGCGGCGCGCGCGCAACGCCACGCCGGCATGCTGTAGTTTCCGCTACGGTGAACATCAGGAAATTGTACATTTTTAGGCAATGTCTATAAAAATAGGTTCGTTTATGTCCTAACATAATTCTTTGCTAAAGGCTTTTGAATGTTATTAATAATTATGTTTTTCTGTTTCACTAAGCGAAAAGATTTTGCCGCGTAAATAGAGTAATGACGGTTACAACATTGTGTTAGACGAATGATTCAATAAGTAAATAATTGATATAAACTATAGTAGACATTTATTTCTATTTTTGTCATAAAAGCTTTCTTAAATTAGTTAACTCTAAATATTATCAATTATACAGTCGTGATGGACTCTGCATAAATTATTCTAAAATACAACGATTATTTTATCAATCAATACCTACCCAGTGATTAAAATGATTAAAAAAACGTCGACTAATGAGTGTACTTCCTGTATCAATACTATTACACGTGAGGCAATATCCGGCTATAATGCCAATGAAAATAAATAATCTTTGCGGCGGAAAAATATTCCATCGTGTATATATCTATTTATTTGATGTATATTTATGCATACACATATGTATACTTAGCCGTCATTGGGTAAACTCGATCGCGAGTCTTCTCTTAGAATGAGAAATGAGAAGAAGTACGTATGAGACTTAGTAGCTTTGCCTTAGGTTGAGAAGCGGGTTGTAGGACATTTTTTGGAGAGAGGTGCTTTGGTATTGCCTTTTATCAATGACGAACTTAGTAATAGGTATATGTACTAGGTGCCAGTGGCGATGGATAGAAAGTTGACGATGGTAAGTCGTCCTAAAGAAAAGGAAATTCATGTCGCTTGTTACAAATGAATATGAATGTATGTATTTTTAAAAGGTATAAGAGTCCTTAAAGGCATTAATTGGCCTTTAAGGACTCTTCGCCGCTGCTAGGTACGTTTTTTATAGTTGTGTGTTATAATTTAGATAAGCTGTGTCAGAATTTAAATTTGATATTCATTGGAAAATCATTGTGCCCTAAGTAACTACCATAAACTGGAAACATAAGCGGACTGTACTTCCATAAACAATTCACAAAGAACTACTAAGTACTATACCAGTATGTGAAAAAAATAGTTCATTGAATGTACCAAAAGTTAACATATGAGTCAAATTCGCCGTACTTTCGTGTGCCGGCGTTTTTACAACACAGCTTACCCAATATCCGTATGTCGTAATTTGTCTTCGGCCGCGGCGGCGTCGACGCCGGCCCTATCACCGCGGGATACGGTTCAATGTCGGCTGGCAATCACCTTGAGACCGCCTACTGTACGTTGCTAAATCCTTTCGAACTTTTGTTCCGCGGTTCGTCAACACCCACGAGAGCGCGTTGGGCTCACACGATCTCACACGATCAATAGAGTACTGCGACCTCTAATTAATTGGCGTTATATCATAATTCAGAGTCACTCGCTCATAAACACTTTTTTACTGTCTGTTTCTGCATAGTTCTTTACGCAAACTCAATTTTAGAACATACATACCATTCTGTATAAATATATAGGATGTTTCAAAAATCTTTATTGTTCCCAAGATTCACTTTTAATTTCACTTTCGAAAAGGAGCAGCTTTTACATGATCCTATTTATGGTTCTAATTTCATCATTTATTAAAAATTGGTTACATAGCTTTCTGAAAATTTTACATGTATACTTGTATTTCTGGATTAGGTAATTTGGGTGCCTAGAAGGTTTTTTAATTATTAGTTTTTGTGTTACAAAACGTATACGTTTTGAAAAAACGCGTTGTATGTTTACATAACGATAGATAAAAATATGTAACAAAAGCAATGTGTTGAATCATAATTCATTTCAATATAACTACTATAACATTAATTAATTACTACAATAATCGTAAGTTATAAATACGCATCGTGACGCATTTATCAACACCTATAACTATATAAAGATATATTACTATATTATAAAGAAACTATTCCCTGGCTATACTAAGCGATATAACTTATTATAGCAAGAATTATAGAATATAAAGCGAAATTATAACACATCCACCTATATTTACCCCAAATCCACGTAAGTATTTATGAAGAAGACAAGGCCAATTGAAATTCCAATCTAATTCTAGTCGAACAAGATGGAATATCGATTGTAACAACCTAATTTGTGAATTCACGAGTATCTGAAAACTCTGACCTTTAGCTGTTTTGTATGGAATAAGGAATAAGCCTGCAAACGACGTTAGAAGCTACTTTACAAAAAAGGTCCAACACTTAGGGCCTAGGCCTAATTTGTACCGTTGAGTTGTTTACTAATGTACAAAGTACTTAATACTGTTAGCGGCTATGGGAACTTTATACAAATTGTTTTTTAATTCTTGAGTACGATCTCACTTGATGCCAATCGTATCTGGGAAGATGAATTAATTGTTGTTTCTTTTAGGTTGGTTAGATTCTACATAGCGTAGTACAGAAATGTTTTTATCAACTAGGTGGTAATATCCTACTTACATTTACATAATACATATTGGAAAGCTAGTAATGTATGCCTAATGTAAAAAAATAATTAAATAATAAAAAGAAAATTACGTATTTATCTTTTTTCAATTCCCATACTCATGAAATGTATTTTTTTAATAATAAATTGAACACACTTAGTACAAAAGACTTTTTCATGTTGCCAGGCGAAAGCCTCGAAAAGGTTTTATTTACATCAAAACCTTTATCTCTACATTATAAAGGAACGAGATCTCGATATTTGTTCTATGTAACAAAATACGACCTCAAATTCCGGTGTAATATGCCAAAAAGTACCTAAAACCTCTCCAAGGCTTTTATATTATAGCGGTGTTATTTTAGGGCTTTAGGTATAATTTTTAGCTCTTTGTGAGTTCTGAGCCGCAAAGAGAATATTTGAGTTATCCGTCTAGAGAACTGAGTTTACAGAGAAAACATGACGATACTAGGACTAGTCATGTTAGCCGCTTACAGCTATACTTTCCATAGCTATTATGTTTCGTTTACTAGCTTACTTACTGACGAATGAAGTCGAACTAATTGAATGTACATATCGTACTTTAATTTTAATTTAGCATACAGCGTTATTGCATTATTTATTTTGTGAGTATTTTTTTCTGTAATTGTAAATATTACTCTGGTGTTTGTAATTTATGGTATGTGTTTTTCGGTACCGTCTGTCATTATATTTCAGAAAATGTATACATATACATCCTTCATAAGTTTTATACCTAAACATTTCTCAAGAATTATGTTTATTAACGGAAACCGTATCATCTTCCCAATATAATATCTCATGCTCGTTTATTTCTGACATCGAAATAATTTGTGAATATTTTCTGTTGACTCGAATATTCAGATGCTATTGCAACAAATAAGTTTTATTACATTTAAATATTTTGTCTAATTTAATGTTATTTAAAAAGTCTTACATTAAGGCCAATATTTTTTTATAGATTTTAATCGCTACAGCTTAGCAATGCTATGTGCACTCGAGCCCGGTGGGAGGCTCTCATCAATTTACATTGTTTGTGAATCGTCTGGTCCGAGCCGCTCTGTGGGCTCTCAGACTAGGTCATGTTTAGATACCAATAATTGAATTATCACTTACTTTACTATGTAATATAGTGCTATTTTTGACTCGTTTCTATATTATACTTCATACACGTAGCATACGTTAGCAATAGTTAGCAGCAATAGTATAGTAAATAGCGATATCGATATTAACTAAAATAAACCAAACATACAGCCGAATTATAATTACTATATTTAATTTTGCTGTAGTAAAATATTATTTAAAAAATTTGTTTTGGTTAGAGTTTTTGTTTTCTTAACACTAGTTCATATCATTATACGTTGTGTGCAAAAGCAAAACCTATTTTGTTTGCAATACAGCGGCTTACATAAAGGTATGTTATCCTCTATACATTTAGAATATAAAGGGAGGATAATGGCGTCGGACCGGAAGCAGTAATGACGTCACACTATGGCTACCTCTTCAGTGACGCATGCGCAGGCTAGTCTATTACGAGTATTTATGACATTAGGTTTAGTAAGGGATTACTTCCTTTGAGCCAATTTAAGCCGTTGTTCTCTGTGATGATCTATCAACAAAAGATAATAATATAACTTGCAAATCAATAATGAAAGCCTTTATAGCTTCAAGGTTAAAAGGACCGGTATAAAATCAAAGAGGTACACATTCGTAATTAGAGATAGAGAATACAATTCTTGTGTAATAATTATGAGTTACTCATAATTATGATTTATTAAGAAAATATTGTTTTATTAATAACAGAGGTTTTAGGCATATCTTTGATACATGGACCATATTGATTTTGCGGGTCCTAGTTAAATTTTGTAACAATAAATGTCCTTTACTCGTAGGTACTTTATTTTGAAAAGCCTTTTACAATCATTTGTTTTGTCGTAAACATAGAGTTAAAGCAAAACAGAACATTTCAAAAGGACACGCGAAACGCAATAACACAATTTAGAATTCGCAAAAACATCTGCAATAGACAAAAAAGGATTTTTTTAAAAAAGGTACCGTTGCGAAATACGGAACGCAGCTATTAAGTTGTCAAAAAAAAACCGCGAAAAAATGCCACCGATTCTTTATTTCGTGCACTTAAAAGAATCTTTTACGGTTATACCTTTTTTATTTATTTTTTTGGTACCGAGGGTGCACTCCCGCTACTGGAGGCAGGTAGGTTTTTTGTGATGCACATTTTGGAATTGGGTTAAGTTTTTTTTAAACCAGCAAGGTGAGCGGTTTGGCGGTGTATGGTTACGGAAACGCGCGGTTTTTTACCGCGTGACCCTATTAACTATTTCGGGGCATGATCGTTTCACATGTTTTAGAGTGTTAGAAAAAGTTCTTCAAGTGGTTGCAACTTAAAGCGCGGTGTTTTTGAACAAAAACACGTTAACGTTAGTTTTCAATTAATAATTACGGAGGTACTCGACTTGCTATAGGAATATTTAGTTCGATAACTAATGAATCGATATTATTGACAGTTCGTACTATAGTGATCGAAACTTAATTAAAATCAATGTTATTATGTCTAACTTGAGGGATTGGGTACATTGTAATACAATTTATAGTGCAAACATTTTCGATTTTTATGTCGAGCAAGTGGTGTTGATGTTATGTGCTTTCTGCATAAATATCTGCAATCATAAGAGGAGCCTACGATGGGTAGCTAGCTTTTGAGGAATTCGTTTAGATAGTACTAAGTCCATCAGGATACTTTAGTTATTATGATATCTTAAAACTGATAGAAACCGTGAATAAGGAAGCTGTTTATTTATAATATTTCTATTTTTGGTGCACAAATATTGTTACATTCAGATTTTTATGTACTCAACTGTGTACAATGTAAATAGGTATCTTTTGTACAACTTCCTCATACTGTGACGCAGTACTTAGTATTATATACGAGTATTTAAATCGGATTGTACGTAATAGCCTATTTAGAATAACATTCGGTTTGCCCGGCAGTTAGGAAAAGTAGTTTTTTTAGGAAATCCATACAATGTCCATTGTATATGTGAATATACAACATACAATACATATACATAGTGCATTAGTGTGCGTATTTTAGACACGCCTACTATGTTTTGGCTACATACAAATACAAAGTCCATGTATGATACAATTTAGTAGCAAAATCTTATCTGTGTGACAAGTATTGTTGTCATTGCTATTTGGCACATTTGGACATTACAAGGCACCTTCTATATTATAATCGATGAAAATTTTTGGTTCTGTATAAGATTTTGATTCCCAATGTATGTCAGTTGATAAAGTAGCTTTGACTTTCTTAATATAGTAGTAATAAGTCAATTTTCAATCTCCGATTTGTATAAACTAAAAAGTGTAGTATAGTATAGTGTCGGTTGGAAATACTGTGTAAGGATTAGGATACAGTGCCGTAAAAAGCCTTTTCCGCGCCCTTCTATAACTGCGCCCTATTTAAGTAGGCCCTTTGCCTATCATACCACCCACTGTGTCTCATTCACTAAAACTCAAACGCAGGTTCACTACTGCACATGAGTTGCCCATTCTAATGCTTAATTCTGTCTATTCTTGCGCCCCCGAGAGTCTACGCCCTGTGCCTGGGCAGTGGCACCGCCCTATTTACGCCATACGCACAGCCGGATTAAACCCATTATCTCTTGGTGTTGTGTCCTGCCTGATTACTGTGGAGCTATTGAAGCTTTAAATAAGTCTATGAATGAACGCAAGAAATATTTTTCAGTAAACAATAAAGCGAATGTGAATATGTTAAGGTGAAAAATAAAATAACTTACCTCATACGCCTACTTATTTTGCATGTGTATTAAATGTCATCATCAACATTCTGTTCGTCTCCTCTCAGAATTAGAGGGGTTAGGCCAATAGTCCACCACGAAGGCCCAATGCGGATTGGCAGACTTCACACACGCAGATAATTGAGAAAATTCTCTGGTATGCAGGTTTCCTCACGATGTTTTTCCTTCACCGTTTGAGACACGTGATATTTAATTTCTTAAAATGCACACAACTGAAAAGTTGGAGCCTAGAGGTGCACACCCGGACCGGATTCGAACCTACACCTTCCGGAATCGGAGGCAGAGGTCAGATCCACTGGGCTATCACTGTTCTTATATTAAACTAGCGGACGCCCGCGACTTCGTCCGCGTGAAACTCGATGTTAACTTTCAACTACCTCTACCCTACCCCTTCCCTACCCTTACCCTACCTCTGCCCTACCCCTACCCTACCCTACTCTACCCTACCCTACCCGTAAAAAAAAAGTAAAAAGTATCCAATGTCCATCTCCTGGCTCTAAACTACCTCCGTGACAATTTTCAGCTAAATCGGTTCAGCCGTTCTTAAGTTATAAGTGGAGTAACTAACACGACTTTCTTTTATATATATGTATATAGATGTACACACATAATATACATAGTGAATTGTGTGTGTAGTGTACCGTTGTGCTGCGAATGGCGCGTACGCTGACCGACCTTCAACCGACAAGGCTCGGCCGTTTCGCAACGCGGCCTATAGAGGCAGCCTCGCACCCGAGCAGCCTACAGCGAGCAGCGACCGAGCAGCGGCACGAGTAGCTTGGTAAGCGAAAACGATGCCATCATAGGTACACGTGTCAAAGACCAAATCCAAGAGTGAAGAGGCATCTTCTACGCAAGCGCGTTCCTACTTAGACCTCATCTTTGCTTTCCACCAGGCATGAATGTAGCGCAAGTCTCTTCAGAATTAAAAAAACATTCCATCAGTTGGACTATTGAAGTATTTCAACTAACTTTAAAGGAAGAAGAGTTGCTATCTGCAAGTATATTTGTGTGTCCGCTTTCTTTCTCAAAAATACTGATCGGATAGGGATGAGATATTTGTTATTTCGATATATATTTTTAAGATTGTGATATGAAAGAGATATGTTGTTTTCTTATGTTAAAATGTTAAATCATAGCTTTTAACAGATTAACGCATTTCATAGGCACATGTTCTACAGCTGTAATTTTATCGACAAGCTTAGTCCTCTAGTCCTCTCCAGCCTGCCAATACGCAATGGAGTGACGTGGTAGGCCTAAACACTATGTGCCTCTCCTATAAGGAACTGATTCTATAGTAAACAGTTAAAATAAGCTGATAATGATCTCTTCTTATCGAATTTTATATGTTTTTACACGTCACTTCACGTCTATGAGGATATTCTAAGAAAAACAATTATTTAAAACGTAGTTTTATAAATATTAGAATAATATTGTAAAGACGTCATTAGCATAGCTAGTTTTATATCGTATTTATGACAAGTTATTGTCTTATTGTGATCTCACAGTGAGGAAGTCGTAAAACAGTTTACACCCGAACAACCAATTCGCTGTGTCGTAGACTTATTTATTTTCCCAATTCTAAAAACGGATGCATCGACGTCATTTGAATACTGAAACTGCAGACTATAAAAAGCTGTCTGATTTTGTTATGCTTCTATCTCTCTCTATTGTGACATTTATAATGCGTGTGAGAGAGACGTAGGTCTTCCAGGAAGCTGGTCAAAAAAAAGGACAACCCTTCCTCACCCTTTCGGCGCATTCTATTGTTTACTTTGCATCGAAATGTCATAAATTTCTTTTGGGAATAATCAATAATAAACTTAATCTTGATAGGGTTAAAGTGACTTTTGGAACGCAGTCGAATGCCTGTTTAATCAATTCTAATATATTGAGGGAATTATATTAATTCAATTTTTTTTTTGGTCGCGATGTTTAAATGTCGTCGAACAGGTAGTCAGTTGTTTTCATTATCCGACGTTACAAAAGAAATGTTATGAATTAAGCGGTTTTTAATAGAATACGAGTTGATATATCCACAAAAAACTCTAGGTATTTCTAAAATGACCAACGACATTATATTGTACCTACGGTACGGTACAAGATAATATCGATTGCAAATATAAGCATAACCCACCAACCGACCTCCATTGGCAGAGTGATGAGTTTAAGCTCCATATTATCCCCTCTCTCAATCTCTTAACGAAGAATGTAATTTTTTTAATTTCAAAATTCTATAAGGAAAACTTACCGTAAGTAACAAACCGACATACTTAACATGTTTCCCAAGGTTCAGTGATAGTATTACTAATAGCCGATAACATTTGTAAAGATGACTTGGCAATCTTCGACCTCGTGATCTGCAGTCTAACAAACTAGCCTCGTCTAACTTTGACGGCCTCCGTGGCGCAGTGGTATGCGCGGTGGATTTACAAGACGGAGGTCCTGGGTTCGATCCCCGGCTGGGCCGATTGAGGTTTTCTTAATTGGTCCAGGTCTGGCTGGTGGGAGGCTTCGGCCGTGGCTAGTTACCACCCTACCGACAAAGACGTACCGCGAAGCGATTTAGCGTTCCGGTACGATGTCGTGAACAAACCGAAAGGGGTGTGGATAATCATCCTCCTCCTCCTAACATGTTAGCCCGCTTCCATCTTAGACTCCATCATCACTTACCATCAGGTGTGATTGTAGTCAAGGGCTAACTTGTAAAGAATAAAAAAAAAGCTAAGACCAAGTCGCTTCCCTATACATCGCTGCTAATAATCGACGCTTTAAAAAGATAATAATATGCAAATATTTCATAGAGCATCGACCTCTGTCGGCGCCCGCGCAGCCTCCGCGTCTCTTATTATTAACATCCTCTCTCTGCCTCTTATTTATTGTAACATCTTTATTGTATCACACCTATTAACTACCTACTTTTTATACGAATTTTTATTTAATTTTTTTCCACTTTTTTTTAAACTTCCCGGACGGCCATTAAGTATAAACGTTTGCGAGAGAATTAACATCTTCATTTTGTAATAGATAAGACAATTGCTTTTGAGATTACATTTGAGATATGAGATATATATTAATATTATAATTTTGATTTACTCGTGGGCTTTGAAAAAGTACC
This sequence comes from Bicyclus anynana, assembly GCF_947172395.1. Taxonomy (NCBI): domain Eukaryota; kingdom Metazoa; phylum Arthropoda; class Insecta; order Lepidoptera; family Nymphalidae; genus Bicyclus; species Bicyclus anynana. The sequence continues at coordinate 18,689,096 of NC_069086.1, read as the reverse complement.
TACACATACTTAATTTTGCCGTTTAAATGAAACACATAGGAGGAAAAGTTTCTACAGATGAATCGTCATTCCTGAAGTAAGCGATAAAGAAAACAATGGTTCGTTTGAAGACTAGACTTACGATACTAAAGGAGACGATATTAATACTTTACAGATATTAAAATATCTGTAACCATAATTTAATTATTACATGGTATTTGCACCAAGATATAATAATACCTGATCTATCAAATAATCTTTAGGACCATCTTAGCTTTTTTACATAGGGAAATATTAGTCACCACCTAAAATGTACCTAATACACAAAAATTTGCTAATTTAAATAAAATGTGATCTAATGTAACCTTCCCAGTACCTATACCTACTTTCCATATTATAATTTATAGCACACGCCTGGCTAGTTATATGAAACCTGTTTATTGATTTCCTATATCTACTACCTACTTGTGGATCTATTCGTGGGTTTTATATCTTGGCGCTTTTCTATGGGATTCTATGAAGTTACTTTGTGACAACCAACGAGACACATACAAATATCAAATTATGCACAAATACCAAATTGTCAGCAACGACGTCACCAAAAAAGCCATAAGTTTAAAAGAAAAATATAAAGTTACTGAAGACAATGGATCAAGATTTTTTGTAGTTATAAATAGTTCTAGGAACATTCTACGTCCTATGTGCTACTTTGAACCCGTCTACTTTGTCACATAGCTATATTACTACTCAAATGTGTTAAACAAAGGTACAGGTATAAAATGTTGAGATAACCAGATAAACATATTGAAGCCAGTTTTTATCAAAGGCTTAAGAAACAAGTGACTTAAATTAAAGGAAAAAGGTAAAACGGGTTAATTATAAATCTGCAAACTAAATCTCCATATTAATCCGACTTTTCGGATAAAAGTATAACCTTTTTTGGAAGCTTTCACTTCCGACAGGTATCGAAGGGATTTGTGGACCGATATTAGGTATTGGCAGCTGCGTCTGCGCCAGATTTCCTGTACTCTTTGATACGCATGGGAAATCGTTCGGTTTCTATTTTTTTGGCTCGCGGTACACAGTGCACAGGTAGAGATGACCCACTTTGTATGAGGAAGTTATTGTAATTTGATACTTTGTTATTAAATTCATACGGACATGTTGTGTGATTTTTGAGAAGTATTCGAAAATTATCATCTGATTTATATTTTTGATTTGTACTTTTTGCATGTCTTAAAAAAGGCAAAGTCTGATTTGTTTATCCATAACAGCTTGAGGATACGCGATGTCACCCTCTAGTGAAGTCTAGTGGAACAGGTCAGTCGTAGTAGTAGAGCTTTTCCGGGAAAGCTTTTTTTGACCCCGTCGGAGTGGCCTAAACGCCATACCTAAGCCTTAGGGTGAAGGAGATAAGACGCTATTTTTGTACAACGTATTTCTTGCATACCTTTCGAATTGTTACTCTGTTTATAACCATCGGTTTTCAACTTAAAGACAGTAGACATTTCAGTGTTAGATAGCCCATATATCGAGAAAAGCTATATATCCCCGTATTCTTACGGGAACAGGAACCACACGGGTGAAACCGCGTGGCGTCAGCTATTTTAAATAAACTTTATTTTCATCTCCAAATCTCACAGATGAAAGAAAAACACAATAGGTAATTAAAATAAGTAGTACATACAACTAGTGTGATATGATTTTAAAAGGACCTCCACTCAGCATTTTGCTGTATCAGAACACCGGGCAGATAAGCATCCAATCTGTTCACATACCAATATATGTACCATTACCAAATACGGTAGACCAGCAACCTCTTTAGTAAGCATACTCCGCACATATACAACTAATGTAATAAACGCAAATGGCATGTAACAGAACCGAAAGTGCATAGTAATTCGATATGTTATAACTAATAACGCAGATCGTGTCCAATCGGTCTGTCCATACTCGGAAGCGACGCGGGCATCGAACCCGCAATACCGCGAAACGATGATGCGGCATTCGCGATGATTCGCTGACGGTTGATAAAATAATTGAATCAGTATTGTTGGTTTAATAATATAATTGTTACTTGTTTCTGTGAGCGAGCATAAATATAACCTCTTCCGTGCAGTGGTTTAACAGACCTTTATAAGGGAAGTACAGTGTTCGATTCCCGATAAATTAAACATTCATCCAGCAAAAAATTAAACGTTACTGGCCTTCTAATAATTGGAGTAGTTTGAAGCTTTGACCCACCACACAGCTCCAACGTGTCAGTACGATAAATAACTTACTATTTTTTTGTTGTGTTAGACAGCTGTGTATCAACCACAGCACATTTGAGACAGCTCAAGCATGAGCTATTCGATAACTATATATTGACAAAATAACCATAGTAAGGAATCGAATTCGGTACCTTAAGAGGCCAGCGTGACCAGAAAGGTCATGAAATAAAATAGAATCAGATATAATGAAACAATGACTACTTAACACACTGGCATTAATATATACACGCGCGTTGATAAATGATTTATAATATTATGTTCCTCGTATATAATCAATGTAACATATACATATATATGTATATATGTTATGTATAATTAATTGCATTTCTCACGTATTCGATATCAATTGCGCATTTGCAGTTTTCCTTCCTCATTTTATTTATAACTCATATCATCAATATTTTATATCCACGTGTTATGCAATAATAGTTCACGATAATCTGTCGTAACAATGGACAAAAGTTGTAGGGCTCGTTGTAATACAGTACAATCGGGGAAGTACTGTCATAGTTGTATTTACAACCGAGCGTCAGTATTGCAGTACTTCGGTGTGACGGGTTGTAGAGGACGGCTTTCCAGTCAAGATCACATAGACCAAATGTTTCTTCCGTTGACTATCAGTAAAGAAATATTTATTTTTAGGGTTCTGAATGTACGTAGTACAAAAACGGAACCCTTATTTCATCATCATCATCACTAACAACCGCCGATGCTGGCGTTCTGTTCGATCCCTGCAACCCGTTGGATGTCCTCCGTCTACCTAGTAGGGGAAGATGGGGGGACGACCAACACTGCGCTTTCTTGTCTTGGCTCGTTTATTGGCTCTTTGAACTATATATTTGGTCTGCCCTTTGCCACTTCAGCTTTGCGAGCTATGTCAGTGATAATGGTTCTTCTGACCTCCTCATTTCTAATTCGATCACGCAAAGAAACTCCAAACATAATTCACCAAACGCCCGCTGAGTGACTGAGCCTTCTAATGATTTTTTTTAGGATTTGTTTTATACTATCAGCATTTTCTGTAGACATTGACCAAGAGTAAACCTACAGTTTGGGTAACGTCATCTAATCTGTAAGTCACACGTAAGTACTCGTATGTACAAAAATATGACAGCTATGAACAAAGTGCATTGAATGCATATAATATGTTGTGCATATTTCTTGTTTCGAAAGTTTCCGCCTACGAAGCAACTTGCCCTAACATACATACAGGTCAACGACATATGCCGGGTAATATATAAACATATTTTGCTAATTTTACATTAAATATGCTAAGTTTTATTATATATTTGTTCGAAACATTTATTTGAGGCTTTCAGATGGAGCTTTAGTTTTAAGTTGCCATAATTTTAAACTAAAGCTAATACAATTTTTAAAAAAAATAATGCCAAAAATTACACGCCTTTGTGTGTTTCAGCTTAACTAATAATGTCTGTTTAAGTATATCACATATAGTAATTTAAAATTATTTAATGGAAGATGATGGAGAGATGTTAGGAGATAAAAACCCTCAACATTAAATAAACCGGTAACTTATTATTCACATTTAAACAAAATGTCTATTAGACAATGCATTTCAATTTAAAGACCAATAAAAACATTTTTGATTATAATTTAATGCATAATAACAGCATAAATAGCAGAAATATAAATATGAATTATATGTTAAACAAATATAATAATTAAGTTCAATATAATTTGATGGTTTATTGTAAATACTACAGTAGAACCGACGATTAGGTAATTTATTTAGTTAAATTGAATTAAAAGGAAATTATAAGAAACTTTAAATACTCTTATCCGCGTAGTTCTCGTAGGGAAAGTAAGATATAATATAGCCTATGAAACTCGCAAATAACGCAGCTTTTTATTGATTGATTACATACTTAAATTGTTTGGCTCGAATTAAGAGGTCACTAAATGAAATCTTAGGTTTGGTTTTTCTTTTTATTTTCAAGACATATGGAATTTTGTAATGATCTGGAGAGCACCTTATGACATAAATCTCAGATATTATTATTTAAACATTATCTTTATAGAGTTTTAAATCGTAATATGTAATCTGAAGTGCTAAATAGCGCAAATTTTTCAATGAAAGTTTTAGGTAATATAACATAAGTTTTAGTTTTTAATTATACACTCAGTGTGCCTAATGACTGTCTACGAGCAAGGAAAATAGGTAGAAAGACGTAGTTAATTATTTTTCCGTGTATGCTAATATTTATCTTCCTTACGGTTTTTCCAATTAGTATAAAATGCGCATTTAACGGAACTTATTGTTTTTGTAGATTCGAGTATTTCATATCAATCTCTGAAGTAGATATTTAAAATTGAATTTACATAATAAAATAGATCAAAAGGATTTCCGAAAAAGAGGTTCTTGATTAACTATTTTATGTGCAAGTTCATTTAGGATTTAGAGTTTTGTAATTTTGTAATAACAAGTGAGCGATAAATTAAACTAAAACAACTGGTGTGTTTTTATTACTATTACATTGTTAGATAAAAAAGACGTATAAAAATATATATGTCTTGTAATATAGCCCAAAATTAATAGCGATACAGATTTCAAAAACTATTAAATATTACATGATAATAAATTTATTAATTAAAGTTAAATAATAGAAACATAATGTATTCATACAAATAAGTATACAGTTAACGATTATGTACATTTACATAAACAAGCTGTTACATTTTTAACGCTGTAGCAGCCGTAGCTAGTGGACGTAGCGCTACGCGCGTAGCAGCTTTGAATTTTTCAAAATTTCCCATTTCACTGAACTACGACCGTCCATCTTGCTTTTTTAGTTTTTACACAAAACTGTAGGGATATTGTGTATGACATTTTTTATGCGAACAAAATTCCAATAAGATTTTTAACTGAACCAAAAAATTTGGAACCTTTAAAATAATTTAGGTACTTTTGAGATATGCGTTTTTGAGTTTGACGTAATAGCGCAAACTGATTTTTCATATCATTTCATTCAGTTTATGAGTGGTATCGACGGCTGTCACGTCCATGTCATCACAGGTGGTGATCCAGTGCGGTTACGCAGCGAGTGACACGATTTACAAAAGAACGCGGAATTCCACCGAATGCAATTAGGTCATACGCCATTATAAATAAAGTTTCCGCTCGACGCGTAAATAAGTTATCATAACATTCCATCGGCGAAAAAATGGGACGAACCTATTCGGACGTTTCTCGATGCTGAAAGTGAACTTTCTGAAGATAGCTTGAACGCTGAATGTTTTAGTACTCGGCACCGGTGACGGAACTCTAAGGAGTGTAGGTACGTTTGCACGAGTCATAGTTTCAGCTAGAGTTCGTCGGCGTCCTGGTCTGATTCGGCCAGAGTCGTAGTCTGCAAATGCAAAGTGACTTACTGTATCGCTTGATGAGGGATTTCTTGTACGCCTTGCCGTAGATGGGGTCCTCGCCGGGGCTGAGCCGGCCGGCGGAGTCGTCGGAGTCGGTGCCCGAGTCCCGGCCGGCCGCCAGGTAGTCGCGCGACTGCTTGAGGATCGCTTGCGCTCGCACATAGTCCACCGGGTCCGCGAAAGAATGGCGCGCGAACTCCCGCACTGTGATCTCTTTCCGCGAGTGCACTGACAAGTCCAGGGGAGCGTCGTCTTCCGCGCCGTCCGGGTAGGCCTTCCTGGCGGCCAGGGTGCGCGGCTCGGAGTCGGCGCTGAGCGCGCGGCGGTCGCAGAGCGGCGAGCGGCGCGCGTCCGGCCCCGCGCTCGCCGGGCGGGCCTCCACTGCCATCATCGTTAGCTATTCACACTGACACCATAATCACGAGCGGTTCCAGTTATGTCATACGGCGTAATGAGTCGTGCGGGCACAGCGCGGCGCGTCCGCCGACGTTCGCGTTCAATTGCGGACTGATGTCCCAGTTTCTGGCGACGAGTTCCACTGACTCGGTGAGCTCGCCTCGGCCGCGCTCGGCGCCGCTCGGACACTTTCGTTTTCGTATCGCGCCCCGTGTGTGTGTCTGCGGACGCACACGGCCGCGTGCCGACGCCGCGCCGCTGTGTGCGTGCGCGCGTCTGTGTGCGGGGAGCTTTTTCCACTTTCGTCGGAGCTTTCCTTAATTTCCCGAGTTGCCAGACAGGTTTTCACTGAGAGCCGTCTATCTATTAAACGTAATATATAATGCGAACTCGTTACTTTGATGTCGGAGCGTGACTGTTGGATGTAGAAAATTGATGCGAGGAAAATATTCTATTTAATTTCTGGTTAATGCCGCAGTATCAGCGAGAAATATTTTCGTTGTGACCTAGTTTTTGTTTGAGTCATCTGAGATCTCCATTTACCGAATACATTCTTCTTGTTATGCAATGACACACCGCGACAACAATTATTGTTGTAAATATTAAAATAACTTACGTTCGACAGGAAAAGAAACTAAAATAAGAGTTGGCTATAAAACATAATTAGGCAGGCATGAATGGCTGAATGTTTGATTTATCGAATAAGTTGTTGATTAAACCACGTACATATATTAATTTTCAAGACACATAGCTTCCTCGGAGTTCTTTATCGACTACAGCGGTAAGCTATGTATACGGTATAGTTTTATGGTCATTACTTTTATACATATATTTTGATTATTATTAGTATCTATTTAACTAAGAGATTTAAAAAATAACTGGAGGGTGAATAGACTAGGATATTCACTCTTAATAAACAGTTAAAAACATCTGAGACCAAACTATTAGTTGTCGATACGACAGTACCCACTGCAGGTACGTCCTTATCTATATAGTGCACCGTTATCACGTAAAAATACCGAAACTAGAGCACGTACGCGGAAGCGATGACTCGACCACGACGTTTAGTTAAAAAACAACTAGTTGAGTACAATCCACTTCCTACTTTTTTTGAACTCAAAGTCGAATTATTCAAAATAGTGCACGTATGCGGAAATTGTATATAATACATACCTGAATTTATTCTGTGTATTAATAGTTGTGTATGAGATAACAACAACAATCAGTAATACAGACCACAAAACGATGCATTTGATTTTTTTTTGGATTACATGCAAAGTAAGTCAAAAACTAATGAACTTTATGTCTTGTATTTTTCAGCGTTGAATCAAACGTTACGTTACGTTATATTCGATGCAAGAAAATAACTTGTCCCTACCTACTACCATATTAACCGAATGCCACTTAAGTAATATTTACAATGTTTATTTACTTCTACATTATTAGAAAAACTTATATTATTTGCCCATAAATAACTTACAAAAACTATATTGCTTGTAGTCCATCTGAATGGAGTTTATTGAATTTAGTTCCATTTTAGCTTCATCAACGATTTAAAGTAGATCAATGTAAAAATGTCATAAAAATAACGAATAAAATACAATAAAAAAAAATTAAACAAGACAATTAAAGGAAAAAATACATATATATTAAATTTTTATTGTTTTGATCATTTACGCGATTTTTGTTTAAATACGTTCAGATAGATGCACACAGTGTAAACATGAGATTTATTTGTCGTGAGACTTACCCTATGCTGGTAGTTAAAGTTAAACGTTGAAGTGGTATCAAATACCTATTTTAAACCGGAACCGAGTGACAATCTAGAAACGCAATTTGCGTAACAGATCACGTAAATAAATTTGTATGTTTTTTTTATCTAACGCGGGGCATTGACCTCCTTTAGACTTTACAAATAAAGTTGCGCGCGCGGCGACCACGTGACATACTAACATAGCCAGCGTTAGCTGACCTTCCCCGCCCCCCACTGGCGTGTAATTTTAGAGTAGAGAGGAGGAAAACGTACAAACGTAGAGGTCGTGCGACTTCGGTTTTTAACAGGGTAGAATGTAGAATCAATGTCAGTGTTTATTTGGCCTGCGGAGATAATTTTAGGTTGTTTTCAGCGAGCGCTTTGTCAAGTGGTGTAAACAAGGGATCACGATTGACCTAATGTGCACGACCTTGCGCTATCACTAGGATTTGCGTAATATTTACTTGTAACTATTACTAAGTAGGTGACTTATCATTATTGCCTATTACTATAATTATAATATTATGTTGTTGTTTGTAATGTACACATGTGTAGCCAATGAAGAGATAACTGCACGTGTACAGACATGTGAATATATAAAAAAAATGTTGTTCACAATTCTGGTGTTGGTGATAAGAAAATGCATGGTCAAACTTGTCCAGCGAAAAAGAATATAAAGTAGGTACTTTTGTCGTTGTACTAGTACAAGCTTCTGATTTCGTATGATTACAAAAAAATTACCCGACTGCAAGAAAGGCTAGGCTTTTTTCTTAGATAAATATTAATGTAGAGTTTCATCAAAATCAGCCTACAAATGATAATTAAATTAAAGTTTTTTTTGTTTATGAAGAAGGCAAAAACAATTTATTTAATTTTCGTGTTTTATATTTACAATGTTTATTAATCGCAATCTCCAGGTGGCAAATTTAAACTAAGCAATTTAAATTAGCATTAATTTGTGAGCAAGTTTGTAGTAAGGAATACAGTAAAGTCATATGTTAAAATTCAAAATGATGAACATTTTTTTTTATTTTTGTCACTTTTTAATCTTGACTAGTAGATGGATGTCAAAGTAAGTATAGCTAATAATAACTATGTTGAATCTAAGATGTACTGTTTAACATCGGATAGGCGGGCTATCGCTATCAGGGGTCAAATGCTATCGCTGCGCGGGCATCGAACTCGCGTACTTACACGTCCTATGTAATCTTCCTACACAGGAAAATCACCTTCAAAATATTTGTTAACTTGTGTGTTATGAAAACATATTTTATCAGTGCAGAATGGGCTCATAAATTATTTCTTTTTTTGCGTATTAATAAACAAGGTTCTTTAAATGCACTTTTTGCTCGTGACTAATTAAGGTTATTTTTAGGTACGTCACGGGCTCGGTTGCCTCTTCATTTACTCATAAACATTCATATTAGATTTCATTGATTCATATTAGATTTCGTTATTTATTCTCAGTCATTAGGGTATTTGTATACGTTATTTCAGTAAAATAACCCAGACTCAACAAAAAGACCCTTTTAAGCAATTCGTCGTTAAAAGATAAACTGCTAACTCAGAAAATACTCATACTACATTTTGATACTACGAAACACTACAATTGTACGTGAAATCGCAATAAAATAGTTAATATTTTATTAACTGGTGTTTTAAAACGCGCAATTCCTGTTATGGAGTTTGATAAAAAATAAAAATAAAACGAAATTTTTCAACAAAAAACCGGCGATGACCAACGGAACCTAAAGTAGCAACTGGACAAAAGCAAAGAAACACAAAACAAAGTTTAAGGATCGATCGATCCGCGCTTAGATCATCAATCTCTCTTCCTTTGCGCCAATTTATCCGCGTATGAGCTAGTCAGATGTATGTCGATATTATGGAGAGGAAAAGAGATGGCTGATTAGGCACATAGGTGTTATAGATCCGCGCGTTCGGATAATCGCTATAGCAAATTAAAGAAATATTGAACAACATTTTAAATTTTTCGAACATTTTTTCATTAGTTTTTATTATTTACTAATAAATCTAAAATAAATTATTTTATTATAAATGTGATATTGGTTTTAACACCTTTCCAATCAGAATATTGTTATACTTCTTATTAGAATGACAAAAATGCTCAAAAGCTCTACAGTAAAAAAGCTGAACTTCTGGACTATTGTCATACCCACTCCTAACACAATCTCTTCTGATCAGAGAGGAATGTAAATATTATTATTAAAAAAAAAAGAATACTAATATACAACAATACAAATATGAAAATTAAGAATTTCAATCGCAATTCAACGCGGGAATGCTGCCTGCGTGATGGGCACCCTACCAAGGGCGGCAAATTTTGATAGGTATTTTTAGGTATTAGTTTTAATTTTAATTTATTTTAATTTTGTAGTTGTAGTTATGATATTAGAATGATATTTCCTTATATTTTATTTTTATAATAAGTTTAGCCTATTTAAATATGTAAATACTATTAAAAATATTCAATATAAGAAGTTCTAATTGGATTGAATGCAATAATGTTACTTATGATATTTCTTCTCTAATGGATACATCATTTGATTTATTTTTTTATATATGGTACTTACAAAACACCAACAATCTACATAGCTCTACAGCCATTCTATTCATTCCATGTCTACCATAATTATAATAACCATTTCTGTCTCAAGGATGGGCAGCGTTTTGTACGACGTGTTGCTCTGTTATAGGTAATGGTTTTCACTTACCAGTAGTCAGTCAGTCAGTCAGTCAGTTCACTTATCCGCTTGTTCCGTCAACAATAACCTACTACAGAAAATGCTTTTAAATAATTTTAAAACATTATTCTACTTAACTTAGTAGAATAATATCTTAAAATGATTTAAACATAAACTACAAAAATAAAATTATTATAGGTTTAATTTTTTTTTAATTTAAAATACTAAATTATTATAGGTTTAATAGACATTCTTTCACAAAAAAAGCAAATCAGAATTAAAGACGTAAATTTTTTTTTTTTAATATTTTTAAAGTTTAGTTTGTATTTGTAATATTTTTAAAGTTTTAAAAGTAAAATAAAATGATACACAGTGTTTCCGAACAGATATCGCGGGCAAGTGCAGTCGATGTACGAATTCAAGGTTGCGCGCGCGCACACACCCACACTCACACAGCTGTGTGCGTGTGTGCGCACACGAGCACATACACGCTTGTAATTGGCAACGATTAGCACAGGAAGACTCGCCGTGTATGGTTTTTTTTTGTCATATAAATAGTACCTATCCGGTCAAGTTGGCGCCGCTTGGTTTAGGTTAGGTTGCGTTTGGTTATTACTTCATTCTTGCGTCTTTTTCTGCAATTCGGACACTGATATACGAAATACTAGATATAACGGGTTCCGTCCAACCCTATTGGAGGAGCGAGATTAAGATTGATACAGTTACATTTTTATGTGTTGAATGTTGTATTATCAAAAAAATGAAAATTTGCGACGTAGGATGTATCGTAAGGTAGGCCTGACAAATATTTTGTTACAGCCGTTATCATATCTCATAAACATTTTTGATTGTGAAAGGAATCCTTTGTGAGTTTAAATAAATTATAAATTTAAGAATTTGTTCAAAATAGAATCTTAATAAATCCTAAATATGTATATCTAAATATATGTTTGGACTTCCAAGAAAAGTTATATGAAAATGCATTTCTTAAGGTTTGCCTTATATTTTAAAATCCATACTTATAACGTTTATGTTTTTAATATCTTCGACTATATTATATCAATGATCTCCGCACTTTTTCTTTGCAATTGTAGACGCCATATTTATGTAGACAGTTAGCTATTTTATGGATGCTGCGGATCGTATGTTTACAGCGTTTAAAATTTCACCACAAAGTTAACCGAGCATACTTGTAGTTAACTCTATTTATGTTAACTATAGTTAAATACTAACAAGTCTATTGAAAGGTACCTTCTTCATTATGTACATAATTATGAGCGTTGTATTACTTTTAGCAGTAGGTCTCTTGGTATTTTAGGAGAGCGGGATATAGACAATACATCACCGAAAAAAGTGATCCGAACTAAGCTATTCCACTGAGCCACTGATATATTTATGTGTATAGTTTTAGACTTCCTGAATACATTACGACATTGTAGACAATTTTAGGTATAACTTTCGTTGTTTGATAAGCGAACAAATGAGATTAGCCACATTACTCCGCCTGAGTTTTGACGCGCTAGTGTCTGTTACCATCAAGTGATTGTATTGAACCAATCGATAATGTATATCGTAACATACGACATAATGTCCAGGTAACTCAATAAGTTAACATTTCGAAACACGTCCCGGAAAAGTTACTTCACAGTAATACAAACATTAAAAACCTGGTCATCCAACCTACTCGAGATAGCGGGCAATAGTTGCAGATAGCAGTCAAAAAACAATAAAACAGTGAGTGGTGGGCAAACACTGCAGCGCTGCGGGCAAATAGATACACGGAGTGTTTGTGTATTGCCTTGGACGGACAAACAGATTATCAGATATCTTCAGTCTATCTTGTATCCTTGTTAGTTCAATTTACTTGTAATACTGTAAATTAATCGAAATCAATATAGATTTTTTTTAATTAGTCATGAAGACTGTTAAGAATTGGTACGACACTAGCCCTGGTGGGGATCGAACCAATGATCTTTATTAAATACTCGTACCTACGTGAGTTTTTTGGTGTTTATATTTCATCATCACAAGGACTAATTAGGCAGTACAATCCTCTAGCCTGTCTCACTCATATTAGATACGTATCTTATATTAGAGAGGCATTATAGATAAATACATATTATATTTCTGGATTGATTTAGATCTACAATGCTAGTAAGTGCGAATTAGCCGGGTTAGGGTAATAATATTTGCATTTGTATCGAGCACTATAATATAATAAGGTACCTATAATTCTAGTCTAATAGTTATAGTCAAATAGCACGAATTTCTAACTCAACTTTACCTTAGTTACATAATTAAGTAAATATTATGTTTTCAATATCAGTTTTGACGGCCTTCGTGTCGCAGTGGCATGCGCGGCGGATTTACAAAACGGAGGTCCTGGGTTCGATCCCCGGCTGGTCCGATTGGGATTTTCTTAATTGGTCCAGGTCTGGCTGGTGGGAGGCCGCGGTTAGTTACCACCCTACCGACAAAGACGTACCGCCAAGCGATTTAGCGTTCTGGTACGATGTCGTGTAGAAACCAAAAGGGGTGTGGATTTTCATCCTCCTCCTAGCAAGTTAGCCCGCTTCCATCTTAGACTGCATCATCACTTACCATCAGGTGAGATTGTAGTCAAGGGCTAATTTGTAAATATTAATAAAAAAAAGTTTTGGTGGAAACCTGCAAGAGCAATCGCAATAAATCTAGTTTAGACATAACTAAGTGTATATTGTAACAAATAATTTCTAAATAGTCCTAGAAAATATAGGAATATTAAATTTACCTCGTGGGAACAGTTAGTCATGTCTCAAGGACATTCTCTACATAGAGATCGTAGGCAGACTATGTAGGGATAAAGTAAATAGGTCATTCTAGATGTTAACATTATATTAGTTTTATCATATATTATTGACGGTAGACGTTAAATAACAATACAATTTAAGATAGTATACCAACAGAGAATGACACAAAGTCATTAATCAAAAATATTTTATTCAATAAAATTCGTAAAAGATTTAAAGTATAATTAACAACCCATGACTTTTGTGCAGCAACGTAACGGTACGTGCAATCATTTGGTAGCATGTCATTGGGTATACTAGCTAGCCATGACCGAAGCCACCAGACTAAACCTAAGCAAATACAAATAAATAAATAACCCAATTAAGAAAATAAAATTTAAAAATATATTGAATTGTGAATGACATTTTTCTATTACTAAATACCCAATCTACTATATAAAAATAAGTCGGGTTTTCCTTCCTGACGCTATAACTCCAGAAAGCACGAACCGATTTCCACGATTTTGCATTCGTTGGAAAGGTCTCGGGCTCTGTGAGGTTTATAGCAAAGAAAATTCAGGAAAAGGTAGGGGTAGGGTAGGGGGTAGGGTAGGGTAGGGGTAGTTGAAAGTTCACATCGAGTTTCACGCGGACGAAGTCGCGGGTGTCCGCTAGTGGTTTATAAGTATCGTACTATTGAACGGCTAGGGTACTTTGGGATGTCATTCCGAGGTCCGTTTTTCCTGATTCTTACAACTTTAGTATCTTTAAAACGAGTGTAAGCAGACATTTTCTATAAGCAATCGTGTTCCATCTGGCTACATTTACACTTCTAAGTGAGACAGTGGTCAAGCGTGAACTTCATTTAAAGAAAAAAGCTAAATGTTTGAAACTGTAAAAAATACATCAAACAACATAAAGTAACGGTATAAAATAGAAGTTATTTTAATGACAAGCGAGCGAGCTAGATGTTTACACGATCCAGTGAGCTCGTTACCGCTCGCCGCCATGTTGGCATGCATGCATGTGCATGTGCATGTCGAGAGACACAGGCGGCAATCTGCGCGGAATTTTCACTTGTGAGAAATATATAGATAGTGAAAACAGTAAACAAACACGTTATGTTGGTACCGTCCGCAGCGCACAGAGAAAGCCGTATATATACTGTTCAGTTTTATTATTTATGTAGTCGTCTTTGTTTATGTAGTCGACTTATTTACGTAGTTTCTTATAACATAAGTATTAGTGTGGTAAGCTCACCTAGCACATTCAATACATAAATTAGCGTAAATTTCAAATTCGTCTCTATCTCCCTCTATCTTTAGTATTGTGTTAGAAAGGGAGAGATAGAGACGATATCGAGACACAAAGTCGAGTTGTAAAAACATAATTACAAAGTAGTGTTACCACATTGGTGTAACGGATGTGGATAGAACCCAAGACCAGTAGCATTTTAGTTTACTTTCAAATTTTGAGTTTTTGATGGTTCTGTGGTGGAATCTTAAGTAATATTTAAAATGCGAATATCAGTTTTTAACGCTGTCACACCATATCACTACTTAACAAATCATTCACAATGATACATTAATAGATCCTTTCATCCTGATCTTAATGGATAGAAAAATAACTAAGATGTTCGCTGGCATTGTATTGATTAATAAAATAAATTTAACTAGCGGACGCCCGCGACTTCGTCCGCATGAAATTTACTTTTTCACAAATCCCTCGGGATCCATGGATTTTTCTGGGATAAAAAGTAGCCTATGTGTTAATCCAGACTATAATGTGTCTCTACTTAAAATTTCAGGTGATTCGGTTTAGTGGCCGAAGCGTGAAAGGATAACAAACATTCATACCATCAAAATTATAAGGTTTTCGCAAATCTGGTGAATCCAAGGATTTTTTCGGAATAAAAAGTAGCCTATGTGTTACTCCAGAGTAAAATCTATTTCCATTCCAAATTTCAGCCAAATCAGTTCAGTAGTTGCGGCGTTAACGAGTAACTAACAATTAAACATACATCCAAACGTCCATACAGACTTCCATACAAACTTTCGCGTTTATAATACTTGTAGGATGTAGGTGAATCTACAGGCAAAAGCAAGTAATAAAAAAAATTAAAAACTAGCATCGTGTATTATATATTTTTTTGCTAACGCTCGTCCCCGCGGGAGCGCGATCAGTTTTTGTAGCGTCAGCGAAATTGAAAGTGGAAACTGCTGCAATTATGACATTGTTCTGCGAGAAAAACCGACGCTGGCGTGCGACCGGCGGGGAAACGACGCTGTTCCGACGGCAGCTGACATACCTACTGCCTCTTCACTGCTACGAGTATATTGATAGCGTCTTTAGCTAGCGAGATATTCGTGCTATTAGGAAACAACTCTGCAAATTCTATGCAATACCCAGCTTCGGCTACTAGTACATCTTCGGACTAGTATATAGTAAGGTAAATTGGCTGAGTTTGTTGTGGGCTCTTCAAAATCAAAAAATCAAAATCAAAATTCATTTATTTCAAGTAGGCTCAATTTACAAGCACTTTTGACACGTCAGTGGACTATTTGTAAAGATTCTACCACCGGTTCGAAAGGCAGGTTCTGCTGAGAAGATTCCGGCAAGAAACTCAACAGTTGCTCTTTTGAAATAAAAAAGTCATACAGTACTATAATTTACAATTGATAATAATTACAATTTCTTATAGTTTTACTTCCTGTGTGAAGGTGGAAGCTGATCCAATGGCCTCCAAGCACCTTTCTCGGACCTTCTCGGACCAAGGCGCGTTTGGAACCCTCGTAACTTTAGTTTTAAGTTTTCGACTATTATTGAATTAAATTAAATTATGACATAATGACCTTTCAAAAGTGCTTGTAAACTAAGCCTAATTGAAATAAATGAATTTTGACTTTTGATGGAAAATTTTCAGCATCCGCACCAGGACTCGAAACCAGGATGTTTCATAGCCAAAAAGTTAGCCACTATAGTCTGGCAAGTTCGTTGATGACACTCCCATGATATGCGGGCGACAGGGGGAAAGACTGTGCGGGTGTGAAATGAGGTGCAGGTCGGTTTTTCATTCATCGCTACACGCCCCCCGGCCCGTGCGGCCTATCGGGAGTGTTACGAACGAAGTTGCCAAGCTATAGACCAAAGTGGCAGTTCATTTATCTACCCGACAATATTCAAGCAGTATTTTCTTGAACTTCGCATCTCCTGAGAGTGGGTGATTCGAGAAATAACTACCCAAGTCCAAGTACAAGTTTCAATACGTAAACTATTTACATAACGAAAATTGTGAAATTCTATAGTGTTGGGAACATCATAGTCTAGTCGATAGTAATTGTTCGGAATTCGGAAATAATTGTATTTTAAAACAATTTAGTATTTATAAATATTAGTATATAAGATGGATTTTTTAATAGTTTTTAAGACTAGACAAACCAGTTATTCGTTTTAAGTTCACTGCTTATTTATTAATTACCTAATTGCACTAGTTCTGTAGAAATAAATCGCACATATACAGCACATGGCCTGTTACTAGTTAGTGAACTAGAAGTAAATGTGGGATTTTCTCCTACTATTAAACTATTATTTACTGTGTTTTTTCGTGTTTTAATTACTTATCCAAAAATTTTTAGTTTGTTAAGATATAGATTCAAAAAAAAGAACTCCAATACGTGTTTAATCGGATTCTGGACTAAAATATGTCTATTTGAATCGAATCCCACCCCTAGTTGGCGCAGTAGGCTAGGAGCCAGCGGTGGTTGGTGTATAAATTACATGAAGGAGTCCCTAACGTAGCCCGCGGCTTACAAGGCCTCTGCCAAGGCCGTCGTCTAGACCGAGGCTCACCTAATTATCATTGTTACTTTGTTTCTAAAGAGATATTATTAATGCGCCATTTTCATACTAGCGAATTTATTAATTTGCATATTTGATTTTATTAAATAATTTAAACTAACTGACCTAGGCTAATGTGCCTTTGTTAGTCTACGTATACCTACTATTTTTGTGTCATAGTTTGTGCTAATGGGGTCTCTCTGTGTAACTTTGACTTTATTATTCATGTAAGTGTAGAAATATAGTGATTATAACACAAATTTTCATAGTAATTTTTCACAAACTTTATGGATTTTTAAGTACAGAAAGCTTCATTAACGATATAAAGTTACAACAAATCCTTCAGGACCCATGGATTTTTTAGGGATAAAAAGTATGCCTATGTTTTAATTCAGAGTAAAATCTATTTCCGTTCCAAATTTCAGCCAAATCGCTTCAGTAGTAGCGGCGTTAAATAGTAAGGAACAAACATACATCCAAACATCCATACAAACTTTCGCGTTTAGAATATTAGTAAGATAGTACAGATATTTTTATTTTATATTTTTATTACATTTCTAATTTCTATTGCATTTATATTTTAAATACTTCAATATATCTGTATTACTACCTCTCAGTGTACACCGTGATCAATACATCCATATTTTTTTTGGAGAATTACATAAAATTATGCGGGTTTCGTTGTCAAAGTGTATTTAAAAGGAAATAGCCAAAGCAACGGTCACTCGACTACAAAACGCATTAGTGGAGGAAAAATGGCCGCCGCGAAAGGGAAACGAGACGATAATCGCGCAACTATAATAAGTGTTTCAAGTTTACTGGAGCTGTCGGTACACACGAGATAAACAGGGGCGACCGATCCGAAGATATGCTTTATTTTTATTTTTTATTTTTCCGCACATATGGTTAGGTTTTCTTCTATACATATTATGTTTTTCAAATAATGAAATACTTTTTTAGGTAGCTTGGTAAATTCAAACATAAAATATAAAAATACATAAACGAATAAAATTCGCTCGTATATTAGTTGAGATTTATATACCATAATAAATCTCAACGAATATTAAGAACTAGCTATGTTAAGAACAAGTAAAATACAATATCCTTGGTTATTATCATTGGTTTAATTTAATTTTATATTGCTAATATTTATTTAATAAAAATAAAATTTAAGCTTTAAATGTGGAAGGTATTTTGATATCTTAAAACTTTATAGCTATTTATACTTATTTATAACAATTTTTCATTTAACGAGATAGTTGGCACTCAAAGCATTCCAACAACCAAAATAAAAACGTGAAAAACATCGTTAATCACGTAAATAGTTACGTAACGTAAAAGTAGGTTAACAGTTAACCCAATATCTCGGGACGCATCCCGCGCTATCGCTGCGCGCGCGCCCAATGTCAAGTTTCGCCTAGCGCGCCGTAGAATGCACTTTCTTCCTGCACACAGATGCATTGTGCGTATAGTACAAGAGACAGCTCCGAGAATATTTAAGACCACAACTTTTTATATATATATCGTTAAATTAACGGAAATAGTTTTTGAAATAAATATTTGGAATTAATCACTACCGAATATATATCTCCACAGGACCGGGTCTAATTTTGAATCGAAAACAGTAAAACAAATTTATGAATCATCATTGATGTTAATACATATTCGTCGTTATCAACCCATATACGGCTCACTGCTGAGCTCGAGTCTCCTCTCAGAATGAGAGGGATAAGGCCAATAGTCCACCACGCTGGCCCAATGCGGATTGGCAGACTTCACACACGCAGAGAATTAGGATAATTCTCTGGTATGCAGGTTTCCTCACGATGTTTTCCTTCACCGTTTGAGACACGTGATATTTAATTTCTAAAAAATCACACAACTGGAAAGTTGGAGGTGCATGCCCCGGACCGGATTCGAACCCACACCCTCCGGAATCGGAGGCAGAGGTCATATCCACTAAGCTATCACGGCTCAATACATATTACGTCTTTCAAATTGTTTCTCTAGCGAGAGACAGTTCGGAAAGTAGATTGATAACAAGATCGAACTATTCAGTTTGATGTTTTAGCTGTAACCTGCGACCATAATTTATAATTACACGCCTCTAACTATAGAAATAAATCATTTGTTACGTTCTGTGAGTGTTGTTACTACTTCGTTAGCTGCATATTAACATACACCATCGTCTTCTTCTTTCAAATATCCAAATACTGATGTCAGAAGGAGACATTTTTGCTAAACAATCATAACTCTATCTCTAGGACTAAGGCATGGATGTGTACGCTAGTCGTAAAACACACACGCGCAAACTCTATCCATATCTATTTCCAGTTGCATTGCACACAGAGACACACAATGTATCGCTGTAAGCGTTTGCAATGCACACAGCTGCACATTGCATCTCTATGCACCCACACAACCCGACCCTGAGATAAACGAAAGTCTGTGAATGGCGCGGAAAGTAGTAGCTATTATTTGTAGTAAGTGATTTATGTATTGAATCGAAAGAACAAAAAATGTTGTAAAATCTGTATAATCTGCTACGTTAATTAGTACACAATTCTGCACAAGGATGTGCACGGTGGTAATTAAGTAGCTTAGTCTCATATTTTTTTTTATTGACTTGGTACTTACTTCTGTGTATAGGGTATGGACATTTTTTCGATCTTAATGTGTCGTTCTTACCTGAAAACAAAAAATGTTTATGAAAATCATGTACAGTAAAAAATATATGAAATCAAAAATATACCTAGTAGTTGATTGTAAATCTGTAAATTTGTAAGTATGGATGGATAGACGGCACTTTTATACAATAAACGAAAAAATTCAAATAGAAAAACCATTGCATGTAATAAACAAACACACTAACTAGAATTACGTCCTATAATGCACTCTTTGCCTGTCCACTTGAGGAAAAGATGTCTAGCCTCATGTGCATATGAGTACATTGGTATAATGTACTCATATGCACATGAGGCTAGACATCACCTATGGTTATGGTTGCCGGTAGGCAACCATAACCATAGGTTTCTTCCAACCGAGACACAGGAATGTTGCTTGGCGACAGACATAAGCATGGAAGTAGTATTTCCCTGACTCAGACCAACTACAGAAGGACCAATATCGCAGCCAAATTCACGAACAAAATTTTCCGTCATTTTCTGAGGAAAACGAGCTTAGATTCGGTATACTCGTTTACTAAACTACACGTTTTGCCCGTTTTTACACCATTCAACTACAAAAAATGTATTTTTACGAAGTTCTTTAATCGACGAACACGATTACAACTGTGAAACATCGATACTATAGAGACAGATTTTATAATCGCATTAGATCGTCGAGTCGTGATAGCACAGTGGATATGTATGACCTCTGCCTCCGATTTCGGAGAGTGTGGGTTAAAATCCGGCCCAGGGCATGCACCTCTAACTTTCAGTTATATGCATTTTAAGAAATTAAATATCACGTGTCTCAAACGGTGAAGGAAAAACATCGTGAGGAAAACTGCATACCTGAAAATTATCTTAATTCTCTGTGTGTGTGCAGTCTGCCAATCAGCATTGGACTAGCGTGGTGGACTAAGGCTTAACCCCTCTCATTCTGAGAGGAGACTAGAGCTCAGTACTGAGCTGAATATGGGTTGATGATATTGATTTAATCGTTGATCATATATTTTGACAGGAAAGTAGCGTCTAGCGAGGCAGGTCCTATACAATGATTGGTCTGAGTTCCCTGGACTATAGCTTGGCAAGTTCGTTGATGACACTCCTATGATATGCGGGCGACGGGGGGACAGAGGGGTAAGAGATCGTGCGTGCGGGGAAGTGAGATGCATCAGTGGTGGGTTTTTCATTTATCGCTACACGCCCCCCGGCCCGCGCGGACCATCGAGAGTGTCACACCAAACCCCTACTTTAACTATATACACCTATAACAAAATAAAACCTTTATCATACAGGCTTGGTTGACAAATATGAAGCAATAATTTGTGTCAGACTCAGACAGGACAAAGCTCGAGGGCGGTTTTTTGAAGATAACAAATATATGATTCAGTTTGAACCTTTATGAAAATATTGCCGTCCTATTTTTTATAAAAACACCCTTTATATGTACCTACTGTTACCTTTGGCAACCATAAAACGTGAATAAATAGCCTTTACACAGGGTCACTGAAAACGTATAGCGATACCTTTAAGAGGTAATTGTAGGGATCATTAAATTGTATTAGGTTTTAAGGGGCAAAAATGTACCGATTTTGAAACATTTTGTCTTTTTTTTAGGAAATGGGGGGCTAGTCTGCTTCTAAAATAAAACTTATGTATTTAGTGGTTGTTTTTGGTGTTTCTGGGTTGGTAAAAATCTATTACATAATTGTAATACAAAAATAAACACAAATGTCGTACCGTTTTTGAATCATGACTTAGAGAAAGTAAAAATTATTTTAAAATGCAAGTTTATTCAAAAATAATTACCTAGAAACTTTACCAGGTTAACACTTTAACCCTACAAATTTTTATTTGGTAATTAATATTTGGTATTCTAGATAAGCTTACGGGATTTAATTTGTCAACCAAATTTCATGTTTTCATGTAAAGTGAGTGGATTTTGAGTTATTAGGTAGACAAATGTTTCGTATAAAGATACCTTGTCGCTTGTCAGCCGTTCTCTCTATTTGGCTGACGCACTACCCTGCGTCTCAATTTAATTTCTAAGCTAAAGTAGAAATTATAGTAAAAAGTAGCGCCCCTTACATACGAGGCTAAACATATTCTATACCATTCTGTTCAATAAAGCATTTTGGGAAAAGGTCGTTAAAATATGCCCAGAATATAAAATAAAACAAAAAATCATAATGGAAATCTGGAGCATCGTTCCATATACTCCTTCACATGCTTTGTTACAAAATTCTACGAATAATTAATATCAGCTTTAGTACCTAATACGGTGTTGATGTAATTGTCTCGATGTTCGCGCCTGGATAACCCAGGACCATATTGAGGCTATGTCTGGGTCTCAGACTAGTACCTGAATATATAGGCCCGAACACACATCAAGGTCTTCTGGTGTAGGGAAACCAGAATTATGGTAATAAAATCAGGACAACTGAGAAAAGTTTTATAACTTTGTTTTTTCCATATCGAAAGTGCTCTTTGATATTTCTCGGTATTATTTTTGAACCGTTCCTTTAATAAAGTTTACAAAGTTCTTATAAAAATTGTAGCAAGACGTGGAACTATTTGATATCTGCTTAAGATTGGTAAATAAAATCCTATGATTTTGATAATGTTTCATTTTATTAATATGTTCTGAAGAAAATACGATATATGTAATCGTAGTCACTTGCAATATTTTTCGCTTGAATTTCTGACTTGTCATAAAATGGAGAGACTACGTAATGGGACATTAATAAAAAATACAACGGACTTAAAAATCACAAAAATTATTCTACTAAACTAAAAAGCGATAAATAACATCGTATGTAGATGAAGAGTTTGAAGGCGGTACCAAGTTACTGATGTATTAATTTAAGCTGTTTAAGTCATAAAGATTTACTATTTTCGGTCAGTTCTTTCAGAAACTTAACTAAACTGTCTTTCGTCTCCATCGTCAGACCCCTAATGCCAATCACCACCCATCTAGATGTTAAGTTCTCATCAATAAAAATTAATCAAGCTCAAACACAAGGTACTTGTAACTACTGTAATCCATTGAGGAGCTCCCTTAATTGACCCTTGTCTCCATCACCAGACTCCTAATGACAATTACAACCCATCTAGATGTGAAGTTCTCATCGATACAAATTAATTAAGTTAAAAAGAAACTGCAGTAAATTGATGAGGAGTACCCTCGCCTGTGCTTCGGTTCCATCATCAGATCGATACCAAACCTTTGGTGAATTGTAGTGCTTTAAAATACTTAATGAAAATATTAGCGTACTATAATATTCGAAAGTTCCCCTCAATTACTCCAGGATCCCATCATCAGATGCTGACATGATGATACTATGGGAACCAACTGAATTGGAAAATTTTCAAATCAGTTCAAATAAAAACAAAATGTCTTCGAATAATCAGTGAACATATTCGTACATAAAAAAAAATGATTTCGACGAATTGAGAATCTCCTCCTTTTTTGAAGTTGGTTAAAAATAGAGTGATGATTATTATAAGGCATAAGATCTTAAACTGTAGATCTATAAATAGGGGTCGTAAACATCAGTTATCACGTGTTATTGATATGTATTTCTCATCACTCAAATATCCTAAGAAATATAAATAATTGGCAACCCTATTATACACACACTTTCATCGCAAATAGTTTCCTTTGTAAAAACCAACACCCTAGACTATCTGGGGTCTATACATAATGTATATTTTACACGTGTAAAATAATATCGAATACCTACGAGTATATACATATACGAGTATACAAGTACCTATGTCCTATATTAAGAAATATAATATGTATATTTCAAGTAAGTATTCATACCACGTCACAAAAGTAACAGCTTTACTTAAAATAAATTGATTGAGAAAGGTAAATATTAATATTAATCTTTGTAGGATAACTGTTTTAATATTTTACAATATTTTTTCACATATTCGATATCAGTTTTTTGTACAAAACTAAGACCTTCTGTTTGATTTAGTTTTACATTTTGCAAATCTGCCTCGGATTCCAAATATTCCAAATATTTACCCTAGGATTTTTGCAATGATCCTATTTTTCTGAATATCCTACGACGCGTACATTTAGGTAGGTGTACAAGTAGCTATATATAATATAATCACGCATACATATTATTATATATCGATATGTAACATGTACATGTATACGGGGTTATGTCGGTGTGAGGGTAGAAACAGAGGATTTTCGGAGGTTGGGCCGGTGGGCGCAGACGGGGGTGAACGGCCCCCCGCTCGACCTTCAGACGGGGGGCAGGGGGGGGGGGGGTTTCGGAAGCCTTTCGTGTACAGGGTTAGAACATTTGTTACGTGGATGTCTCGGCTCGGGGTACAAATTCGTGATTATACCAGTGATACATTACTGGGCGGCTCTCCAATAAATAATAATAGGATTCCTGAAAACATTGCTTATGTCATCTAATATATTTAAACGACAAAACAATAAATTCTATATACCTAACATAATAGCATACATGATATTGGAATATATCTGACTGACTGACTAACAACAAACATACTACGACATTAGAATTACGGGGCATAACAGTAGGAGATTAGCACTATGAAAGGATTTTTGAAAATTTCAACAAATGGATGAAAGTTTGTATAAAAATCTTTCAACGTGGGCTGAGTCACGGGCATCCGCTAGCATATTCTGCAGTAGGAGTCGTTTTCAAGTGTCAAGTTTAAAATATATCATATAACAAAATTGAACCACTTGGTAAAAAATACTCGTAGATAAATTGGATCGTGAAGCAGAACATCCTTTTCCCGGAAAAATCCCTCCATCCATCCACGGGATTAATGAAAAACAGAATTTCAGGCGAACGTATTTCCGGCATTCAGGATAATTTAGTTAAAGTATAAAATAAATTAATTAAAGTAAATTATTTAAACCATTTACGACCAATTTATGACAGTTATCATCGAAATTTTGCCAACCAAATGTATTGAACTGTTTTAGTTTTGTGTTTTATCGAGAAAAATGTTTAGCGAGATATTGTTTCCATTTCCATCTATGTTGCTACAACGTTATTGAAAAGAGCTGAACTTTTTTTTAACTTTTAGAATAGATTAATAATAATGAAAGGGGTTTCTATTTTTATGGTATATTTCATATTTTCTATTAGCGATGCTTGTTCGGGATGCGGGCGACTCATAGCCATGTTCTTTGGGAGTCTTTGAAAAAGGACTATGTTCAGCAGTGGATATCCATCGGCTGATAATGACAGTGATTATGGCTTGATAGTGTTGTTAAGTTGTTAAATAAAAACACATTCCTAAGTAGGCTCTGATATTGTAGAGGAGTACTTCTTCTTTACGCAGGAGGGTACTGAAACGCAAAAAGGCAATATGTTAACTAGCTATGGCCGGCAATTGTTAATTCGACCTAAGCTGGAAACGAATTTTGGCCTTCCCACAACGTATTACACCACATTATGTGTTATTTATTGTATCAAATTGAATTGCATTCGAACAATATTAAAAAATATATACAATATGAATAGAATTTTCCCGGTCGTGGAAAATTCCCGATGATAGGAAAAGTTATCTCAACTTTGATACATTAATACATAATCGATAGATCAAGTGTTTGTTCGATGTTGAATATTCTTAGATATTACTTTTAGAAAAGTTATTTGGTCCATAGGAATTTTCCTGAAAATAACTGTTTCATAGATGTTAAGATTAATATTTTTAACATTGATTGTAATTTGTGCGTATAAGTATATAGTCACTTTTGCATCTAATATTTTGTATATCATGCGTGAGCTATCACCGCCGACGTCGTGTTAATTATATCCGTGTTTTACTATATAGTATGTGACGTTTGTTTTGTTTAATAATGCTTTTACCAATATACAATTCTTATTTGGGTAGTTTGTTACCTTTTGCCTGTTACCCACCCACCAAAAATGGGCCTCAAATTCTAGCGATTAGCGTTGGCTGGAGTAACTCCAGTGGGGACCAGCACCAAATGGACCGACGTACGGCCAACTCTTAGTAGCCAAGTGCGGAAAAGGCCCAGGAAAGAAGAAGAAGAAGAACCCGTTAGTCTAATCGTCTGGCTTTAATGTAACTCCTCGCTATTCTTTCTATTCTCGCTGGTTGTGAAAGAAACAATTTATTCGTTACCGAGGCCGAGGCGACCTTGTTAGACACGTCAAAATGTAGCTTTTTTTCAAAAGCTTTTGTAATTTATCACGAGGCTGCCGGCGAGGCAAGACATTGTAACTTTGTAAGGAATATCGCGCGTCATGCCGGAGAAATTCTTAGACCTAAGCCCGCGTGTAGCCTCCAAAACCTTTTTGATTAATAGAAAACTAACGTTTGAAAATACGTCCTTTAGAACCCTGCAATGCGACGTTTGATACTCACACTTTTGTCACATTTCCTCAAGTTAAATGCCTGAGTAGGAACGAGCTTAAATAAGTGTGAGCAAGCGATCAACCGTCGATCGCCGATGTCAAGTGATTACCACCGCCTATGAACATTTACTAGAATATTACAACAAATAGAATCTATTTGTTGTAATACGTAGTAAAAATATAATATAATATAACTTTTGGTTATATAAATCTCAGTAAACAACCCGCCATCCCGTATTGGAGCAGCGTGGTGCGTCTAAGCTTTTTCCCTCTCCTATAAAAAACTATTAAAATGATGATTGATGAAGATGATAATCATCATCCAGATGATTATTATCTTTGATTAATAATAAAGGCCTAATTATTAATTCGCATGTCCTGATCCGGTTAATTATTACTATCCAACCATTTGGCTTATAGTTGTTTAACAAGCAATTTATTCTGTATTTCGGAAATTGAAAAAAAAAGAAATGTATAATTTATATAATACTTCATCGTTAGTATACAAAATTTAAAAACATATTATTTCACAGGCAATTTTAGGCGAAGCGGTCGAAATTTCCGATAACCAACTTTCCTTCAAAACCCTTTTTTATTTAAACAATCAAAACTTAATTAACAATCCCCAACTCGGGTTATTCTTTCCATGAAATTCTTTTCATCTGGACTGAAATTGGTCGGGAAAATAAATAAAAGAGCACCTCAGCTCGTCCGTAACATTCATTTATAAAAAGAAAACCAATTATTTGAAGCATATAATGTATTACTCAACAGCAGTGTTTACACTACCATCTACCAATTCTAGTAAGTAAGTACCTAGTCAAGTCAATATCTAGGACGCAAAGGATTTGCCTAATATTATAAGGCTGCCCATGCATAAATGTTGTGAGATAGGTAAAAGGGCCAAGCAAAATTATTATAGACATTTTTGCCTAACGTCACAGTTTTTACTAACATTTTAAACTAGTCCCTTAAATAATTAATAGACTCTTTCTTTCTTTCTTTCTCTTTTTTAGACGATCCCTTCGGCTTAGTAGCGTTGGCTTTGCTTTCATAACTTGGTAGGTCGGATTCGATACGGATGATGCAGTTCGGAGAGACATTGATACATATTTTCGGAATTAGATATATGTAATCGTAATAATTTCTGACTAGGTGGTGATATTCACCCCTACAATTCTGTTACAAAAAGAAACGCAGAGATAAATAGGACTATAAGTATTTTTTATAGATATAGAAGAACATACCCAATTTATTGACTTTTGAATCAACAAAAAGTTCCTACAATATTTATTCATTTAAGATTTATAAGATCTATTTTACAATTCGTTAACCCTTACTTTGTATATTTGGCTTTATATTTTATCCTAAAAGCTTTCAATCTTAGGTGTAAGTCGACAAAATTGTTTATGTTTCTAGCGAAGGGTTCTAAGAGCTATAGAATAAAAAAATAGACCCGCAAACAACTGAAGCCCCGAACCCTCGGGCGTCATCCACAAAGCCCAAAGGTTCTGAATAAATGAGGCAACATGACATCCAGGCCCCACATTCTGTGTAATGTTTGATCCTAGGTCCGCAACACACACTCACAGCCTATGTACGTACAATACGTGCACACGCACGCACATTTACATAAATTATTATTCCCGACTAATTCGTCCTGACCGTCCAAGGACAAACCTAGCGATGTTAGAAGACCTGAAAGACCTAGCATTGTAAATTACTAAAGAATGAACCCTACATGTATGGATTAAAGTTGAAATTCTAAAAACAATTTCCTGAATTAGTCTCTTTAGATATGGCAACATTTGAGCTTTGAAAGCGAAATTTATACCTGACAACTGAGTCGAAGTAAACTGTTGGTTATTACTAGGAAATAGAGATGCTTTTTGAATATAGAGGGACCGTTTGAGGGAAGAGAGGGATGCGATTATGGGTAAGAGGGAGACGGGAGTACCGTGGTCCGTGACCTATCCTACTCACGAATGTCGAGTCCCGGAACAGCGCATTTTAACAAGTTGTCTAGACGCTTCCGCGTGTGTGCGTGAGTGAGTTTGTGTGAGTTCTTTGGCGAAGTTTGTGCCAGTGTGCGTGTGTCCGTGAATAATTCTCTGTGTTTTACGGGGTGCGGTGGTGTGGGTTATTGAATCATGGCGTTTGGGAATTTTCACGTTCTGCTACTAAAGAGGTGTTATGTGTTTATAAAATGATAATGATGTTAGGCCTCCTGTTTTTGTTTGATCATCCAATAAAAAATATAACGATTTTTTTTTAGAATTAAAATAAAATGGAAAGCTAATCAATAAGGCTGAAAAACAGGCCCAAAGAAGTTTGTAGCTCGTTCATAATTTTAGGAACATAGTATCTGGACGACTGGAGCTTTTTTACAATATAGTTTTTGCAGATAAAGTTATCTTATGCAACTGCTTAATGGTAAATCTTATGAAATTCCCGTAAACTGAAATAGTAACGTAGATTTATAACATTTTTGATCTTCTTTAGCCCAAGTAAACAAGTAAGTCACGCATTTTTTGTGTTTTAGCTAGACTAATAACAAAATTTATTAACATGGCTAAATCTCCTGTGATTAGTATCGGACTAAGCCCGACAAGTTTCGAATCCATATGGAGCCTCTAATCAAGAGCTTGTTCATGACAACAAGCAAGTTAATTTAAATTCTAAACTGTTTCACAGCACAACCAAAATATCACGAGAATAAAAGTTGCGGTATAAAGCAGATACTACTTAAATAGTTATCACAAAGCGTTCAAATAATCCCTCATCACTGTGAGTGACTCAGACTCCAGGCGGTTCAGGCCCCAGAGGTAAGTCTAGGCTTTGTGGGCGTCAACTGTCAAACGAGTGCTGACACTGATGTCTGACAGCTCGGTAGAGCGGAGTTTTGATACCTTTGACATTGCTTATAGGCTTATTCAAGGTTTATTTTAGTTATTACTTTACTTACGAATCATAAAACTATATTAAAATTTTAAATATAATATACAGGGTGCTCGGGAGTATATCCTGTAACTTCAAGGTAGACGAATCCACTTATAGGACCGAACTGCATACCTAACTAATTTTTTTTAACTAAAAAATAAAAACATTATATTTTCATACAGGGTAATTCAAATAATTCCGACTACACATGTAACACACGCCTTTATCTAACCTTGTATTTTAAAATACAAGGTTATAAAACTTGGCTAAGTACAATAATAAGTATAAGGGACACAATTTATGATCTATTTACAAAAGAAACATTTTTACTCCGAAAATATTCGTTTTAGAACACATGTTTCTTCTTCATTAATTTATTTTTCTTAATTAATTTTCTTCAAAGAATATATAATATAACCCTAAAGTTATGGGAAATACTCCTGAGCACCCTGTATACAATAATCAATTTTTTCAACCAAATCAAACATTATCTAAACTATAATATAAAAAAACAACAGTTAAATTTCTGAAATGTTTTCCTGCATGTGCCTAATCTGTTCGAAGAAATCTCCGAAACTACTCAAAAAATAATTTTAATGAATTTAGCGTTTATTAGATGAAGCAAAGTTTGGAACAATGCGAGCACAACAGCTTAGTTTTGTGCAACTCTGTATTTAAGTATTACTTAGGTAGTATATTTGTATATATATTATGTACATAGTATATTTCTTTTTGTTAAATATAAAATATAGGTACTTAGTATTTAGGTAGTTAATTCAAATAGGATCACCATCATCGTCCATTAGTATTCAACAAAAGATGGATATAAAATTATTGAATGAGTTTTTCGTAACAAAGAATAACAAAATATTTGTTATATAACTCCGGAACAGCAGCCGTTACACAAATGTATGCTTTCGCCCTAAACCATCGTCCCGAATATAATACATAACATAACAGAACGGGACCTAAACAAACAGGGCGATGTTAAATATTCAGACGTTGTGCTCAAAAACCTAGTGTTATATTCACAAGTTTTGACGTCCTCAGGTTTAGTTGATAATGCCTTGGTCTGTAATTGGAAGGGTCCTAGTTTCGATTATTATAATCGAGACAGTCGCCCTAGCATAAGTATGATATTATATTTTAATTTTAATTAAAAATTAGGTACTAAGAGACAATTGATAAACTTTCTTGACCTGACGGAGTTATATAGTTTTATTTATAAGTTTACGATTCCTTAAGTTACTGTATTAGAAATATAATTAGCATTCTTGACTTGACAACGCGAAAATATATATATAGTGTATAAATTATTATATACTTTATATACTATATATATTAGAAGTATAACAAGCCTTAATAAAGTTATGTTACAAAACAAAAACAAGTATTTTAGAAAAAAATATACAGGCATCCTAAAAACATAGCTAATCGCAAGTTTATTGTACAAAAAGATTTTGATAATTGTAAAGCAGCAAATCCCGATAAGACTGATACAAGTTACGTGACATCAAAGCCATTTGTAGAACCTTGACCTCAGCCTACCCGTCGCATCATCCCACTCTGTCCCATAGCATGGTGGAAGTCAAACGTCCCGTTCACCTCGTCTGCGTCCGGGCGGCAGGCCAGCGACCCTGCAGTGCTAGACTGAAACTTTCCTACCTTTTTCAACGCATTTGTCGACTAGGTTTTTTTCTAGAAGCTTCCCACGCTAATGCTTGTGAAATTCAAATAAACAGTGCTTAAATTGTTTGTTTAAGCTTGAATTAAATTGAAGCTAGACTCGTATCATCACAGAACACACGAGATGTACTGAAGCGTGGGAATAATCTTAAAATATTCTAAGTTCAATCTTTTTTTGATGATTGCTTGCAGTTTTAGGTAATTGAGAGAAAAGAGAAACATTCAATTTTAAAAAGTTCGATGAAATATCATTAATTTACTTAATAGATTATTTCACATTCGTGAGTTATCATTCGTTATAACTAGTTACTAATTCTATATATTTCATAATATTAAGTCCTTGACTTGAAGTTTAGATGCGATATGATTTTTTACAGGACATATTCTTTTCTGTCCGTACACTCTCTTTTGTTAACATACTGTTTTTCATGCGGATTTCACGCTTATATTGCAACATATATGTAGGCTTTCATTGAGAGATATCCCGCTTCACATCAGATGAAATCGCCGGAAAAGTTGTCGAAATAAAACATGTCGAATAAAAAAAACTAATTTCAAGCAGATTAAGTCGCGTTAATTATTTAAAAGTAGACAGTTTCAAGGCCCAGGCTTCAAGGCGTTTAATGAACAAACTGATTATTATCTTAACGGTCCTGAAATATATATGTATTAGTACTTAGGGTTATGTATAATTAACACATAACGCCTATGATGTTTTCCATCACGTCATATCGAATATAATCCAATGCCTAATCTGCTACACAACACAGACTACATAAACAGCGGTGTTACATGGCTCGAGTAATGAATGTCGTAAGTGCTACGGCGTAGAGGGCGCTACAGTGCTACGACCCAACCGAAAGTCGAAAGTGCGTCGATCTCAGACCTACCTACTGGGGTTGGTACTGAAACATTTGCGTGTAATTTGGCTATTTGGCTACATTAGTGAGGTGTAATGTAGAAAATGTAAAGATGTTTACGGATGTATATTAAACAAAGAAAAAATAATTAATTTAGAGTATACAATATGCGAGAATGATGCACATAAACTATATTTTACGAGTATATTTATGTCCATTAATTTGCGTACAAGGGGTCTTAAGGAGTTAAATTGGTTACTCCACAACAGGTAGCATAGTGTTGGTCCACTAGGACGGATGTCAAAATATAATGTCTTGCAGAAAGCCGTAGGTCACTGGTAGCTCAAGACCTTTGTTTTCGGAAGTCCTCGTAAGGCTTATGTTCAGCACTGGACATCAATCGGCTAAGATGATATATTTAATAATCAGTCCACAAAGCGTAAATATAAAAATTGTTTATACATATATTTTGACATTTGACGAACATCGCGAATCTGCTTTCTCATTTTTTCCGTACCCCATAATAGAAATAATATTTACAAAAAATATGGGCTATCCAAATATTCTAAGGCAAAGTGCCAAAGACGCTCTACAAAATATTATGCTTTGGGTTAAATAGGACCATAGTATGGGTCACCAGACGTATAAAGACTGAAGTATTATATAAGACTCATAAAATTTATGTTTTTGTTATTTCGTGATTTTAAATTTGATTCATAGCAATACTACTAAGCAGAAATAAGCATGATCGTTGAATGAGCATTGTCATTGAGAGGCCAAACTCTTTATGATTTGATGCCGTATTATCTCCATGACGATTCAAATTCGCGAGATCGAACACAACACGCAACACAACCTAACACATGCTTTACGGCTATTTTAATACGAAAGGGAATATTGGTCATATTTCATAACCAGAACGCCTGTATCACTCCACTGTTAGAGCAACAGCTTTCCAAGAGCGCGCCACCACATACGATACTCTACCTTCCTGATACAGCCATTTCCCATTAATTTTTTATGTTTGTCGATATATCCTTCCGATAGTCATACTTCAAGATGGATAATGTTCTTTTTTACAGCAGATTTTTTTATCTGTGGCATATTGATAGGCTGTAGCTAAACTAAATATAGGCTCAAGTAGGCGTGAGTTCGAGAAGGCAGGTGAACGTTCAGGAAAACAAGGGCGCATTGAAGGGCGGCCTACGACCTGCGAGCCTGCGACTGATTCCAGCTAACAAGTATTTATTACATTTATAAGAGAGTTATTTAGTAAGTAATGTGACCTTTCGCTTTATATATTTATACATTAAATAAATATATGTGTGTTTGTATTTGTTACTTAAACACGCAAAACTAAACAGTTACTTCTGTAATATCCTAGATTAACATATATGAGTACTCGTAGGAACACTTTTTCTGATCGTCAGCCTGATTTCCAAAAATGTTAGATAGATATTTTGACGACATTATATTCGTTTTATTTTTTTTAAATATTTATTACATGGTATATCCCATACCCGAGTGATAGTCTGAAATCAATTTGGTAAATATAATACCATAGAAGAAATAAAGAAATACAAACATTTATTACGAACGTAACGAAACCAATTACTTTTTAAATGTTTTCTCGTTGATTTTTTCGATTTCACTTTTGTTATTTCTCTGAGATGAAGCTCTATGTTGGAAATACTCAAATCTAGGATGAAAATGTAGAAGTCTTAGGAATTTAATTTGATATCCCTAGAACTATTGTTGGTAAAACTGTTGTCGAGAAGCATTTTTGGAACGTTAACCCCCATTGGAATAAATGTTTTTTCGGCAGATATTTGTATACTTAATAAAACCTATGTCATCATTATTTACTAGTACTTTGTACTATTATTTTTGTTTTTTATGAGCGCAACAGTAATATTTATACGTAATCGTAACTGGAGACTGACTTACTCATTATCTTAATCGAAGATACGCTGATAAATATTTTACTTAATATTTAAACAACCAAATATATTTTCATGCATAATTTTACATTATTTCACGAATACCTCACCTAAGATAAGGCCAGACAGCCGAAATACATAATACCGTGCGATCAGGCCGGGCCTTCACTGCACCGAGGACCTTCCTGCAAGGGCGGCGGGCCACCCACCCGGCGCACCCTCTCACCCCCGCACCCGACCTCCAGACGACGTGTCATTGACCAACACTTCAACCCAACATTCACCCAACGCGGGTAGCTATATAATCGCTTTGTAACAGGTGGATTATGTTTTACTTAATTTCGTCTATTGCACCTTCGTGTTTCTAATGTTTTCCAATTAAAAGGACATAAAATAGTAACAGTATCTTTTTGTGAGAAAGCTCTTCGTCGGAAGTATTACTATAATGCTTATTTCTGCCGGTAGACAGCATTGCTGTGTTCCGGTCTGATGAACATGGTGCCGGTGCAATTACAGGTTTGTAAGGCACACGCAGGGCGGCACTTTGTGGGACGTGTTCTTTGCATGCCCTGTCTGTTTATAGACGATTGTTTACTGCTTACCATAATTATCGTCTTTTGGAGGTCACTTCCATTTTTTTTTCGTTTTTTTACGAGTTAGCCCTTGCAATCTCACCTGATGTTAAGTGATGATGTAATCTAAGATGGAAGCGAGCCAATTTGTTAGGCGTAAGATGATTATTTAAACCCATTTCGGTTTCTACACGACATCGTGCCGGAACGTTAAATCGCTTGGCGGTTGTTTTTTGCCGGTAGGGTGGTAAAAAGCCACGGCAGAAGCCTCCCACCAGCCAGACCTGGACCATTTAAGAAACCTCAAACGGCCCAGCCGGGGATCGAACCCAGCACCTAATCTTCCAGCACATCGCCATGGAGACCGTCCATTTCTAGTTGTAACTAACTAAATAATTAAATCCATACTAATATTATAAAGAGGTAAAGTTTTTGGTATTCTAGGAGGTAATCTCTGGATCTACTAAACTAATAAATTTGGTAAATCTATGGCTATAGAAAAACGACTTAACACTTATTACGAACGTAACGAAATCAATTACTTTTTAAATGTTTGCTTAATGGATATTATATATTGCCCTATGTATAGTAATGATGAGGTCTACTTGGGGCTCCTTTTTCTAGCAATTGTCAGATTACACTTCATTTCAAGATGTGGTCCGTCGCAGGAATATACACTAGAAGATCAGTTCCATAATTTTGCCTAGTTATGAAGATGAGGCACAAGAACCGAATCTATAACTAAGGCAACAATACACCAGTGCGCTGTTAGATCATAACTGATCTTCAATAGATACAGTACAAAAGAAAAAGATTTTCAACAACAATAGGTATCATATAACCTTTACAAGGCTTCAAATAATATTGGGTGTTTATTTAGATAAAATCGGATGTTTTTTTGGTTCAAATAGCCTGAAGGTGTCTCTCCCCCGGGGACGTTTACCCCATAAAAGTAAAGTGCGTCGGTGAAAGCCTATGGGCGGGCGGACGCCGGTCGCCCTCTAGACGTCTGGTGCGTCGTACCCTTGCCCTTCTGGTGCATTGAGTTTACTGGCATTGGGTAATATTATCCCGACATTGAGATTATGCTCCCGACGGGAAAATTACAGGCGCATGATGTGAACTTAAGCTTTTTATCGTTTATGTAATCCTTTTTTAATAGTTTCGCTATGCTTTTTTCTGTAGCGTCTTAACGAGAATTGCTGTCGGTGATTACCAACACATGTAATAGCATATATGGGTTGGTACCTAAGCTTTATGTCTTTGGTGTGTCTATGTCTAGTAGGATTATACTCGTGCCTCGTACGTTGCTTTTTATGTAATGTGGCTATTTAAATTATTAAGCAAAATTACAGACAAATGTGGTTGAGCGTCGAAGCCTTTTCATCAATTATGTAATCCTTTTTTTCTTCGTGTACGTAGCGTGTATTATATCTGCATTTTATCTAAATAGTGATTTGAAGAGGAAATTTATAAGTGCAATTAAAGGTACTACGCAATCAAGGGCTGAGCTTATATTAACTTCTTGCATCTGCTGCTTCTATATAAAATATGCTCTACTTGATTAACTTGAGACCCCGATGCTTCATTGTGATTAATTTGATTAACGGCGTATATATGCTGATATGTCTTTAAAGCCAATATTATCTAACATAGTTTACAGATGGATGGACAACGTGATGTTTTGTAACACGAATAAGCATTTTTATAGTTGATAGCTTTATGCTTAATGGATAGCAATGATGAGGTCTATTTGGGGCTCCTTTCTCTAGAAATTGACTGATTATACTTGGCATATGATGGCAGTTCCATAGTTTTGTGATCGAGTTAGAAACATAGAAGCAAATGGTTTGATGCGTATCGCCTGGATGTTAACCACGTAAGGATGTAACTGTTTATGACATATACTCATGGTACGGCGGTAGTACTTTCTCAGAGTAGGTACTATTGAAATATATAGCTATAGCGTCGCATCCGGCTCCGCGCGCACAGCGAGCGTTTGCGCAAACGTTGCGAAACTGCGCAGTTGGAGGACGATCACGCTGCGGTGCATTCTAGAATTTACTGTCACTTAATGTCAAACTGCTCACACGCGACTTGCGCCGGATTTATAATATTTATATAAATAAAATTAGCAACATCATGTGCTAGGACTGCAAACGACAGTAGCCTGACTGTGTCATCTTCTCTTAAGTTTAATTAGTTTATTTAATCGAGACCGGGGTCCTTTAACCGTAGCTATTGAGGCGTCAAGTTAGATCGAATTGGAGGCAATACGTTGACTCAATATGGGTGATTGGCTGAGGGTAATACAATGTTTAACTTTCTAACATAACTAAATGGTTATAAACTGAGACCGACATCTTAGCATGCTGTGAAACCCCATCCGACTTCCCAATTCCTGATTATCTTACTATTGAAAATTTGTTAAGAAAAGAAAAATTAAACTATCTGTAGCCCGATCCAGGGTGGAACTCAAGGCCATGATACACCAACTTCTATTGATACCATTAATAAGCATTGGACTAATTTTGTTGCTGAGAATGAATTTGTGTTTTGAATGTCTGATTCAAACTTACAACTATGACCAAACTAATCAATAACTAAGAGTATTTCCTTTTGTAATATCCTTTACTATCATAATTATAAGATACTTGCCACAGTATAAAAATATTTTTGCAATTGTCTAATCGATAATATAATTAGCAAAACAGGGGCAAGCGATCAAGCACCATCGACTAAGACAAAGCACTCCACTCGAAGCGCAAGTATTATCAGAATCAGTCCGATTAGCGAAACATCAGTATCAACGATATTGTGAAGTAACTCCGCGGCCTTGCGGCGCTAAAACTATCGTCAACAGATAAACCAGATTGGCGAAGACGACCTCAGTCGGGTGTCGAACCCGCGGCCCGCTATGTGGGTCAATGCGACTGCGATGGCTTGACGTCACACGGTTGGAAACGTGTGGAGCTGTGAGCGGAATTACATACAAACTGCGCTCACTATATCCATTCGTATTGACATGCTAGTAGTGCGTCGCAGTTTTACCTACGTTGAAGATCATGTTCAAATTGGATTATACAGGGTGTTGTGGAGTATTTCCCATAACTCTGGGGTAATATTCTTTACCGAAAATTATTTTTTAAACTTTCAAGGAACATGTGTTCTAAAATTAATATTTTCGGGGAAAATAATATTACTTTTGTAAATAGATCTTAAAATATGTCCCTTACACGCATCCTTATAATTATGACGTAGCCAAGTTTTACGTATATTAAAATGCAAGGATAGATAAAGGCGTTTGTTACATGGATAGTAGGAATTATTTAAATTACATTTTTTAGTTAAAAAAATATTAGTTAAGCAATGCGGTTCCTATAAGTGGACTCCCGAGCATCCTGTATATACGTTAAATAAAATAGCTTGCAAGTGAATATCTTTAAAGAACTGAGTACTTAGTTTTAAGTGATACTGGAAGCCCTGGCTAAGTTCTAAGCTATATACATATAGCTAGTATAGCTGCAATTTAATAATTAAAATTAATGAAAAAAGAATTACTGACTTTAAAATAAAATTAAGTTGTTCTCTCGGAATATTAAATTTAAATTCACACTTTGACTTTGGTATTAACTAATTATTTAATTTTAAATATTTAATGGTTTATGTGTCCAGCGACGAATTCCGAGATCTACAGAAATAAAAATATAAAGTTAGATTTTTTTCTTTCAGGCAATTGTCAATATTAATAGTTGAGTGGACATGTGGTAAAACCACTAGCGTGCACTCTTCAGACTTGTTAGTCTACTGGCTCATCGGACTAAATAAATAGCGACTGCACCTGTTTTTACGCACACTTGTGCACTATAATGATGACTGTATCACATCAGGGTCTGTAGCCATGTGGACGATTCTCTTTCTACAGACGCTTCGAAAATTACAAAATGTATGGGTATGACATTTGCTATCGACATGTCACGTGATCAAGTTGTCGATCGGATCTGTCATTACCATACATTCTGTTAGTTTTCGAAGCGTTAGCGTTTGTAGAAAGAGAATCGGCGTGCCACATGGCTACGGGCCCAGATTATATTGTTACCGATCTAACAAGTTAAAATTCAAGAAGCAGGCATTACTTTAAAACAGTTCATTACTAATAGAGAATATTTGATTTATTTTGCTATTCTCCACGAAAAACTAACGAATTCGAGAACGACACCCAGAAACAGAACATCCTAAGCGTACGTTTTAGAATAATTATGATGATTGTGTAATTGCGAAGGAAAATAGAAAATCCAATCATTTAATGCAACTTTAATGAAACAATGTAGATAATATAAAGTTATTTATTTAACTGACAAATACTAAACCATCATAACAGTCAAGTAAAACAGAACTATGGAAACTATCGTCGACTGATAAACTAGATTGGCGAAGACGACCTCAGTCGGGTGTCGAACCCGCGCCCCGCTATCTAGGTCAATGCGACTACGATGGCTTGACGTCAGGTCGATTGAAAACTGTGGAGGTGCTTCAAGCCTTTTTTAACTAACTTCGTAAAAGGTATGTTCTTGTTTCGATTCGTATTTTAGTTTTCTGTTTTAAGAATATTGGCTACATAATCTTTTTTAGTATGAACAATATTCCTGTTCCGATCTCGAGCCGCCAGCATACGAGTACTTATCTCTGCCACCACGAGCACCTCTTTGTTTCTGACCTTGCCTATGGTTGCTCATGAAAATACAGACACATAAGAGCATCTATGATTCAAGTTTAAGTGTTGTAAGCCGTACCTATTCCTAGAGAGTTTATTGCGAAATGATATTCTATAGGCTATGGTATTATATTTAAGATCATCTCGTCTCTATCATCTCTCTGTTTAGTCGATTAGTCGTATAATACTTATAGTTTAATCTCACCTTATTGCTAAAGCCTATTTATGTCGATTCTCATTAAAAGTTCTCAGATTCGATTTCCAGTCGAGAGCATTCAGGAAACGGTAATACCGATCTAAATTGGGTGTGTTTTGAATATTTCCCAAGTGACAAACTTCGGGTCCATACCTATTACATACTTTCTCGTTTACATTAGCATACGACAAAAAATTTACTTATAAAAACAATTTATTTACAAAAGGTAAATAATACGGGTAAAAAACAGACATTTTAATTATTACTTGTTTGGACACAAAAATGTTTCACACATATTATATTTCGCTTTGATGTGTGTGTGTTACGTTGTGTAAGGGTGTTTTAAGTTAATAGCCAATCAGGAATTTAAGGTAATACAAATTACTTGCGTAGAAATATTGGGTTATTAGGGTCAGCTTTTTTCAAATACAAATACAAATACAATACAAATACAATCCTTTATTTGCTGATACAGTTTACAAGGTCTTAACAAATAAATATAATCTGTTCTGTATCACGCCCGATTGGCATGCAAAATATTAGTTACATTTACAGTAAATATTATGTCATTCCAGAAATTACTTTTAATAATGAATAGAAGAACAATATTAATTAATTTGAAAAAAAAAGATTCAGAAGAAAGAGAAGAATTTCAGGTAAAGTAACAAGACTGACAAAATAGCTAGGTATTTAAAATTTATTTGAATTAATATCTAGACCTATTTTTATTCTATACGTTTAAGATTCAACAAAACATTTTGAGAAAAGTTTTTCTTGCCTTTTTCAGGTGGTTGAGGCATCGGACGCTACAACAGTGCTCAGGCATTGTGGTTTGTGGCACCAATTTTTAATAAACGTTTTTTCTTTCTTTCTTTTTTTGGGTTAATCTTTGTGCATTACACTCGTAAATGAAAGCAAGATGCTATTTTTTTGACTTTTTAAAGCGATATCGCGTCTTGCGTTTCATAGATAATTTACATATACACCCCCTTTTGCGTAACTTTAAGAGTTTAAATCCATATATTAGTTAGGGAAGGTCCACATTATTCTCCACCGGGTCGCGGTAAGGAAAACGCTGATGTTAATAATATCTGTGCAATGATACTGCACTCCGCGCGATGCACTCCCGACATGACTACTCCGCTACCCAACCACTGGCTCTACACCTTACTCTGTTTGTTTTACAGAAACATCTGCTAGAACAAGTAGACCACCTGATGATAAGTGGAAATCTATATCCTAAACTAAGTAACACCTAAGGTGTTAAGTTATAAGAGCCTCATCGGCAACAATGTTTTTCACATCAGAATCTTGTTGCCTATCGGCGGCAGAAAGAAGCATAAAGGTAGTACTTTCCCGGACAAGCAAGTTCACGAGAAATAAGAGGATCTGTTAGGCTATCTTGGTTCTACCAATGCAAACGATGGGTGAAACCCCAATTAGTTAATGTTACTTATGAATTTATCGGTAAAAAAGATGCTTGGATCGGCTTTTATCTTCACAAAAGTTAAGTAACTTGTAAGTGTAAATTTTACAAAATTAATTAATCTTACAAAAGCAAAATTTTCCACAAAAATTTCATTGTAAAATAAACTTCTAATTTATCTGAATTTTTACTTTCCAGACTTTTTTAGTTAGACTACTTAAGTACTTATGGCTGTGTTGAAAGTAATTCAGGTTAAATCATATTATATCTAGTATAGGTTACTATACGAAGACAAGTAAACCACCATAACTCGAGGGTGAAAGAACTTATAAAACGTCAATGCATCAGGTAGAGCTAGCGCGGTCGGTATTAAGATGCCTTATCGGAGCTTTAGAAGCTCGAACAAGCTTGCAAGTCACGGAAAGTTACAACTAGGTGGTAAAGTTCCTTAGAAAAACGAACGGGAGGAATATACCTATCAATATTTCTTGCTTGTAAAAGTATTCAGTTTTCCGGGAAAACTAAGCTTGTATTGACAGACATTTTGCTATTTCTGTGAAAATTCTGCTTTTCTAAAAAGTACTTATTTTCCCTCAAACTTGTTCTTGGTATAGAATTATCTGGAAAATTTATAGTAAATATTTATTTAAAAGTATATTAATTATATTATTATCGAATATACATATTTAAAAGATCATATTAAGACTATATTCACCGTATTTAGTTGGTGTAAGTTAGTTAGTAAGCCCAACTATTTTAAATATATTATAATAACATCACCCAATATTTTAGAACTAAATACTAATATTGATAAAAAAATATGATCATGATGAGGATTTAATATGCTCTCCTTCTTTTCCAGTTTCCAAGGCGTGTCCATTCCACTTTAGTCGTAAATTGATATGTGCTAAATATGCCGTTAAACGTTATGTAATTAGGTCATAAGTTTTGGCGCAGTTGTATATGTGTTATTGTAACTAGAAAAACCTGGGTTCGATTCCTAGCTTGGGTCAATTTAGGAATTTTCAAATTGACGCCAATTCTGGCAAAAAATATCACCTAGTGATTTATAATTCAAGTAAACCACACAAACACTGATCAGGGTAACTATATCCGATGTCAGAAGAAACCGCAGTGCTAACTTGTCGATATTCAAAATAATTATATTACATTAATTTAACATAATGTTTTATTTAAAAAGAAAACCAGTTAAATAAGCCGGCAAATAGCAATGACCGTAAAACAAACGAATTAATTCTCGAAAACATCGAAAGGATTTCGTTTTCAAAAGCTTTGAATGTTTCCAATTCGAGCCAAGGCGTTTTATCCAATGACGAATTCGAGGAAAAAACGTTACCACACGAACTTCCTAATACAATATTTGCAAAATATTCAAATCCCCTCTAACAATCTAATGACTGGTATAAAAAATAGAAGTATTTTTTTAATTATCTATGTATAGATGGGAAGGAAGGAAACCGCTCCGCAATCCGACTAAGGACAGAGATCAGTGACCCTGCGAGGTCGACCCATGTAAATGCAACTCTCAAGGCGTTCGCCCTAGATACTGTGCCAACTACGTTATGCACACAAAAACAACCTTCTAACACTATACATAAGATACAAAATCGTATAAATCGACGATATAAATAACTTTGTTAGTCAATTGCATAGATGCAGTTTCGTTATACTCTATTACGTGAGGCATAAGGTTGTTTTTTGTCATAAATTTGCCATGGACTCGGTTGGAGACGGAGACACGAACGCGCTCCTTTTTAGTCTAATCGCAGTAAAAAAATGATTTGCCATATTGGTGCTTCGGTGGAAAAGACTGTATTTATTTGGTTTATTTTTATGATATTTTTACTATTATTACATCTAGGTCAGTTATACCCAAAGTGGTTCTAACTACCAATATGGGGTGATTAAAACCAAAGTAATAAAAGTATTACAGTAGTTTAATAAAATGTCTACACTAAAATTTACTTAATCAAGTAATCAATATGAAATGTATTTAAAAAGTTTTCTTACTGATCAACTTTAACTTTGTCTTATTTAAAAAAAACCGCTTAAATTTAATCCAAAAATATTTGCATAGGCTCCTTTTCCTCGGCCAGGGGTTCTCACATAGTCTGCCAGAAGAACCATGATTACACCGCGATACTCTGGGAGGTGCACGTACATTTTTTTATTGATTACCAGTAATAAAGAAGAAAGGGGTCTAAGGTGTAACACTTTGGAAAGCACTGATTTGGATAGTGTTGGCAAACAGGATTCCTTTCTGCGTGGAAACAGTTTTATATACGTCCAGTTTTAGCGTGTGAAATTTGTTTTTTTTTTTTAAGATAGACCATCTTTAGGTTATAAGCACAGAATACAGTAAAAGTAAGATAGACAACTTTAGGACCACTCTAGAGATATACACAACTGTGTATATCTCTAGATCAGAGATAATCCAACCTTAAATATGGTTCGATATTCTGTATTTTTTTATTGAGAAAGAATACAATAAGGAACTTAAGCTGGTTCGATTGATTTGACAGAGAGAAGAAAATTATACCTGAAAAAAAAAATTAAAGATGGGAATCGTACCTTTGTTTTGCACCTCTGGTTACTAAGCAGGGTAGCGCTTCATGAATTGCCCTGTTTTGTTACTTAAAGCGATTGTTTTGCATTTATCATTAAGTGGGCTATTTGCTTGTTGTGACAACTATTTAAATTTTTCAAATTATCGTCGGTCTGTGAATGGTTGCTAAGCCACGTTGAACGGGTTTCGATGCCACATGCCAATCTTTATCACTTTAAAATTTAAACGACGTGTTCCTTTAGTTTATACTAACAAACTAATTTATTAAAAAAAAACAAACAATAAACTGATTTTCGAAAATAAAATAAGTATCTAGGTTCAGATTAAAGATCCCTTATTCTGAGTATCTAGGTTGTACCATTTGCTTGTCCCCTCAATTATACAATCATCATTTTTCATAATAAGCAATCCATATTTGGCACACTGAGTACGAGTCTCTTCTCAGAATGAGAGGGGTTATACCAACAGTCCACCACGAGGGCCCAATGCGGATTGGCAATTATATAATAACTAGCTGACATCGCGCGGTTTCACCCGCGTGGTTCCCGTTCCCGTAGGAATATGGGGATAATATATAGCCTATAACCTTCCTCGATAAATGGGCTATCTAACACTGAAAGAATTTTTCAAATCGGACCAGTAGTTCCTGAGATTAGCGCGTTCAATCAAACAAACAAACAAACTCTTCAGCTTTATTATATTAGTATAGATAAGCTTATACGAGTACTAAACTGCATAGTGAAGCATAACATATCGTCGACTAAAAGCTAGGTAATGTAGGTATCCGGTAAAGTGTACTACGAGTTGGAGTGTGGAGTGTGCTCGACCAGTTCACCTCACAATCTGGGACAGGACACGCCGCTGTCATGCGAGTGCTATGAGTGTTATGTAACTAACGTGGAGCGAATTTGAAAGGCGTCTATGTGGAGGCTATGGGTGACCTCTACATCTGTGTTGTATTGAACTTTATTAATTACTTAGGTAAT
This sequence comes from Bicyclus anynana, assembly GCF_947172395.1. Lineage (NCBI taxonomy): Eukaryota > Metazoa > Arthropoda > Insecta > Lepidoptera > Nymphalidae > Bicyclus > Bicyclus anynana. The sequence goes on along the minus strand of NC_069086.1, from coordinate 18,645,036 downwards.
TAAAAATATATAGTTAACCAAATTAAAAAGGAGGCAGTTTATGCAATATTTTGGGTTTAAGTCTCAGTTTTTAGAATATTGTCTAAGGTCTAGTCAGGGATTATACAGCTAGATAATCGTTGAACCGTTCAAGGTCAGTATCAGTGATTCTGGACATCCCATTATTATAGTGTTGGTATGTATCATCATTATTATTAGTGGCCCCCACAGGGCCAGGCCTGGCAACTTATAGGAGAGATTTGGAGTTTAGACCATTTGGATTGGCATTCTTAGGATGATATAGATTGATTCTGTAACGGTCACTATTAAAAATACTAATGATATGAATGAAATAAGAAAAGGTCAACATCCTAAACATTCAAATCTAGCGCCTCGTCTCGAAACTATATAAATAAACTGCTGGACGACGTAGCTGATTCGAATAAAATTAATAAACCACATTAAACTCCTAGACCAGGAGGATGATGAAGGGGATAAATTGTTATAAACTTAAAATTGTAATGAAGTAGTAGTAGAGCTTTATATAAAGAAGCTTGTTCTGGAAGTACTACCGCCATGCCATACTGTTATGGCATATGAACCTTAACTTATAAGCCTTTTTAGCACACCCTCAGATTTTCGTTAATTTATCAAAATGTAGAACTTCCGTCGCCTATATATATTCAATATTCAAAACAAGACAGTAAAGCCCGTTCGTTTATAAATAGGCGAAGTTATTTACAACGGTATACGCGCATATATGCGTATATAACAGCACACAGCGGCGGCACACTCGCCAACCGGACATTCTGCTCCGCGCGTTGCGAAACTAGACCTTGGGCAGCAGCATGTGTGAGCAGATTCCACGCGCGCGCAGAGAGGACAACCATCACTCACTAATACTTCTTATATTTCTCAATTTATAACAAAATATCTGTCAATACAAGCCAATTGTCTCTTAACGAGTTTCACAGAAGACCAGCTGTGTATTGTAATGGACACAGCATAATATAAGTATGTTTTTTGGGATCACATAACACTATTTGGGTCTTTTGGATGTTTTTACTGTTTTTATTTTGTTTTGTAGGGTAGTGTGTATTTTTCAAATAAACGTTTTTCTTTGTTTTCTTTCTTTAAATCGAATAATAACAAACCGTCTGTTCGTTGAAGATAGGTAATGTAGCAAAAAAATAAACGTGAGCGACATAGCTAAACGATCTGCAAAACGAGTACCAAATGATGAAGCACATACTAGTAATTCGAATAGCCTATAGATGTCATGGACCAGAAGGAGTTGACTGTTGGGATGACGACCACACAAACGCACAAGTTGGTAGACCATCCACTATGTAAACTAACGACATAAAAAGTGAACCAAGGAGGCGCTATTTACCGCTGTTTGGATAAATCAAAATGCCTACGTCCAGTGATTGTACATCGACTTCTGTGATGGTGATGATTAATTGACGATATCTATAATTTGCTAATTCGATGTTACATAGACAGCCATCGCCTATATTAGATATTATTATGTATACTCCGATTAAAATTCCTTATTTTTTAATTTATGCAATTCTCTGTTGGCTGACGAAATACTCAATAAAACGCACACAATAAAATTTAGATTTTTAGTATTAATTTATTCATACAAATTAGATTTTTAATAGTTAAAGACATTACGTTCATATTAACATCGAAAGCTCTATACTATGGCATATAGTAGCCGCTCTACCGCTGTTAATATCTATGTAATCCGCGACGTTTTGATCGTGACTGTTGCATAGAATCAAGTTTTTTTTTAAATCAACATAAATTTTTAGGCTTTTATGCAATTGAGGTAAATATTTTACCTGCCATTCTACTGTTATTGAAATGGCGCAATGTACCCAGAAGTATAATGAGATAAAAAAAAAATGATAATGAAATGAAATGTTTTTTTATATTGTATGGCAAAAAGAAATAGAAGAAGAAACTATTTGATTTTGGAATTATAATGAATAACGTACCTATTGGACTGGAATAGTGATACCAAGCGGATTTAACTAGCTCAGATAACTTTGGCTATGTCAAAAACAAAATATTTGTTTTTTTTCAATATAATAATAATCAACAATCCCCCTTTTAGTCCAATTATTAGTCAGAAAGATTGCAGGAAGTTAGGAACTACAACTGCATACTAGAGAATTTTCTTAATTATCTACGTGTGTGAAGTCTGCCATCCCGCATTGGGCCAACGTGGTGGACTATTGACCTAATCCCTCTCATTCTGAGAGGTGACTCGAGCTCAGCAGTGAGCCGAATATGGGTTGATAACTAAAGAAGATTGGCAATGTTTTTTTAAAGTGTATGAATAGGTACGAGAATTAGGGAACATTTTTATATACATTATTACGAATAACGTTATCAATATTTTTAATTTGTAATACTTGCAATATAATAAAGTGCTGAAATGGCGTCCCCGCAATAGTGGACTGAATAGGTGGACTGACGACATCAAGCGAGTCGCAGGGATTCGCTGGATGCAGATGGCTCAGTATCGTGATGTTTGGAAGTCCCTACAAAAGGCCTATGTCGTGTAGTGGACGTCCGTCGGCTGATATGATAATGATGATGATGACTTGCAATATAATTAAAAACAAAGAAACAAAAGAATGTTTTAAACTAGAACCATGTTATAATTAATCACGGATTAAACCTAAATGATTTGCGCATATAAGTGCATATATGGTGCATTGGTATTTAGGTTTCGTGCAGGCTTGAAACATTAGGTTATATTTGTGACACTGCTTGATGGAAAGGGCTAACCTTCGCCGACCACCTATGGGCATACAAGTCGCAGATTTGTGGCTCTACATACTATTTGTATGTTAATAATTTTAATGTGTACCGATGTACGATATTTCAGTGAATTTTGGATTTATTGCTCGGCTTTTCGACTTTAGATTTCGACTTTGTTAACGTCAGTTGCGACTTGGTTGAGGTTTTATCAATTGGATCATCAGAACGTAATATTTGGAATGTATATACGATAGGTAATAAATGTATGTATGTAAAATTATAAACGTAGTCACTAGTCATGCATTTAGACTGCGCTGTAGGAGTACATATTGAACTTATTCAAATTCAAAAATTCAAATGTTCTCTCAAATTTCAACACCCCCGGTAATTTAACTAAGTTAACCTAAGATAGAGATATTCAGGACATCGTATATTTTATTTAAAAGTAAAAGTAGGGAAACTGAAGAAAAGATTTTAGAATTGCGACAGATGAGTGTATAAAAATTGTCTTACGAATCTGTTTATTGAAACCGGAAATAGTACCTATACAACCATTTCTTCTTATTATCCAATCTACCAAATCTAATAGTTTCACGCGACACTTGATTAAACATCTAACCCCTACCAGGTGGAAAACTTAAAGAGTCCGTCTGGTTTTCAGTGGAAAATCGGATTGTATACTGAGTAACGGAGAAACACTCCGTAGGACATGCTAGCACCTCATACAATGAGCCACACGCCCGTCTACCTGAAGCATAGGTAAATCTCAAATGGCTGTAACTTCATTCGACGTAGCTTATAAATAAAATATAATAAATATAAAGGAAATCGCACACAGTAATTTTATCAATATGAGTAACAATATCTATTGTAAAGTAGCCGCTAAGGTAATAAAGCTGTCATAACACCAGATTCTTACGTCGTGGTCAGGAGATCGATTCTTGTTCTTTATACTCGTCGATGTAATATTGGCCTATAACAAGTTATAATACAATTTGAACTTTATTTTTATGGGATGCCAAAAATAAAATGTCAATAACAACGACGTTGCCATGGAAACGAGCGATGTCCCATCGCTGTAACTATACAGAAAGCAGGGGCAGATCTTAGATAACCTAACTCTACATTGTCGTTAATATTGACAGTGTGCGTCCCTCTTGAATGCGTAAGTTCGCCAGCGGTAGTGTGCGACGAGCGTCATGCGTAATGCGTAATGCCAGTTAATCGAATTTCACTTTTGTCCGCCAGTGCAGTGCACTTGCGAGTTGGCAGGCGGCACGCGTATGTGTGTCACGGCCGCGCGGAAAATCTGCGGCGGGCTGCGGCGCAGCACTAGTGTGGCGTTACATAACACGGGCGGCGGCTAGCGAGCCTGCAGTACGGGTTTAGTGCCACTGACGTGACAGTGACACTTACAGTGCTACTGTCACTGCCACTGCTACTGTCACTGCCACTGCTACTGACACTGACACTGCTACTGTCACTGACACTGCTACTGTCATTGACACTGTGACTGACACTGCCATTTTGATTTAAAAATTTGCCTTTCGATAGCTTGTTTAGAAGTCTATTTGAATTAAATGAATTTGAATTTAACCGATAACCAAGTACAACTTAGTTTATTACCACTGCCACTGCCACTTTGGGATGTCCAAAACTGCTTAGATATTATAAGTCTACTTGAAATAAATAAATTATGAATTTGTCAGTTAATTTATTAATAGTACCATTGTTAGTTTGGTTTTTAGTAACAACGCAACAAAACAGAGCGGATAGGTGTAGACACAAATGAGCTTATTGTACATTAGAGTTCACTACTACTGTCATTGCTATTTAGGTTTTTACCCCGCCACATAGGACTGCACAAATTTTCAAGACAATTACGGGTAAAAATCCGTCAGTTACCTAAATCCTTCTGTTTCAGTGGCTTAGCTTCCGAACTGTACGGTCGCTACACTGTGTGACTACCTACCGCTGAAAGTAGGTCCTGCTTATCACCGCTCTAGAATGTTCCCCGGCATTCGCAACGAACAAGGGTGACTGAATTAATCAGTTTTTCTACAATAGTTGTAGCAGAAATTGAATTTGCGTATTTTCGCAAAACACAGACAGGCTTTGTCCTGCCATGAACATACCACTTGTACTAGAAGTACCTAAACTAAAGCACCGAGTACCATACTCCGATTTTGAATTATTAGTTCGAGTTTACAACAATGTCGAAGTAATCAAAGCAGTTTTCTAATTTCAGCGAAATTACCGAAAGACATTTTTTATAATTATATATCAGTTTTATATGTAGATATAGTAAGAGAGAGAAGTAGCAAGTAAGAGACAAACGTAGAGATGATGGTGATGAGGCAATCACAACAATACTTACTGAACAGGGTGACATCAACAATAACTTACCTGAAACAAATAAAAGTTAATTAAATAACGTGATATGTTATATCCATTAACTTTGATCTATAGAAATAAATAAAAATTATCCAAGTATATAAATTATAGCCGTGATAGCCCAGATATGACCTCTGCCTCCGATTCCGGAGGGTGTGGGTTTGAATCCGGTCCGGGCGTGCACCTCCAACTTTTCAGTTGTGTGCATTTTAAGAAATGAAATATCATGTGGCTCAAACGGTGATGTAAAAACATTGTCAGGAAACCTGAGAATTTTCTTAATTCTCTGCGTGTGTGAAGTCTGCCAATCCGCATTGGGCCAGCGTGGTGGTCTAGCCCCTCTCATTCTGAGAGGAGACTCGAGCTCAGCAGTGAGCCGAATATGAGTTGATAATGATCATGATGATGATATAACTTATGGTAATTTCAGCTTTTCACTTAATTCATAAATACGGCATCAATATCAAATATCAAAAAAAATAACAATTTTTATAATTCTTGTACAACCGTCTGTTTGTTCCAATTTATTTCTAAAGCGGCTGGATCGATTTTGACAGAATCATGATCCCCATGTTCTCAGAGAAATGGATGCAATGCGGGCAAACCCACGGGATCACTATTCTTTGTTCCACGGGCATGATTTGTAGAACTATTAGGATAAGTATCATAATATATTTTTCTTTTCAAAAAAAAAATTAAATTTAATATAAGTACCATAGTAAACAAATATTATAGTCTTGTCAGAAAGTTGAAGTTTATTTGGTATTTTCATTAATAAAATTTCCAACGTTTCCTTCATTGCATTTTTGCAAACGAAAAATTCATCAAAAAATAAAGAATATCTATTAATAGACCCGTGCCGCATTCAATAGTGGAATTAAACCATCCAAGGATATATTTTATTATATTCAATATAAAAGGCATTACTTTGTAGGATTTAGTATTTATTTTTGTATTTTCCGGCTAAATCTGAAATACTGCGCCAAAATAGGTAAACAAAGATATATTAGGCGTAGTGTTATATTTTAGAGAAAAAAAATTGAAAAAAAAACGGAGAACACGACAGTAAAATTCATAATAATTGGTTACCGTGAAATTCATTGGACATTCTGACACCGGGGGCGTGAGGTTGCGCGGTAATCGAGCGTGCAGGGAACGCAAAAACAGACAGAAAAACATACTGCACGTGTTCCACTGCTCTCTAGTTCAGAGGGTTCCGTATATTAGAATATTAGTCTATGGCACGGTATCTTTTATTATTTATTTGTTTTGCTTTTCTTTATTTTTATGGCAAATTCTTATAGGATATCTGATGCTAACAAAAATTCCTCATATATTTTTTAGAAATAGGAAAACAAAGCCACACTATTTTAGGTCTCCAGTTCTGTGTTGGGGTATTATAGGAGAGGTACAAGAAAAATTTCAACTTTCCAAAATACCTACCCAAAAGTGTCGACCAGCTCTCATACCACTGCGACTAAGCAAAAAATCTGTAGTATACCACAAAATACAATACACATTTTTTAAAAAATCCTTAGCTAGAAGAGGAATTTTTAAGCAAACAGTAATAAAATTACTGCATTTGTGTCAAAAATTCTTTTAAATATTGGATAGAAGCAGGCGTTACTTTGCGTAAGTTCATCATGATTATATAATGATTTATTTATTTTGCTATCATCCGCGAAAAGAACACTTTTCGCGGATGATAGCAAAATAAATAAATCATTATATAATCAAAAATTCTTGTCTAAAAAATGACGTAAAAATGGTGGAAAATATCACGATTGATTAGTTTCAATACTGTCTGTGATTAAGTATCCTCGTATAATTATTTTGACAGACACTCCTGCCCCTGTAGCCAAATACATTTTTTTAATTTTCGAAGCGTAGGTCGTAGAAAGAGAATCGACGTACCACTTGGCTACAGGGGCTAACATGGCTAATATGGATTATCTGTAACATAAAAGGAACCCCAAAAACTAATAGTTGTGCACAGGTTCAGCATTTCACGCTAATGACTCGACTATTTCCTACGTCATTAATGACACGCCATGTCGAACGGTGGCGCCTGCGCAGTGTGAACTGGAAATTATTCATATTTACTTTTGAAAGATTATTAATTACTTCGGATATTAGAAAAAATACGGCACCATTATTCATATTATAAACTAGCGGACGCCCGCGACTTCGTCCGCGTGGAATTCAGTTTTTTACAGATCCCGCGGGAACCACGAATTTTTCCGGGATGAAGGGTAGCCTATGTGTTAATCCAGAGTAAAATCTATCTCCATTCCAAATTTCAGCCAAATCGCTTCAGTAGCCGCAGCGTAAAAGAGGATCAAACATACTTACACACTTTCACACTCACACACAAACTTTCGCCTTTATAATATAGGTGTGATGCGGAAATAAGTCTGTCTGACAAAGTGATATAACATACAAGTATAAAAACTTTAAAAGATTTTTTTAAACTCTGGAATAAGTAAAAAATACAACGCAAAATGAAAGTATGTCGCAATCATGGATAGTAGTGAGCTAGCCTACAAGTACACAGTTTGTGAAACCATAATATGAATTTGGTTCAATGACTGCATTAGAAGTTTAACATGGGCCCGTTACAAAACATCTGAATATACATTTCAAATGAATAAGGCAACGACAGACAGCGTGCGCAAATGTACCGACATTCGACACCTATTGGTTTAATGTAGCCTAGAGCCTGTATTATCTAGGCCCAGGCCAGGCCATACTTCTACAAAATATAAGGACAATAGGCAATATTCAACGCTTCACACTTTCAAGAAGTTAAATATCACGAGACTCAAACGATGAAGGAAAAACATCGTCTCGAAACCTGCAAATCTGAGAATTTTCTTAATTCTCTACGCGAGTGAAGTTTGCCAATCCGCATTGGACCAGCGTGGTGAACTATTAGCCTAACCCCTATCACTCTTAGAGGAGACTCGTGCTCAACAATGAGATATAGGTTGTCAAGATGATGATGATACTTTGTTCGGGAGAATACAAGTGATCGTGTTCTCAAACGCTAGATACTTATCATGGAAACTCTTTGGTGGTGTAGTGTCAAATGACAATTTAAACTATAACGGTATTTTTTTGTAAACTAAGGATTAGTGGAAAAAGAACACAGATTCTACAAAATATAATAAATTATGAAGAACATTTTTACAGGCAGTTTGCTACAGTGATCGTTCAAGAGGAATATCATTTCTATTATTATTCCTTCAGTTTCGTTTCGATATTACAGGCATTGCCGGTACAACAGGGCATTTAAGACTGTACGATTATGCCTCAGGTTGACCGTAACAGGGCAGCTTCTTGTAGAACATGTTTCTAGTGGTTTGACTAGGTGAGACGTTTCTTAGCATGACAGAATCTACTGATTCTGTTATCTTTGAAATATACTCGAATAATGTTCGTGTGTTAGCCACCTAACTACAGAACGGCTTGATCGATTTGAATGCAATTTTGTCTGTATATATGTGTGGGTCCATAATCCAATAGATTGACATTTGAAGCAATGAAGATCAATTTTGAAGCTTGGCAACGTGACAATCTGGAGCAATCAAGAAAAATCTCCAAAATTCGGTTGGAAAATTTAAGTCTATTTTCTACTGTCTTTGGTACTGCTGTCTCGCTTTCGTAATATGATAATACTATGCCACTAAACGATGTAACTTTAGTGTTTGTTGTTAATTGTTTCATGTGCACTCGTAACGCAATAATTAACCAATATTGTGGAGTGGAGCGAGTTCAATATCCTGTATATGACCACCTTTTGGACAGTCGGTACGTCTGTCAGGTCCACTAGTTAGTATCTAGGTATATAAAAAAATTGCAAGAATCCGAATTATTTTTCCTTAAATGTTTCCTCTTTTTTTAACAGACTTCAAAAAAGTAGGAATTCTCCATTAATTATTTTTTATTTTTTTAATGTTTGTTACCTCATAACTTCGTCATTAATTAACTAATTTTAAAAATTCTTATTTTGTTTGAAAAAGTATACTTCCAGATTGTTCCCATTTCATTTTCATGACAATCGGGTTAGTAATTTTGTGTTAAAATCAAAATAACTAAAATACGTCTTTGAAGTTGGTTCCATTTTTAAGTTAACTAACTCAACAGGCATTCATTGTTATTTTCATACATATTTTAATTTTTTTATATAAGTTAGGTACATATACAATATTATTATTTTTTTTTGTCACATGTTTAATCTTCTCCTATTATAATTGAATATTACATATTTAAAATGCACACACTAACTATTTTTAGTAATATAATTATAAAATGTTTACTTATAAAATTATTGCAAAGATGTAAATTTTAAATGGTGAAATTGTCATTTGAATCATTAAATACTTAATAAATAATTTGCATGCCTAATTGGCAAGATACATTTACCATCTACATCTACCGACCACCTGTATATATAATGCATGTATCTGCAAATAAATAAATTGATCGATTGATTGATTGATTAAAAAGTTTATCGTTCCAAAGGTGTCAACTACGCCTAACAGCGCAATATTGTTGTATTAAACGTTTGAAAACTAGATCCGCCATTAAAATTGATGAGCTGTGACCCAATTCGGTCGGCAGCGACATACATCGCCATGTGATTAAGGCCCCATTATCCGGGGACTACTGAATTTACTTGCGTTTTAATGCACCTAATATTTTAAAAGCAAAACCGAATCCTTGATTTGTACTGGTTGCGCATTCGCAGGTATTTCTCTCTCTCACTAAGAAACTGTCAAGAAAATGATTTAATGATACTGATAAAATGATGATTGAATTAATGAAGTGTTATATAAATGATAAAAATAACTTGGAAATTATTTGCTGTAGTAAATAATATTGAAGAACTAGCGGACGCCCGCGACTTAGTCCGCGTGAAAATCGGTGTAAACTTTCAACTACCCTTACCCTATCCATACCCCTACCCCTACCCCTACCCTACCCCTACCCTACCTCTACCCTACCCCTACCCCTACCCTACCCCTACCCTACCCCTGACCTACCCCCTACCCTAGGAAGTTTTCGATTGACTATTGGATCAAGGATCGGATACAGAAGGAACTAGTCCTTGAGACAGCGTGTATTGTGAGGAGGTTCCTGTCTGGAGCCCTGACCACCTAAGCTACTACAGCTTAGGGCACTCAAAAGCATGTGGAGGAGCAGATTTTTATTTATAAATTTATAATATTGCTCTTTGTAATAAATGAGAAAAATTGTACATTGACTATTATTTTGTAACATTAAGAAATTAAAAAAAAGTTGATGATATTTATGACGGAGACAATATAATCTGGTATAGCATACAAGCTACTTGTTATCTCAATAGTCCCACCAGAAAGAGATCTACGTGGACGAAATCGCAGATCACAGATTGTATAGTAATACAATGTTATGTGTAGTTCTTTCTACGAGTGTTTTAAACCTGTCGAGAGAAAGAGAGATAATGCATAACTACCCGCTACGCATAATAACGTACGTTATTAAGGACGTTAGTCTTAAAGTGTAGTATGCAATAAAAGGAGTCGTACGCAGCGGAGTCATAAGAAGTACTACGCAGTGGAGTCATATGGAGTCGTACGCAGTAGTAAGGAGTCGTTTGCAGTATGGAGTCATACTAAAAGGCCTGCCTAGCGAAACGGCCGCACGCCCATTTAATTCAAACATAAAGTAGTCGAGATAATATCAACATATTAACGTTTATCACATGCGCATGTATGCACCGGCACCACTGATACTAGCACGCCGAGATACATAGTTGTCTACATCATGATTTTTAACTCTCGATGCAAAAAGAGGGAATACGTTTGACGTGTCTGTCTGTCAGTCTGTGGCACCATAGCTGCCGAACGAATGAAGCGATTTCAATTTAGTTTTTTTGTATATGAAAGATGACTAATGGGCAAGTTTTCTTAGACATGCTTGATGAAAGGGGTTGAAAGTGGGGAAGAATAACTGAATGTCTGCAAATATACTCGAGTGGGGTCTCAAATGAAAGCGCACTGAAATATAATATTGATGACTTGATAGAAAGAGAATAATAATTTCATGACCTTCGGGGGTTTTTTTAATTTTTCAAAATTTTCAATTTTATTTATTATCATTATCATAATAAAAGTCCGTTGTAAGTAGATTATAGAAACTCTAAAAAAGTCGAAACCTCAGTAGAATATGCTTTCCGAAAAAAGTATAAAAGACATTTACATTAAGACGCGTTTGGAACTGTCATAACTTTAATTTTAAGTTTGCAATTTTACTTAACACCATTACTTTTTTATGATAATGTAAAACGCCAACCAGAACATTATCTTCTTGTGAATATTACAATAACAAATATATTGACGATTCAACATGAAGATAAGGTTCTACCTGAACAAAAGAAACTAAAACTAACTTCAGACTTATCTGTGCCAAGTCAGAATTTGTCGCACTTCCAAGTCACACACGACATTCAGGTTTGTTTTTCAGTGAGTTTTCATCGCTCGTGCGTATCTGTGTGTGTGTGTGTATCAGCGGGCGCGTGTGCAGGATGCAAGCGTGCGCGTGTGTGCGGGTTGTCATTGACACGAATCAGGTTGTCGCACTGACTCAAGGAGCTGCTACACGAGTAGCGTTCGCAAAACAATCATAAATAACTACTCAGTAAATCTATTGGAAATAAAATGCTACTGCTTCACTGAATCTTTCTTTTCAAAACTTAAAAGGAACAATGTAAAAAAGGCCGCCAGTCCGTATTGGAGCAGAATGGTGGATCTAAACTTTATATCCCATTTCCTACGGGTACAAAGAAGGAAGTCTGGTCCGCTAAAATAGGCTATTACAAAATATAAGAACCCCAAACATTGTTTTAACAAAATTTTGAAACGATATTTGTAACAAATTATTTACTGTTTTGTATAAAAATCGATATGGTCTCTGTTAGTTGACCAACAGAGAAATAACGAAGATTTTTGTTACTGTTCTTTTTTTAGTTAGAATAATTAACATTGAATAATTTATTTTACATAAATAAAAATGATGACGCAAAAGAGCGTACCAAAATGGCGCCGCTTGATTGGAACAGCTGATCCCATATAAACGGGACAAGGCAAGGCCCAAGAAGAAGAAGCAGAATTTATTTATTTTACTGTAGCAGCAGATGTCGACCCTACAATGAAATTAAATACAAAAACTCTGAAAATACTGCAGTAGAGTTGTAAAATAGCAATCCGCCTATTGAATACGAATTAAAGTAATTTAAAAATAGTATAATTACAAACAACCATTAGCATTTTTTTTGCTTTTTTGCTATCCGTACAGTAGTAGCGTAATTAAGGTAATATGTTGTACGCGTTTCCGCCGCGCGGCTCGGTAGGTCAGGAATTATGTTATGTACGAACATGCGCATGCTACATGCATGCAGGGCTCGTTAGCGTGCGAGTTTGTGCAGTAATTGGGTCTTACGGACCCTTTACTATTAGGTTAGTCCCTAGATTATGTTATTACCTAGTACTAAACCATAAAGGCTTGTACACTTTAGACTAGAAATTTATGCTGTAATGTAAATAAAATGAATATAAATAAATTATAAGTAAAAAAAAAACTGAACGATGTAAGAAGAGCAAAAGACTGTCGCGCTTTTTTTGTTACAACTTTCTATACTAATATAAAAAAAAACATATGCGTTGAATTAAGAATCTCCTCCTTTTTTTGAAATCGGTTAATAAAGAGGTAAAGTTTGTGGTGTTGTAGGATGTTATCTCTGGATTTACTGAACCGATATTGAAAATATTTTTACCACTAGAAAGCCACGTTATTTGTGAGTGTCATATTTCACCCCTATTATTATTAGTATTCTAATGGGAACGGCAACTACGCGGGTGAAACCGCGGGTCGCTAGCTTGTATATCAATACGTTTATATAACAAAGTACTCCGTTGTGTCAGTCGGTTGGCGATTTACTCAAAAACAACAAATCGAATTTTCTTATGGTTTATTCCAATAGATAGATTGATTCTTCGTTAAATGACGAAGGTCGTCGTCGTCGTCGTTATCAACCCTTATACGGCTCACTGCTGAGCTCGAGTCTCCTCTCAGAATGAGAGGGGTTAGGCCAATAGTCCACCACGCTGGCCCAATGCGGATTGGCAGACTTCACACACGCAGAGAATTGAGAAAATTCTATGGTATACAGGTTTCCTCACGATGTTTTTCCTTCACCGTTAGAGACACGTGATATTTAATTTCTTAAAATGCACACAACTGAAAAGTTGGAGGTGCATGCCCCGGACCGGATTCGAACTCACACCCTCCGGAATCAGAGGCAGAGGTCATATCCACTGGGCCATCACGAAGGTTTATGTACCTACATATAATTTGTCAAGGCTTTGTATAAATCGGTTGAAATATGACGATAATGTTGGAAGCGTCAGTAAAAGCCTAGCTGACTGGAAACTTTCATCGATATCGTTGCTTAATCCCTTCGAGATACAAACAATGCGTAGTGGGATGTTTCTTTTTTATACATCTACAAAGAAGTCGGTTAAAAAACAATAGCAATCTCGGTTTTAAGGATAGCTTGCTGTATCCGTTATTCAGGTATCTTTAAATCAAAAATGATCATGTACAAAGACGACGTAGGATAATTTTTATTTCATTGTTTGTTATTGAATTTAATAAAAGCAATGCTTTTCAAGCAGTTTCCTTGAATGACGGAAAAATACATAGGAATTTATATTTACCTAAGTAGGCCAATGCACTTTGCGGGCAAATAACAAATATAATGCTGATAAGTGATAACAGACGTATCTGATAAATATTACACACTACGGTTATAGTGCCGCGCCTGAAGGTCTGGTCTGGTCTAGTCTTATCTGATAAAGTCTAGTCTTAGGCCGTGCCTATTTATTCATATTTAAATAAAAAAAAACAAACTCTTTTGAAGTCAAACTTGATAGACAACTAGAGTTATGGACTCTATCGTCGGTCCGCGAAAAGTTATTTTTTATGAAAATTGTTAATTTGAGCAATAAAAATCATAACGTAATGTATCTGTGACTAATTTCGCCAGTATCTGTTTAGCGGTTAAGGCGGAACTAGGAAACAAATACCTAATAAACAAACTCACTAATATTAGTGGACCTGGACTAATATTAGTAACTTAATTCGGTGGTAAAATATAGCCATATCATTTGCTAATAATGTAGCTTTTCATTGTTGAAAGAATTTTTAAAATCGGTCTCGTAATTTCGGAGCCATTTTGCTACAAACAAACAAAATATCTTTTCTCTTTACAATAACACATAAATTACAGTAAAAGTGGAGATAATATTTTATAGACTAAAATAAAAGACAACACTATACCAATTTCATATCTACATCACAAGTATTGAAATGCAAAACATTGCACACTATTCAAATATAACTCTTAATAGCACACAAATAAAGTTAAGTGTCTAATCAAAAACTCTCCCATATATGCACCGTTAGCAAAGATTATAAAATTGAAAACATATTCAAATAATTATATGCCTTGTTCGTAATAGTACAAGTGTGATTTTCTTGTGACAAATTTATGATCACTAAAATGGGAAATGTGCAAGCAATTTTAAATCTTATGTGTAGATTTTAAGGTTTAGTTTGCTTTTCATATGGATGCATGTGGGTTATGTACGTATTGCACGTGAGTTGGTCTGCAGCTATCGACACATGTGTCGTTCTACGTATTAAGTAATGAAGGACAATCTAATATGCGAGATTGTTTTATGTTTGCGGATTGAGTGAGGTCAGGAATGTAGGTTTGATAAATCATTTATAAGGGCTTTTTGTTTATACTCTGTATAACATGGCTAATGTCATTATTTAAGGATAGTATCATGTTTTTCATCATCATCAGTATCATGTTTTTCATACTTGATCATCACTTCAGGGCCAGACCTCCTAGGATATAGAGGAGAGTTATGGAGCTGAGACCCCTCAAACACCAGCCAACTGTAGTGCGGGTTGCGATTGATAATATTAAAGGAGGTATTCGAAATTGGGTTCACTTTTCAGAACGATACAGAAAATCAGCGCTACGTGTCCTAATTCAAATGTCCACGTAGCATTATGCTGAGCTGGAGCCATTTTCTGGGTTATGCCATTGTCCTGGATGTCCTGGTGTACTTTAGATATTGTGATGTGTGGCATAATTTCGAAATAAACACATTTTTCTTACTTTCTTTCAAATTAAAATCTGATAGTGATCGTTAATTAATCAAAATATTATCACGTCGAGTCCTCCAACCCGCATTGAAACAGTTTGGTGGGTCTAAGTTTCATAACCTTTCTCTTATACGGAGATTATTTAAGTATTACTGTCTTGATTTTGTAGTTGATAATTATTTTATGAGAACTACTCCTGAGTTTCTTGTTCCTTTTCAGTAGAATCTGCCTTATGAATCGGTAATAGAGATTCTATATACAAAGTATGTGACAAAAACGCTTGTAAACCAAGCATTCTTTGAATAAACTTTTTTGATTTGTCGTGTCGTTATGATACGACAAAACGTCGCAGAACATTTAGTCGCAATCAGATCGGCTGTGTGAGTAGTCACTATAGTCGCGTACGCACTATACACGCAGTACGTACTACGTATCACAATATCCTAACAGCTCTCAAGGCGATTGGCGCGGATATTTGTATCGAGTGTGATAATGTCGGACAGGAGTATGCTCTACTTCAGCTATACTTAGTATTTTTAAGATTTTTTTTTTTAGTCTCTCATTATTCCTGCAATCTGTCGTGAGACATTCAGCGGGATTTTAAGCATTTGAATAAAGACGTGTTTGGTGCGAAATCCAGTGATTTGCCCAAATATAATAATGTAGTGTCTATTTCATGACATCTTGTGGTGCTCGGTCTCTTGAGCCTTTTGAAAGTTGTACCAGGTTTCTTCATCATTAGGTTCCTTGCAAATTTTTTTAAGAAATGAGAAAAAAAATTTTTACAGTTTATATAGCATTAACTGTCTGGTGTTAACCAGTTAGCCTACGAGACTTTATATGGATATTTAAGTCTTGCGTTTGGGTGCTGCGTCAGGCTAGGCAGGCAGTACTGAGCTTTTTTTTTCTTCTAACTTCATTAACGATCCTTGGCCCCGAAATAGTGAAATGTCACGTCCTCGTACCACAGAGCCATCGGTCCCGTTCATTATCATAAGACAATAGTCGTGAAAGAATTTGAAATTTTCACGTTAAGCCGTTTTCACGTTAAATCACTCACATTGTAAAAGCAGGTCTAGAAGACCCCATAAACGATCAAACAATCCGTCAAATTAAACGTTGTTAAACATTCTCGCTCCTATTTTATAGAGGGAGGCATGCAGGCTAATTTACTAACTTTGACATATACGAAATTGGGATTCTATGTAACAAATGTCATCCGGTGCCTACTGACAACCCTGCGTAGATATCATACAGTAGGTAGGTGACATTTCTCAGTTGATTTCATGTTTAGTGAATAGGCTAGCTCGTCCTGTAAGCTCTCCTACATATAAATAAACGTTAAAATAGGAAGGATAAGGTTACTTTTTCTTGCCTTTTATTGTACATGCTCCCTATAATCTTTATTCATTTACAAGCTTAGTAGAGCATATTTGTGCTTGTGCGCACTCCCCGGCTAATGTGACATAACACACGCCGAGTGACAGCGGAATGGGGTCAGCGCGCACACTGTCGACCGACACCAGTCACCAACTCAAACGCATTTTCCTCATACGCATCACTACTGGTGGAAACTTTGACCATTATTATCATTGTCAGACTACAAAATACTCTACTACTACTAAAATAGTAGTTTATTTTTGTACGTATAAAAAAACGCTTATGGAATAAAAGACAAGAACAAAGATGAAACCTTAACAAATTTAGAAAATTTAAATCCCAAGTTAGGCAAACGTGGGAATCTATAACCCAGGACGACCAACTGTACCAAAGAAGCTCATATAAATATATAGTTATAACTAAGCTGAAAAATGATAGTGCAAATGGGATACCTATTTCCTTTTCTTTCTATGGGCCTCATAAAAAGGCTCAGAGTCACACAGCGGGCGATGGAACGAGCTATGCTCGGAGTATCTCTGCGTGATCGAATCAGAAATGAGGAGATCCGCAGAAGAACCAAAGTCATCGACATAGCTCAACGAGTCGCGAAACTGAAGTGGCAATGGGTGGGGCACATAGTTCGAAGAGCCGATGGACATTGGGGTCCCAAGGTGTTGGAATGGCGACCCCGCACTACAAAGCGTCGACCCCCTACCAGGTGGACAGACCAAGCGAGTCGCAAGTATTCGCTGGATGTAGGCGGCTCAGTATCGTGATGTTTGGAACTCCCTACAAAAGGCCTATGTCCTACAGTGGACGTCCATCAGCTGACATGATGATGATGATTTTCTTTTCATAACCTCGATTTTCTAAAGCCGGTTAAAATTTTCTTCAAAACAAGTTCTCAGCAAGTAACACAGCAAGTACTCGATTTCAGATAATATTGCAGTTTTCCCTAGATGACGTTTTGTTTTTGCAAAATTTACAAACACATACGATCTGTGGGTTATTCATAATGACTTTGCATTATGCTTAGAGGACTTTACAAATCCCAAATCCTCATACGAAGATAAGACTACGGTGGCTGCCTGGTATCCACGCCTTCGACAGACACTTAGCTCAAAAGCAACCTTTTGATTTTTTTTGGAGGTTTGTCATAAAGCTTTGACTAAATGACTTGCTACTTGGAATATGATTCATTGCTCTTATGCCAAAATAAAATCATGCGCTATAGTTTATCGGCTGAGGGACCCTTTAAACCTGCTACCTCCTTAAGCCACCACAGTAAACTAGTTAGTAGTAACAAGATCTGAGAAACTTTCAGCTTTTATACATTGATAAAAATCTTTCACAGAGATGTCATAAAACCCTTTAGAAAATAATTAGTTATAACTATCTAATATTAAAGACAAAGTACCACGCCAGATAAATTATATAGCATTTGAATGCAAATGCATTAACATTTTTTACTCGTTATATTAAAAAAAAATTAAACCTCTTAGGTACGCAAAAAAGCCATACGAATAAAGTGATTGGGATCGGAAATGCACCGCGCGTGTCTCAGCGGGTGTCGCTAAATGAATCACATCTAAATCCTCTCTGAGGCGACGTTTCCTTCACCTCGATGAGTTTATAAGTTTTTCTAGCTTCACTCCATGGTTCTAAGAAATAGTTAAATTGTCTTACACATTATATGAACACGTCAGACATACTTAGTTACTAAGTATATATTGTAAATATCAGAGAGACTCCTCTTATAACTGAATCAACAGTAGGTGCATAGCTGATTCGGCTGGATAGGCTCCAGGCTTAACAATAAATAAAGATAATATTAATCATAAAAAAGCTCAAAAAGGACACAGCGGGCAATGGAGCGAGCTATGCGTGATCGAATCAAAACTGAAGAGATCCGCAGAAGAACCAAAGTCCCTGACATAGCTCAGCGAGTCGTGAAACGGAAGTGGCAATGGACAAGGCACAATCGAAGAGCCGATGGACGTTGGCGACCCCTCATTGAAAAAGGTAGTGTTGGTCGACCTCCCACTAGGTGGACTGAGGATATCAAGCGGGTTGCAGGGAACCGCTGGATGTTGGCGGCTCGAGACCGTTTTGTTTGGAAGTCCATACAAGAGGCCTATGTCCAGCAGTGGATGTTCATCGGCTGATAATGATGATATTGATGATGACGATTACTCATTGTGATTTTTTCAACTACGTATAGCAGCTTAGAATTGTAAACTTATGTCAATCGATGTTGGTACAATCTCGTGCCCCGGAGAGCACGTAAAGTTGTCGGACCTGCGTCTGATCTCTTTCCAGTCGCATCAGTCTGTCATCGGACTATGAAAGTATGGGAATAGATAGTGCATCATTTACGAGTATGTTAATGATCGAGGGAAAAGTATCTTAATTGTTTTATTGTTCCGCTTAGATTGTGCAATGGTTTATTGTTTGAAATTCGAACAACAAAAATAAATATTTCTTAAAACCTTTTATTAGACTTACTTTTTAAACGACTTAAAAAAGGAGGTCTTGAAAGAAAGAAAGATATGATTGTTTGTTTGCATGTAACTACTGGATCGATTAGAATTTAGAACAATTCTTTCACTTTTGGGAGGCTATACTATCCCAGAGTGCTATAGGCTAGAACGGCAATCACGCGGGTGAAACCGCGCAGCGTGTGCTAGTATTTTATACTTGAAAAGTAAAGGAGTTTTAAGTCAGTCAGTCATAACTCATTTTAAGTGGAGAACCGAGAGAAAGAGACATGCTATTAAGCTACATACAGAAGTCAAAACTTACATAAATACTAGACCCTGCTTTGTTTCTGTCAATCTGATACAATTATAGACTAGTTGGAGGGGAATGGAAATATTGGTCATAATAAAAAAGGCAATTATTCTTTAAAAAAAATTGGCTTTATCTACTCTAAAGAAAAGATTTGTACTTCTGTATATCTGGATATCAAATTAACTCGAAAACGACTAATTAAAAATTCTTTTACCAGTAGAAAGCTACATTAGGAAAATTTATCATTTTGATTTTATTATTTTTCATATCCTACCTGCTTCAGACAAAAGCTGCAATACTTTTCGATAGAAATCAGCTTGGTGGTGGTACTTCCCCGGATGCGAGCGATCACATAGAGCTATATTATATTTATGTATCAACTGACAAATAGGTACTTTTTCCTAAGTACCTACTTCTTGGTAGTAGTAAATAATAAGTTATTGTGTTCTAGGTATTGTCCTACTATGCGGCGCGAGCGTGCGGTCAGATAGCCCAGCTTGAATAAAACAAACAAAGAACCGCTCGTAGATATCGGCTTACAGTTATAATGAACAAAATGTTACTTGCTCAGAATTAAATTTAAAATTTGAAACCCCCCGAAGGTCATGAAATTAATTGAAAGATTTTTATGCTAGAAAAATGTAACGAAGCTAAGAACACTCTTGATTTACTCATCAATAATCTCTTTCAGTGCGCTTTCATTTGAGACCCCACTCGAGTATATTTGCAGACATTCGGCTATTCTTCCCCAATTTCATCACCACAACTTTTAAGCGGCTAAACCGATTTTTATTAAAAATGTCTAAGAACACTTCCCTTCGGGAACTATTTGCAGGATGTCACAGACAGACCCACACACACAGACACGTCAAACTTATAACAAACCTCTTTTTGCGTCGGGGGTTAAAAAATGATCCTTATGTGTTCATTTTTAGCTTATTCTATAAGCCCAAAACTAGGTCAGGCCTTTCTCCTTATAGGAGTGGGGATATCGAGCTTAATCATCATCATAAATCAAAATCAAAGTCAAAGTCAAGCCCTGTGAGTTACAGTATTAAAGAAGAAAAAAACCTGGCCTTTGACTCAACGTTCATCGGCTCTTCGAACTACATACTTCGCCCATTGCCACTTTAGCTACGCGACTCTGAACTACGTCGGTGACTTTGGTTCTTCTGCGAACCTCCTCATTTACGATTCGATAACGCAGAGGTACTCGGAGCATATTTCGCTCCAGCGCGTCGGGGAATCTCAGCCTTCTTATGAGGCACAATAATTAGCTGATGAAATTGAGAATCTAGATTTATAATCAAGTCTGACTGTACGAAAGCTTGAAAACTATGATGCAATAAGGAAAACTATACTTATTACGTCTACGCCCATGCATAGTTTATTATTCGTTGTGGCCACTATGTTGTCAATTGTAATGTTGTATGTACGTCAATAACGTACGTCTACACCTTTTTGCCAGTTTTGATAATATTCTAGACGTCTGAGCCGGCTGCCTAGGTAGTAGGTACGATTCGTACCACGAGTACGTGATTAACTAAACGTCAACCATTTAGAACATAGTTGTTTTATCTGCCTTATTGGTCAAGTTTTACCCGACTGCGTCAGAAGGAGGGAAATGTTTGCTTCTAAGAAATTTTCAGTAAAAAATCCTCTGCTCGGAGTTGGGAACTTGCTAGTGTTACAGGCCCCGAGTCTCGGAGAACACATTAGGCCCTGAAGCTAAACCGCATTTGAGCACTATGGTGGGTCCAAGCTCTATGTCCTATAAGAAGGTAGGCCTGGCCCAGTAATAGGCCGTCAAAATGATGATGATCGTATTTTATTTATTTATTCATACGCGTGGTTCCCATTGCCGTAGGAATACATATAGCACTCAGGGATAGTGTAGCTTCCCAACAGTGAAAAACTTTTCAAATCGTTCAGTAGTTTCGGGGCCAATCAAATGCAAACAATTTTGTTTTTGTTTTTTTACATTATATAGGCGAGCGAGCATTTGGCTGTATTATGCTTGACAGTAAGCGATGATGCAGCCTATGGTGGAAAACGCTTGCCTAAGATGCCTATTCATTCTTGACTTGTATATACCCATGTTGTAGGTGGTCGGGAAAACGGAAGCTGGTAGGGCATTCCATAACTTAGCAGTGCGGATCAGGAACGAAGAACTAGTAAATATACAACAAACAATTCCAGCAAACTTACAATAAAAATATCAGTGTGAGTTCGTATGAGCATCGTTTTGTTCATAAATTATAATATTTTGGTTTGATTTGTAAACAATATCAGCCAAACTCCTAAACGACATTTCAACATCGTAAACAGTAGATAGTAATAGTTTGTCCGGGGAAATACTTTAGGTAAGCTTATTATTGCCGCAGTATTGCTGTGTCTCTAAAGAATATGGTTGCCGGTAAGCTTAACACCTTTGCCTTAGAAAATCGAAATGCATAAATCCAATTCGGCAGTCCCGGTCCTCATATATGTGATAATATATATAAATAATGTAAAAAAAATTTTTGGTTTGAATTTTTGTTTATGTTTGACAATGAATCAAAAACTTTCCGATTACTCAGTATAAACTGGAATAGATGCCCAATTAGGTGTAACGGAGCTGCATCTAGCGTCACGTCGTAAAGAGGTCGCCATGACAGAGCCACCTTGACACACTGTCCCATATAGATTTCTCGGCACATTGGTTAATACTTATAATGTTTCCAGGAAGCGTGGCGTAGGAAAACAAACTAAATCCGTGCCCAAGCGTTGACTTTTTCCCTGTGTCTATATTTAAAGCCAACTGTAAAGTCTCGGCCACATTAATAAATGTAATTTTTATATATATAATTTTTTTTCAACATTTTACCTATGTAGAACAATACAAAATTTAAAATAAATTGGGTATGAAATGACATGCATTTTCTACTTTTATTTTTAAATTTGATTGTTGATAAACATTCCACATATTAAAGGTTTACTTGCGGACACCCGCGACTTCGTCCGCGTGAAACTCGATGTTAACTTTCAACTACCCCTACCCTAACCAGGACCTCGTGAACTAAAGTCAAAAAAACGTGAAGTTCGTTACCTATTCATTCAAGGCGTGCTTGTCTCCTTAATTAGGAAGTAAGTACGTGATTTATATGAAATACCTATTAGTCGTGTAGGTACGGGAACCAGGTCACTCATCTAGCTTACCTAAATGAAGTGTGATGTTTTGGGATAATCCAGCGGAAACTCCACGCGGAATTTCATTACAACTACACTACAAACGTTGTTGGTTAATGATTAACAGAAGCACTACAAATTGGACCCATTTTTTTTTCATTTCACGATAATAGCTTTAAGATACATATGTCACAGCTACTATAATACTATGAGCCGTGATAGCCCAGTGGATATAACCTCTGCCTCCGATTCTGGCGGGTGTGGGTTCGAATCCAGTCCGGGGCAATGCACCTCCAACTTTTCAGTTGTGTGCATTTTAAGAAATTAAATATCACGTGTCTCAAATGGTGAAGGAAAACATCGTGAGGAAACCTGCATACCAGAGAATTTTCTTAATTCTCTGCATGTGTGAAGTCAGCCAATCCGCATTGGGCCAGCGTGGTAGCCAAACCCCTCCCATTCTGAGAGGAGACTCGAGCTCTGCAGTGAGTGCATGGGTCGATAACTAACTAACTACTACTATGTCACAATAAAGAAAGTAGCGGGTTCTTTTGGACGATTCAAACATTACGAATAAAATTTTATTCTGGATAAATAGTAGGTAGTATATTCTTATTAAGCTGGCAATTAATCAGACGGACATTTGGAAGTTTACTGAATTTTTTTGTGGTGTAATATTGAACTTTTCTTTTCTCTTAAGAGATATCTAGGTTCTTATATTTTATTAAAGCAGGAGTATACCTAATATTTTTTGATAATTGCCTTCTAGCTTCTAGGCAGTTAAATCCCCGCTCCGATAGTAATATAAGATATTAGAGAAAGCCTGCCGCCTGCCGACATCTCGCGAGAGGCTTTCACTTCCGGCCGCGCGGGGGCGCCACTGTGTTTACGACGGAATATTATATTTAAAACGAAAGTCAATTTTAGAAAAACAGAGATTAGGCCGGGCCACTTTCCCGGCTGGGAAATTCGTTGACCAAGTAGGTACACTCCACAGAATACATTTGTACAAGATATTTTTAACGTAGATATGACGTACACATAAGGTATAGATGTAAGTAATCTTATATTTTATGCGTAGGAAATATAAAATATACTAGAGGATGCCTGCGACTCCGTTCCCAAGTAATTCAATTTTACGCATCCCGCGAAAATCGTGGATTTTTCCGGGATAAAAAGTAGCATATGTTCTGCGCCAAGGTCCAGTTTATCTTTAAATTAAATTTCATCCAAACCATAGTTCAGTTGTTTTGTCGTGAAAAGGTAACTAACAGACAGACAGACTTACTATACTATCGCATTTCTAATGTTAGTATTGATTTAAAAGTAGGAAAGAATTTCTTTAAAAAAGGTAGGTACTTTTAATAAACCGATATACTTATTTAAAAGAATCTGCTACATTGTCTTATGTGCCTTTAATTTCACAGTTGAATGTTGACCGGAATATCGTAATGATGACATAAAGCATTGCTTGGCTGACATAAGCAGGATTGTTACGTTGGGCAGCGTTTCGGATCACAAATTCGAAGTCGTAATCCTGAGTTCGAATCCTAGGTCGGGACTCGGGCTAGAGATACTTTAGACTAGAGTTTTTTCTTTTAAGAAACATTCAAGTTGATTGTGTTGTGTACCTCTGTACCTCGGAGAGCACGATAAGTCGTTCCCGGTCACTATCATTAGCATCTGATAGTGTTTGTTAATAAATTTAACATTATCACCCTAATAACTTGTTTTTAAATTAATGAAAATACATTTGATTAAGAAGCTTAGAACAATTACATGGTTAATGTATTTTTATAACATTTTATAAACAAACCATACATAATTTAAAATAAATAAGTTATGAAATGACATGCCACATTTTCTACCTTAATTTCCAATTTTTTTGTTGGTAAACAGTACTCATCAAGAAAAGCTGTAATTTAAGTAAGCATATCTATCTACCTACCTACTTATCTACTTAATATTAATTTTACGGCAAAAACTTTCTAACTTCTTCGACCTAATAGTCTCCAGGTAAAAGCGGCGAATCGCGAAAGGAAAATCACACTTCCTCAAGCGGAAATTGAAAGTGGATTGTGATCGAGAGAAAACTGCATACACCGGCATAGAGCCTAGGCGATGCAACACAAATATTAGGCCAAATGCATTTTCATTTTATGATTGAGAACGCCATCTAGTGGTACATAACTATATGATTTACTTGCGTTCTATTGAAGCGCCATCTATGTTGAGATGTAAAAACAACGTTGGAAATACGTTTCAACTTAGTGTCGCTATTTGACGCTAGATGTCACTCTTATAATTTTTAAAAGTAACGTCATATTGAGAACAGTAACTTAAAAGTAAGTAATTAAAAAATTAAAGCTTACCTTTTCCTCCACCAGCGTCGTGAACCTGCGGCTTCCCACTCGGCACCCGCTGCATAGGTGAAGCATTCCCATAGTTCATACTCGTTCCATTGTAATCTGAACTCATAGGTTCTTGCTTTATACCACTAGATGTCGCTGCTAGTTTCTCAGCGAGCAAGGGATTCGCCGAAGCGATGTTGTATCTTCCATTGTTTATATTGTTTGCAACCGCATGGTTGATGGCGCTAGTGCCTGAACGCAACAGTTGCTGCAACCGTTGTTGGCCGTTATTTGGCAGACCGAGCTGATTTTGTTGATAATAAGAGTTTTGTAATTGACTCCCGGGCGTTGGCGATATGTTGTTGTTTTCTTCTTGCTGAAAAAATATGAATGTACTAATTAATACAAGGCTCATGGATTTAACTAGTAATATCAATAAGTGCCTATTAGTCAGAATAGATCTTGCGTGAATTTCTTAGATAAAATTATGTCAATGTACGTTTACTACCTAAAAAACAACTTGAATTTGTTTAATTAACATCCTAGTCGATCCTACTTATGTGTTTGTAGAAACTGCATGAAAGTCGGTTTAGTAGTTTTGAAGATTAGTGTAAACAAACAAAGAAATAAAGAAATTTTATTATCACCGTCCCTCAATTTGTGTAAATTATATTATTCAAACCTCATGAAATAGTATCTTAACCAAAAAGTACCAAAATTATTTTTAGAACTCACAGCGCATGTTACCAAGTTTTCTTAGAACGTTTTGCGTAGTATAGCTATTGTAGGTTATGGTATTTTAATCGGACATCAGGTGTCCATTAGTTTGTTCCGTAAACAAATCACTATTAACCTACCTTAATTTCAACATGTGGCATTCCAGATGCGGTGGAATTCGTCAGGTCGGTGAAGAATGTGTCAAAGTTGTCAAACGCGGTCTCGCCCAGCTGCTTGAGGATGTCGTCCGGGTCGGCGGCGTCCGACCCGTCCGCCTCCAGCGTCAGTCCGCCCACGAAGTTGGAGAGCTCCGCCTGCGACAGCTCGCCCAGAGACGTCGCCATCTGGAGCTGGAACTGTGTCGCTGCTTGACCACTCGCGGCTACCGCGTCCTGGAAACGGCCATTCAAACAAAATTTAATATTTTTTTTTAAAAGTAGCCGTAGCCGATGAACAGATTTGGGGAGTTAAATTGTATCTTTGGACACAGGTTACTAGGTATACTTTTTATCTCAGAAAAATTCTTGGTTCCCGCGGGATTTGCAAAAAACAGAATTTCACGTGAATGGAGTGGCAGGCATTCGCTAGTCTAATATATAAAACTTACTACCTATTTGATCCAGTGGTAAGTTTATTGTGTCTTTGGATCTCGAGGATCTGGGTTCAAGTAGTGAGTCAGGCTATGAAACATTGAGTTTTCTTTCATCTAAAAATTCTCAGCTTCTTTCCCAAAAAAATATAACTGAATAGGTCTGTATTCTGAGCCTGTATTCGTACCCACCGTGGGACTACAGAAGTGAGTGTTCTGTGTTATTAAGGTTAGTAGTTACAGTTAGTATTTCTTATTACCTGAAGGCAATTGGAGAGATCGACCATCCTGCCCTCATTGTCCGCTGACCACCATTCGTCTTCAATAAATGGCATCGCCAACGCCGGAGCCGTCGGCGCATGCGTCCCCGCCACCGTGCCGCGCCTCACCACGCGCGCTGGCGCAGGTGGCCCAACAGTCCAACACGAGTCCAACACTACACTCACGAACTAAGACTACACACAATAAACACTAATAAATTCGTTTTTAAAGTTTGGCAGCGTTTGGACGGATGGTACATTATTCGATGTACTAAACTATGTAACGCTTAGGTACTGGGTTACGGAACACATGACGGTATTGTATTGTCGTTTGGTTGACTCTCTCTCCGGCCAGGTTACCTCACCCCCAGCTCTCCGCTCCTCTTCAACAGCGACCTGTGGAGACGAAAACAGTTGGCTCTCACGCATTTCAAAGTTCCAAATGTTAGATGTGCTTTCTAATGTTTAATAATAATGTGATGTAATGCTGCCAAAATAATAAGCAAACTCAAATGGAATGGCAAAATTAAAAGTGATATTAGTTAAATGAGATATGCAAAAGGAAAAAAATAAATGCATTGTACTATATTATAGACATGTAAGTAGGTATGCCATAATAATTATTAATATGTATAAGCAAGACAACGTTGCGATACACCTATGTTTATTTTCAAACTCTCCAGTAGCGTACATAATATAATACATATTTCTTAACTTTGTTTTTGTTAGTAGTGCATATTTAAATGGAAAATGAACCTAGATTTGTTACCGTGTTATTAAGGCACAAAATGATGTAACAAAGATGGCTCTTTAAGTTCCATGAAACATCAATATTTTCCCAAAACCTTATAATATTATTTATAATAGTACAATAGCTGGATATAGTAAACTATAATGTAGACATACCTACCCAGAGTCTACCCATATCGTCTACGCAAACCCATGCGCTCCTTTTTCTGGAATTTGCTATAAAACAATTAATTCTGAGTGGTTTATCTGTTTAAACTTAATAAGACTTTACTTATAAACTAGCTAACTATAAAATGTTTAGAAACTCAGAATTTCTCAATAACCAGAAAAACAATATCAATACTATACGCAAATTGATGTATACAAATAGTTACAAAACTAATACTATATGTTCTTTGGTGAATAAAATAATATTATTAAATTATAAAAGAATTTGATATTGATTATTAATATGTATTTGAATTTGTTGTGGCAATCAACATGTGTACCTGGGGGTTTTTATTTAAAATAAATATATATTCGTAAATTATAAATATTTGTAAACGGTAAATAGTGATTAGACATTATAAGTAGTATATTAGAAGGCTTACGTAGGCTAATATGCCAACTTTTTACAACGAGATGACAAGGAAGAAGTTATAAGTTACAATTTTAATAGACGGTAAAATTATCAAATTACCAATGCATTCATTTGATATAAATATATGACGATAAGATTGAATTTTAATGAAATTAAAATTATAAGAAAGGCATAAACTAAAAAAATACTACATAAAAAAGTACTTTAAGTAAAAATTAAGGTGTATTTGAAAATGAAGGTATCGTTGAAGGCAAAGTAGCAGAGCGACGAGATCACCTGGCGACGTCCCGGTGTATGTCGAACCTGCGTCGATGCGGCATAGAGGCGGCGCGCACCCCGCACTCCGCGCCGCGCACCGCACAGCGCACTCTCTGAAACACAGAAAAAGAATAATAAAAAAATGCAATTACATTTTTCAACAAACTGTTCGGGCGAAGTCAATAATGATTACATTAGTTTAGGCACATAATACATATATACATAGTACAAGGTTTAGGTCAATTTAATTAAGTCTGAGTAGATTTAGAGGTTTATAAATTCTACATTTATTCATCTGGTCTGGTGTTTAAGTCCTGGCTAATCTGTAGCTTTGTTTTAAAACGAAGAGGGACTGAATTTCGAATCGGAAATATTCTCGGATTCAGAAATCTAAATCCGGTCCTAGTGCACAATTATTTTTAATACGATTAGGAGGCTACTTTGGTTTCTCAGATTTGATTGGATTGCAGCGCGGAAAGAGCCTTAATGTCATTATCTTCTTTGGTACATTTATCAATCGCTATTTCAAAACAAAACAAAGGATGAAATAAATTTTCCGATAACAATGCGCGGAAGGCAAGGCAACCATGATATAGAAAATGACAAGACGAAACAATATGGCAAAAACTCCACAATGCAGCCCTCTCTCTATAATTGCAGTGTTGAGTTTTAATCGTTGACTTTTGTTTTCAGTTTGCTTGCCACTTTCTTGTGCATTGTTTCATTTTGTTTTTATCTCACTTCGCTGTCATTGCTCATTGTTATTCACAGTAAAGTTTTAATTTATGAATTCAGACTGTAATCGGTAATGTGCTGCAACATTACTAAAATATAGGTAGGTATATACCTACTTGTTATAAACTTTCATTCGGAGAAAATCATTAAGAATTTTTAATCTAGGTATCCTTTTTTATTCTTATAAAACAGTGCCTACAAGTTGTTTTTAAATGTCATTTTTAATTTCAAGTAACGGCTATACGCAAATGTAAATAAACGTCATAATCTTTAAAATAAAGATGTGAGTTTTTATATGTATAATTTATTTTTAATTATGTAACAGCGTAAAGCAGGGAAAACTAAAAGTGAAAATTGTACGTAGTGGCGTGACTAGAGCGTTGACTCGTCAGCCATATTGGAATGATCACAGAGACCGGCTCGCGACTACGACGCACAATGCTCGATGTAGATTACGTAACCAATAAATTAATCGAGACTTTTAATTAAATTAAATAACGTGAAGAATAATAAGAAAACTTAGCAATCTAACCAATAAATTATTCATAATCGATTTAAAATCGCAAAGAATATTTTTCATTATGCATCATCAGTTAATTACGGAAGAACATGAGAGGACTTAGTGTTAGCCCTCGGGCTCTACACGCAATGCTTTTGCACTCACCTAAACCCCCGGTACCTATCACAGTTGACGTCCCGTTAACAAACCTTCGGCATTTATCACATTAGGCTTTTTTTAATCGTTGTTATTATTTTACTATAAAAACATTAATTAATTATTATTGAGTACATAAAGAAGCATTTCCTAGCAATATACACTGCTATAAATATAATATTATTATTATTTCATAACATTTTCTCTTATAAAGTCGTTTGCCAGATAAATTCCAGTTGACCTTGGTTCGTTTACTTCCTACTGCATATTACTACGAAGACCTTGTTGAATAGTACTATCGCAACATTGGCAATGAGTTCGACATATCAAGATAATATCTAATTTATTCCATATAACCTAAGTTTACATAATATTATCATTAAATGGCATTAACTTATTTTAATTTTCAAAGATGAACTTATACTAGCGCCATCTATTATGGAGTAGCAAAATATGTAATATATTCTAAGGTTTAAAAAAGTATATTTATGTGTTAAAATATCAGAAAAGGCATTGAATGTTATTCTAGTTTATTGCTTTCATAATTGCTGTAATTAAATACATTATTGGAGATAGGAAGAGCCTTCAACATTCTATCACGAGATCGCTATGACTGCAATGCCAGCGTTTAATGCCAGTGTAAAAAACACGCACCAAGTCAAACAACTTGCGAACGTTGGTAATTCATTACTACCTGTTATTATCAATATACAAGATTAGTTATTGTTGCTTTAAAACAAATGAATAACTACTTTATTAGGATGTGTTGCATAATAACATTCTTGTATTTTATAGTATAAGGTATTTGAGGGTATTCGACAAACTACAGAAATAAATAACCTAGAACCCTTTACCTCCAAAGTGTTCAAAATAAACATGATTGTCGATGGTCATGATATCGATAGTAGCTGTCAGTGTCAATGTCAAATGTCATTCATTTAAATCATTTTGTTTATAATTTTTATTTGCTGTAATGTTATGCAAAATAATAAATTACGCGAAAAATGTCTTCAACTTCGTCCTCCGAATCAGAAACTAGTGCCAGCAGTTCTAAATTTGATCCGATAAAAGTTTTATACTCAAAAAAGACGAAGGTTCCCGTTAAAAACGCACCGTTGTACGATAATTTACAACAGTTTGAATCGGCACTGAAATACAATGAATCGCAAAGTTCTTCTATCATACCCGTTGGTAAGCAAGAGCTTGTAAAGAAGAGGGAAGAGGAAAAAGAGGCAAAGAAGAAAGAAGAGGAGAAAAATCTTGCGGAAAAGAACAAACAGCGGTTTGCTCAGTATCAAGGTAGGATTGGGGTTATGTTTTTGTTATTGTTTATATTTCGTTGCGCGTCAATCAGTATGCGCTGATACAAGTCATTGGCAATATTTAACATGTAATATTGTTATATAGAATAGTAGACTACAGGTTAAATATTGCACAAATGCTATGATAAAATTAAGATAGACGAGTATAACACTTAAATATCATGCTAAAAAGATGAAAGATTATCTGTATATATATAAATAATATTCGATTTTGGCTGGTGGGAGGCTTCGGCCATGGCTAGGTACCACCCTACCGGTAAAGACCGTTCCGGTATGATTTTGTGTATAAGGGAGTGTGGATTTTCATCCTCCTCCTAACAAGTTAGCCTGCTTCCAATCTTAGATTGCATCATCACTTACCATCAGATTGCAGTCAAGGGATAACTTGTAAAGAATAAAAAAAATATGGTTAAATGATGACAGCTGGGTCACTCGCCCAACTCTTTGAACTATTGAAGAACTATATTGCAGATAACTGGATCTTCCCTTTTATATTACAACAAAATGTTAAGTTAAAATATACAATCTGATTGTAGTTATACTGAGACTACTTTATTTAATATGGAACTAAAAAATCTTAATATATAAATGCACAAGGACATTCTTCACGAAATCTCAAAAACCGCTTAAAATACAAAGATGAAATTTGCCATTGGAGGTAGTTTATAGATAGTATCTAGATAAATATTTAAATAGGTTACTAACTTGTTAAATATTGACTTGACTTATACTGTAGATAAGAGAACTTTCATTGTATACCAACAAGTTGACATTCATTCTGAGAGTGGAAGGTTTTTTAAAAAAGCTTTTCCTTTATACAATATATAAAATTTATAGCTTTTGTACAATTCATATTATACTCTTTTATATCACTTATTCTCAGGCGAAGTTCTAATTTATCATAATAAAATTGAAATTCCATGTAATTCCATCATTCTTGAAAACATATAGGTATTAGCTTTGTAATAAAACTAAAACCAACTGATTTTTACCAGGCTATCCACACTTAGTTTACTTTATTTGATAAAAATCAAAAAAGTGTCTAACTACCATACATAATAGTAATACTATGCTGGAGGGGGTCAGAAATTTTACATTGCTATGTAAATGCTGGGCATAATTTTTGCATATAAACTGTTTTTACTGTTATACATAACAGTAAAGAGATATTAAAACCTTTTTTTCACACAGACTATTGTCAGTTAGTAATCCTGTAACATGTAAGTTCCTGTTATTCCTGCATGCTTTGGCTCATTGAACATAATATTACAATGTGAATGTGGCCATGCGTGACCCCCGCTATAGCTGACCTGCAGGTAAAAATGTTAATAAATCAGTCACTTGTCATTGTCCACTAAAGTTATTGGATGTTTTAGTATCAGTTAATGTTAAAGAATTTTTTTTTTTGCATTAATATAACTGACAGAGCAATGAACCTGACGATAAGTGCAGCTACCATCACTATTGGACTATTATAGGCTTTTTGTAGGAACTTCCAAACCGCCCAGTTGTGTGCCTTATACAATCAGTGATTATTTGTGACTTGCTTAGTTGTCAGACCACCTGGCGGTTAACTTATATGGTAACAGATTGTTTGAACTTTAATTACTTTAATTTAATTACCAACATTAAATCATGACATAAGTTGATGTTTCAAAAGCTTGTAAACTTAGCCTACTTCAAATAAATGAGTTTTTGAATTGATTTTACCATAACCAATGCCTATGAGCTGTGATAGCCCAGTGGATATGACCTCTGCCTCCGATTCCGGAGGGTGTGGGTTCGAATCCGGTCCGGGGCATGCACCTCCAACTTTTCAGTTGTGTGCATTTTAAGAAATTAAATATCACGTGTCTCAATCGGTGAAGGAAAACATCGTGAGGAAACCTGCATACCAGAGAATTATCTTAACTCTCTGCGTGTGTGAAGTCTGCCAATCCGCATTGGGCCAGCGTGGTGGACTACTGGCCTAACCCCTCTCATTCTG
Organism: Bicyclus anynana; assembly: GCF_947172395.1. NCBI lineage: Eukaryota > Metazoa > Arthropoda > Insecta > Lepidoptera > Nymphalidae > Bicyclus > Bicyclus anynana. Next base: position 18,612,122 of record NC_069086.1, on the reverse strand, counting down.
AGAGGAGACTCGAGCTCAGCAGTGAGCCGAATATGGGTTGATGCCGTAATGCCTATTCCCAGGCCAAATCTCTTGACTGGCATGACTGTCCCGACCCTGAAAGTGACCCGAGCTGGGATTTGAATTGAATCTTTTGTTGAGAACCACGGAACTACGCCAGAGAAGTCGTTAAATATTTTGTCGGTTGCTAAATATTATAAATGCGAACTCGTCTTTGAACTGATTTAGATGTAATTTGGTATAGAGATAAATACTTAATTGGTACTTTTTTCCGGAAAAATATCTCTCGGGATTTAAAAATGCATAAATTCACGGACGGATGAAAAAGGAGTCGCGGGCGTCCGCTAGTTACCTTTAGATATTAATGTTGCATAATGCATATGTTATAAAAACCGGCCAAGTGCGTGTCGGGCCACGCGCAATGTGCGGTTCCGTAGATAAAATGAAATAATATTTTACAAACGGACACCTAAATTGAAAAATAGTGTTTCCAGGACCACGAAATTTTTTTAAAGACCTATCCAACGGTACCCCACACTATGAGAAAGGATATTTTTCAAGATCTTATTTTACGACTGTCAAAATTTTTTATGTTCATACTCAATACTCATGCTAAATAACAGCGATCTAGATATATAGTCTTTGCGATAAACCGCGGACAGAAAAACGAACGTGGCGATACTTTATGGGTTCCTTGTGGACTTTGGGAACCCTGAAACCCAGCATTGAACCGTAAGCGGGCTAGTCCGCGGGTCGCTCACGTCACCCTCACACGTGGGCTCGCGTCACAACCCCTTGGGTCACGCACGAGGTCACGCTAGGCCGTTGCCACCCGCCGCTGTGTGTCAGCGCCGGTCGTCGCCCCGGAGCAGAGCCCGCCCAGCGCACGGGGACTTACTTCACTTGCGCGGCTTCCACATTCATTACGTTTACGAGATACACTTATAAATGCAAACGTTTGTGTGTGTTTGCGTGTCGATCGAGTTCATACTTCATCATTACAAAAGTTAAGATTGATCAATTCAGATCTGTTGGCCTAATCACTCATTTTGAGGAACTTTAGTGGATTTACACGCAAATTACCAACTAGCTATTATTAATGATTCTTAAGTCACTTAATTTCGTATTCACTATTAATTTATTGCTAACTGATCGAAATTGTTAACCAGTGTATGTTTCATTGTGATTTAAGTTAACAATGGGTTTTACGAAATACGAAAACTTCGGTTGTTATTGATTTGATGTTAATTATACGAGTATTAGGTAGCTAATAGACTAAAGTTAGTGTACAGGCCAGCTGGTATACGAACTAAACATTTTTAAAGATTACCGGGATTTTAGTCAAAATAAATAATTTATCATTATCAGCCTATTTTGAGAACCCTACAGGACTTCTCCGTCCTTAGGAGAGGGGATATTGAGCCGAGACCCACCACGCTGGTCCGATGCGGGTTGGCGGGCTTGGGATGATATGTAAAACATTTTCTTATTAAGTATTCCCTTTCACACTTAGCTGTTTTCGAGTAAAAGAATTTTCGTTCGTTATTTAAACCTCGTACGCTTCAAATAAACTTGATACTTTTATTAGGTAGGTACAATACATCAATGTGACTTCTACGTAATTAATTACGAACTTTATTACCTTGCTTCTCAGAGTCTGTGTTTTAACGACTACTTATGTCTCAATTAGCATATCATTTCATATGTCCTTGACTTAAAATGATATACTTTTTTTTAATACCGCGAATGTAGGCGGAATATCGAGTATAAACCCACGTGAACGGTCCAATTCGGAATGATTAAAAAAAAAATTCTATATTGATAAATATTGTTGTTTTTGTCTTCAATGCGAAATTGACACTGTAAAAAATATAGTGTAATCAAAGACAATAAAGAAATAATGGTACCGATATGAAAATCAGATACCTTCATTTAGATTAAAAATTTTAATTGTCTTTCTTTTTACCAGTATAATAATCAATGATATTAGATTCTTCTGACATCATTGAGTATAATGAATAATTTTACTGTAAAATAATGATAATTTTAACTACTAATGTATAAAAAGTTAGTAAAACTGTTCTGGGAGTCTTCGGATCTTTTGATTACTTTTCATGCCGTGACGCAAAAATCGTAACCTGTGCATAACAACGTGCTGCAATACTTTGTCTACGTGCCGGCAACCATCACCGCAATTAACAAGCTACTCTTGCCCGTTAAGACTTGAATGCCTTGAACGTCTGGTTATGATTTTTGGCGCAAACTGACGCACACGAGGAAAAGGCATGCTGTCAAAAATAGCATTGGCATTTTTGACGCAGAGCCGATAAAAAAATGTTGATATCATTTTAAACAGCTTTTAAAAGACTCTCTACTTTTAAAATTGGTTTAGTAGGTGTTTAATGCCTATCAATTGAAGAATTGTCCTAAAAGTTCGTTTGTGAGCTAATCTGGGAAAGTATTTATGTACGCATGGTTTCCTCATGGTAGATTTGCGTTGGACTATAGTCATGCATGTTAAAGAAAACAGTGATGTGGTTATAGCGCGCTTGCATAAAATATGCATATTCACTCTTGCTTTGAAATACATGTACTTAATATGTAGCTCACTTTCTTTATTTGAAGAGCAAGGGTATTGTAGTGCTTCTTATTAAGCTAATAATAAATTTTTTCTTGAGCAATTAAAGTATACGTTTTGGAACGAAACTTGCGGTATAAAATATAAAAGTAAATAAAATACAAGCGTTCACGCAAGGTGGCAAGGCCGGAGGGTCACGGGCGATATGCAAATCGTAATGCCATTGTTGATGTGCCACGTACTGCTAGTAATAGTAGAGCCCTTTGTGTAACAGCTCGACCGGGGAAGTACTAGCGTCTCTGTTGAATTAGTAAAACTTACACAGAAACAACAAGGACACAGATTTTGTTCGATTGCGAACATAAGAGTTAAAAAATGAATTATATCTGTAACTAGCTGGCGCCACGCGGGTGTTCCCGTTCCCGTATTAATATGGGGATAATATATAGCCTATAGCCTTCCTCGATAAATGGGCTATCTAACACTGGAAGAATTTTTCAAATCGGACCAGTAGTTCCTAAGATTAGCGCGTTCAATCAAACAATCAAACTAACTCTTCAGCTTTATAATGGAAAACCAGTGAAGTAAATAAGGTTTTTTAACTACACAATAATATGTATACAATACACATAGTACAAAATGGAAAATTACATCTCCAAGAAATTTGTAATGAGTCCTCAGTGTTGGCAGTGCGTAATTGTGTAGCTTTAAGTTGCCCGTCAACTTTGGAAGCACTTTTTTGGCCTTTACTTTTAACTGTTTGATAACCTTTTTATATCTACATATTGTTTGTAAAATTACAATAATAATTATTTTATAGTGCATTATTTCGATTAACAGATTTTGAGACAATTTACGGATGATAAGTATCAGACAAAGATCTGGTTAAGACCTAATAATAAAATATATTTTTTTATATTTACTCCATAAATATTGTAAACAATAAAACAACGTACAATTAAATTTAATTCAGGGCTAGCATGCGATTGCGTGACTGTAGCCTAACCAATTATATCTAATATATTTTCCAGCGGTTTGACGAAAATGGCTCGGGAAAGTTATACTGCATTCACAAAGCACGCGGCACAGCTGCGGCGCAGCGCTTTGTCAGTGCTTGCGAGATGCCCGCACTGTGCAATACGTATCCTAATTTGAACTGGTTAGCCGATGTTATCATTGTCTAATTAGCGTATTGGTTTGCTACGTTTTTACACTGTCCGATATGTCGGGGTTGGCGAGAATCGTGAAGTTTTCTTCTCTTCTATATTTGCACTAAATCATGAGTTTTTTTTTCTCTCTTCTCAACCAAGGCGCGTTTGGAACCCTCGTAACTTTCATTCTAAGTTTTCAAATGATTATTATCACCATTATCTTAAGCTTAAGTTTAAGTTTAATATCTGACGTTTCAAAAGAGCTTGTATACTAAGCCTATTTTAAATAAATAAATTTTGACTTTAACTTTGACTTCTCGATTCGGACTAAATCGTGAGGATTTCCTTTTTTCTATATTAAGACTATACTAATCGGTTAAAAAGAGAAGGATGTTCTCAATCGCGCGTGTTTTTTTTGTATGTTTTCAATTTTCTGTAAACAAAAAAATGTTTAAACTTGGAAGATACAAAATTCACATATTTTTTTAAATGAGAGATTTTTCTGTTGTGTTATCACACTAATATTCTAAAGGCGAAAGTTTGTTTATGTTTGTTCTTCCTTTGCGCTGTGGCTACTAAAGCGATTCGGCTGAAATGGAAATAGATTTTACTATGGATTAACAAATAGGCTACTTTTGATCCGGGAAAAATACGTGGTTCCCGCGGGATTTGTGAAAAACTACGACCACGTGTACGAAGTCGAGGGTGACCGCTAGTTAAAAATATATCTACACGAAAAAAATTATGATAATCTAGTGTATTTTTAGACAAGCGTTACTAAACCGTGCTGTAAATTACCATAATACCATCAAAATTCCTTGATTTTGTTCGATCAGGAATACTAACTACTGGATCTCTGGACCAATTGTCCCCTGTCTGATTGGTGCAATAGCAAGTCTGTACGGTTTCAGATCATGAGGTTCTAGGTTCGAGCCTAGGCTGGGCATAGTAAATAATAGGCTTGGTTATTAAAATTTACTGTATATTTAGTTTTAACTTGAACTAAACCTAAAAGTATCTACATACTTCGATGTGAAATTCTGATATCCAATTTCGTTATCGAATCGTTAACGTCAAAACGATCTCCTAACACGGAAACTTGGGAAAATAACGTCCCTACTTTGCACGTTTATAGCTTATAGTAGAGATAGCGTTATTCGATTGTAATATTGATTTAGATGGTAGATTGGATCGATCGCGGGTATCGAAATCGAAACCACAATCGATATTGCGTTAGGATTTATAGTTATGTTACAAACTGTGCGTACACCGGTTATTGATGTAAAGCAGATTGCTATCTTCCTTGTTAATTACATCTACCGTTCCGTTGATTGTAGAGGATCGTATAGTGCTGCAATGCGCGGGCGGCAAAGGGCCTTTCTATTAGAGCTGTGCGAGGGTGATTACTTAGATTTTATTTTACTGGTAACGTTCTTTTCTAAGGACGGGGTTGTAATATCCCCAATTTCCTATCTCTGGGTTTTATTGAAAAGTTCTTGAAAGAAAATAAACCTTTTTCAAAGAATTGACCCATTGTTGACGTAACATTCGATAGATTTTGTTTTAATTTACGTAGCTCTCTATCAATTAGAAATTCTGAGTCGAATCATAAAAATCCGTGTTTTTACTAAAGTATTTTTTATTTAACAATAAGTTAGCGCTTGGAGTCAAATCAACCGGAATATACTGGCTTTAAGCCTACGCATTCTCAATTCTCAATTCGTCAGAGGGTTTGGAAAATTGTGATAAAGGTAAACACAGTATTCCAAGTGTCTGTAAAATAAAAGAAAAAAGGCCACTTCTCACCCACATAACGAAGGTAATTACTCAATCCAGTACGATATACCATAACAGTATAGTTGTTCTTTTGCACGCTCTAAACAGTTTGACAGATTTCAACATTTATATGTTTCATTATACATGATACGAGAGACGTGATAGCTCAGTGGATATGACTTCTGCCTTCAATTCGGAGGGCGTAGGTTCGAATCCGCTCCAGGCCACCTCCAACTTTTCAGTTACGTGTATTTTATGAAATATAATTTCATAAAATACACGTAACTTCATAAATTCATTCTCTACGTCTGTGATGTCTGGCAATCCGCTTTGGCCGAGCGCGGTGGATTAAGGCCTAACCCCTCTTATTCTAAGAGGAGACCGTCGCGTTCAACAGTGAACCGAATATGTGTTGTTAATGATGATGATGTTTCATGAAATGCCTTTCATTACTTTTTACACAGTCAGGTTTTATTCGTTCCGTTTTACATGCCCAAGTCGATCTCCGTAAATGATTCTTATAAAGAAAATGCGCTCAGTCACCGGATCGTAAGGCCATCGTATCATCGAGTTACGAGCGGCAAAGTGTCCGATGTGAGAGAACTTTCGCGGGCGTGTGTTGTTGCATCACCGCTTTCCACATGAGTGGGATACGAGGGTTGCCACGCTGGGGATGAAGATCCCGTTTTTGAGACTTAATCACAAATTATCATTCTTGGAATATATTATATTTGATTGATAACGGATAACTGACTCATATCAACGCGTAGCCTAAATTATTGACACCAACAGGCTAATTCACTAACTTTGATGTAATGTTAGTTGACATATTATACGAAATTGAGATTCTATATAACAAATGTCACCCGGTGCCTACTGGCAACCCTTCGTGGATGTCATACAGTAGGTAGATGACATTTCTCAGTTGATTTAATGTTTATTTTAATTGGTTGTTAACAAACGCCAAATAAGTGAATAGGCCAGCTGCAAGGTGAAGCTGAAGCAAACAAAAGTTTGCTTTTGTGTCATGGAGCTTATAGATCCACTAAAGGTGCATTTACAATTGCCATATTTAGTGATAAATCGGTTTTTGGCAGCTAAGGAACAATATTGCCAAAACAATTGCCGATTTTAGCATCTTTAGTGTTTTCAGGTAATGCAGTTAATTACCAATGTAGCCGTGACGCTATGACAGACTAAAGCGATTTGAATTAAGTGCATCTTAAGAAAGACTTATTGGAAGTATCAAGATTTAATACTTTTTTTTTTAATTTTCTGGGGCAATATAATAAAGAATGGAATGCTATGGAAATTAAGCACTAAAAAACTTAACTAAAAATCTTTGAAAAAAAAGCTCTACAATTTAGCTAATTGATAATTACAATAACGTACCAATAATGTACCTATGTTGTTAAAAATCCCATTAAAGAATCCCATTGAGTGAGATTTGGGTTTATAGTAGTTACTTTACAATTGACAAGTGTGTAAATATCTTAAACATAAGTAATAATATATTTAGTTATTACGTTGAGGTATCAATTGATATAATTGATGGTCGGATTTCGATCTTAGTACGTACAGGTTTTATGGTGTAACACAAGACAACCCTTGGTATCTGCGAGCCTGTACAGTGCTCTGCGCCCTGAAGCATCGGTCATTGACACTCCAGATTTGCGGGTGTAATGTGCTTTATAAATACTACGCCGTCAGGTACATTTTTTCCGTCTACGGCCACTTTCTCGTGTAGTTATAGTACCATAGTACTATAATTAGTTAGTAGTATGCTCGTAAATCCATAATTTGGATAGATCGAGTTCCATAAAGAGTGAATTTGGAAATAAATTACTGATACACAACAAAATGCTATACCTATTTATAAATTGAAACCATTATACTATAATATGACTATTTCCACCTTTAATAGTCTGTCCCATACATCTTTCAAACACTATTGCGTATTATTATTTAAGTTCTCGCTGAGTGGGTTGGTCATCTTCCCGAGCAAGTGATAGAAATGGTGTTATTTGACGTGATACTTTATTAAACTATCATTATTAAGAGAAAGGATTACGATTGTAAATGTCAATCAATTGGTATTTTCATTAACAAAAGTAAAGTGACATTTTCATAAAATACTAGCCGACGCCCCGCGTAGTCCTCATTCCCGTGAGAATACGGGGATAAAATATAGCCTATGACACTCGCAAATAACGTGGCTTTCTAGTGGTAAAAGAGTTATCAAAATCGGTTCAGTAGTTCCAATAGTCTCCCTACAATACCATAAACTTTACCTCTTTATAATATTAGTACAGATAATCGTTTAAACATAAAAATGGAACCGACTTCAAAGACGTATTTCAGTGATTAATTGTGATTTTAACACAAAATTACTAAACCGATTTTCATGACAATTGAATGGGATCAAACTGGAAGTATACCTATACCCTTTCAAATGAAAAAAAATCTTTTCAAAATTGGTTTATAAATTACGTAGTTATAAGGTAAAAAATAATAATAAAAAACAAACGCATTGAGAACCTCTTCCTTTTTTTAAGTAGGTGAATAAGTAGAAACCTAGATGTCAACAGAAAAGTTAAATAAACTAAGAACTAGGATGAAATATATTAGTAACTAGCCGCGCAGTTTCACCCGCGTGGTCACCTCGATAAATGGACTATCTAACACTGAAAGAATTTTTCTGATCGGACCAGTAGTTCTTGAGATTAGCGCGTTCAAGCAAACAAGCTAACAAACTTTTCAGCTTTATAATATTAGTATAGATACCAATTTGAATGGTATGTAATTTTTGGATGTTAAACAAAAAGGCAAGTGGCACGTCGGCTAGGCGTCGTCTGCTCCGCTCCGCCTTATCGCAGTTATATTTGTCTGAGCGTCGGTTGCAAGTGCGCTATAAATTGGTCACACTGGGTTAGGGATACACGGCGAGATAAATTTACGTGCTCGAGAGAAATGTTAATATATACATGACATGCAATTTAGAATCACTGTCAGGGAAATTTTCTCTGTTGCGCAACGTGGCTCCGTAGAAAGCGAATCCGATATTGCTTTATAGTTTTACACCTTACGGCGCTAAACGGTAGGCAACAGTTTTTTTTTATTAAAACTGTCCACAGAATAAGTAGACATTACATTTGGTTAGCATGCCCGAATCGTTTTTTAGTTTTTGATTAGTTCAATGCAATTTCGACGGTATTTATACGTTTGGTCAGTTAAATATTATTGATATTAGTCATAGTATTATTCTAACCATAAACTGAAATGTGTTTTTCATTTCAACAGATTACATAATAAATCATTAATACTCATTTCTAAGTAAATATTACGTCTCAAATTAACAACAGACCGGACAGATATGTAAACCTATCAGTTAATCAGATAACAACACGTTCAGTTTAAACAACAATGTCCGTTTGTTAGTACAGTCCATCAATTAATACGTACAACAAATAAATCGGCAATCGGCACGTGTTACGTACGCGTAACGACTAACGAGTACGAAATGGAACGCAAACGGAAGTGATGCAACGAGTCGATGCCGCGTTTCGGCGCAGGCGCACATCTGTGTAAACATGGCGCGCTTTTCTGAATGGCGCGATGGCGGCGTTTCCCGCGCTCGCCGCGGTCGCCGACCCCGCGCGCGGTCACCGCCCGGGGATAGTCGAGTGAAAGTAATTCGCGAGTCGGCCGCCGACCGCTCGCGAGCCATGCCTCCCTGGTACCTCGGCACGAGAGCGCGCAGATTTATTACTTTGTTACGTTGTTTGAGTTACTTTGCATTGATGACACTTGCGACTTGACTGACAATGGATATTTGTTGTCATTTTAAAAGGACGTCCAAATAGAGATTATCGGTTCTGTTGTATTTTTTTTTTCAGTCGTCGACAGTTGTAAGGCTTATCTGCTTTGCAGTTAACCAGTTGTTTTGTATTATACAACACTAGCCGGTGTCGCTCGATTTTACTCGCGTAGTTCCCGTTCCCGTAAGAATACGGGGATAAAATAGTGAAAGATTTTTTAAAATGAATTCAGTAAATTCAGAGACTACCCCCTACAACCTAACAAACTTTACTTCTTTAAAATATTTAGTATAGAGTAGCAGAACCCAATTATAGATCACGTATCTCAAACGGTGAAGGAAAACATCGTGAGGAGACCTGTATACCAGAGAATTTTAATTCTCTGCGTGAGTGAAGTCTGCCAATCCGCATTGTGCCTGCGTGGTAGAATATTGGCCTAACCTCTCTCATTTCGAGAGGAGACTTGAGCTCAGCAGTGAGCCGAATATGGGTTGATAACAACTATATTTAACAATGAATGTTAATATTATTCAATAGCAAAGTAAAGTTCTTTGAATTATCTAGCTTAAGCAAATTAAAATCAATCTAAAAAATTAAAAACGAATTAATTATTTTTTGAGGTGTAATTATTATACTAGCAGTTTTAATCAAATATGTTTTTTTGTATTTTTATGCGTAACTATAACGTTGGAATTTGGTATGAAAAATATTTTAGTAATTTTTTGACGAGCATCGTAAAGATCAGTTAGTAACCGAGATGAGTTGGATGTTGGGGCGGGATCTTTGACCGATCGAATCAATGGACGCGTTTGGCGCTACGGAGTATGGACATGCAATTTTGTATGGTTGACACAGTTCGATATCAATAACCCACAGTAACCTAGCTTGGGTAATAAAACGTAATTGTTATATTGTATCAACAAATGGGTTTTTATTGTTATATTCATATGAGTAAGATTAATAGGGTTATACATATTTATGTAAAACAATCGGACGCTCGCCCTCTACAAGTCCAGGCTTCAATCCTTATGAGGGCATATGAAGCTTAGACCCACCACGCTGCTACAGTGCGAGTTGGCGCTTTTAAGTTGATAAATTAAATTCCTTAATCTGATAGTGACCGGGAACGACGACTTAACTTGCTCTTTGAGGCACGGAGTGTGACACCACCAGCTTCCAGCTCCAAGCTGAAAATGTCTAGGAAGATAAAAAAGCTCAGTATTACAGCCCGACCCAGGATTCGAACCCAGGACCTCGTGATTCCAAGTCTCAGTCAGTGGTTTAATTTTCAAAAATTTTTAGTGCTGTGTAAACCCTAAAGCTAATGCAAAATGTGTTAGTCTGACAAGTTCGTTGATGACACTCCCATGATATGCGGGCGACAGGGGGAAGGACTGCGCGGGTGTGAAATCGTGCGTGCGGGGAAGTGACGTGTATCAGTCGTGGTTTTTTCATTCATCGCTACACGCAGCCCAGGCCCGCGTGGACCTTTGCGAGTTGTCAAGCTATAGCCCGAGCAGTTTTGTTTAATACAGGCATTAAAACTGAACTTTGATCTGTTACAGGGCATATCTTGAATATCCACGGCTTATGTTATTGAAAACGATAAAATATATAAAGCTAAATTAAATCTAATCATCAAAACAAATCATCGGAAGCCTATTCATTCTGCCCCACTCCAGGGTATAGTCTATAGGCTTTTTCTATACTAATATTATAAAGAGGTAAAGTTTGTAAGTTTGTAAGTTTGTAAGTTTGTAACAATTTTTTGAAATTGGGTAATCTTCTGAACTACTGGACCGATTTTAAAAATTCTTTCACCAGTAGAATGCTACGTTATCGGGGAGTGCTATAGGCTATATTTTATATTTCTATCATATATAACTACTGAGATATCGCGGGTTTTCTCTTACAGGTCGAACCGAAAAACTTACTTATTCGCATGCGCTGCCTCAACCATTGCGTATAACTGAAATAAATGTATGGAGGCTTTTTGAACCTTTAAAAGTTCTACAAAAAAGTCCGCGACACCATATATCTATCTTTTATATTTTAGCAGATATAGTACCTTTAGTACTTTAATAAATTATTTAAATTTTAAATTAAGGTTTACGTCATTATTTACACAACTAAACTTAAATCCTTATCAAAATAAATTATTTAATAATCACAAGGATATTATAGAGATAAGATTTGCCCTTTACAGTATGTTAATTAGTTATATAGTTTCGGAGATAATACAAAATTTCTGAAAGTCGCAGAAATGCCGCTATATGACGCCCCGCGGTTTCAATTACGTGGTTCCCGTTCCCGTATAAATATGAGGAGCAAACATAGCCTATGACACTCGCAAATAATGTAGCTTTCTATTGGTAAAAGAATTTTCCAAATCGGTCCAGTAGATCCAGAGATTACCCCCGACAACCACACAAACTATACCTCTTTATAGTATTAGCATAGAAGTCGCTTGGGAAATTTTATTTCGGTCATTGCACCACGCACAAAAGGCTGGACCAATTTTGCTGAGGGTAGGGATAGGATAGAGGTAGGGAAGGGGTAGGATAGAGGTAGGGTAGGGGTAATTTAGGGAAAGTGTAGGGTAGGGTAGGGTAGGGTACGGATAAGGTAGGAGTAGTGTAGGGTAGGGGCAAGGTAGAGGTAGGGGAAGGATATGGAACGTATAGGGTAGGGGAGGAGTAGGATAGGGGTAGGGTAGGGTAGGGGTAGGGTACGGGTAGGGTAGGGTTAGGGTAGGGATAAGGTAGGTGTAGGGAAGGGTTAGGGTTAGCGGTAGGGTAGGAGTAAGGTAGGGGTAGGGGTAGATTAGGAGTAGGGTAGGATAGGGTATGGATAGGTTACGGGTAGGGTTAGGGTAGGGTAAGGTGGGGGAGGGAAGGGTTAGCGTTAGCGGTAGGGTAGGAGTAAGGTAGGGGTAGGGTAGGGTAGGGTAGGGTAAGGTAGGGTAGGGTTGGGTAGGTTTACGAGCAGGGTAAGGTAGAGGTAGAGAAGTTTACATCAATTTTTACGCGGACGAAGTCGCGGGCGTCCGCTAGTCTCCTTATAAAATAGGCTGTTAAAAATACAATTTACAAATCTGATCAGCCTTCCGATTACAAAGCCGAATCTTTTTATTCGAAATCGGCTAAAAATTGAGGGTTAATAAAAATAAATTTTTTTTAAAGACACCACAAGCCGTGAAAAGCAAACAGTTTGTTCGATTTCGCATAATTTATTTTTGAATCTACACTTCAAACACAAACGTGTGTTTTAAATCACTTTTGTTTTTAACACTTTTGTACATATTTAACTACGCACACGGTTTGTCAATCACGCAGTTGGACAGCGACTTGGATCGTGATGATATCATTGATTTGACGATATGAAGATTTTTTTTCGATTTACTGAATGCTATAGCTGTACATATGACCGTTTTTGGGGCGAATCCTCCTTTTATATAAAAAAACCTTACCTCAATTAATTAAAGTGGCTAAAATAATGATAAAGATCGTCTAATAGGTATACGTCGCAAATTTGTAATATAAAATCAGTTTCTACCTGAAGACGTAATTAAGTGTTTAGATGAAATGAACCATACTCCACCTAAAGTAGCGCGATATCATCTTAGACTGTAGCATCTTAAACTAACATTAAACAATATCGCAGCCAACCGTTATCTTGTCATTCGCTTAACCCTACTGTATGATTGTTGATCTGTATTGCTGCTTAATGGAGCAAAGGTTGACGTATTTTGCGCAAGTCATTGCTCTCCGCTTTCGGAGTAATGCAGAACGCACCTGTGAAAATACTAATAAAATATACAATGCGATACATGAGGCCTGTCTGTATGTATGTGTTCAACATCACGGCTGTGTTGACTTGCGACGTTTGACTTCTAAACATGATAGTGATTTAAATATATATATGTGTTTATATATTGTTGTTGTTGGTCGTTAATTTAGTTAAATATTTAGTTAATTTGAGATTAGTTTTAGATAATGTAAAAGGTTAATTTAAAAAAACATGATATTTCTTATAAACCTACGAGTTTATAATAACTATCAACTAACTATGTATTTACGAGTGCAAGTGTTGTATGTGGCGTAATTCCTAAATGGATGCAACGATTTAGATACGATAATTAGTTAATAAAAAGTTGGATAATAGAAGAATGTTATTATAAGAATTTTAAGAATTTTAGAGCCCCGCGTAGTTCCCGGTAAAAATAAGGTAATAAAGCCTTTATTACCTTATTTTTTATAATATACGGATTATAAAAAATAAGGTAACACTCGCAAATAACATGGCTTTCCATTGGTAAAAGAATTTTTAAAATCGTTTCAGTGGATTCAGAGATTACCCTTTACAAACTCACTTTTACTTCTTTATTTCATTAGTATAGAATAGATTCCTGGTTTGAAAACAAACACATGCATACATTCTGTGATTATTCAAGCATCCTATAAATAGTAGCTAGTAATGAATAACAAACAGATAAAATATAACATGGGTATTAATAATTGACTATATTTTTCTATATAATGGCAAACGCATAAATCTGTGCGAGTTTCTAACAAAGTATTAGAATGCAATGTTGCAGTAGGTAGTGAAGCTAACATAAAACACGCTCGCTTAGATACTGCCCGTGGCACTTAGTATGTAGCCGTATATTGCATTATCATAGGTCAGTTTTATACCTATACTAAGAATAGACATAGATACTTATATAAATATACGTATACAAGTAACATACAGTTCTAGTTCATTCATTCCAAAGGTATCGCTCTCTCATATCGTGTTTATTCTACACTTCAAATTCTGTACATTGAAGATATTTTGAAATTTCTTTGTTAGAGAGCATTATATAAAATCGACACTAAAGAAAAAAATATTTTTTTTGCCTGTCTGCCTGTCGTGACCCGACATCACACTGAAACTACTGAATGAATTTAATTGAAATTTGGCACGATTTGAGACGTGATACGTAGAAGGTTATAGGATAATCACGAAAATTAAATCAGAAGGGGGTGAAATAGGGGTAAAGGTTTACATCGATTTCACTTTCAAAAGTACAGAAATTGACAGTTTTCGAAAAAAAAAGAGTGAGATTTGATTCGTTAGTAAATTATTGATTGTGAAAGGATGTCGAAAATATAAAGTTGACTAATTAAAAAAGTGATTCCATCCTACGTTACTTTTATTATATCTACTAACAAGGAATCCCTTTTTTTTTATTTAGAAATCCCCATTCGGTATGGAACCAGATAAATTTTCGTGGACCCTTTCTTAGTGGGTACGAATTGTGAACCCCCATTATTTTGTCACACCAACGCAGACCCCAGTCGTGTCTCCCGTGGAACCCTGGGTGTTCATCTGGACTACTTTGGGAATTAATGGTCAATACTCTTAACCGTCTAAGAATAAAGCTTCATTTTCTATATGTTCGTAGACATGATGACGGGCTTTGATGAATCCATTGGCAATTTTAGGTGATTTTGGATCATACATGCGATGTACGTTTAGGATCATACATGCGATCCCAAACGTGAAACTTCAACATGTCCCAAGAAAAGTCAATTTCTTCTACCAATTACCTCACACGCCACTTTCTAACGTTCGTTATGGTAAAGGTGAACGATCAATTGCCTTAACTACCCGTTTACCATACAACGATCTTATGTGAAACTACCTTCATATACCGATTGAATTTAATTAATAAGTACCCGCTCGAACTTCGAGTCGAGCCAAAGGTTGCACTTACTACAAATTGGCCAATTTCACGATCCCTTTAAATTACTAAGTAGGTTCTTCTCTGAATTAAGGGCGTATATGTAAGGCGTAATTTATTTTAATCTATTTTCATTTTAAAAATGTTTTGAGTCTGTAGGCTTAGGAGTAAGCATCGAAAATATCGCTTTCTCCTCCGCCGTTATTGGTCGACAATAGGTCTTTTTCTCTTATCACGACGTATCATTGATGAACTGGACGGGCATTCACAACTTCGGATAATTAGATAATCTACCTGATTTTAGGTAAAGGACAACGGATGACTCTAGGTTATTTACGAAGAACTTGCTTTGCCTTTTAGTCACTGCAGGCCTATAATTGTCTTTAATTTTACAAGAGCTTCATTATAAGAGTGGTAGTGCCTATCAAGACATATTGTCACAAGAATCCTATTATTAAAATAATATATATATAACTAAAATTTATAAGAGTAGCAGTCAACAATTATAATTTAACAAAACATATTGAATGTTCTTTAGGTCTGGAGCCAGTGAAAAGACCTTTCAGAGCGAAGAATGTTATGACAAGATTAGAAGCCATGACGGGGCCACTTGGTGCTTTAAAGGAATGCGTTGACCAGAGACTAAGGATAAAGGTGAGAGATGCAGATAACTTTTTTTTTATACATTTTATTTTCGTAACATCCGTAACCTATTTGCTACTTTAGATTTGAATTGATGTAACATCTTATAAAGAGCAACACAATAATTGACTGGCGGGAGGCTAGTTACCTACCTCTACCGACAAAGATGTACAGCCAAGCGATATAGAGTTCCGGTACGATGTCGTGTAGAAACCGAAAGGGGTGTGGATTTTCATCCTCCTAACAAGTTAGCCCGCTTCCATCTTCGATTGCATCATCACTTACCATCAGGTGAGATTGTAATCAAAGGCGAACTTTTACAGAATTTTAAAAAAGTAAATTTAAAACTTCATTGTGTTCTTCTTCAACTTCAATCAATAATGCAGTCTAAGATGAAACTCGTTTGCCTATTCACTCTTGCCTTGAAGTTGTTTAGATTGTAGTGCCAGGAAAAAACAGATTTCGGAAGCGCATTCCACACTAGAAGATAGACAACATTGTAGAGGTCCAAAAAATTAATGTTTACTGTGAAAAATTTCTAAATGTCTTAAGCTGCCGGCGAGACGTTTACCAAAACTACAAAGGCAGTGCATCCTTTGTGTAAGCTGGCTTGCTTCCAACACGGAACTCGGCTGCTGTTAGCAGTTTCTAGTACATTCGACGATCGACGGTACTGCGTCGGATCGCCGTGTGTAATCAATGGTTATGTTAAATTGTGTAATTATTGTGTTATTGGGAACTCTAGCCAATTATCCATATTGTGGAAAATATCTGCCTGCATTTCGGAATCATTATATTTGCCAGTTTAGCGTAAAATATGAGTTATTCTATTCGAGTACCGACGAAACGATTTGTGATATGATTATGCAAAAACTGTAGAAAAGATCCGAAGAAGTAGTCTGAGATAGCATATTCCCCACTTTTTTTATTTAAATATAAGAAATGTTTTGCTCAAACATGTGGTCCCAATTTAGCACAAGCACAGCTACCTTCGGAATTTAAAAATAACATTTTACTCGTAAATAAATTATTAATTCGAGATCAACCTTTACGATCGAATGTGCGCCGAATCGCCGAGTGAGTCAGTGCAAAAGGTCTAGGAAGAGCCTTGTGTGATGCCAGCCGCCAGCCGCCTACGTCACTTGCATCTATTAGTGGCGCTCTGCACATTCGCAGTTCGTCTGCTACGCTGCATTTGCGGACAAAGAATTTGTGTGGAATCTTGAACGTTTCTAATATCATTGCCATCAGGCCGATAGACCTCTGGCTGCGTTTGCGTTACTTTATACAGGATCTTGAATTCTCCTATCACTGGATTGATATTACGTAAATCGCGAATGTTAATTTTTCAGGCAACGTGCGGCATTCTTGTGAATCTTATTTGGATGATTTGTGAATCGAATTTTTTTTGCACCACGATTCGAAGCTGGATTCAACATTTTATAATTTTTGAACTTCGGTCATCGCTAGTAAATATTATATTATCGTACATTTCGCGTAGAATACACTAAACTATAGTATTTACTAGTTGTAATATTTCATTGCTCTCATTTCTAACACTTTTAATTGTTTGTCATTTAAATGTACCTTATTTGTTTCTTATTTTGGTTTTATAGTAGTTTATTTCCTATACAAACATTTTCGCACGTAAGTCCTGTATGATGAAAAATGTTGGAAACTGATTTTTACTTTACAATCTACAGTAGTACACATTTAAGTGCTCAACATTAGATATATGATTCTTTAATATCCATATTATATGTTCTTCCTTTATTGTCCCGTTGGCCTTGTTTTCCTGTTGTACTTTTGTAAATATATGCATACTCAAGTGCTCATCGCAACTCGGTTTACCTTGAATTTTAATCTGAATATTACATCAAAGATTTCTATCAAATATGTTGTATGATATAATACGGGTAGCCGTTGTATAATATTTGTCTACAAAAAGTTGTATCCATTCCAAAAACGAAATTTCATCTATTATATTTCGTTTTTAGAACATTTGTATAGATGATTGAGTTTTTATTTATACTATTAATCGTCAAGTAAAATGGCACTTTCAAAATCTTCTGTTTAATATTGTTTTCACCTATCATTGTGCTGAATTAAACTGAATCTGCGTCATTTTACTGATAAGTCGTGTTCAAAATAATGAATTTCATAGGTTATCATAAACTTCTATTTTACCTTGGTCATCTGCTGCATCTCCCTGAATGCTACTATCAATTATTATCGATAATGCTCATATTTTGCATAATGACGTAAACGAACAGTTTGTTTGTCCACATGAACTAATTTTGTTTTCAATGCCTTCAATGCTTCATTTTCGTTTGCGTCATCTAACGGCTCACCTATTATTTCTTACCAGCTATCATTATAACAATTTTCGCCATAGATTACGTTGTTTTCTCCGATTGGTTTATAAGTTGGATTTACCGTCGACAACTACAATACAACTCGCGAATGGTCGATGAAAGTCCGCTGTTACAGATAAAACAAAGAGAAAGGGAACACGATGGGCGCTTTTGTAGTTCGGGAGCTTGTGGTGAACTGCTTTAAGTTACTTCGTATGGCAGAAGGTAGATCTATGCTCTTGCGCTTTCTACAGATGGTAACCTCTAAGCAGAGCTATCTCATTTTGGGATTAAGCTTAAAAAGAGTTAAAACCCCAACAAGAAAGTCATTAGTATGACTTATCGGTATTTCATCGTATAGTAACTGCGAAGTATCTCGACCATGTTCGCTTTCAAACAAAAACAAAACGCATTATATTCGGCTTAACTTTCAAACAAAATGTGTTTCCATCCAATAGATTAGAAGCTACGATGTCACTGACAGACATGCCAAACTTTTTTACATTAATAATACCATCAAATGGTATTAATTGCTCGATTTTTTCATCATCGCTCGCTACATTAAAATGACCACCAACTCCCGCGCTAATCATTCATGCAGACCATTTCCATCGCTTGTCTGTTTTCAGAGAAATCGTAAATTTAAGTCCATTAGCTACAATCCTACATTGTGCGCTCATAAGTACAGCTTAGCACGTCGCGTCGGCTATATTGTAATTTATGTTCTTAGATAAATCATTTTATCTCATATTTTTAGCTATTCAGATCTGATCTATTACTTGGTTTCAGTAAAATCCTTCTGCATTGTTACTTTGTTCAGAATATCTTCTATCATGGAGTTTATTAAGCGTCTCATAAATTTTGTTGTCTCATAAGTTTTATACGTTGCTTTTTTATTACGCGAAATATTTATAATTGATTTGCTGCAAGACTTCAGTTTTTTGGGAAGTTTTCTTGATCTGTTTTTGGGGGAGGAAAGGAGATGACATGTAAGATAACCTGAAAAGAGCCTAATCTTTTAACATTTGTAGTGGACTATGAAATGACATCATTATCTTTATGTAAAAATGAAAACTTTAAATGAACTTCTATGCTGACATAATAAAAGATCGGGTATAGTGGACTCTTCTCATATTAATCATCAGACATCCTTATAGCTTTGATTTAAATTAAAGTACTTATCATAATTCTTTTGTACCATTATTGTGTAACAATATAATAAATGCATCGACTATTCATCTCTATATCTCTATAGCCTAAACAGTTAGATCGGTCGGACTCATCACGGAGGGTGGCGGTTTGATCTCCGCCCCGTTGGGCTATTGTCGACTATTTGGAAGGGAATGGGAATATTCGTCGTTATCAACCCATATTCGGCTCACTGCTGAGCTCGAGTCTCCTCTCAGAATGAGAGGGGTTAGGCCAATAGTCCACCACGCTGGCCCAATGCGGATTGGCAGACTTCACACACGCAGAGAATTAAGAAATTCTCTGGTGTGCAGGTTTCCTCACGATGTTTTCCTTCACCGATTGAGACACGTGATATTTAATTTCTTAAATTAAATATCATTTAATGGGAATATTGGTCATATTTAAAAAAGATATGGCAAATATTCTGTTTAAAAAAAATTAACTCAGGTACTTTTGTTTAGTAAATAAACCAAAGATTATGACTCTTGTTAAGTTTAAATTGTCGACTGAGTAACAGAGGTGGTGATGCATGTATCGAAAATAATGCGTAAGCTTGTCTCGCAGTTTAAAAATCCATTTACCCGCTCCGGCTTCGAAGGCCGCCGCCTGCCGCCTGTCGCGACTGTTGTTGTCAATACTGCGTGCGACATGCGTGCCGCACGTGGGTACCGACAGCATACAAAACGCAACCCTTACACAATATAGCTGATCTAATCAAATTCATTTAATAACCGACTTCAAAAAAAGGAGGTTCAATTCGAGTCTACGAGTATATTTTATTAAATAGGCTTCGTTCTTTTGACGCCCGCGTGGCGCAGTGGCTAGTGACCCTATTTTCTGTATCCACGGCCGTGGGTTCGATTCCCTCAACTGGAAAGTGTTTTCCAGTGTCTTGGTGTGTATATACATCATATAAGTATTATTACATAAATTAAGAAATATATAGGTACTTCTCATCAAAAACATCGAAACGGTCCGCTTGACCTTGCGAGATTTCGATTTGTTTGATGAGAAGTATATATATTTTTTTTTAATTTTACAGCGATTTTTTATCACAATTCTGATTACATTTAATGATACATAACATTAAATTAATTTCCAATCCAGCTGGATTACAATCTTGTAGAGAGACATAACAAAATATATGTGTTATGATGTATGTTCTGTGAAAACATAAATAATAATTACTTCACCTTATTCACAATGGATAGTTAATAATTATGAAATATATTATGAAATAATTTTATTTATTTAACAATATTTTCAACAATTTTCCTGCTATCGTTACATTGAGACCTTGTGTTGTGATGTTAGTTATCTCATTGCCATTTTCATTCGCGTGCGTGTGTGTGTGTCTGTATGTCTGCTACAGCGTAAGTACTTGTATTTTTTGTATGTGTGCAACAAACAAGGGCCTGCTAGGACGAATCGCGCACGATACAGGCTCACTTCCTGATAGATCTACGTTTATCAGTCATTAGTTGATTTTGGCCGCTCGCCTTGACTTATCGAATGTATCAATAACAAGAATTGATCCAAAGAAAATAAGTAAACAGAGTGGAAATCCAAGAGGTATTAGCGGAAGTCTTGGGTAACTAATTTTCCAAAAATCCACGTACATTATTTTCGACCTACGAGTATATTGTAGGAGTTTTCAATTATTGTAAAGTAATAATAAATTGTATTACAATTTATCAATTATAAGATTCGACAAAAATAATTGATGAATTTCCCATCCATCCCAAATTCCAATTATTTATTTAGGTATACGAGTATAGTTAATAGTTATACTTGTATTCATCAAAAAGTACGTTTAGTATACATATAATCTGAAAACCTAAACAACATTAAATAAATACTACAGTTTTTAATAGACTTTCGAAAAATATAATAATTATTCCAAAATTATTACTCAAGTAAAAATAAAGTTACATGTCGTGACATTAAACGCAAACGCAAGTGAAAAATTTCTTTAAAACTACGCAATAAATAGAATGTGACAGACGATCCAATGCCGATACTTGATTTTGTAAAAATTTTTAGCAATTTTATCCCCCACCTTGAGACGGGCGTTATAAACTTGACGTGTCTGTCTATGGTATCGTAGGTCCAAAACAGATGTATCGATTTTGATTTTAGTTGGTTCAAAATATTCGTTTACTACATGAGATGGATGGTGATTGATCTCGCATTTATAATTTATTGTTGGCGACTTTAATAATTACTACCATAAATAGGTATTGCCATATCAATATGCTTGTGTCACATGATAATATCTTGTCGTTCCGTACATATAATTAAGGTTTTCATTTAATAAGAATTCGCTTACATTACTGCCACTTATATCGTGGAGATGTTATTTATATACAAGAGCAGGTATGTACGCAAATATAGAACGAAGTAGTTTTTTACCCGGTTTTTGCTCTATTTTTTATACTGGCTACTTTGTTAAGAAGTTCACCCCGAAATGTGGCGAAGGCCGGCAACATTCGAAGTGAGGTTACATAGGGTTTTATTGTCTGTATTTACCTACATCCCTTTAAAAGTCGTGTAATTCATTAAACTCTATCCACACGTTCTGATTTCTGTCTGAGATGAGATGAGTGTCTGAGCGTTTTGTAATCGAGCTCGTCCGAAGAAGTAATATTGTCATGTTTATTTCTTCCATTGTGTTTTCTCTGTTGTGTGGTCGCTGGTAAAATTAATAATGGAAGGTCTAACATTAAAAGATTCAGGACATCATGGTACGTTCATAACCCTTCAGGGCGATGTTTGGTCGATGGATTTATAGTGATAGTTTTACAACTAAAATCAGTTAAGTAATTTGCTTTTTCCGTTTATTATTATTTAAAAATGTGGATCAAATGTTGACTTTTAGTGGCATGATTGAGATTGATGAAATTCCAATTCTACTGTACTAAGTTTTCTGTTAGATTTACTGGAATGTCAAATTTTAATTTCGTAATTTTCACTAGATATTAATAGCACTCTTATTATGTGCATGTTACCTTGCGTTATTGAATTAAACAACAAATTAGACACTATACCACTCCGTTTAAGCCACATCACATTAAAACTCGTAATAAAGTTGAATTGTCGGGACGTGTACATAACTTTTAACTTGTTACAAACATTTGGACGAGTTTCGGTTTCATACATCATAGTCTTATTTTCATTCCGCAGGTGTCTCGCTCCAGTTTATGTTCGAGGTTTGTAACTGCAGTTAATTTTGATATTATTATATTTGTGCTTTGTGGAAAATTACCCAACCCTTTTTTAATGTAATTTAGATTGAGCGATTTCCTCACGTTTTACTTTTTTCAATAGAAATATTAGTTACCAGTTGTGGCACTAGTAGCGGGATTGATTTCCGCAATTATAATTAATTATGTAGTAATATAGAGTAATGACAGGCGTCCACAGATCCGAATCGTACGTATCGGACGCATCGCATCAAGCGGATTTTAATTTTTGACGTGACAACGTCTTTTAATTCGATGCAGCCGGCTGCACACTCGAAAAAAGATGACGTCATGCGTCGTTCCCTCGCTCTAGGGTTGGCAACTTTTATTTTTACAAGAAATAAAGCATATTCTCTGGTCTACGAAGATTATTAAACAGTATTTTAGAAAAACGAACATTTTTTTTTCAAAAATGCAACCATTTCATCATTATTTTCTTATGACGTTCAACTTTCGTCAGTAAGCAGACTTTATAGACAACCGATTTTTTTCGTAGCTAAAATCCGTTCGATGCGGATCAGTGGACGCACTTTTATGACTTTCTATACAAAGAATACTAAAATACGCTTATGCAGATCTGTGGACGCCTGCAATTAAGAAGCTGTTATATGGTAGGTACTTACAATCTAGTGAGGATCTCGAGCAATCATTCGTTGACCAATGTATCACTTCTTGCCATTACCTAGAAAGAAAATAATAAGAATGATAACCAAGTTACTTTGAAGGAAAAATTCAAATGTTTAAATAAACATGATTATAACATACGTATTGAAAATCACTTTTAAAAGTCAAACTTTAAGGATCGGTCTAGCGAAGGGTTGCTACGAAGTTTAGGAACTTTATTTCTCATGAAAACTGAAAAAAATACGTTTTACACTTTAATAATTGAGAACCATTGAAACCTTCTACCTCCCAAAGCCACCATGGCTAAAACTCCAAAGTTTCTTTCGCATACTTACTCAATGGCTTGCACTTCATAGATTCATTCATAGATAGAGTACTTCATAGATAGAGTACACTGCCTACCCTGAGGACTCCATTTCCATTTTGTAAGTGTAATTGGCTACCGTAGTTAAATCCTTGTGCACGCCGCATGAGCCGACAAACTTTCAGCTTTTATTAAACGAATGTCTGGTCTATAAATATAACTACGAAGATATAATTGATGTAAACAACAAAGATTATATTGCGCAGGTTTCAGTGTTTTATAATACCTACGTTGTTTTTGTACCGTACAATGAGATATCAAAAGAATTATCTAATAACCTCGACTTTATCGGCCCATCTCCGCCAGTGAAGGTAATTCTACTTAAAAATTAAACCAACACAGAGCTGGCAGTGTTGGGTGTAAAATCGTAAAATAAGTACCTACTGCGAGCACTTTTTACGATTTTCAAGACAGTAAAGTCTAAACTTAATATTTGAAAGCATGTCCTCGAGGTCCTGGGTTCAGGTTTGGGTAACGCATTTACAGAATCAAACATTATCGCCTTAAAATCCCCAACCAGTCCAAGCGTGGTGGGCCTTAGCCGCATACAACAACGTACCTTGGTGTTTCTAGAAAACGTGCTTTTCAACTTGGAATCAGGGTGGTCAAATTACTTCCCTACTCTTTAAATCCTTTCCTAGTCAGAGAAACAAGTCATCTACCTGCTTACGATCGATCATTTAGTTGACTTAGATTCTAAACAATCATGTTTGCGTTTATACCAGACTTTGTTAGTGATTAAAAGAAAAACATAAATAAATAATGTAAATTCTTTCAACCAGACTATCACACTTCTGGATCTAAATTAGTTATCGCGCTGATTATGTACAAGGTTTGTTGGAAAAACACAATAACTACTATAAGGAATTTAATAATAATTAAGTAACCTCTCTTAAAGAAGAGACCATAATACTCAGATAAACTTAGTAAGTGTGATATTCTATTATGTATTCTGTTTCCACGTAAAAAACTGCCTAGTGCGATTTGAAGTTTGGCCTGTATTGCGCACAAGTGTAATATTATGTAAAGAACTAGCTGTGCTAGTTATTGATTCTTCATAATAAACTGAAAGTTAATTCTATCCCCTTGTAAATACCAAAACATGGGGCATAAATCGTCGTCGTATATTTTGACTACGCCAAAATAGTTTCATTTCATTTCATACAGATTTAAACCTGTTTGCAGACCTGAGTTTTAGACATTTCAACTCATTACCCCTCCTGAGAAAAAGGGTTTTTGTGAGTTTAATAATTATAGTCGTAATCTTAATAACCACGTTAACATCTGCTAATGGTCGTTCCAGAGTCAAAACATTACCACCCTACCCGCCAACCTGACAACCCGCGTTGCAGCTTGGTGTATCTAAGCCACCATGCTTCTGCAAATCCTCTTTCATAAAGGGAGAGGTTTACGAGTAGCTCTGAAATTAAAATGGACTGATAAATGATGATGATTGTATGAATTTAATAAATATTTATTAGCGTAGTACCTCAGTACTCGGTAGGTCGGTATGATGCATTTGGCCTCGCGGGTAAACAAACGCTAGATAGCGCTAGACAAAGACGACGCGAGGTCATGAGCGTAGCCTTGCGCGCGTACGCTTCCGCCTGTCGACGCGCACGCCGCACGCGAGTCAGTCTGCGCTCGCAACCCACCGGCGACGGACGTATTTGGCAATACATTTTTAAAATTGAATTGAAATATTTGTTGTAATATTATTTATTTATATACCACAATAATTAAAATACAAGTAGATAATACAGAAACATTTGATAAAAAAAAGGATACAAAAGGCGGCCTTATCGCTTTAAAACGATGTCTACCTTAGACTTAGGAAAACGTATAATTTAATTTATTATACCTATTCTATTTAGTTAATAAAATATAAGTCAGGTAATATAAAATAGAATGTAGCCTGGAAGATTGATATGTACTTTTCTCTCCAATTTGAGTTAGAAGCCTAATAAGCGGGTTTAAGGTCTAGTTGGTTACAATACACTCTGTTAACTTTTGTTTAGTTGATTGACATAAATACCGATTGACTAATAACATAAATCAAAAATAAAGTAATGTACGTTTTACATGAGATGCAGTTAACTCATCATCATGTACAGCAAAGCCCTGATATACCCTATAAGCCCTATAAAAGGCTTAGATTCGTAACACTAATTGACAACATCAAAACACCCAAACAAGTTGTTTATTGGCCTACCAACTTATTTTAGTAGGTACCCCTGTTAGTACCTGATAAACAAGTAACCCCGAACACGGTGGCTTAACATTGAACAAAACTAGACAAAAATTCTGGTAGTAAAATATGTAAGAGAAACAAAACAAAAAATCCGTTTGAATAACTTAATGAGAAAGTAGTTTTATCCGAATAAAATAAACAAAATCCACGAACACGTCTACTTGAAAAAATACAGAATATGCATAAAATTATTTCAGAATTGAGGCTTATGCAAGAGATACCCTAAGAATGACGTTTGTTGGACTTTCCTATATTTCTAGCACTACCTCATTATAGATGAAGACAACAAGAATTATATAACACCTTAGAGATTCCATTGGCTGTTTACTATTTAGCTAATCCAATGGAATTTACGTTCGAGGCAGGTCCGCATTACAGTCCATCGCGATAACTGCATAAACTGCATCTGAAATTGTTTCAAAGTAGTTCCGACGATAGCGTGGGTCGACTCGAGGTTAATAGATGTATGAGCTATGTCCAGACGCGGTTATGTGTCGCCCTGGAGGAATCCACCATGCAAAACAGACTCAGTGAAAACATATTAATAATTCATCATTAGCCTATTTTAATGGCTGACTCTTATGCCCGCTCTTCACGTTGGCCAATACTTTGGCGAATATGTATGTACCACCAACTTTTCTGAGTCGGTACCTAAAACTGGAACTAATGTCGTGGCGGTTGTCATTTTGCAAAACATTATATTAAAAGCGCGACAACAGCGCCACCCTGACCGGGCCTGATAAGATTGTGGCACTATAGTGCGGGTGTTAAAACAACCACAATGTTGGCCAACGTCAAGAGCAGGGATTAGATTCATTAAAGTCCGGCCGCTCAGAGATTTTGTTTCTGACACCTGTAAATGTCAATGAGATATTAAAATATCTTTTATTAACCTTGATAACAATAAAACATTAAAAATTTAATAAATATGCCAACTTACATAAACGTATTAATTTTGGGTTAAAATTATTTACAATTAATTAACAAATATTAAAAGGTGACATTGACAGATGTCAGAAACGCAATCTCTGAGCGGCCGGACTTTACGCAGCCTCAATGTGGCTTGGTGATGATGATTGATTCTATAACATCACTGTCGTGATCACGGCTTAGCGTGTTCTTCGAGCCACCACTACGAGGGTATAAGACCACCAACCATCTAGATCAGTGCCAGGGCACGAACCCGGAAATCAAGATCTGAAGTAGCCTTTAGACCAACCAGGTAGATCATTAACAATAATATTAATTAAATAATCAAAAAGACCACTATCTAAAAAAATAATAGGATATCCGGGACCATGTCATTATCACAAGACTAATCTAATATATTTCATAGGTTGATTACACTGACGATTTATACTGTTGATCATGCTAAAGAATTAGACATACCTAGGTCATCACATCTGCATGTCCTATTAAATAGTAATTCATAGAAAAATATCAAGTCAACTAGACACCGATTTCATTTCTCTTTTATAATATACTCTCGTAACTGCTTATCCATTTCTGTAATACCACTATTACCGGACAATATAATTGAAATTACTCAAATTACAGACTTCCTACAATTTTCAACTGTAAAGTAAATAATGTATAATTGGATTAATGACTGGCTTCGACGATATTGGTGTAATATTAAAGTGCTTTTTTAAAGGACGAAGTTGTAATAATTACCCCATTTGACACGCTCACTTTATAACTACCTTTATCTCAGATTTCATTCTATACAAATAAAAAAAATTGAATTCTAATTTTGTTTTAATAGATTTTGCAATTTGCAAAAGTGTACAAAAAAGGTGTGTGTAAAAAAAACTATTTCCCAAAATTGTGATCTTTCCTTCCGGCTAATTTCTGAAACGGCTTGGCCGATTTTTACTGGCAGATAACTCATGTTATAAAGAGTAACATTGGCAATAATTCATCACGCGGGAACGGAATCTACGCGGATGGAACCGCGAGGCTTTGGGTAGTATAAAAATAAAATAACAAAAGAATCCTTCGTATATATCTTGATGCGTTAATTAAATACACAAAAGTCGTGAATATCTCGTTAAATACCACGGAAGCTTTACTTAATTGAGGTTGCAGTATGCAGATTTCAACAACTTATACGGAATGCCAGAATCTAAATTGATATAATGTAGCTTAAAATTTAGAGGACGAATATCCAGACAAAATATGCGATTACTATTTCCGGCTCCTTCTGATTATTCCTTTCTATATGCTACTAGTTGAAGTATGGTACAGATGGCCATACTTAATGGTATGCTCTCTTTGAAACTTTTTTGAATTTTTATTTTTATCGTCGTATATTTTTCATTTCATAATCTAAAGAAATCTAAAACCAGCATCCTAGTCTATGCGTTTTGGAGCTGCTATACAGATGCACGTCGTAACTTTATTGTTTTACCCCTGAGGGTGAAAACCACTTTTGATAGATTCTAGTCCTACCCTCAAAAGAAAACGTCAACCTGACGTCAGCCCTAGAATCTTTTAGTATTGTTCATAAGATATAGATAAGGCGAAGATTAGAGGAGTGTCGTGTGGCGAGGTCTCGGCGGAGTCAGTGGGTAAAGGTCAATGTTGCCGTGTTGTCGCTTTATTGACTCAACAACGGCTTTGGATTTTTTCCGTGAGAGCGCTAACTACTGTGACATTGGTCATAACTTTGACGGTCACTATAACAGAACGCCTTGACGGAGGCTTCAATTTCTTTGATAAAATTGTGTATGTTATCTGTATACCCATGTAGACTGGCTGCATTTTTAATGGCTAAAGCGTAGAATAGATTTAAGTAATTATGATTCAAAATCATTGGAACATCAGAAGGTAATAATTTAGCTAGACGATTAGATGAATATTTGTTAGAAAATCCTTTCGTCACTTCGATTAGCTTACATACTTTACATTACTTACAATAGCCTAATAAAAAATTAAGTTTTCTATTAAATAAACGGTCTCCAAATCTATCTATCCGTTTCGTGGCTATGCTACAGACTGACACGCAGATACTCATACAGCGACATTTATAACATAGCTCTTTTACGTCGAGGATTAACAAGCCCTAAATTTCAACGATTTTCTGAAATCCGAAGTTCTTGACTACAGTTTTTGTTTGGAGTTGATGGAGTAGTTCTAGAGACTATTGTCGCATCTACCCCCAAACGTAGTTTACCTTGGGAAAATATCTAAAAGCATGCCTAATATTGTTTAAAAAATGTATTAAATTTTTTCTCAATTTATTTACCGAATTTACTAGAGAAAATGAAACATTTTTTTGTTATTTAATAGCGCCTGAAAGAAATCATTATTATCAACAATCGTCGACCTTCGGCGCCAAATCGCTTTGCATTGTGCACCGAAAACCAATGAGGAAGGAAGGCGAGGCGGAACCATCAGCCGTGCATAAACATCTCCCGCAAAAAACAATCCGGAATCAGTACTGGCCGACCTTCGGGTGGTACCGGAGAAGGCCGGGCCCTTTATCCAGTGATATTAAACTAGATTGATAACAGCTCGAGTACCCAGACAAGGTCGCGGCCCTAAATCGATGAGTAAAGGTCAATGTTATCGAATTGTTGTTATTGTATAAGAACGAAAGAACGCGTGGAATTTAATTTATTTCAGACTAGCAGACGCCACGCGGGTCCACCCGCGACAATCTTTACTCTGAATATTAGTATAGATTACAAAACATGTATATTCTTTATCACCAACTTCAATAGTTATTGTTTCCTCATGCAAATTGTTTTGCCCTTTACTATTTATTATGCTATTATATCCTGCTAGTCTCCCGATTTCACCTGCTCTAAAGTCATTTTTCATCAATGTATCTAAAAATTACTTTCATGTGTAAATGTCCATCACTTATTTAACCGCCTTAAAGTTATTTTTTTTTTCAATCTTACCGGTAATTCCAGAGATTAACGCATTCAAATAAACAACTAAAATAAACATTATATTACTTTAGCTTTACTATATTAGTATAGATAATTATGTATGTTTGCAAGAAATACAGGCCTCTGGGGTAAACCCGTATTTTTTGAAGGACAAACACATTCGCAGCTAATGGACTAGTGTCGTATTTATAAATACTTAATGACTAAAACAGTTCGTCAAAGCTGAAATGATTCAACATTTTAAATGACTAACATTTTTTTTTACTAGATTGCTCTTTCTTCTTGTTCTTTGGTAAACGTAGTGCAGTGGTATGCGCGGTGGATTTACAAAACGGAGGTCCTGGGTTCGATCCCCGGCTAATTAGTCCAGGTATAGCTGGTGGGAGGCTTCGGCCGTGGCTAGTTACCACCCTACCGGCAAAGACGTACCGCCAAGCGATTTAGCATTCCGGTACGATGCCGTGTAGAAACCGAAAGGGGTGTAGATTTTCATCCTCCTCCTATCAAGTTAGCCCGCTTCCATCTTAGACTGCATCATCACTTACCATCAGGTGAGATTGTAGTCAAGGGCTAACTTGTAAAGAATAAAAAAAAACGGGTAACTTTAGGTGAACTATAAACTGACTGATATATCAACACGCAGTTCAAATTGCCGGGGCCAGCGTCATGTAAAATTACATACGACGTAGGTATATTTACACAGTACGGATTTTAGGATTTTTTTTTAAATTTAGCTCTGTAAGGTTATCAAAAAATCAGAATCTAATGCAAAGGAAGTCTTACGCAAGTTGCTTATAGGCACAATTCACTGATATAAATAATAAATTAGCGTAAAAATAGAGCTTTTGGCGTAAAAAGTACGCGCTAATTTTATTAACTACTATAGATCTTAAGCACAACAGATTTCCTCCTTTTTTAGGTGAGTTGCTATGTTAGTTAAGAAACCAGATATAATAGCGTTTAGCCAAAAATATGCCTTATGACATATTAATTAACAGAATATTTCCTCGCATAACCATAATAACAATTGGTTGCACAAAATTGATTGTTTAATTAAATCGATACGAGGCTCGAGCGTGAGGCAAAAAGTACGGAAGTCACGGCTTATGAGTGCATGGTATTAAGTCATTGCCAATACTCTCTGGCTGTTTCCATAACAACGAAGTAGGGCTGATTTACTTTCAAACTAATATAGACGTTGTTGTGGTAACAATACAGTCAAAAATTCTGTTGTGCTAAAAATTTGAGGGGTGAGTTTTCTTGATATTTTTTACATCTCAACTTAATTTTTATTGATTAGCAATGTCAATAATTGCTCTGAGTTCTTAGACGAATGAATAGAGTATAATCCGAGGTTCAAAAGAAAAACCAAGGGCAAAGTTATTATTAATATAATAAAGTTATTATAATATTTTATTAAAATTATTTTAATTGCCACTATTTAGGTCGCTGCACTTGAAAACATTTGTAATTTCAATATAAAATTATAAATAAAATATACCTAATGTTTTTTTATGCAAGATAGGCTCGCGTTTGACCATGTTCTCATCTGATGGTAAGAATAGATATAGTCTAAGGTGGGACACGCTTGCCTTGTATTTAAATGATACCCAAATTAGAAGAATCAAGAAATACAGACTTGGGAAGGGTATTCCAAACCCTAGCCGTGCGTATGAGAAAAGAAGAAGCAAAGCGTTTTGGTACTATTCCTAGGAACATCAACAACATAGAGATGAAAACCCGATCGATATTTGTTGAGTTAAGCATATACATATTACAACAGCTAAATGACATGAAGGAAGTGGATCAAAAACGATTTGCAAAATTTAACGATTAAGTTGATGATTTGGACACAAGACATAGACAATAAACCTTGTTTTTACTGCCGCTCGTTGTAGCGATCTAGCTGGATTACCTCAACCAATGTCACCGGACAAAAACGATCTGTAACAGCTGCCCGTGACCGTGGATGGCCAAAACCGAGAACAGAGGTTAAGGATATTGGGCGCATTCCCAAAAATAATAGCTATTTAGGTTGTACTAACACTATTTTGCTATATGAGGTTTTCATTTGGCTAACGTCTCGGAGAACACAATTTTTAATCTTTATTCTGTCTGAAATATTATTTTTAAGTCATTATGAGTGACCCTCTGACCTCTGAGACTTATTTCGTTGATGAAGAATGAAAATCGTAAATGAAATAACTGAAATTCCCAAGCGTCGGCATACAGGCCAAATGATCGGGGGTTTTAAAGGATTCAAGAAATTAGGGTGAAAGCACATTATGAACGTAATATGCGCCAATGAATTAAAAAGTAATGTAATATTATCGAAAAAAAAATGACGTCACTAAATAGCTATAGTCATTGAGGTAATCAAGCATGCCGGATTACCCGCGCCAATGTCACCGGACAAAAGTGTTATAAAAACAAAACTGTAGCAAGTGTCCGTGACCGTGGCTCGCCGAAACCGAGAGTGCCGGATCTGGAACACTGACTTGCGCAAGCGCACCCACCGTATTTGCACGCGGCCGCGGGGCCACGACCTCGTCGCTTATATCGCATCTTCATTTAATCACATACCCCTAGTATGTGATTAAATGAAGATGCGATATAAGCATGCGCTAACGCATGTGTTAAGAAAATAAACAATTTTCACTTTCAATTATTTGAATTATTAATTGATTATGAAACACGGCTAAAACTCACGTGATATTAGGTCGGAGTATGCCCGACCTAATATCACGTGATATTAGGTCGGGCATACTCCGACCTAATATCACGTGAGTTTTAGCCGTGTTTCATAATCAATTAATATGAATAATACTCACGATAGTTTAAATTCTAAAATATTTGAATTATTGTTAATTTGGAAGCATAGATCATTTTGAGACAGATTGCGTCATTCATACAGATTTGTTACGGTTTGTAATTTTATATGGACTTTCGTTTGACAGTCAGAACTTTTGTTTTTAGGGTGTCTGAAGAAGTACGAGCACATAACACCTAACAAGAGAATCGTAGCGAGTTACAATTCTTTTTTGTTAAGCGTATTACGAGTATATAGACGACTACGAATTCCAGAAAACAAAACTTTGTGTTACGTTTGTGAACATCAAAACTTACTCTAAATCAAAAGATGGATAATAGCTGTTATATCAAAAGCTCAGGTATGTTAAACTAAGCCATAAAAGTTAAGATATCTTGGTAGTTATTTCTGAGCGGTGTCAGATAGAAGTCAGCGGTGCGTCTAGCGATGATCAAAGAATCGTGGCCTAACTTGTGTGATGCCTGTCGTGCTCCTGCATTAAAGTCGAAATAGCCGGCATCACCTCGCGGATTCCTTTGTTTTATATTTAACATTGACCTTATGGATGTGACTCATGGTCTGCCTAAATAAAAAAAAAAAATTTAACTTTCTCGTTTTCATCTCATTGTTACGAGTTTCTTTTATGATCCCGTATTTTATCGTGTGTTCCAAATGTTGCTATATAAAGCATTTCAATCTAGAAGAGGTAATCTATCAATTCTTATTATTAACAAAACTACTCGGAAAATTTTCAGGACTTATGTGATCTATATAATAAACGTTAGCTTTAGAGTATTAAAGCTTTGTAAAAACTGATTCATGTGTCTCTTTTGATGTCATAGCTGTTTACCTCACTCAGAATCATTCCTATTTCGAATAAGTGTAACAATCGGTGAGCTGATTTTTTAAATTACGCATTAATGTCTGCATTTGGATGTTGTAATATTAGTGGTGCACAACGTAATAGTAGTTGTAATTCTAAACAAATTTAAAGAAACAGGTTCGCTTTATTAGCAGTGAGTGAGTAAAAAGCCGATAATATCATACCTTCACCTTAGCTACTACTCTACGCTTCCGCGTGCCGCGCGTCACCGTTCACTTTCACTGCGGCGACGTGGTGGGACTGCCTGACTTAGACACGGTAGCAACCAGACTCACTTTTCAAAAATATACCTTATTATGTAAGAAATAAAACACAATTTTCAAGGTTGCAAGGTTTAAAAAATTTTCGAGTCACTATGCTCGTATACAATAATATCCTCTACTTCATGTTTGGTTAGGTAAGGCGCAATCTCGTTTGGTGCTTTAAGACTCTGAAGGCCGTACGCATTGGCTCTATCGTTGTTTACTTTCTATAGCGGTCAATGGTCAATGTTTTTGGCATTTCGGTTATATATTGGCTCTGGTTTATTCAAGGTCGGGTTTTTTATTACTATGTAGAGGTAGTGTTCAGATTCCATAGTAGAATTATATTTTGAATTTTGCACCTTTGTAGAAAAAGCAGTACAAAGGTGTAGTAAAAGTAAAAATCCTGTTTAGCAAAAATAAAAAGTACCTACATATTGCTACGGCAAATACTTCAAAAATTAAAGTGATTTCATTGAGTGATATTTGTGACTATCTGAGACCTTTGTCTGAGTTTTTTCATTTCCTGGAGCTTACTCATATATTTCTCTCAATAAAAATATTTAGCCAGCATTGTTGACATGTCAAAATTGTCCTCTTATAATCATAATTTGTTTTCTTTAATCGCCTTTAACCACTTTGCGAAATACGTATTGCATTTACATTACGAATAATTGACAAGAAAGAATGATTTATGAATATTCCTCATCCGAGGACCTTGGCTCAAACATTCTCTATCGGTTACTGTAACCTCAAACTTTGAGCTTTTTTGACTTCTGTAATTGAGTCTTTCTTTTAACTTTCAGTTCTCACTTATTTTGTCAAGAATTTAAAACATGTTTTCTTCTTCTTTCGCTTTTTCTTTATACATTCTTATATGCTTGTATCTTTGTTTTCAATGACTCTTTCTGTAATCTATTGCTTTATTTTTTTTTATTTTTTAAGTGGCTTAATGTTTATATATTCAGGGCTATAAAGCTACAAAAATAGATCAATCTTATGCAACATCAAGTATGTTGGTTTCATATCAAAATTGATGTCATAATATTTGTTTTTAAGACTCATGCCTAGGATTTCTTCGTCAAAGATAACCATATGCCCAGCTAATAGATTTATATTCACATCTTATTTTATTTCTTCTAAGCCGTCAGTAATTGTGGTTGCAAATGGCGGCGTGCCGGCGCAGCGCGACTTGCATATTTTGTACACTTTCTCTTGGCACTTGAGCTCGTGAGAACGTGACGTGTGGACCAACTGGCTTCTATGTTAAAACCACTAAAATTCGCTTTCTGACCTAACTGTAATTGGTTTTGGTGCTTGATACTATATTTTCCAGCTCCAGCAGTGGCTTTTATCCTTTTGCATGTTGGAACATCCTATGGTAATTATAATCAGAGGCAAGTTTAATTGAAATATTGTCTAACTCTAAGTTATTTGATCGTTTTCTAGAGAACAATCCATTTAAGTAAGATAATCGTTTTCAAGTTTTCTGGCGCACTTTTTCAATGTGACAAATACCATGCAATGTATAAAATACTTCTTAACATTGTACTCTTTTGATCTAAACAATACTATAAGAGAAGTCTTGTGGCTAGTAGTTCTACTTTAATAGGTCTGATGACGATCATTATCACAGCTATTACCAATTAAACTCATAGACTCATCAAAACATTAGTGTCTTCTCATTAAACAGTCTGTTGACTCATTCGGAAGCTTCTCGTATGTTACGATTACTTCAATGGCGATCCCTTTACCTTGTTAGCAGTTCAGTTATCTGGATAGCCTTAGTTAGTGCACTGCATTATGAAACAAACACTTTTTCCTTACGTTCATGGTACTTACTATATATAGGCTGAGTACAAACTGTAGACAGTTGAATTTAATTTAAAATACATAACTTTAGTACTGTACTACTATTGAGAAATATGGGAAGTTATTATCGAAGCCAGAAACAAAGCGATTCAGAATATAGTAATATTGACCTGAACTTATTACTAAGCAGGGGAAGTATATTGACCTGCAAAACAATGTGTACAAAAACTAATTTAAATAGTGATGTTGTAAAGATATATTTGTTAGAATATGCTTTTCCACAATTAATAATATTGAACTGCGATTGCTAATTGTTATTTATCGATAGTCGTTCTTTTTCAAACTAAACCATTGTCTTGCAAGATTAAAAAAAAAAACAATCGCATCAGTAGATATTTGGCTAGGACGCTAAGTCTATAAACAGTACTGAATACATTTTGTATTTATTCACGTAGTTCGAAATGACGTACTGTCAATCCATCGATACCTTTTTGGGATAATGCCACCTTCTTGCACCTGTTCGCTCTTGATCATTGTAATTTATTTTCCTGTCCTTTTTTGTTTGTAGGTACAGTAAAAAGGAAAAACGAAATTGAGTGAATTATCCTTTCCTTGTACCAAAACATTTTTTTTTCTCGCAAGTCGCAAGAGTAGATTTTAACACTGAAGTTAATTAAATAAAAAGATAATCATTAAGTAAATTTTACTCATTGCTCAATCTATTGGAATTATTTTTAATAAATTTGACTCATTTGTGCAGAATCCATTTCTTATTTTATTGCACACTGTTGTTGCCTTATTATAAAAATTGCATTTCCTAAAATACCGTTTAATAGAAGTTCTATCTGACTTTGAATTATACTACAGTTATTATATAGTAAAAGATAAAAAAAATTAACTAAAACGAGGTCAATCAAAGTACTTTTAAGATAAACATCATTTCAATTCAGTTGTACTTTGACTCCAGAGTACCTTCTGTACTTTGACTTCCAAACAACTGGAACAGATTACGTAATAAGACACGTTTATTACGCAATCATATCATGAATTTTTGTCCTCGACAAACAAAACTAGCCATATCATCAATCAAGATGAGATGTCCATAGAACAACGAACGTTCGGTGACGAGTTTGTACTTGAAAAGGTACACTCAAGGTTCTGTCTATCGATTACACGAGCCCTTAGCCCTATCGTTAATGATTACACACACACTCAACGGAATAACTTGTTCAAAGAAAAACATACTCAAATGTTATTGGTTTTCAGTTTATATTTAAATGTAAAGAAACAAATTGAGGAAATACACGAAGATATAAATTCAAATGGAGGTCGTATGGTGATTTAATTTGTAGGCTATTGTCGATAATGTTATTTTTGTTATTTGGTCCATGACTGTTATATAATTTGCTTGTCTTACGTGTTCTTTCTTAGATGAATGCAATGATGTATACATATAAGTACGTGTGATAGATTTTCAACAAACTAACATTTTAAATGCGTTTTCAAAATCAATTTTGTAATATTAAAAAAATTTTAACAAAAACTTTTTGATGATGATAAATTTAAAATTTTCCCACTTCGCCCGTACGATATGATTTTAAATAATTGAAACCATGGTTGTAAATTAAATTGTAATGGATTAAGAGGATTTCTAGTCATACAGATTTTTTTATCCCACATGGCATTCAGTAACCGCTGTGATGACTGAATTTATGTCTGAAAAATTAACTTATAATAACTCACAAACACAAACATATAACTCAATTACTATTTTTATCAGTACAGAATATATTTGCTCAGAATCCTGCACACAATCTCGGACCTACTCCCTTCGGAGGCCCAATCCAATCTTTGCCTTGTCTAGACCGCACGATGTGTATTTTTACAAGAAAGTATTAAAATAGATTTTGTACTCGTATTATAATTTTATTAGGGTTGACAACTAACTTTGGCTAAATAATATAGAGTTTACACATTTAGCATAGCATAGTAAGGCAAGTTTTACCTTTAATTAACTCTTAGGACAAGCGGCGTCAGTGATATAGGAAAAAACTTTTATAGATATTCTATAGTCGGAAGACGATTTAGTTATAAGCGTAGTAGCAAATTGACACCCGTATATTAAAAACATTGCATCAAGATTTAATATAATTGTCATTTACATGATGATCTATACTAATATTATACTTCAGTACTGATATTATAAAGAGGAATGATTTTATTGTTTGTTTGTTTGTATTGAAAAGACTATGTGGATGAAACCGCGTGGCATCTGCTAGTAATTTATAAATTTGCTTCAGCTTTGCCAACGAACAGTTTTGCTTAACACAAAGGCGTCTGTCTGTACACCAGCCACTGCAACCAAACCCAAACCTGATTCGGAAAATAGAATATCTATACCACATTTAAAATTTACACTATACCATTTAAGACTGCATTATCACTTAACACCAGATAAGATTGCAGTCAAATTCTACCTTGTCATTCTCTAAAAATTAACTCTAAGGTTTTTTTTATTACAAAAGGGCTGGTATTATACAGTACATAGTAGAGATTTTGACCTTCGTTACATGGAAAGTTTCAACGGAGCGTGTGTTACTCACACACACTATGTGTTGGTATTTCCACGCCTCAGTTACCTTTTAACCTTGCTATGTATGCTGCGGTGTTGCATTCAATGGAATAATTAATAAAAAAATATATTCAAAAGCTTACTTCAAAACCTTTGAAGGTAAGCTATTACTTGGCGTGTGCACACACTCACACATAATACATACACACACATAGTACATAAGTTACGGCAAAAAGTTATAGAATCAAAATCCTACATAAAATAGACTAACCACCAAGCCTTCCCCCTTTTTAACATGGCGGCTTATATATGAGTTAGGATCTTGGAAACATGGATTTCAGTTCCACTGAGCATCTCCACTGAGTTTTATTTCTTAAAGTATAATCCTTATTTTTCAATACGAGGATAAAACCTAGCCTATAGCCTTCCTCGATAAATAGGCTATCTAACACTGAAAGAATTTTTCAAATCGGACCAGTAGTTCCTGAGATTAACGCGTTTAATCAAGCAAACACTCTCCAGCTTTATAATATTAGTATAGATAGCTAGTTCTGTAAAGTGCACAAGTGAAGTGGAGTGGAAATTAGTAAATTACCTATACCTACCTGATCAGCATTTTACGCCCTTATCACAAAAGTTCTAAAATACATTATAGTGTTTTATATTATTCAAATTTTCGTAAATAGGTATAAATTAAAGTATGAAGGAATTGAATACATAGTTTCAAGACATGTTTCATCCCCTTCTATATTCACTTTTGCGGCAAAAGCACGAACGACTGCAGGACATACGCCTTTTGTAGGGACTTCCAAACATCACGATACTGAGCCACCTGCATCCAGCGAATCCCTGCGACTCGCTTGATATCGTCAGTCCACCTGGTGGGGGGTCGACCGACACTGCGCTTTCTAGTGCGGGGACGCCATTCCAGCACTTTGGGACCCCGACGTCCATCGTCTCTTCAAACTATGTGCCCCACCCATTGCCACTTCAGCTTCGCAACTCGTTGAGCTATGTCGGTGACTTTGGTTCTTCTGCGTATCTCCTCATTTCTGATTCGATCACGCAGAGATACTCCTAACATAGCACGTTACATCGCCCGCTGTGTGACTCTAAGCCTTCTTATGAGGCTCATATTTAGCGACCAAGTCTCGGAACCATAGGTCATCACTGGCAACACGCACTTTTATCTTCAGGCACAATAAATCTAACAAACAGGCGGACAGATAGACTTACTTTCACATTCATCACTAGTATGAATGGCAGCCCTAGTGCAGCATTGGTAGAGACATTTGGCTTGGAGTGGCAAGGCGAAGGGCGCCGGGCTCGGCCCAGCGCTCGGCGGACAGCCGACAATGTGATGCAATTAATGTTATCATATCGCTACATGGTACTCGCTTGCTGATTATGAAACGCGGCATTTTTTAATTGTAACGTATTTATGACGTGCAAACTGTATGTTTGCCTAATTAATCCTAACTTTATTTCCTGCAACGTAAAAGAATGGTGTTCGAAGTTTACCGCACTCATTGCTTGGCATACGATAAAAATGATCGTGTGTGAACATTGTGACCAACACACCATCAGTTTTATCAGATATCAAGTCGTTAGTGCTGCAAGCATGTGGGCTTATTGGTTGGTGGATGGATACCTCAATGTTTAGTTATGTAAGTATTTGTATGTAATTAATAGAATGAATTTTGAAAAACAAAAATTGAAATTGAATATTATAATATTGATAAAAATTGAATATTATAATATTTGATATTAATAATTATTATTATAAACGAGCAACAGTTGAGTCGGCTTAGACAAACTTGACGTATCGAAAGTGCTTGTAAATTAAGCCTACTTGAAATAAATGAATTTTGAAATGATTTGCTATATTGATGGTAAGTGCTCCCCTAGGTACCTCGGGGAGAACGTTAAGCCGTAGATCCCATTAAAGATCATTTTACGGGGGCCTTTTGGTAGTGATTATTACACAGTCACGACATTGTCACCCTAAAACCGCCAAATCGCATTGAATAGTGTCATGGGTCTCAGCTATTACCAGTAGAGCTTTTTGTGAGAGAGCTCGTTCGGGGAAGCACTATCGCTAAACTTATTTCTGCAGCATTGCTGTGTTTGTGTTTTGGTCTAAACTGCAACTTTGCCGATGTAATTACAGGCACATGAGGCAAAGCACTCACACCTCTAGTTGATAGACATAGGAAATGTTCCTAGCATG
The DNA here is from genome assembly GCF_947172395.1 of Bicyclus anynana. Classification (NCBI taxonomy): domain Eukaryota; kingdom Metazoa; phylum Arthropoda; class Insecta; order Lepidoptera; family Nymphalidae; genus Bicyclus; species Bicyclus anynana. The sequence goes on along the minus strand of NC_069086.1, from coordinate 18,571,959 downwards.
CCGTGTCAGGCAATGTTATGTTTATAGGCGATAGTTTTCTACCTTCTATCAGGCAAAAGACAAAAGCTTCAAAACATTATAGATATAGGCCCAGTAGGCTAAAAACCAAGCTGATTAAAATGAACTTATAACCCGTTATATTTGCAACTAGGCCCGCGACTTCGTATGCGTGTAATTGAGTTAATCACAAATTCTATAGATTTTTCCGAGATAAAAGTAGCCTATATGTTACTAAATAATCTCTTTTATCATTAAAAAATCCATTCAAAGATTAGGCTATAACTAAAAGCACTTTTAAGTAAACGTTATTTCTTTTTTCTTTCACTTGACAAAATACAGTTATTAGAAAATTACAGACATACACTTCAATTTTATTTATATGTATTGTTGATACAACTATTTATCAATCTACTCGTAATGCATAGTGTGTTATCCTTGGCTCGCTACGCAGCAGCGAGCAGGAAGTGTTGTGTTGTGCTAACACAACACTCACAACAACAACAGGCGGAGGACATTCGCGCGTTATCACGGAGGTCAACGATGATTGGTTCAGATAACGGTAATACTATTGATACATTGGAATTAAATATATTAGCTATAATCGATTTAATTATACTCCGCTGAGCCGATGGATGGGTCCTAAGGTGCTGGAATGGCGACCCCGCAGTGGAAAGCGCAGTGTTGGTTGACCCCCCACTAGGGGGCCGATGACATCGAGCGGTTAGCCCGCTGGATGCTTGCTTGCAATTTCGTGATTAATATTTACATTAAAAAATCATAATGTTAACTTTATAATCGTAGAGTAAATATGGTTTGCTATTTTTTTTTAGAAAATTCGCGATATTGTTATGAAAACAAGATTATTCAAAGGGCGATTAGATAAAGTATGGAACATTCCATTCACATAAATAACACTTGTACAAATACTGAGTTAACTGTTGCCAATAATAAATATATCAATTTAAATGCAGGAACTGAAAAGTGAAAAATAAAAAGGAAACTTTTTTTAAGATCCTGAGTCGGACTGTGAAATGAGATTTTCTTTTTTTTTTTAGAGAAATCCAACTGCAATCTGGAGTTGGGAAGTTGGTGGTGTTACATCACTTTACCTCAGAAGCATATTGGACAGTCGGTCCCGGTCATTATCATTAGCAACTGATAGAGTCACTTTATAAGCCGGCCAACCCGCATTGAAGCACAGTGATAGGTCTAGACTCTAAATTACCTCTCCTTTTATAAGTTTCCGTCCAACTAGTCGTAAAAACTGATACTGGAATTCATAAAATATATTGTAGGGACTCGTCTAGGAAATCATTTACACGCTATGTGTCGAATTGAACTATTATATTCTCCTTCTAAATCGGACCGCTTTCTGGAACAAATTCGCTCACTTTGCCCGATCTTGGGCATCCGACTTCTTGATTGGCTCTCATGTCAGCGCTTACAACGTCAAGCCAGTGCTTTTTGGGACAGCCTCGGAGTTTGTTAGTCCCAGGGTCTCAAATTCAACTACTATGCATTTTATAAACAAACTGAAACCCCTAACTCGATAAATGTTAGCGGAGTGTCGATGGAGTGTCCAACAGGCAGGGCAAATGATCTGTCGGTGAAGTCCGGTTTCAGTTATAAATTCGGACTCAACTGCGATTTCTATAAAGGTGGAGCTGTTGAGACTTCTATTTGTTGGTCGGCACATGTCATGCACATGTCGCGCAAGGTACATGTGACCTTAGGCGAGCGGCGTGGGCACTCGTCCCTACACCTGCCGCGGTAATTGTGCATGTCCCGGCGTTGATTGTAAAATTGCATCTCAATGCTCTTCCTACAGACGCGTTCCCACAGCGTGCCACGGGGCCGAGGTGATGCAATATATTCGTGTATAGGGGTTATAGTATAGCAAGAGTGTTTTATGGCGAGTGGCAGTATACACAGATGGCCGAACGCATGGGAATTCTTAATAAGAAATTGCGTATACGCGTGATCTTGATACTGCGCCGGTGACGTATACCTCCAAAATTTAATAAAAATGTAACGGGGAAATGTATAAACCAAAACGCAATCCACGCAGACAAAGTCGCGGGGGTTCGCTCGTATTATTAAGCAGAAAAGTTCGTTTGTCTGTATGTATGTTTAAAATTCCTAATCTCTGAAACAACAAGCCGGATTACAAAAGTTATTTTTGTATACGCCGGACTCCTAAGGAGTCTCGTACTCGTAATTAAGCTCCTAAAGGAGTAACATGCTTAAATTACTTCTATAGAAGCTTAATTATTTAGGAGCTTAAGACATTGTAACAGGGAAATTGTATAACAATCTGTTCTTCAAAATAGGAAGGAGTTTCCATGAGAACAAAGTTGCGGGCGTCCACTGGTTAAGATTATAAGAGGAGATCGGTAGAAGTAGTATGAGCCTACGCCGTTGAAAAAGTTCGTTGCTGACACGCGGATGTGTAATCGTGCGTGCGGGGAAGTGAGGTGCATCAGTCGCGGGGTTTTCATCCATCGCTACATGCCCCCCGGACCGCGCGGACCATCGGGAGTATTACGAACGAAGTTGCCAAGCTATAGCAATCAGCACCTCACAGTTCGCTCGTGACGCCGCGGTGACGCCGTGACGCCGTGACGTGACGCCGCCGCGGGTGTATGCCCTCGCCCGCGACCTTGCTCGGAACAACTTTCCACCCGGAAAACATTGAGCCATTTTTATCACCCGCCGGCGCTCTTGGCTGCTTTTATGCGGGTGCCCTTTTTTGGACCTTGTTTTGACTTGTGTTTCATATACATTTATATTTCAGTTAATTAAGAATTGTTTGTTTGTAAATATTTAGGTGGGAAATTTTACTGAAATTACTGTGTAACAATAAAATTTTTACTTTATTTTATTGACAGCTAGATTTTCAATTTGCGCCATATTTTGCTATTATTTTTAATTTTTTTGTTATGAATTACGAGTATTTAGTATTTAAATATTTGTATATTTTACATTTTATTTATCACCGACCTCAAAATAGGAAAGGTTTTATAAGATTGACGCGTGTGTCTCACTTAAACCTCTACAATTACAATTATTAGTAGGAAAAGTGTTAATGTTTTGAGAATATAAATTGCGTTAATTCATCCATAGATCGTGGCGGACCTCATAAACGTCCTCGCTAACTGATCTTCCTCAACGCTAACGGTTCTAACAGAAATGTGTGTTTATTTAAATGATCACAGCCAGTGGAAAAATATCAGCGGTGCGCGCGGGCCGTTTTCGGCCGGACCTTGGATGGTACTTACGAATTGAGTCGGCCGCGCCCGAGGTCGCGCCGTGATAAACATACGGGCGTGTGTGCTGTAGTGTGTCATAAACCGTACGAGTATGTACAGGCTGTTCGGCATTACGATGTTATTATAGATTTGTTCTTGGCTCTGTCACGGGCTTGCAAAACAATTAATAGTTCAGTATAAGAATGTTTAAATGAACATTGCAACAGTTTGTCACTAGTTTTATACGCTGAAAGCTGAGATGATTGTTGTTAACTGCTTCTGTAAAATTCGTTGTTTATCTAAAAAGACGCGTTTATTACCATCAATTGATGTCTGACAAATAATAACTGTCAATAAGGTGTGTATTGCCCAAAATCATCCCCTAGGAAATAAAACCGTTTCGGTACTCAGTGACGTAACAAATTAAGCCAGGGTTTTTTTACCAGTCTGCAAAAAGCGTTATTTATTGATTTAACCTTTCGTAAATCCGCCTAATCGTAAATGTTGATGAACTATTTGTACTTTGTGAAAATGCAGCTTTTAATGCACGCCATTGACGATCAATTATTCTCATGTTTCTGCAGCACCTACGACTATAACTGATCGTGTATTGGTCGCTGCATGTATGACGGCTCGACTTATGAAACGTCTTTGCTGCCGTTTGCGCTGCAGAAACGTGAGAATATTTGACCGTATATGACTGACTTTAGCTTCATGTTTTAAGTTTTAACGCATTTTAGAAACTTTATGAATCAACCTGTATATGCAGCGTGAGTAGGCCCGATAGAGTTATAGGTCGGTCCGGATAAGCGGGTAATGTCCTTGATCAGCTGGGCCGGCGCTGGGAACTTTTAAAATATTTTGGGCTACGAGGAAGGAATGATCAAATATTTCTTTTCGTGTCAAGGTGACATCATTAGGTAAATGATTTGACGGCATCGACTACGATTTTCAACTGTTCCTATTTTCGTAAGGACGCTTTAAAGTAGGTATGTTACCTTACTTTTTCTATTTGCACTAGTTTTTTGTGTTGTATTTTATCATTGTATTTTACTCCTTAAAGGAGAATATAGAAGGAATTTAAAGCTTGGACCCATCATGTTGCCTCAATGTGGATTGTCGGGCCCGTTAAAACGACCATTATTGCTACAATATCACCTGCTGATGTTAGGTTAGGACGATGATAGCAGCGTGCTAATTTAGGTGAGGTAGTTACAGATTATTTTTCATTCGATATCTCTGTCTGATTTTACGCGTCATTGTAGGTCTAGTAATTTCACAGAAATAGGTGTACTTAAAAAAAATCGATTTTATAAAAATCAACTTACTTGGTTAGCTAATAGACGTATACACGATGGAAGGCAGTGGTTGATTTGAACACATTTGGTCGCGCCCGTCCCTTTGATATCTGCAACAATGTGAAAACTTAATTGAGTGTTAGGTTTTATAAGGATTTTTGGCGAAATTATCTTTTAATTTTAGAGAAATTTGGTAACACTGAAATTGGGAAGCTAGAAATAATATTAAAAAAGAACAGTTCTTTTAAGTGTTTAGCGTATATTTATTTCAAGTGTAAGTATTGCAACATTAGGATTTCTAAGTCAAAATTTATTTTTTCTTGGAAATCATTTATTAGCAGAATTCCGCTATATAATAATTGTGTATGTACGTCGTTAGTGTATATTGCATTTTTATTTAATCGTTCATTAGTCGTACATACAAGTATTAGCCCTTATTAAGGGCTACGCAATTATATCAAGATACTGACAGCCCAATTACAAAATACTTCCAACACTGTAATCGCTTCCGCGTACTTACTGTGCTCTATCTATGAGATATTAGTATATCTGTTATTTAGGAGCCTTATTTTATATTGTTTGTGTTTATTATTATTTCCTGATACTTAAAATTACTAACAGCAAATGTTATCTATTTGACTAGCGGCATTAATTTTTTTATATTATACATTAAATATTAAAAATATTATGCAGCTTTTTAAAAAGCTTAATATTGTTGAGTATTAACTTTGAACCAATGACATAGCGATGCTGCTTGGCAGCGGGACTTCCCCAGAGGTGCCTCAAAAAAGTCGAAATCTTACTGTAATTATTATAATATTTAAACAATTTTAACGTTGATCTTAATAACAGAGATTCATGGAAACATTTAGCTTCGCTGTCTAAGTTAAAAATTAACGATTTAAATACCTCTGACTCTCAACATAATCCCTTAGCGAGAATAATTCAGTTAAAAATGTTTGACGGTAGAAAATAACATGAACATAAACACGGTGGTGGTTGGACTTCCCCATATCAGTTGACATACAAAAAACTCTAAAAGCTTTTTCGATTTTAAATAAAGCTTTTAATTATAAAAAAAGCTGTAGCCGTAAAAATATTATTACTTAATATTAACATGTTTTTTATATTCATAAAAGTAAATAAATGATATTAAAAGCCTACTTGTAATAAGCGAAATAAAATTGTCAAAAGGCACGAGTACATTGCCTTTTAGGCAGAAGGCACTAATTAACGTCTAATTATAAACTTTCGAGTTGTAACCAACGGCGTTCGGTGCAAACTGCATCAGATTATTATTATCTAACTCGTATATACGTATAAGTAGTTGTCAAGAGCACTTGTCCGGATGGGCTATATAATTATTATATTTATATTTTAATTAATGGTAATTTATATATTGCAGACGAGACTGATTGTGTGAAGTTGCTAGAATCGTACCATCACGCGAATAGGTTTAACTATACTGTTAAATTTCGCACTCTGAACGTCGTAAATCTGGGAAAATTGACATATTTTCTTGTACTCTGAGTAGGAGGATCAGGAGGATTTCTGAGTGGTTTATTTGCTATAGCAAGTACTCTAGTTGGTGGTAATTTACGTTAACTTCGATCGATAGCTTCGTTGGAATACACCCGGAATGATAAGATACGGGATAGGAAGGAACTCACGTGATCTTCGACCCGTTCTTTTGTCCAGGATGCGTCCACCATAAGACTTAAACAGCGGGTGCGTGGCAACACAAAACAAGCAAAATTGATTCACAGTCTATTATTTATAAGGAGCACTCAACTTGTTGGTTTTTAATGATTTATCCACAAAACACACGCGTACACGGCTTTTTGTGATGGCGGTAAAATATTTCTCAGCGTGCGCACGACCAGCTCTCAACGAATTAGCGGGGCGACTCCAACCATTGTCGATCGCAGCAGGCGAACGTGCGTAACGTGAGATGGAAGATAGGGGAAAGGATAAAATGAAGCAGGACAGCTATCGTAGCTACACTTTAATTTCTACCATTCCCCCGTCTGTGAGCTACTAAGCTCGCAATAAAAAAAATAAAGAAAATAGCGAAAGTACATAATACAAATAAACAAATTATACGTATAAGTACTTAGAGACAAATATTTATGAGTTATAAATATTAATAGCGATAAATAATATAGTTAATAATAAAATAATTCTGATAAATTAATAGATATTTAATACAATAAGACACTTACTTAAAATAACGTAAGACTAGTCTATTGCGCAGGCAAAGGACAAAGCTTCACCATAGGCCGAATGAAGAGTCCAGTTTTAGTCTTTACTTCAGCGACTCTAGTAATCCCATCCTTGCCAGGGAATATGCGTGTTATAATGCCCAATGGCCATTGCAAGGGCGGAGCGTTATCTACGTTAATAAGGACCACAGTCCCTGCCTTAACCGAAAGAGACGTAGTATTCCATTTCTCGCGTGTTTGGAGGGTGTGTAAGTACTCAACCCGGAAGCGTTTCCAAAATGATTGAATTAGCGAATCTAAAAGCATAAATCTACTAAGTAACCGTTCCTTTTCACCACTAAGATCGGGCGCAGGTAAATACTCTAAAGGCACTCTATATAAAAAGTGAGCTGGCGTTAGAGCAGAAGGCTCAGAAGGGTCCGTACTCGCAAGGTAAAGCGGCCTACTATTTAATATCGCTTCAATTTGCGTAACTACTGTAAGCATCTCTTCATACGTCAAAATCTGCTTACCTATCACTTTAAAAAGAAGGGATTTTGCACTTTTTATGTTGCTCTCCCATATGCCCCCAAAATGGCTCCCAGTGGGAGGATTTAGTTTCCAGATTATGCGGCGTTTAGCGAGTTCAGTACTAAAATCCTTATAATACTCATCACTTTTTAATAGCGAAAATAATTCATCAAAATATCCTTTCGATGAAACGAAATTAGTCCCATTATCACTATATATAAATTTACAATTTGCACCAGATCTAGAGATAAATCTCTTAAATAAATTTAAAAATGAAGCGGAACTAAGATCAGGTGCAAGTTCAAAGTGAACTGCTTTGGTAACCAGGCATATAAAGATACAAAGATAAGCTTTTTGCTTATGTATACCTCGGCCTCTACATAGAGTAATGTAGAGCGGACCTGTGAAGTCCACCCCTGTATAGGTATAAGCGTTAGCCTGCTCTATGCGACATGGCGGCAAATTAGCCATAAACGGGAATATTTGCTTAGGATTTAATCTATAGCATTTGATACATTTATGTATGCGTTGTTTTATGGCGCGCCTCGCGGATAAAATCCAATATTTTTGTCTAGTTATAGAAAGTAAAATCTGAGGACCTGCATGTAAATTTTCACGGTGGTAGTAATCAATTAACAAATCGATTATATGACCTTTTCTAGGCAATAAAATCGGATGTTTATGACAATAATCTAAAGAGGAATAAGTTAAGCGACCACCTACGTGAAGAATATTATCGCGAATAAACGGATTTAATTTTTGAATAGCACGCGAACACGAAATTCCTTTTTTTAGTTTTTGAATATCCTCATAGAAATTTGTATTTTGAACAACTTCAATGACTTTTGTTTCTGCGACATTTAAATCTTCCGCGGTGATATGAATTCCTTTAGGTAATTTCTTGAGAAATTTCAATAAAAAGACAACCGATCTCAGATACTTATGCCAAGAAGAAAACTTAGTACTTAACGTCAGTAAAGGATGTTCATCTACACTTCGCATGACAAGAGATATAGATTTCTGTTCTGGAAGCGCAGAGGTGTTAGGTGAGAATTTCTGAACGGGCCATTGATTAATAGGCGATGAAGCCCATGTTGGCCCATTGAACCAGAGTTCATGGGTTAATAATTGCGAAGGCAATAGTCCACGAGATATACAATCTGCAGGATTCTCTATACCAGAAATATGATAGAGATCATCGGTACACAATAGTTCCTGAAACTGCGATATTCTATTAGCAATGTAAGTTTGAAATCTGTGAGGTGAGGACTTTAACCAACACAGAGCGACAGTAGAGTCTGAAAATACAAAAATATTGTCTACAGGTTGTCGCGATATTAAAGTATCATATACGTTGCGAACTAATTTTGCAAGTAATACAAGAGCGTTTAACTCTAGTCTAGCCAGCGTAACTAAACTAGAGGGAGAAGACACACGTGATTTAGAGCAAACTAATGAAATGATAGGTTTATTATCTCCATTTGTCACGTGTGTATAAATTACACAACCATACGCCTTTTCACTGGCGTCGGCGAATGCGAGTAAAGATAAATTAGAGTTATTTTCTACACCAAGGTGTCGCGGAATTTTAAGCTTTGATAAAAGAGGCAGCTCATCTATAAATTGTAACCAAGCCTCTATAATATGAGAAGGGAGCGTTTCATCCCATGACAACTTTAAAATCCATAATTCCTTAATTATCAATTTGGCGTATAAAATCACAGGCCCAACGAGTCCTAAGACATCGTAGAGTTTAGCAGTTGCGGAGAGAATAGAGCGTTTCGTCCATTTGAGCGAGGGGGGAGATACAAAAAAACTTAAACTATCATGAACGGGAAACCAATGTAATCCTAAAATCTTAAAGGTGTGTTCGTCGTCAAACGATATTCCTTCAGACTGTCGGTGCGTTTGAGGTATGTTACGTAATAATTCAGGAGAGTTACTAGTCCATTTAATTAAATCGAACCCTCCGGACTTAAACATTTGGATCAACTGCTCAGCCTTCTCTACTGCTTCTGAAGGATCAGAGGCAGAGGAAGCGAGGTCGTCCATATAAACATCTCTTTCGATTATCGCTGCAGCCGCGGGCCATCTATCCTTCTCTCTTTTAGCCAATTCGCGTAACGTGCGAAGCGCTAAAAAAGGAGACGAACGCAATCCGAAAGTAACGCGATTAAACTCGTAGATTTCTAGTGGTTCATTATTAGAAAATCTAAATAAAATTCGCTGAAATTTACGATGAGCGGGGAGAACTTCAATACATAAATACATTTGTTTCACATCTGCGAAAAAAGCGATTTTAAAGAGGCGAACGTTTATTAGAATATTAAATATTTCAGCTTGCAAGTTGCAGCCTGTATGAAGTATATCATTTAAAGATATATTAACATCAGTTTTCATAGAAGCGTCTAGAACAATTCCAAGTTTGGTAGTCGCTTTGTCGTCCCGTATAACAGGCCTATGAGGCAAGTAAAAACCAGGCATAATGCTTTCTTGAGGAGAAACCTTAGAAAGAATACCCTTATCTAAATAATCTTGAATAACTTCGTTATATTTTATTCTTAAATCAGGTGAGTTATTAAACTTCTTCTCAAGGTTGAGAAACCTTCTCTTAGCGGGTATATAAGAGTTACCCAAGCGAACCGGGTCTTCCTTAAAGGGAAGAGATACAATAAAACTGCCATCAGTTTTACGAGTAGTCGTTGTGACATATATTTTTTCACATTCCTGCTCTTCGGGACTCAAAAATTTCTGATGAGGAGCTTCTTCTACCTTCCAGAACCTCTCTAAGAGATTATCTAGAGGTTCACGACTGAAAGCGCAAAAGGCAGAAGTAGATATAAGCCCAGAAGCGATCGGCGCGTCGCCCATGATGACGTAACCGAGCGAGGTTTCTATAGCAGACGGTGAGCTATTCTCAGCGGTAATTTTATTAAAAAGCAAAATATCGCAATATAATTTAACACCAATTAATAAATCAACACAACCTGGTTCTGAAAAACTGTCATCGGCTAATGGAATATTTTTTATCAAGCTTTCTAGTGCGGACAAGTTTACTTTAGCATCAGGCAGTTGAGAAGTAATACCTTCTACCACCAGAGGGCGTATATCGTATACTTTGGTGTCATCGAAGCGTGAGGTGAATTTCAAATTAGAAATCCCAAGTATTTTTTGAGAAGTCCCACCTATGCCCTGTACTTCTGTAAAGCGATTTTGTGAATATACAGGAAGCGATAATTTTTTACAAGAAGCTATAGTAATATAATCACTCTGCGAGCCAGGGTCTACTAGACATCGCAGAAAGTGAGTGCGGCCATAGTTATCAATAACTTTTATTTTAGCGGTACCTAACAATGTAGTTGCGTTGCGTTCATGAAAATCACGAGAAATTGTACATAGCGATGTGTGTCCATTAACGGACGAGTCTTTATTCGACTCATTTTTAGCTTTTTGTGTAGCTACATCAGCGGGTATATTAGCGTAACAATTAAAATTATTATGAGAGTTAGCGGTTTTATTAGCGGGTAGCGATATAGAATGAGAGTGCGTTGCGTTTTGTGCCGTGTTTATATTAACCGGATCACTATAATTAAATTTATTTGCGTGAGAAAAACATAACAGAGACGAATGTCTCTGGTTACAATGAGCGCAATTGTGAGTCGATAAGCAAGAGGCGGTTTTATGAAGAGTGCTTAAGCAGTTAGTACAATAAGAATTATTTTTTACTACTTGAAATCGTTTTTGCGGCGTTAATTTCATGAAATTCGGACATTTATATAAGTGATTATGCTTTTCATTTTTACATAAAATACATTTAGAGTCTTTAGAGTTTTGAATAGACTCCGTATTCACAAAAGATTTAGTAAATTTTGCGATAGGCGATTTTTTATTATGAGGTTTAGTTGAAACGTGCGAATCAGATGGTTTACTATTACATCCTCTAGAAAGAACCTTACTTTGTTCTTTGACAAATTCTACTAATTGTCCGTAAGAAGGAATTTTTTCTTTGCGATAAGTTATTTCAAAAAGTTTCACCGTTTCGGGATCAAGCTTCAGAAGTGCGAGATGTAATAGGAAAAAATCTGTTAAATTATCCAATTTTAATTGTTTAAGAGCGTCGACGGAGGAGTTGAAAGAATTTAAAAATAATTCGAGACCAGAAGCGGTATTATTATTTAATGATTTAAAATTCAAAAGTTGATTTACATATGTACCAGCCAATGAACGAGGATCGTCATACTTGTCTATCAAATTTTTCCATATAATAGAATAATTTTCACCCGATACTGGCAACCCTGCGCACACGGATGCCGCAGAACCTTTCAATTTTCCAACTAAATAACACACTTTTTCACTGTCAGAAAGCGTTGGGTTATTATGTATTAAATTCTTGAATTGTTCATAGAATAGCTGCCAGTGAGACGAATCTCCCGAAAAGTCGGGTAATTCAATAGCAGGGAGACTGGATTTCATTGTGGGAAATTTAGAAAGACAAGGTTTTGTAGAATCATTTTTACTATGATAATAGGGTTCCAAAGATTTTTTAATAAAACAAAACATTTCCTCAAATGCGTTCCAACTTTGATAACTGATAACAGCGTTTGGATTTACTTTCATTTGCGCCATAGTATACTGATCCAAATTTAATTCAAACTCCTTACGCAAAACGTCTATATTGGCTGCCTGTACCAATAACGAAGGTAGTTTGCTACTGTCATCGCTAACTAGTAATGTCAAGTCGTAAATACCTTGTAAGCGGCTAAACATCATTTCTTTCTTCGCTTCTAACAGCTTGAGATGGCATTCATCTGCGCTGTAGCTTGCGGGCAAGACTTCTTTTTTACTCATGATGAAATATTAATTTGTAAATTAATTAAATAAAAGAAAGTAAATACTTCTTCTTTAAATAAGTGTTAAAAAATATTAACAAATAGCGTTATATTAAGATGTCAACAAAAAGTTACTTGAAATCTATTATAAGTATCAAAAGATTTATGCTATAAAATGGAATACTTCGTTTCTCGTAACGAATGAATGAATGAATTCGGAGTATGTACCGTTATGTACCTACCTACTAGTTATGACGCGGCGTAATAGTTTAGCGTAATTAGCGTATCGATTTTATTTATATAGCGGAACTAACCGAAGAAAACATCTTATTCTTCGATTATAATAAATATATATATGTGCGGAATAGTATATTATAACAATAATATAAAAATATAATACGAAATAAGAAATAGCGAACTTAGTACGTCACAACGGAGGTAGGTTAGACAACGAAATTATAGTACAAATCCGGCTCGAAGGACCAAAAAATGTTATGGTGGTAATTTACGTTAACTTCGATCGATAGCTTCGTTGGAATACACCCGGAATGATAAGATACGGGATAGGAAGGAACTCACGTGATCTTCGACCCGTTCTTTTGTCCAGGATGCGTCCACCATAAGACTTAAACAGCGGGTGCGTGGCAACACAAAACAAGCAAAATTGATTCACAGTCTATTATTTATAAGGAGCACTCAACTTGTTGGTTTTTAATGATTTATCCACAAAACACACGCGTACACGGCTTTTTGTGATGGCGGTAAAATATTTCTCAGCGTGCGCACGACCAGCTCTCAACGAATTAGCGGGGCGACTCCAACCATTGTCGATCGCAGCAGGCGAACGTGCGTAACGTGAGATGGAAGATAGGGGAAAGGATAAAATGAAGCAGGACAGCTATCGTAGCTACACTTTAATTTCTACCACTAGTGTTAGTTCAAATTTATATATTTAGGTAAATAGAATTATTATAATGTAGTGCTAAGTTAGCGAGCAAGTAATATTAGTTTTTAATGTAGATAAGTATATATTTAGGTAAATAGAATTAAGTTTTAGAATTATTATAATATAGTGCTAAGCTAGCGAATTAGGTTGTTCGTGTAAAGTTAGTTTTAACTTAAGATAATAAATAAATAAATTTCTAGACATACTCGTAGGCCTCTTGAAGGACTTCCAAACACCACGATACTGAGTCGCAAGTCATCGGTCTACCTTGTGTGGTGGAGAATTTCCACACGTTTTCTCACGATATTTTTCTTTCACCGTTTGAGACACGTGATATTTAATTTTCACACATAAATGCACACAACTGCAACGTTGGAGGCGCATGCCCCGGACCGGATTCGAAACCTCACCCTCCGGAATCGGAGGCAGAGGTCATATCCACTTTGTTATCACAACTCTTATATATTTATAAGGCAGTACAAATAGTTAAAATCTCGTATTGTATTCAGATAACGACCCGCAACGCGAACGGCATACGAGGAGTGCTGCACGCGACGCTCGTGGCGTTCGACAAGCAGTGGAACATGGCGCTCTCGGACGTGCTCGAGATATGGAGGAGGAAGGCGCCCAAGAAGAGGAAGATACCGCCCGCCTTAGGTGGGTAATGTACAAAAAAATATACATTCATAATATCTTACTTCTTCTTCTTCTTCGGCCTCGCCTTTTCCCGTTTATACGGGGTCGGCTTTCCCAATCATGTGGCGCCATTTTGTACGCTCCTTTGCGTCATCGTCTGTCATGCCCTTATCTTTCAGGTCCTTACGGACCTTCGTTAACCACGTTGTTGGTGGTCTTCCCTTCCCCCGCTTCTTAGTATCCATGGAAAGGCACTTTTTTACGACATGGTCATCTGGTCTTCGCATCACATGATATCCTACTGATATATATAATTTGTTTGGATGTATGTTTGGATGTTTGTTACTCTTTAAAGCCGCTACTACTGAAACGATTTGACTGAAATTTGGAATGGAAATAGATTTTACTCTGGATTAACATATAGGCTACTTTTTATCCCGAAAAATCCATGGTTTCACGAAATTTGCGAAAACTGATGATTTTGATGATATGAATGTTTGTTACTCTTTCACGCCTCGACTACTGAACCGAATTAGTTGAAATTTGGTATTGAGATATATTATAGCCTTTATCCCGGAAAAATCCATGGTTCCCGAGGGATTTCTGAAAAACTAAACTCTACGCGGACGAAGTCACGGTCGTCTGCTAATGAATGTATATTTTTAAAGACAAGTTTTTATCTCGCGAATGCTCTAAAAATAAGAAAATCTTTTAGGTATAATACACTCGTATATTAATAAAACAAAATACTCCGCGGCGTCTGTCTGTCTGTTCGCTATAAACTTAAAGACTATTTCATGCTTCAATAGATGGAGCTAAGAGTGCAACTACAATACGTTATACACATTTTAGTTTATAAAAAAATTGTCGCGTTCGTCGAAATTTGACTGGTGGGAATTGGTGGAATTTGGGCTGGTGGGAGGCTTCGGCCGTGGCGTTCGGAGGCCGTCAAACGGTACGATGTCGTGTAGAAACCGAAAAGGGGTGTGAATTTTCATCCTCCTCCTAACAAGTTAGCCCGCTTCCATCTTAGACTGCATCATCACTTACTATCAGGTGAGATTGTAGTCAAGGGCTAACTTGTAAAGAATAAAAAAAAATAATAAAAAATTCTACCTTTCGAAAAATTTGCAGGCGTCCGCTGGTTTACTATAAAAATTAAACAAATATTCGTAGCTTTATGTTCCTACTATTAGCTGTTAAACCTCCATGAGGCATATTCATGGCTGCAGCATCAAGTCTATCATTCTAATGTATCGTATAACACGTCGACGTAAACCATTCACAGGCACGCCGGTACCAAAAGGCACGGCGGCTTCCATATCGGCAGTGCCGGTCGTCACTGAGACCAATGTCGGCGGCGGCGTCCTGGAGTGCACCAGACATCTGCCGCAGATCATGGTGCGAGGGGAACACGTTGTGATGGTCAACATCGTCGAACGGTCCACTGCACTATCACAGCAATAAGTGTTACGACTATAGAGTATTTTATGGATTGCAAGTCTATCAGTTTCCTACCATAGCAAGGTATGGTCCATAATTGGTAAGGAATTTGGACCGTGGAGGTTGTGGTCGTGAAATCTTGTCTTTAGTCGCCATACCCGTGGTACATCGTGGTAACTCTTAGACATTGGTCTTTAAAGCTTAATTTTTAACAGTGTTTTGGGGTTGCTGTGAAACTAAGTGACTGACGACTGGGGAGATGATATCTAATATTACACTGAAAAATTAAAAAAATACACTTTACAACGCTAATAACGGATCTGCCCTGTAGCCAAGTGGCACGTCGATTCTCTTTCTACGATCGCAAACGCTTCGAAAACTAGAAAAATGTATGGGAATGACATTTGCTATAGACAAGTCACGTGATCCGGTTCTGTCATTCCCATACATTTTTCTAGTTTTCGAAGCGTTTGCGGGTTTGAAACCTTTGAAACCTGCTAACCCACCACAGTCCAAACTTCTTGATAGGGTGCTGTACTTAACTGTTGTAATTGTATTTAAGTGTAGAAGGGATACAATTAATCAGTGTTATATTACAAGTATTAAATGTTATATTACAATGGCAACTATCTTAATACCGAGATAACAGTACAGTTTGAGCGTATCATTCATCAGTTATTATGTCTGTTGTAATGAACCACCAACACAACTGTATAATTTTGCATCCAGATCGATGATTAGGAATCTCATTCAATTCAAGTAAAGTTATTATATTTCAGTAAGGTAGTTTGACATAAATCGTTGCTGTAACTCACTCATACCATTTAAAAATGTAGGTATTAATTGTTATATAAGCTCTCCTATTGTATTAGGTAGGTATATTGTAAGAAATAAGTGTTATATTACAAATAATTGATGTTATATGTACATTGTACAACTAAAATTCACTGCGGGCGGTGACTTCTAGTCTAAGTCTAACTCGTGTCTAGAACTTAAACGTGCAACGAGTTTTCATTTTCATTCAAAATATTTAGACACGAAATGGTTTAATTCGCTTTTAGAGGGCCACGGAGGGAAAATGGAATTAAATGAAAACACGCTATTATACGCTATTTTGACAATAAAAAATATTTTTTGTAGAGAAAAATAAACCGCTTTTTATTTATATGTATAAATGCCTGGTTGTTTTACGCCTTTAGCAAAGCACCTCTTTCAGGAATATTTTTTACAGTAAGCCAATAAAAAATGCGTATTAGAATATTAAATCTTAAAGTCACTGGTTTACGGATGTTATTGTATTATCTTTACCATTGAAATCGTAAGAACAATACATTTATACATAAACAATTAAAAAATCAGTGTTATTATTTAGTTACGTTTACAATTCGGTCGCAGCTTCAATCTTCTCATGATTGTCGGAGGAAATTAAACTATCGACAATGCTTGTGAGAAAGAATTATAAACTCCCACTCCCATAATTTTAAGCAACATATTTAGTGCTAAACGCCGTCAACTTTTGAAATATTTTGAACAAAATATTATTAAGCCGGAGTCAACGCCAGGTCATGAGTTCGATCCCCGCTCGCTGGACTATTATATCGTACCTACTCCAGACTTTCTGACTGTTTGAAGGGAAACGAGAATATTGGATATATTTAAAAAAGATAATAAAATACAATCATCTCAGAGCCTGTAAAAACCGTCGGCATCTTAAGCTTCGTGACAACCCTTCGCCAGAGACCCGTAAAGTTTAATATTTATTTGTGTTTTTCAAAGGGGTGAAAATGTTTTATCAGCGAATGAGATGAGAGCTGTCACTCTCACTCCCAGTTAAATAGATCAAAGAATCACTACAACCGTCGCGTCGTCCAGAGATCAAAACTAAAAAGCATCACCAATGACAATTCATGACTCTTGGGTACTCAAGCATGTAACAGTTAGATAGACAAAGTTTAAAAATCTATCTGTTGTGGCTATCATAGTCATAACAATTTTTCTTTTAAATCACAAAAGTCGCTCTAACTAAACCACTCGTAACTCCCAAATGAATGGACTGATTTAGATGCAGTATTTTTAAGAGAAAACTTATTATCATTTGCAAAAATTGTTGACGGTTTTAGGTCATTTCTGTCAAGTCGACGACGTGTTTGATGTCGCCGAGGAGCAGGTTCATGGCCGGGGGGAGCGACGCGTGGGTGACTGGACGCGCGCCAGGGGGCGACGCTCGCGAGTGCGTTGTCACTCACCGGCTGGCGAACTGTTTCTACAGACTAACACCTTGGTACAACGTCTCTAAGGGTTAGGTATTAGTTTAACCACTTATGTTCGCAGCTGGAGCAGCGTCTACGTGCTTTAACACTAAATGTGGGATCAGAAACTGAATTGACTTCGCTAAAACTCTAGAATGGCTTCCGGAATAACTTGTTTGTTTGTTTGTTTGGTATAAAAGTTCAAAATAAGAGATTTAAGAACAAGTGAAAAATGCCGGTACCGTGTAGAAACCATAAAGGGGTGTGGATTTTCATCCTCCTCCTAACAAGTTAGCCCGCTTCCATCTTAAATTGCATCATCACTTACCTTCAGGTGAGATTGTAGTCAAGGGTTAACTTGTAAAGAATATAAAAAATAATTTTATGTGAAAAGCCAACGTCTGCATTATGTTGCTACAATGCCGCTAATCATACAGATAGAACAGCAATTATTCTGGAAGAAGAAATGTGACAAAACTGGGGTCATCGTCGTCACCGCCAATCAAAACACCATCTACTGGCTAACTTGGAGTTGTCAGTAGTGCCAACACTCCAAATGTAATAATTAAAAAAAACTGCAATTTGAATTTGGAAAACTCGCAATGAGTATATCGTGAAAGCGCGCGATAACTCTCACTCAGTGCTGGGGCGGCCGGCAGCGCGCGAGGTCGACGCACGGTCGCCGGCGGTCATCTGGAGCCGGGTGCGACGCCCGAACGCGTGAAAATGGGAAAACAATTGTAGGGAACAATGCGTAGGTTACCACTCCGCCCGTGGCGCGAGCGCTTCCGTATGGGGTTCCATGGTTTACGATGTTTTATGTGACGTCCCCTATGGGTGCCTACACGCGGGTGT